>NW_026294791.1:26725000-27925000 GCF_026119805.1 Tympanuchus pallidicinctus
TTTCCTGTGATGTCAGGCTGTGGGAACTGGAAAAACGTTGTGGGAATAACTGGTGTGGGAGTGCCTGTGTGTTAGGGACACATGGAGGTGGTTTCTGTATTGATGCTGCTGCTTTATGCATGAGAACCAGCCATGCAGGCTGTGCATCTCAAAACCTTCCCGTTGCAAGTACATTTGTATTGATGAGTAGTGCTATTGTAATTTTTCTGCCATGACACTTGTCAGGATTACTTCTTGCTGTTGTTTATTCTGCTTGCATTTGGTTTAACTGTTTTTCTTGATTTGCACCATGTTTTCTAATTAGTTCAGTTTTTCTTCCTTGCTGACTTGGCAAGCGACGAACACAGAAGAGATCTGTGTTTACAGTTGAGCCTTAGATTTATCTCTGGTTGTACAAGGGGCAGAAATATCTTGAGAAAAGAGTAATGAACATTCATCAATGGTTGCTGAACATTTATGAGACCAGGCAGTGGATGCTGGCACAGTGGGGGGTTGGTGGTGCTCTTGAGCAGGGGTGACAGTGATAGTGGGTCACCTCTGTTGGTGCAGGTTTTTACAATCACAGCATGCAGGGTCTTCACTGCTGCATAGCTAACGGTGGTGACTGATGAAAAACATTGTTGTGTAGCTGGGAATTTGCCCTATCAAGTGCAGCTACTGTGCTCATTCTGTCCAGTTTCAATGGAAATAAATCTGACCAATGTATATGTGACCCAAGACAATTCCTCTTCACTCAAAGCAGCCTAGGCAAGCCAAAAGGTTGGACACCCGTGAGGTAGTGTATGGGAGCATTCAGAGCTGTGTTTGTCATTGGTCTTGGCTGGTTCTGTCTGTGCAGGAAGGTCTCAGGATGCTGTGATTGTCTGTGCTGTTGGAGGCATCTTTCAGGGTGGGTGTAGGCACATTCTGCAAGCAGGCTGGCAAAGCCCATTCTCTCCTCAGAAAAAATTTTGCATCCACCTATTTAAAAAGCCTGGAAATGATGCATTTGGCTCTCTAGATATTTTCTCTTGCATGTCTTTGAAGGACATAAAGCTCTTCAAACCGATCCCACTAAGAACCTCTGCAAAAATTGCAGTAGCAATAACCTGCTTGTCATTCCAGCAAAGTGCCTTCTTGGAGCACAAACTAATGGATATGTGTCCTGATGCAAACAGGCTGCTTAACACACCAGATTGCTTCTAAGGCTCTATGTTGTTTATTCCTGGTCATAAATGTTTTACAGACTTCATGCCATGCCCTTGTTTCATGCTTAATGCCAGCTTTTTCCACATTACTACACTTGCTGGAAAACTGCTTTCAGGAGATATCCATGAAAAATTTCAGAGCACAAGTAATATATACATTTACTATAAATAACTATCTTTCTGTAAAGAGCTTGTTGAGAGGGAGAGAATAATTAATGACACAGGCTTAAAAAGCAGTAAGATAACTTTGAGCCAGGGTGGCTGTACAGTCCAGAAGGCTGACATACCTGCAAAAGAGCAAAAGTAAGGTTGGTTGTGCTTTCTGTTGCCAAGTGCCCTAAAATCCTTTTAAAGTTTCCTCCAGAGCCAGTCTGGTCTTTTAAAACTCGATCCATCTATTTTTTATTTGCTAGATAAAACTTTCAACCATCCTGGCGTACCAGAGCCATTAAAGATGGGGTATATTAGGAGGGTTGGTGAGCAGGTCTCCATTTTCCTTGCAGTATTTCTGGGCATTTCTCAGTGTGAGGAAATATCCTTCATGCCCTGAAGCAGTCCCAAACTATGTGCTGTACAGAACGGTGAGGGATAGTTTTCAGGCTCTTGCAGAGCAGTTGTACAGGGGTCATTCCTCAACTTATTTTTGCAGGCTGTTGCCTCCTGGAAATCTTGTAGACATTCCCCTTTATCTGCCTCCCATCCTGGAGTACCACCAAACATGGAAGAGCTGAGAAGCCCTGATGTTCAGGGCAGCACCATCCTCCTGTTTCAGAACAGAGGCACTTTGCAGGCGACTTCTACTTTCTTGGAAGGGACCCCTTCAGGTGTGAAGTTTGGCAGCGTGTCTGCATGAAGGAGCTTGGAGATAGAAACATTTTTATTTTTCTGGATGGGAAGATTCAAATGTGCAATCCCCACACATTTATTGGGTGAAACAAGAATAGAATGGCAAAGTTCAGCTGAGAGGTTCCGAAGGAAATGGCTGCTCGTATTTATCGTTTCTGTTTCTCACCAGTCGTTTTGTCTGTTTAACTGCCTTTGTTTCCTGCCTTCGATCCATCTCTTCCTACATCAGTATTTCAGTTCATCTTTAGCCTTCCTGGTATGTGGTTACTCTAAAAAATCCATTGGAATTCCCATGACCAAGTAGTCAAGGCTTTCTAATGTGCACAGTGAAGGAGGAGGGGTTGAAAAGCTGATGGGGAGGTTTAAAAATTTCTTGCTGTTAGACCTAGTAAATATTAATGCCTTTAAAAACCCCTTAGTGGTCGGAAATTCTCTTTTATTTTTTTTTCTGCTCTTCAGTGATCATAGAATCATAGAATGGCCTGGGTTGAAAAGGACCACAGTGTTTCAACCCTCTGCTATGTGCAGGGTCACCAACCACCAGACCAGGCTGCCCAGAGCCACATCCATGAACTGTATTTAGATATTCAGGAGAAGTCCTTTGACTCTCTCCAGAGGGAGCTCTTTTCTTCCTCTTCTTTTTTAATTTTCTTCTCAACTTTACATTTTTGGATGATTTTTCACATTTGTTTGGATCCCACAGCCTTACTTGAGCATAATTGGCTCATTAGGTTTTCTGCTATTAATCACCCCTGATCTTAGCTTCTTCAAAGGCACTTAAAAAAGCAGCTACAAATTACTGCTCTAACTCATCTTACTTTCAGCTGAATGTGCAAGCTAATCCAGTGAATAAGCCAATCTAAGGAAAAAGCAGATCCTTCCAGCCCTTGTAATCAATACTTTAAATCATATTTTGCTGAGCAAGATTGAGCAGGTGTGTGTGTGCTCTCCTCTGTATTCCGCATTTCTGGAGCTGCAGTCCATACAGTAATACCACCCAGTTATACCTAGCAAGGAGGAGTGAGTTTCAGGATGATTGTAGTGAGTTTGAGAAAGCTACTGATCAAAAGCATAGGATTTCTTTCTGCCAAATCTGGCTTATGATCCTGGCGTTTCTGCAGGCTGCATGCGTGATGTTGGCAAGGTTCAAAGAATCTGATTTTCTTCCAACAGTACCTGCCCACATGTTTCTGCCTCCCTTTTCTTTCCATGCTTAAATGGCCACGATTTCAACCTGAAATCTTCAGGTTTTGAGCTCTCCCTGTCTGTTACGTAAGGGTAGAACTTAACAAACATACTCAAAAAATTATTTTCTGGTGTCAGATTTATTGAGAATGATCTTTTGTAGGGAGAAGGCATCATGAGCAAGCCCTTCCTTCTTAGCTGAGGAAATCAAGCCTGATATCTATTGCAAGGTGCTGCCCAGGACTGGGGCAATGCATGCATCAGCCACGGAGCAACACCAGCACCCACTGACTGCTTTCATGCGTCCATCAGCCTGTGTGAAAGCCCACATTGTGACCTACCAGCAGTCACAGACGTCTGGGAGGGATCAGAGTTTGAGCCAACGTTGGCTTTTCTCACAGCTGATGTTGAGAGACTTACTGTGGAAGAGTGATGGCACGGATAGGAGGAAGGTGGGCTCTGTGTGTCAGCACCATCCACACTCCAGCTGCGTCAATACAAAGAGGCTCATTTTGCTGGCATTCAGTTCTCCTGTTCTGTGCCTTTTCCCCTGTCTGGTTGCATATTTTTTCAATTACGTTAGAGAGAAACGATTGAAGACCAACATGCGACTGCTGGTTAATGAAAATCAGCCATTAGGTGGCAGAATTGCTAATTGCATCTTTAATTGATTTCTTTCTGGCCTGTCTCATCATTTAAGGAAAGAAACACATGGAACAAAATGCAGTCTCTTCATTAAATACGTTGGTGTTTATGAGAGCATCTTGCTCTCAGCCTTGCATTACGAAGCCCTGTGTGTAGCCACGAGTTTGAAGGGAGTTGAGTTGTTAGCAGCTCACCTCTGTCCTTCTGTAGACACCTTAAGAAAATACCTGAAGTACCAGTGCTGCTGGAGATGGCTTTGGAAGCACCAAGGGAAATGCTGACAGAGATTTAATTACAATGGCAGTAGTGGCTGTTGCTGTGTTAATAGCAGCTGGTGGTGCAGTCACTGCCATCTGTTAATGCCCCAAAATTGTGATATGGCACATCCTTTATGGAGGAATTAACAGTAATTTATGTATCTATCAAATGAAATCACCTTGATTTGCTGACAGCTTTACCTTGATAATGATTAATTGCAAAATAATGGGGAGTTAAATGTACCACTGTGAGCATTTTTAACATAAGCTAGCTAATGCCCCTGTCTAAGTACAGCATCCTGGAGGGTTTATTTTTGAAGCGCTGGTGAGGGGCATTATTTGATGCATTTCCTTCCAATAATCCGTATAAGCAGAGCTAGATTAAGGGCTGAATTTAGCATATTAATTTCTATTTGCAGCAGATTAGGACTCTAAAAACACTTGTGGTTCTGCCGATGCGTGCTAACTTATGAAATGTTAATGACTGCTCTTGTGCTTCAAAAAGAGAGAAAATGAGGCTGAACTGAAAGGAGGGCCTCTGCAACCCAGGGTGGGTGAGCCTGGGGCAGCAGAACGCCAAGTGAATGGGCAGGCCAAGTGTGTGTCTCATGGCTCCCAGGTCGTCTGGCTGCACTCTAAGTCAGAATCCAAACCATTCATTTCTGATGAATCAGTTTCTCTTCCAAGTGATGGAGGGGAATATTCCATCTGAGTATACTCTGAGGAGTTATTTTTGAATATCAGCTTCTGTCGAAGCCTTTATTTTGGTCAGTGTGATGAACTATCAGTGCCATAAATAGCAGTGAAAAATGAAGTACCGAGCCGATTTGGGGCCCTGTTGGTTTTCATTTCCCTCCCAACTCCTTTTGTTTGTTCCTGCTGAACAGCAGATGGAGGAGGTGACATGTTCTCTGGTTAGGTAGAAGAATTGTAAGTAATAAACAATGGAGGAGTGTTAATTATCAGAAGCAGTAGGAGGGAAAGAGTAAACTTTGCATTATTGAAGTCAAGTGAACTCAAAATCTATTTCCTTCTTCCTGGGTAAGTAAGTCAGTCACCCACAGTTGGAATCATAGAGTCACTGGATCACCGAGGTTGGAGAAGACCTGCAGGATCATCCAGTGCAGCTGTCTGCCTATCACCAGTAGTGCTCACAATTATAAAATGATTTTAAAGCAAACGGTTCTGTCCTGTTCTGCTGCTTTGGCTTTCCAGTGCAGGGATCCAAGGAAGGCTGGGGCTGGGGCAGGTGGATGTTTGCTAGGACTTGGGATAGAGGCTTCTTTCTCCCTCACTTTATTTTCATGCAAGGCACTGTTTTCTGTTAGGGATGATTAGAAGGCATGCATTAAACAGTGTTAAATTTGCTGAGGCAGTTGATGCTTACGGGTCTTGTAGAATTATTCATTAAAATATTAAATGCTAGACAGCCTGCCTTTTTTTAAAATTCAGTGATTTAGTGTCCCTCTTAAAAATCACGTGTGTGATTCAGACATCTAAAGACTAAATAAGACAAAACAAAACCGTCAAAATTACACACAGAAACGTTGATTCTTGGGTTCGCATTCCCTGAATTGTCACTGAAGTGATGGGGATGGATTTGCTTGGCAGGAATGCTGCAAGTTTGACTCAGCTCCCTCCCACCAGCTATCCCAAGCACACCATGCAGACTGGAGGGGCTTCTGCAGGGATTATTTCACACTTTCCCACCCAGGACGATGGCCCTGCATCTTACAAGGCTGTAGCATCAGTGGTGTTGCCTTCAATTTTGTTTCTGGTGAGCTTTTCTCGTTTGGTTGCACAGGTGGCAGGGAGCAGCAGAGTGTGGCACTGTGATGAGAAATGCTGCGTGCTTTGTTGCTTGATAAATGCTGATGATATCTCTGTTGTGTTTTCTGTGTGTTCCAGGAAAAAAGTGCCAGTTCAAATGTAAGACTTAAATCTAATAAAGAGATCCCAGGATTAGTACATCAACCCAGAGCAAAGTAAGTTCAGTTGTTTTTATTTAATTTTAATACAAACAATTGTGGAATTGAAGTAGTATCTGTGGCCCAGTTAAGCCAATTGGTGGTTCGAGCAGCCCTAAATCCATACCCACTTGAACTAAATCAGGTAAGAGTAATGTTGGCATCAGCCTCCTGCAGTGTCCTGTCCCTCGCACAGCTGAGATGCAGAACTCAAACGTGTGTGAGATGCACCTTGCCATGCCTTACAGGAATACCTACTGTGTTACTTCTCAGTTTTTCATGTTTTACACACAGACAAATATATTTGTGCACTGGTGTTCCTGATCACTAGCAGCTAAGTTCCCAGGGAAGCTTTTGCTGGCTCTTGGCTTAAGTTAGCAGACATAGAGCCTGTCAGACCCCTGGGAGAACCCCTTCCATTTCAAACAGTGAGGTTGTTTCTTGGAATGAAGGTTGATTCGCAGCTGAGATGGCCTGGCTGAGATCAGTCCACGTGGCATATGCTGTGAAATATTTAGCTTCTATGGCAGGGTTGTCACTGGTGGTAGTTACTTGTTTCTTATCTGATTTACCATTATGTTTTAATCACTAATTGGATTGAAGATAACACTGTGAGGAGCCATATATCAGGTTCTTAACAGAGAGACGATAAACCTTTGCTGCTGAGTTTTGAACATCAGCAGTAATGCTGTTCTTTATGCTCTGCCTTCAGGACACTTATTAACTTAAACTTGCCACATACCAGGTGAACTGTGTGCAGTTTCACTAATTTCCTAATGAACTGACAGTGTAATTCAGTCTCCTTTCGAACAGAGGAGACAAAGTGCTTTGGATGTAATTGCAAAGAAATTTGCAGCAAGGAGGTGAGGGTAGAACCACCATTCAGCAAAGCAAAGCTGTGCTTCGTTACTGCAGCTTGCTCCTTCCCAGCAGGGTCAAAGATGTATTCCAGTGCTTTGATATCAAGGACAGTTGTCTTCTTCTGTGCCTGCAAGTGTTAGTCAGCCTGGGCCAAAAGGAGCCCTTCTTTTTGAAGAGTCCGCTCTTGTAGTGCATCCAGGGCAGCGTGGAAAAGGGCAACTTAACTAAAGGAGCAGAAACAGGCAGGTAAATGGCAAGGAGTTTCTTTTAGCACCCTTGCAAGAATGGGTGTTATTTCAAATTGAAAAGCAGACCAAAGTAAGATTGTGAGGGCTTTTCCTGTACATAGGAGGATTTCGGTTTCTACATCTGCAGCCCTGGAATTCTAAAGCAATATGTAAGGAGCCAGCAGTAAATTTAGGGGGACTTTGGCAAGGCCAAGGAGCTGGTCCTTCCTTGCCATGCTGGGTGCTAGTGAAGCTGTACCTTCATGGGGCTTCGTCCTTGCATCTTGCCCTTACAAACCAACTGACATCTTGGAGAATCCTATTTTTTGGTAAAATGTGTTCCATCAGCCAGGCACGGAATATTTAAAACACAAATGTGCTTCCTGATGTTTTCTGATTTCTTTCTGGGGAAGAAGATTTCTTCTGCTCCAGTGCGGTGCTTTTCTCTCTCAGTATTATTCCCTGCTAAGGATTTTATAATTTCCCACAGCTCCTCAAAACACACACACTGTCACATTTGTGTGCTGCATCTTTAGGGCAATTTTATTGCTTGGTTAAACTTTTCTGAGGATCGTGTCCTATCCCCAATGGGAATACTGATGTTTATGGCAATGCAATACCTTTTCTTCCCCTCCACTTAGCTTTCTTACTAACTGTGGTTGAAGTGAACAGTCTGATTTGACCCAAAACTGGATCTACGATGGTGTGAAGGCAAAAACATGTCTCCAGAGTTCTCTCCATCTCACGAAGTACAGCAGGAGCTGTGCTTCAGGGGGGATACTTCCCCTCCCTGCTGTACATTGCAGGTCCCTCGATGTCTCTGCTGGGGCTGAGTTCCTGCACCTCCTTACCAATTGGGTGTACCAGCATTACAACAGGGCTTCTGATCACGCTTCTTCCATCTGCTGAGAAATCTCCATGTTTTGGTCATCAGAGCAGCAGCCTTTGCCAACAGCTGTTTCTGTCCAATGGTGATGCTTGGGGATTGAATTCTGCAATCTGCTGGGGACTTTAAGTGTAGGAATTTTTCATCTGCTTCCAAAAATTACATTATCATCTGTAGAGTAAGTGGGTCTTCAGGGCCAGGAATCTGCCTGGCCAGAGGACAGATGGCAAGATTTGCTGCCCCATATAAGCATGTTGTCCCCATTACCATTGAAGAAAAGCTCCAAGATCTGTGTGTCCTTCAGACTACCTGGCATCGCTGTTGTGACTGGCACCAGTCTCCCATTCCTTCTCCCTCTGCTCTTTTTCCTTCCTGCCTGCAGTGCCTGGCATTTCTCTGCAGACCCCGCATGCCCAGGGCTCTGCTGCAGTTCCAGAGGAAGCTCCACCCCTGTGTTGCAGAAGGGATGTTGTTATTTCAGGAAAGAGGCTCTTACCACCCCATAGCATAAATAGAGCAGACACACCCCAAGCATTGTCTGCTTCACATCCTCACCTTCATCTCCTCACTCTTTCCCTTTGTGTCTGCCCTTGCTGTATTTTGGGATCACAGGTCACCCCTGGGGAAGGGCTTGTTGTCTGGTGCAACCATCAAGTGTTTGACAGCCAGAAGCTGTTGTTTCCAGCCCTATTCACTAATGCAGAACCCTCTCACTAAATGCTGAGCCTCTTGATGCTGTAGATTTGATTGATGTGAATGGTCTGTGAGGTCACCCAAGCTGAGCCTGAGGCCACACTTGAATACTTGCCCAGCTGTAGTGGGGCAGAGAGGTTTTGCAGAACAAGGCTGTGATTTGGACCTTCATCTCACATTGCAGGCACTTTGTGCTGGTGAAGCTGGCAGTCTTCAGTGCTTTGTTTTGAGGGGGCTTTTCCAGCCCAACGAGAGGGAGTGGGCTGTCAGGTTTCCTCTGGATACGTGTGGATGCTGGTTACCATCCCAGGTCTAGCACACATGCAGAATCAAATGCAGGAATGTCTTCTGTAGAGCAAAATCATGAAGTGAGTGTTTTTCCATGGAGGTAACACTTAAAGCTGGGTCATTATGAGTGTTTTTTAAATGGAAAAAGTTCTGTTGGTACTGATGCTCTGCCTTTGCTTTTCAGCATGCACATCTCTGAAAGCCAACAAGAATTCTTCAGAATGCTCGATGAAAAAATTGAAAAGGTGAGAAGCTATAAAGTTCTGTTTTGATCCTGTTTTCCCAGCTCTGTGGGGAGGAAAAGTGGGCACTGCTGTGGCATCTGTGTCCTACACTTCTCCAAGGGTCTTGAACAAATGCATTAATCCTATAAATATCGAGCTGCTTTTTCTGTAAAGCATCACCTTCCGGAATGTGAAATGCATCATCTCCAGTGAAATTAGTTTTCCAAAGATGTGTTTTATCTACAGACCAGAGCATCTGATGGCTGTACTAGTTATTAGAATTCAGGTTAGTTTTGTTTTCTAGGTTTGTTCTGGGGCAGTAGTGTCATTTGTTCACCAGCTGCCGCACTGGAGATGCAGCTGACTGTCTCCTCGCTTTGGATCACTCTCTCAGATCCTTGCAGATGTTCTCTGGGGCTCTTACACTGCTTTGCTATATAGATCAGGGGGCTGCCAGTTAAGATGAAATATGCTGTCTTACATGTCAAAGAGACAGACAGCTCCTGTGCATTTCAAACTGCTGACGTCATCTAATACAGTTGAGTTACATGAGTTATCATGAGCGTGATAAGAATTACAGAGAAAATTAAAAGTTTATTTTGGACTTAGCAAAAAGAGGGCTGGCTGAAATGTCTTTAATCCAAGCGTGGAATCCAAAGGACACAGGCTGACAGCTTGGCAACTGAAAATAAATAGTGTTCATGAGTCCTAGAGGTCAAAAAAGCCTTGATGCAAAGACCTGGAGAATTTTCCTGGGAGAAATTCCATCCCTTGCTGGCACCCATCATGTGCCATGTTCCTAGCTGCAAGTATTGGCATCGCAGAGCTGATTTTACTTCTGTAAAAATGGCCCAAAGGTAAAAATCAGAATGTCAAATGCAGTGCAGGATGCTTCTGCCTACCAAAATTCAATGTCAAAACACTGTGAGGCATTTGAAGGGAGACATCTGTTAGTGCCTCTGTTTGAGTGTCTGTCCTTATGAGAGGAGCTGGAACCAAACTGCTTACATGGAACATTTGATGTAATTATGAAAATTAAATCCATTGGATTTGTAGGAAGAAGCCCCAGTATAAAGCTCAGTGCTGAATGCTGAGCTATGAAGGCAGTCAGCTGCATTTCAGTTCTGCTAGGCCTTTTTGCAGGGTGCCAGAATGTGGGGGAAAAAAGCAAAAAAAAGAAGAGGGAGAGAAAACCTGGTGAGAAGACAGGGATATAAATATGGGAGGTTATGGAGTAGCTGGGCAGAGTGGAGACAGGAGAAATTGTGTATCCAAAGCAAGGCACAAACCCCACAAGGAGGTGCAAGTGGCACCAGATAAAGGGCGATGTGTGCGTGCCCAGGGGAGGAATGGACAGCACCTGGGGGAAGCTGCTGCACTCATCATGGTGGGAGAAACCTGGCTGTGAATTACTGTCTGTGGCTGTGAAGGTCAAACCATGTCCTTGTTATGAGTCCTGGTCTTCACCGCATTGAGTTTTCTCCTGAGTGCAGTCATTGCAAGCTCAAGGCCTTAGATTTGAACACTCTTTGGCTTCTGTCCCATCAGGGCTTCTGGGAAGGCGTGGAGTAAAAGAAATGTCAACAGCCAGTTTGGAAAACTTACTTTATTGAGCATCTTGACAGTGGCCATCACAAATAAAGGTCTCAAAAATGACTGCTTTCTCTGAATCCTGCCTGCGGAGCAGTAAACGATCATCAGAAATTCTTATTTAAACATGTATCATTCCTGTAGGCCGAGGCACAGTATGTAGGACTGGTTCCATCCCTCCTGGTATTTGGGTAGAGGAGAAATTGCCCAAGGGCTCAAGGGGTTTGTGCTCAGGCCACACCGTCCTTCCTCAGCATTGCCTGGAGAGCTGATAAACTTTGTTGTTACTGATAAAAATCCCATTAGGGAATAAAGGGTAGACAAAAGCTTCTGTTCTGAAAACAAACTAAAAAAAAATGTCCTCTCAGATCAACATATAACCCTAGTGAAACTGGTGATTTTCTTGTGCAAGCTGCCAAGCCAGGCTGCCTTGCCTTCGCTCCAGTGTTGTTCCTGGCTGCCATAAAACAAACTGCCTTTTGTCATCAGGCTTTGCAACAGAGCTGTGTTCCACCTTGGTGATGGCAGAGAAGGGAAGGGGGTGGAGGAGCAGCTGCAGGGCTGCTTGGGTTCCTTGCTCCCTCCCAGTGCCATCCATCTTCCCTCAGCTGCTGAGCTGGCGGGAGGCTGGCCTGCTGCCTGCAGTGTGGGAAACCAAGGGTTTCTCAGTAAAAAATAGAATGATAGAACGGTTTGGATTGGAAGGAACCTTTAAAATCATCTGGTTGCATCCCCTTGCCATAGGGAGGGACACCTCCCACCAGATCAAGTTGCTCACAGCTCCATCCAGTCTGGCCTTGAATGGCTCCAGGGAGGGGGCATTCACAGCCTCACTGGGCAACCTGTTCCAGTGTCTCACTGCCCTCACAATAAACAATGTCTTCCTAATATCTAGTCTAAATGTACCCTCTTCTAGTTTCAAGCCATTTCCCTCATCCTGTCTCCACATGCCCCTCTCCACCACCAAATACAGCCACCTTTGGCTGTAACGTAGTGCAGTGGGGGCTTTTCACCTTGCAGTTGGGCATTGCCACAACCTGGGCTTTGAGTTTGCTTTTTGGGGTCTCTCTGTGTAGAGCTGAGGGTGGAAGGCCTGCCTGGTGGTCCCCAGCACTGATGGATTTGCGCATCACTGTGAAGGCCATATTTCTGCATCCCACCAGCCACTCCTCCTTCTGAATCAAAGAATGAATTTGTTTCTTTCTGGGTCAGCGGCTGCTGAGTTGAAATGAGGGCTGATCAGTCCCTTGGGACTTCTGGTCGTACAGAGGAAGCCCTGTCATTAATGGTGTGGGGCCACAGGCAGCTGTGTAAGTGCTGGGCACAGAGGAGGGGCCCTCCAGCAAGATGAGCTCAGTATTGTCAGGGGGACTTTAATTGCAGAATATTTTGTCACCAACACGTGCCCTACATCAACTATGCATCCCAAGAAGCCTCTGTTCTTTCCCCCTCCCCCCCCCTTTTTTCTTTTGGAAAAGGGCAGGCACCCGTTCTGTTCTGTGGCTCAGCTTGATTCCCAGCTGACACAGCCCAGTATGTGGGACCAAAGGGGATAGTCCAGAGGTGAAGGTTTTCAGTCCCAGATTTGAGGCACTCGTTTTACTCAGGGTATTTTGGGTGGTTTGTGCATTCAGAAGCTGAGCTCCGGCTGTTTCTTCCCAAGGCTGATATCCTGGGAGATGCTGCTGAGTTTTGGATGATACGGGAAGTGCAGCACACCTGCTCTGCACAAAAGCTGTGGTTGTTGAAGCTTAACTTGTTTTCCTTCATTGTGCAACTATGATTTCAATATGAATAGTGTCTTTTGCTCTTTTGTTAAGCTCTTGCTGAGGTTATGTGATGCAGTGCCTCCATGGTAGCATTGCTCATTTGATTATGCACTTGGTTGCTTTTGCATTGGAGACTGCGCTGTAGTGATGGATCTGTAAGGCTGCATACATCCAGGTGTGTCATTACTCAGAGAAGCTTTGTAAATCAGTGGTTTGGACTCCCCTGGGATTCAGAATGGGGAATGAAAAGCACAGGATTTGCAGGGGCAGAAAGGGAGCGGCTTCCTGTCCTGGTGCCATGCAGGTCCTCCAGAAATGGCTGTTGGAGTCGTGCTGACATCACTCCCTGTTTTTCAGCTTTCTGCCCGGCTCTGAATGTTTACAGACCTGAAATATATGGTCTGTAAGTGTCGTTTGTGGCTTTCTATCTCAGCAAGTCATTAACCTGTCTGGCTTTTTTCCTTGCAGGGTCGTGATTATTGTTCAGAGGAGGAGGATGTCACATAGTGCCAATTCTGCCAATCAAACCAGGAATACTACTGTGTAAATAGATTACAACCCAGTTGAGACCTTTTGGAAGTCTTCTAGAGCAAACAGCACTACATAAAAGAAGATCATTTCCACATTATATGCTCCATTCAGTTACAGTGTTTCTTAATGAACAGATGAGGAATATTGCTAAGGACTCATAAGGAACTATTTTTGTTGCTGCTAGTTAAAACTTGTTGCAACTTTTCACCTTCTCTGTGTCCAGATGCGCAGCAGATCCTTAAAGTTAATCCGAAAGACGGTGTTGATTTTATTAAGGCCTCTGGCCTGTTTTCTATCAGGTGAGGTAGTGTTACACAGCTTCCATAAGTGAACATTCAAGCATCTGAGAAACACCCTTACGCTGTCTGTCAGTCCGCGTGCGGCCGGAGTGCTTATTCATGCTGGTGATTTCAAGCTTTGGAGATGGGATGTTTTGCCATGGCAGGCCTTGTTTCTCTGCTGAGAAGAAGCTGAGAAACTATTATCCATTAAAAGCATGTTATCACTGAAATGCTGGAAAGTGATGCAAGAGCAGGAATTTGTATTTTAAGAGGAAAAGAGTTTCATTTAATAGGTATCTTAATCAAGGACTAAGCTTGCAGTATTGGCTTTGCTGAGCACGAATGGGAGTGTGATCACAATCATTTTGAATCTCTTTTTTTCTAAGAAAATAAACATTTTACTGTTTTTATGTATCCTTGTCTTTTCCCATTCGTGTAATGTTCACGTTCCGAGAGCCCGGGGGCTGGGAAGGCAAAACCAGCCCTGGGCATTTATGGCAGTGGATCTCATCTGTGAAAGCAGTGCTGTGCCAACGGGGTGCATCTGTTGCATCTCCTGTAGAGTTTATTTTTCCAGATGATACACAGGGGATGCTGTCTTCTCAAAAGCAGATGTGAAGTTTTTAACAAATACTGTCATGATTTTACAAAAAACAACAAACAACTCTTAAAAAAGAGGAAAAAAGACAACTTTTGTATGTATTCCTTCAAAGGTGATTGTTACCTGTACCAGTATTTACCCTTCCCACTTTGACAGCGCCAGTTCTGCAGTGCGTCCCGAAGAGCAGCTTTCTCAGTGAGCTGCAGGACGTGGGGTTCGTGATGCCATGGTTCCCAGCTGTAGGGCTGCTCCTGTGGGATCTGCTGCAAGGCTGCACAACAGCCTCGAGTTCTGACACAGTGGGGCGCTCAGCCCAAACCCTTTAAAAGTGACCATTTCTCTGGCCTGGGTCACAGGGCCTTCTGCAAAACAGATCCTCCTGAAGGCTGTCGGCTGAAAGCCCCTCTCTTCTAATTTCCAGAGATCTCTAAAGCACATTGGAATTCCGTCACAGCACTGCATTCCACCAATAGCTTTCCATGTAAAAGCTCAGCAAAGAGGGTCCTCCCCAGTGGGTTTTACCCTTCACATTGGTGGCCCGTTGATGGCCAAGAACTGCTGGCCAGTTCTTGAATCCTCGCTCTGTTTTGCAGCCATTTTGGCAGCAGCTTTGGCAGCACAGCTCTTTCTGAGCATCCCGTTCTCCCTGGAGATGAGTTTTGGCTCCTTTCCCCCATGCAGTCATGCTGGGTAGGGCTCTTGGGGTCTTTCAGTGCTGCAGAGCCATTTGAGTCTTCAGATGACAGGGGAGGACTGTACCCTCACGTATATTTTTTTTGCATAATTCATAGCAGCTCTTGAGCAGGTAAGCATGCAAAGGAGATTCAAGAGATTGCATATTTGAATTATTTAAACATTTTAATTAATAAAGAGCTCTGGGGTTGATCCCACCAGAAGTGCTTCACAAAGCTTTTGTGGGTTGTGCAGGCTGGGTTGAGCTGGGTCCTTGATAAACACGGTTCATTTTCTAAGCACTGAACATCTCACTTATAGATTTCACATACGGATGTTGTGTTGCAGGTGTTCCATGGTCTTTCAGTACTGCAGCATCACCTGGGCAGCCCGAGCCCCTGGGGGAAGGTTTGTGGGGAAGCCATTGGCGGTGATGTGCCCAGGACTGCAGCAGGCTGCTGGTGGGACTGGCTGAGCCTCGGTAGGCTCTGCTTTGCTCCCTTTCCCATGGGCAGAGCTGAGTGTTGGCACTTGGGGTGGTGGAGGGGTCCCCTGTTGGCATCAAGGCAGCAAGCCTTCGGCCATGGCCCTTCCATCAGCTCTGCGTGGCAGCAGCACTGAGACCTGGCTGGGACAGGGCCTTGCTCAGGTGGGAACTTGCTATTGAACCCATGAGCATATGGGAAAGAAAAGCCCAGCCCTGGCAATGTATTATAAGGAGCCTGGCTGGTCCTTAGGGCTTCTGGGAACTTGCTCGTGTTGCAGGCAGACCCGCAGGGATGCTCAGCTGAATGGTGCTCTTTAACCTGGTTTATGTCTTCAGCAGAAGTCATAGCGAATTTTGTCTAAATGTGTGGCCACTAAGGATCTGTAATAATATAAGCTGATTATTAACATAAGCTGTAGCTTGAAATGCATCTCTTCTTAGAGCCATATCTCAAATATATTCAGCAGATTAGAAAAGAGGGTGGACAGAGGAGAACTGCTCACATCTGACATGCTGCACTTGGTGGTAAAGGGGTTTTTCAAGATTTCTTATGAAAGAAATAGCTAGAAAATGATTCCAGGCCAAGTCTCCCTTCAGGAGGCTGATGTACCAACTGATATCTCCCGGTTACAGTGCTGGATCTTGGACAAAACATGAAGGAATTTCACAATCTCCTTCCCATTGCACGTGAGCAGGTATCTTCAGTGCAAGGGAAAGGCCTGCCCTGGGACAGCAGCACCAGCCCTCACCTCCATGCCTCCATGCCCAGCTGTGTCCCAGCACAGCACTGCCGTGCGATTCCTCCTGGGAGCACAGCAGGGTGAACCCCACAGTGAGGTGACTGCGTGCAGTGGAGCACAGTGCCAGATTTCAGGCATGAAGAGGGTGAGATCCGCGTTTGAGCACACATCTCTCCCAGAGCAACAGAGAGCTTTCCTAAATCCCTGCTTTCCAGCCCAATTCCACCTAAGACTGTTCCCACATCTCCATCCCTGCTTGGATGCACAGGCAGATGTGCAGACTGACACACAAACAGCCCCAGCTGAGGAGCCAGGTCGCAGGGCCGTGCTTCAGAAAGCTCAGCAAAGCAGCTGCTTCATTACCTGACTACCAATGCCATTTGTGTGAAAGTGGAATGAGGGCAAAGGCTCACCAGGTGGGAGTGAAGCCCACTGGCTCCATGCATGCCCATCAGATATATATGGATGTGTACATATGTGTTGCTGGGGGCCTGCTGGAGCCAGGAGTCAGAATCATTAAGGTTGGAAAGACCACCGATGGCATCTAGTCCAGCCATCAGGGATCCAACAATTTGAGGGCTTGGCCCTGTGCTGATGCGGGTGCTCAGCTTCTGCAGGCCTGGGGGTGCACAAAAGATGGCACAAAAGAGACTGGGTACTTCAGGACCATTTTGCAGTATACATTCTCACCTGGGCCAGGCAGATCCCAACCAGTGCCTGCATGGGATGCTGGGGCCATGAGCACCCATCTGTGTGACAAGGACAGGTTTCCAGACTGGATGTGGCTCTGGGCAGCCTGGTCTGGTGGTTGTTGACCCTGCACATAGCAGGGGATTGAAACCAGATGATCATTGTGGTCCTTTCCAACCCAGGCCATTCTGTGATTCTAAATAGCTGCTGGCCCTAGGGATTCACAGAGGCCCAGTGCCCTACAGCCCCACAGGGTGAGTGCTTTGCTGGGTGCAGCTCAGTGGGTTCCTACTGACATGGCATTGGAAAGATGCTTTCAGGAGTGTTTCCTATCAGAGGTTCCCTACTCTGGGCTCCCACTGCTGCTGGGCACTGCCATAGAGCTGCCCCAGTCCCATCTTTCTCATGCATACATCCATTAAAAAAGCAATTTGAGGGAAAAAGTTCTCAAGGGTGATGGCTGCAAGAAACTAGAAAGAGGTGTGGGAGCAACGTGATATTCTTGGGTTTTGGCATTCTGATTTCGTGTCTATTAATAATCCCCCGAGTGAGTCATATGGAGATGCATTTATGCACTGACTCGGAGAGAGCTGCTGCCTGAAATAGCAGCTCTGTAATTTTTTATGATGCTGTAATGCCAGCACGGTGCAGATTGACATCATTTAGCAGAGCCGCTGGCTGGCAATCAGCTCACCCGTGTCAGGGCCTGAAATAAACACGGGAGCCACGTGCTGTGTTACATAAACAGCCACGGAAGCCATCGCCTGTCAGAAGTGCCTCTTTCCCATTTCCTACAGCTCTCCCTCCTTTTATCCCTTAGCAAAAGCAGAAGCCCCGATTGCCCAGTTTCTTAAACTGGAGCATGAGGAGTTACAAGGAATAACAGCTCCATGTACCTGGCGCTGTGTTTGGCACTCACGAGGTGAAGCCAACAGTCCAGAACAGCTTGACCAGAATATTTACATTTTATTAAATCTTTACAATCAGCAGTTATAATCAAGTACACAATTATGTACACAGATTATATACATTTTAGCCCAACCTTTTACATCACAGTACATCGTTGCCCTTAGAAATATTGTATATGCTTACCACCAGACAGCAAAACCCAACAGAAGTGTTACAGCACCTGTTAGTAGACATCTTCCATAAGAAAATATACGGCTGTAAATCGGGCTGGCTAAAAAGAAAAAAAATCCTATAAAATCTGAACATACAATATTTCATTCACAGAATGTTTCTCTATGTTCTGAGTGACGGCTCTGCACACCACGGCCCGTTTCTAACTTCTCACCAAATGCTTTTCCATGAGCAATGCCTTCAAGAGGAGGAGAAAAAGCTGGGCTCTGGCTTTAAACTCTTTGAGAAACAACACGTGTAAACAATTGAAAATTCCTCTAATATCAAATTGGCTGATCTGAATTACATGGCACGGAGTAAGCGTGGCTCCAGCCAGGATTCCTGAATTCAGTGTTCAACGCTATACAAACCAATGTGCAATACCCAAAACGAAGGGCAGCTGCTGATGAACAATGGATGAGCAGTGCTCCACGTGGAGCAGACAACCCAGAAAGAACACTTACTCTCCTCTCCGAAAGATGATTTACAAAAATAATTAATACATTCTTTTTGCTTTTTAAGATGAGAGTGACAGAAAACCGAACTACTTTCAACATGATACGAGAAGGTCAACTAATGCCACCTCCTCTCAAGGAAACACCAAATGAAAACAACCTGAATTGAACTGCCCCCCCCACCCTTCCTGCTTTCTCAAGAGGTCGCTTCCACTGACCAGGTCTGTACACCTCTCCCCTGCAGCTCTCGTGGTCACCTCCAAGCAGAGCAGAACAAAAACACAGCCCTGGAGGAAGGAGGTGATGGGCACCTGCAGACGGCCACCGCCAGGCACACCCACACCCTGCACCATGTCCAGGGAAACGGCTGTTTGCTGCTTTGGCCACGGGTGCGGATGAGCAGCCAGAGGCAAGCCTGTGGTGCCAAGGGAAGCTCAGCTTTTAGGAAAATTTTGCTATTACACCTAAACTTTCTGCAGGTTAACAAAGACACACCGCCGTAAGCTTGCATTGCAACATTGACAGACTTAATTAACACCATGATCAGAGGACCTCTATACCTAGAAAATATAACCCTGCTTCCCCCAAAAGAACTACCCAGCATGAAGGTGCAGTCCATGCTAGAGAGCACTGAGAACAGCAGCACTCTGCCGTGGCACAGGCAGGCAGAGACCCGTGGGATGACACCCAGCCTGCTGCTGGGCTCACAGCTCCACTAACAAAGGGCACTTATGGCTCCTATGGTCCGACCCCTTCCATGAAGAAACCCACGTCTCAACAACAACAAAAAAATACCCACATCAATACAAAATCCCCCAGCTGAAAAACCTCGGCTGCTGCAAGCACTCAGCTCAAACCTCCACACAGCTATTTGTGCAAAGGAATAACTACAGCGGAAAGCTGATTTATTTTAAAAGGATGCTTATTCACTCTTCTGCTACCTCTTTCTTTCCTCCTCCAAATCACCTCCTCCTCCAATGGTTTAATGTTATCATTCAATTTACGTACATGGTTCTGACTGCCATGCTCCCAAAAGGTGCCTGGGCACTCGCAGCTCCTGAAAGCAGTGTCGTCACATACACATGTATACAGCATTTGCCTGGGATTTCCATTCATACTGTACAGAAGTATACACAAATAAATACAGTATGGCTGTACTAATAACAGTTGCATATTCAGCACGCATAATTTCACCAGCTAAAAGAAAGGTGCACTTCAGACTGGGACTTTTTTTTTTTTCTTTAAAATATCATAGGGACCAATAGAAACCTTCATTTCTAGTCTGGCGCAGCGTACAGGCAGTGTTCATTTATTTTCTCATATAAAACAATTCCTTGAGCCACGACTCTCTAAAAGCAGTTTATACAAATCAACTGAATGACCTGTTGGCAGTTTCTTTGGACACAGGACATCTCGGCTGTCTCAATAACCCCGCTTCCATTGCGGTAAGGGGGATAACAACCATCGCTCAGCTGGGACACGCTCCCAAAGCCCAGAGCAGCACAGCAGCCATTCTCGCTGCTCCCATTGCTGCAGTCCGGGCTGTGGGCCCGACAGCCCCCATTGCTGCACTGCACTGCTGCACCGGCCTCACTGCCCGAAGCATCATGCTACAGAAGCTGCTGTTAGAAGTAAAACTTGGGGAAAAAGAGGAAGATTTTTGTTACTGCAAATCTAATTCTGCTTGGTGTGCATTCAGGGAATACCGCCAGGTGAAACTGTGCCTCAGGTAGGTTGGGTTTTCCAACCTGCAGGGCTCACCGTTTGCCCCAATCTCTTTACCTTCACCTCACATGTAACTTTCATAGCACACCACCAACCTTAACCTGGCAGCCCCAAAGGAAGCAGGCTATCCTCGTTCCCTGACAGCACCTGCTTACAAAGCACACTGCCTTTGGTTTGTGCAGCCTCACCAGCTGAATTTAGCAAGAGAGAAAGCTCACGGGCCATCTCAGTCATTCTTCACGCAGCAGATGGAAGGAGCAATGAGCAACACCACGGTGTCTGGGTGCAATGCGTCAGAACAGAACCAAACTGCTTCTACCTGTGTCTTACAGATGCAGCAACTGGAGACATCACTTCACCTGCTGCTAGCAAGGAAGGCCTTCAGAGCAGGGGGGGGTCAGGGAAACCAGGCACAGCTCCGTTCCCAGCAGGGCAGCAGCCACCCTGCTGCCTCCAGCTGCTCCCGCTGGTGGCTGCTGAATGGTGCTGGCAGCCCCACATGCTCAACTTGTGCCTCCCAGAGGCCGAGGCACCATCACCTCTGGGCACCTGGCAGGCAGAAGTCAGGCTCTCTCCCTGAGCAAACCTCCTGGGACACAGCACCGCGCAGTGGGGCCACACGAGTGCTTCAATTGCACATTCCCATTTTTAAACAGGAAAAATTAAAACAAAGAGCGCGTGCTGGATTTCTATGATAATTTCCAGGTGAAACCTGGTTGCTCATCACAATACTGAATATGTTTTCTAGTTCTCAGTTATCAGGCCTCACTTCTACCCAAAGAGTTCTCCATTCGTTTACTAGCAAATAAGTTATTACTACAAGTCATAGTTCATCCTTCTCCATCATTTCAAATGCTTCTATATCTTCATTCCAGTCTGCTAATATGGATTCCATAGGTTGTACTCTATTGTCCCAGTTAACTTTGGAGTCTGGCTCTGTCTCACTCTGCTGTTCCTGAGGCTGCTCATCCCCTTGTGTGCATGCTGGCTCTGAAGCATCAGCCTCACCAGGTCCAGGGATGGAGGAATCCTGATCTGAAGTGGAAATGCTGTCACTGTCTGCCTGAGCAGGAGATAAGGAATCAGGGTCAGAAACGTCAGAGCTTTCTCCTTCTTCAGGCTCCTCACCGACTGCACCAACATCCTGAGATGCTGAAGAAGCTTCTTCTGAATTTTGTTTGTGTGAATCATTTTCAGATGATTTCTGGTCCATATTCTCCATTTCCAAGTCTTTGAAAGGGAGAGAAAGAAAACATATTTTGAAAAATATAGGAAGGCAGCATTCTACTGTGTAATTCAAAAGCCAAGTTACTTCCTTTGACCTTATTCCTCAAGGAAGCGCAAACTCTCTGTTGATAGGAAAACTATTAAGGAACATACACTACAGAGGGAGGGGATAGAAAACATTTAATCACGACAGAGGACAAGCAATCTAGTGAGGCTGGTTTTAGAGCCTCAAACTTGAATCACAATTCCCAGACAAGCACTAGCTGTCACCCTTCAGACTTCGCAAATACTCCAGTAATGCCAGGCCTCCAGGCACTCCTAAGCCCACCAGAATCACACATCCATGGCAGTGGGAGATGCACTTAGGCTTGCTAAACTGACTTGCAAGAGCCAAAGCCTCCCTCCTCACATCCCCATCCACAGCAACTGACGCTGATGTCTCCAGCGTTGATTTAGTTTGCAACTTTACAGCAGCTGCCTGAATTCAAGCACACAAATTTCTTTGGAGCTCAATGCTTGCAACTGGTATCCAGGATGCTAATATTGCAAGCCCCCAAGGGAGTTTAACTGCATATTTTAATACAGGATACTTACTGCTATCAATAATGTAGTTTGGAATCGTTTTACCTTTAAAGATTGTTGCTGGGATTCCAAATGAAAGCACAAGGAAGGGGAAAGAAGCACATATGTATTACAAACTCTCAAATGCAGAACTATCTTTTGCATTTAGTATTTTGTTATATTAGCTTGAACATAGTTATGAACAAGAGGAATTTGCAGAAGCTATCAAAAAACAATACTGTAGCTTTCAAAGCATCTCCTCTACAAACGTGCAGAAAGTTAATGCTGCTTCTAGCTTACCTGCATCAATAGAGCAGTGCTACCAGGAAGGCTTTCAGCTGGAAAGCCTAGAAATTTCTGCCATATGCAAACATTTCAATTTGAAATGTATTAGCTTGTAATTTTCTAGTACTACTTGCAGACAAATCGCAAAACATCTGAGGTCAGCAGCCTTATTTCTCATGATAACCTCTGACAAGTGGCTAGACAGGCAAAATAATTGTAATAGCTGTCTTTTTCTTTCTGGGTACCAAGAATGTCACTGGGGAGCTTGATAAGCGAGAGGCACTTACAATGTAGGGCACTGGAAACACTTGCACTATTTCTGATACTACTTCAAAGCAGATCATGACAAAAAGGGTTCAAAAGGAATCTGGAGGACTGCATTGTCTCATTATTCAAACTGACACTTAACTTATGAACAGCATTTCTGGATGTGAACGTTAACTCAGGGGGCAAGGCCAGGGAGGGAGGCACGACAACACATTTCTGATAATGGCTTTCATATGATAAAACTAACAGTAAGGTCAGACAGAAAACTGACGTTACCAAAGAACACATTTACACCTCTGGGTAGCAACAGAAATATCTACTGTACATCTCACATTGTGCTGCGGCACAGACAGAACCTAAATCTGCATCAAAGGAAGCCTTTAATCTTACCTCTATCTTTTGCTTTGTCAGAAAGGAGCACCTCCACAGCCTCATACTCCCTGATTGCATCCAGTATAATATTTCCTTCCTTGTTGAAGAGGAAGAGCATGGGGATTGTGATATCATCTGTATTCTTCCCATCACCGGCCATTTGGAAGAGAGGAGCTGTGTCACTGCTGCTTCCCTCGTTGTCATCTAGCCAGACACACACAAACACAAAGCAAGCACACCCCTCTGTAAGTCAGACAGGCTACAGACTTTGAGTAGCTTCACACTGCACAGCCAGCTGGGAGGACACCACGCAGAAAATGGGAAACTGGTTGCAAAAAGCCAGTTTTTGTACTCTGTCCCCCTACCATTTTTTCCATTTATTTTGTACTTCAAGTTCTCCCCAGTCTTCACTGTTTTAAGATCCAACGATCCACAACCAGACATAAACAAAACATTTCTTTATCCCCTGAAAACAGAGTTTCTGTGCTGAAGTACCACCATCCCAGTGAGTTTAACAGCCTTGTCAGCTTCCCAATATCTTCAAATGTGTACAACACAGGTTACATTTACACATAAATTAAAGCTCTATTTACCAATAACGATGCCTCCTATTGCTCCAGCTTTCTGAATGTTTCGTGCCTTTTCAGCAAACATACACTGGCCTCTTTGCATCAGGGCAATTTTCTCTTTCACTGCCTCAGGATTAGTGATCTCTGAGCATCCATTATACGGCTTAATGGTTGCAACAAATCCTCTTGTCTGCGTGGAAAAACAAAACCAAAAACAAAACAAGAGAATTAGAGAAGTAGGTTCAAGCTTGCAAAAGACTCCTAAGCATTTTATTTCCTCCAGTTAATCTAATGCATTAAGTGTCCTCAGTCAGCACAGGCAATCTTCCCCTGGAGCTGAGAAACAAAGAATGGCCACGTGAAAACCTAACTCTTAAATCTCAGCGTGTTTTGTCTGTGCCTGTGAATTGCTGTCTCCAAAAACTGTATGCTGTGAACCAATAGTCTGAGACTCACCTGCTGGGCAGCACCACACCCAGTGGAACTCACAGGATTTTCCCACTGCTTCCAATAGGAACTGTTGCCTCTCTGACAATTTCTTCTTCTTTCCACCTACAGCCTTTTATGGAAGCTCCTGTAACAGCAACTTACTTCAACTCTAAAAGGGCTTCTGCAAACCCATAGCTGACATGGTAGGAAAATCAGCCCTTAAAATCGAGTACCTCTTGAGAAACACAATGCAGATTATATGAATGTGTTTCAGAGTCATACTATGTTATGTGTACTAAATCCTAAATCATGGCTGATGACTTGGAGTGGACCAATAAGCCACTCATTTTAAAAGACCCTGTTCTGTCATTGCACTATCCTGTCATTTTAACCTCTTTCATTCCCTTCCAGTTGGCCACCCTGAAATACTCACAACTTCAATACCAAATCATTTCAGCTTAAGCAATAAGTAACAGAAAGCTACAATCACATACATTCTTACATACCCCTGATTTGTGTTTAGATAAATCCATTCCAAATTGTGCTGGTCCAGCAGTCAAGACCACCCTACCGAAAAATGGGTGGGAAACTATCTGAACAGCACGAGGAGGCAGCTGCTGCTCTTTCTGCTGCTGACTGGAGAGTTCAATCATTTCCTGCATGAACCGTAAGCCATCTTCAGCATCAAGTGAACTTGCTGCCTAAGTTGTTAAAAAAAAATAAAAATAAAGTTTCTCCATAAGTGTTCGACGAGTTTGGGGGACAAAAAAACCCCTGAAATTAGCTTTGCTTGGACCACCATTTACATGACATTCTTTGGTATTTTAGTGGTTCAGAAAAAATGCTGTTTTTACATTGTTTTCCTAACAAAACAATGCTACTGGCAAACATTCAGTGCTATGCAGACTTTAAGGTACAGAGTGCAGGCTCCTGGCACTCATTCCCCAATTGAACTTCTCAGCATCTTCACCATAATGCAGACTAAAAATGTATTAGCAGGCAGGTCTCAAACAAAAAGAAATTTCTCACTCTGAAAACCTCATGCTTTAGGTAAATTGCAATTAGCTATGTTAATTTGACATGAAGAGCCTCCACCTAATTTAATAGAAGATTAAGTGCTACTGAGGCAAGACTTTAACAGCCATAAACTTGCTAAATACAGCTGCACATCCACCTCACGTGCCCTCTTTTCAGTCAGTCCGTCTCTCTTGAGCCTCTAAGTCTTAAACAACACAGCCAGCATGATTTTACCAGAAGTTTTCAGAAGAGGTACTGTTGGGTCTTACTTGCACTGCATGCTGCACTAATTGCACTCTTCCATCTTTAAGATGAATCAAACTGACTCCCATCTTCTTCAGTATCTCCAAATGCTCAGGATTACTGGCCATGAAGTCTCTGGCTCTCAGGGGTGGTTTTGGTCCACTTCCCAAGCTCTCTTCTCTGATAAAAAGAAATTTTTAAAAAAGCATTAAAAATCAGATCATTCTTTAACCATAGCTCTCACAAAACCTGCCCAAGTTACGCCTACCACTGCACCATTAGAGTTCTCTGGAATAAAGTAAAGTACAAATTTCAACAGACAGCAACTTCTCAGCCTTTTTTCAAAGCTGCTTATATCCTTGATGATTTTCTGCTGCAAAAAAGAACATGCAATGTTGACAGTAAGAACCTACCATATGCTGCCTCTCATTCTTAAATAGTCTGCCTAACTGTAAAACTGATTAAAAACAGTTTTCCTGTTACACAGTTCTACTTATTAAGTATAAATATCAAAGAGGTGCTCATAACAATAGGGTTTCTCAACTTTAACAGACTGCCCTAAACCCCTCACAATATGCGTAATGATGTATGGCAGCACTATTTTCTTGTTATGGAAAAAAGTACTCAAGAGACTACAGAAATTCCTTTACAAATCATAGAGATGCATTTCCTGGCTCTGGTAATACCTGGGCTACAATTCCTACTTGGAGCATATGGCTCACAAAGCTCCTTTTGCTTTGACAGATTCACCAATTCCTGATGGAAATGAACAAAGCATTGTTGAAGAAGTCAGAAAAACCAGAATTAGTTTTTCCCATAGCCAGAAGGAATGCAAACTTGAGCACAGCAAGCTCCAATACACTTCAAGTTTTTCCTCCCGTGCCTAATAGATGCTGCTCTAGTCTATAACTGCTATATTAACAAAAGACAGAAGACATTCATCTTACCCTCTTGAAATACTCCTAGGACAGCTCTTATCCACCACATTTTTCAAAGGTTCACGAATGCTCTGAGCAAACATTGGGTCATTTGGGAAGAGGATCTGAGTGTTCGGACAGGTCCAGTCAAAGTTGCTGTCATCCAGCTCTGTGTATTCTGTAGTCTGAAACAGAAGACGCAGATCACCAATTAAAAAGCAGGTTACATTTTTATGAGAAGATGATCAACAAACAGACCCATCCTTGAGTCATCTGTGTACTCGGGATACAGCAGCCGAATGCAATAACCACCCTGTTACCACAAAAAGGAATACGTAATTTTTCCATGCTTCTTCATGCAGTGAAAAAGTTACCAGCGACCCACATCCTTTGGGGGATAAGCACATCAGCTCTAATTTCTAATTTGCCAGTCCTGCATCCAGTTCCTAGGATTTGTTTTTGGCAGAAACCAGTTTATGAGCAAGCAGCAAACAGGACTCCTAAAGCCTGCTCATGACAGCTGTGTTCCTGCTCTCGGTGCTGACCGACTAGACAAAGCAATGACCACTTCATTTGGTGCTGCCCGATTCTGTCTGAACCAGATGCAGTCTTCAGTAATTCTTGATTCATATTACTAAGGCAGTCTCACCTCTCCCTTGAGTAAAAAGATGTTCTAAATAAAACTGCAGGAGAATGACTTCATTCATAAAATAATACTCATGTTTCATGAAGCTTAAGCAGGTTTATACAGAAAGAAAACGAGTCTTCTTGAAAACCTTGATGTGAACAAAATGCTCTCCACCTCAGGAGTAATAGAGGCTTGCAGGCCTGTGAAGGGGCAAGGATTAATCTCTATTTTCAGAGCTGATATCAGATCAGGACTTAACATTTGCATAAGTTACTGTTTCATAATTTGAAATCACATGAATCATCTGAAGTGGAAGATCCAGAGACACGTTTAGTCTTCTCTTAGTTTTGCATTGGGTAACTGGAGAAGTTAACTTTTCTGCTTAAAATTAAAGGCAGTATTTACTTACTTTAAAAAAAAAAAAAAAACAACAATCCTATTTACAACATATTTAATTAAAACCAAATATTTAGAGGTTTCCTCAAAAACAAGAACTAAAAGGCTCTTAGGTTACCAGAATAAATACTTTAAAGTAGCCATCCTCTAACTGTGATCAACAGTAGGCATCTCTAAAGAAAGAAGGCCTGTAACACTCTGCAAGTTCCAGCTCACTAGGATATGACCTTTCCTGTTTATGAGGAAGAAAACCCCACAGACAGGATATTGGGGTTGCTACCACCAATTATCTCACAGGCACTTCGAATTCGTAGCACTATGTTTACATTAAAAATAAATTTACACATTCATTTTTTCCTTTTTTACCTCATGAGATAAATTCCATAATAAAGCAAAACACCTCCACAGCCTCTCAGCCATTCTGCAGGATCGTTATTCCAGCTCCCTCAGCACTTGTGCACCCCATTGGAGCCCAGGGACATAGGAACACATCTGCTGAGGTATTCCCAGGCCCGATCCTCTTCCACAAGAGTGTGTTTCATGCAAGTGGTCAAGGCCATTTTCTGCATTATCTTACTTTTATGTCATATTTGTAGCTTAGACTTAAAACTTAAGTGAACTGCATTAGGATAAGTCGCTCTATTCTCTTCTTTGTCCTTTTACTGAACGTTTCCTGTTCTCAAACCACTTCAGAAGTTAAGCCAGCACTTCACAGAGCACGCTCTGTGGGAATGCTGAGCATCTCAGAAATAATCACCTTCTCATGCTGGGGATGAAAGCTGTGTAAAATTGTCTTTCAGACCCTTCAAAGAATTCCGTGCATGGTTTGAAAAATGCTGATCATACAGTCAACAAAAAATAAAAAAAAGGGAAAAAATGAAGTTATATTACAGGTGCTGAAAGAGTTCAGTAACATACAGGGTCCCTTTTAAATCCAACTAAAATTCCTTCACCCCCCCTTTCCAAAACTCAAAGATAAGAGATGATAAATGTTCACATACATAACACTTCAAAGAGAATATCAAAGAGAGTAGGATCTCCAGCATTAAAAAACAATAAATCCACTCCATGACTCATGAAATGTATTACCAACACTGGATGCTATAAGCAAGTCATTCAAAAAGTTTTCACTTCAAATACCATAAAACAGTATTCACTAAAATAAAGGAATTCATACCCCCAAAATCCTACACACCCTCCTACTCATTTCCTCTCTCTCTCATTGCTTACCAGTCGTATTTTAATCCTGTAAGATTAATTATGCCACCTTACTGGACACAAGAATCAGACAGAAGACTTTCTATGATTCCTCATGGCACAATTTGAATGCCAGAGAGCATTTTGGAAAGCAGAGTTGATTTATAAATCCATTTATGTTCTTAAAGGTAGATAATAGAGGTATATCAGATGGACTGGAATAATTTAACAACTCAGAAGCTGCAACTGCATCTTGTCAAACTAAATTTGCAGCAGATACAGAAAAAAGAACTTTGAAAATGTGCAGCCTGTGTAATAAAAACTTAGCAACACTGCTAAAATTTCAGAAAATTAAAAGAAAATAGATACAAAGAAAAAAAGATTATATTGAATTATTTTAGAATTTACACAGCCAGAGAGGGACCAATTCCTTTGAAATACTGCTAATATTCCACAACTTTCTTCTCAAGACTCCATGGTGCAGAATCTGATTATGGGAATATATTTCATGCACATGTGCCTGTCACTGCTCATATAATGAAACAGTTCACATTGAACAGAGTGTCACAGTGTAGTACAAATTACTATTTCTATTTCATTTCCTCTCTCTCTCAAAAAAAAGGGAACTGCTCCAAAGTACCACTAGAACTGATGGAAATGTGAGTTGTTACTTACTGTATTCTTTTTAGAGATGGTTTGGTTTGTGGTGGAAAGCCAGAGTGGTAATAGATGAGCTTCTGTAGTGAATATATAATCTTCTATATCAAATATCATGTCTTCCTTATCAGCAAACAGCAGGTAAAGATATTTAAACATCTCAGCCAGAAAGAAAGAGTCCATTCTAGAGAAAAAAAAAAAAAAGGCCCTTTTAGAAGATATGCATTGCTCTAATCTGTCAGTTAAAAAAAAATACTCATTTTGCTCCATCCCTGAAGGCTTCATGACTATTGTTATGGAACTTTAATCCATCTGAATTCCTTTCACTTCAAAGGAAACTGTTCAATGTGCTGAATCAATGAATGCTCAGTAGAAGGTGGCATTACAGTAAAAACAAATAAGTCTCTTTTACAAATTTCTATTTTTGAAGTATATTTTATTTGAAATGAAGCAATCTATTACCCAAGCCTAATGAAAGCGTGCTTGAAATGAAATGCTATTAAACTATATTCTCACATATCTGAACCTACAAAACTACTGAAATAGTTTACAGATTTTGATAAAAATTGATAATTTCAGACTTGGTTATCAATCACAGAACTGTTCAGAGCTCCCCAGTTCAAAACAGACATGGATCTCCTAGAAGGAGTCCAGCAAGAGTCCAGCCATAAAGATGATGAAGGGCCTGGGGCACCTCCTGTATCAAGAAAGGCTGAGCAACCTGGGTCTGTTCAGCCTGGGGAAAAGACTGAGAAGGAATCTGATCAGTGCTGATAAATACCTAAGGGGGCATGGGAGGCAAAAAGATGAGGTCAGGCTCTTCTCAGTGGTGTTTATTGATAGAACGAGAAGCAACGGACTAAAACTTGAACAAAGACAGTTTTGAACTAACATGAGCAAGAACTTTACAGTCAGGGTGATGGAGCACTGGAACACACTGCCCAGAGAGGTTGTGGAGTCTCCTATGGAGGTATTTGAGACCCATCTGGATGCCTACCTGTCTGACCTACTGTAGGGAACTCCTTTAGCTGCTGTGGGGTTGGACTTGATCTCTTGTCATACCTTCCACCCCTGAGATTCTGTGTTATGGCTTGGGTTGGAAGGGACCTCAATGAGTGATTTGCCTGCTTTCAGAAATTAATTAATTCCATTTCATCAGAAAGATAACTAGATTTTCAAATAAACAGATGTTTTCACCTGTCTTCATGGCTTCCCGTACGAACGTCCTTCATTGCAGCAAACCCACAAGGCACTCTTGCATACTTGTTCAGGTTTTCAATGAGTGTTTTTCCTACTTCTAGATAGTAAGGATCCCCCGTAGCCTATGAAAACAACAGAAAACAAATAAACAGGTGTGCTCAGACTTATCACACAATTAGCAGTTTTTATTTTACTAGCAGTAATATTATTTCCATAGCTTACTGCACACCAGTAAGGCCTAATTTCTCAACAGTACTCAAAAGTCAGAAAAGGGGACCTCAAATATGTTGTCATTTTTTGCAGATATGCACACAAGCATATGAAAATGCTTCCAGAAGTCCAAGACCTTAGTTGCAGCTCTGTAAATTACAAATTAGTTTTTGTACTCAAGTCTCTAGAAGATCCCCGAGAGAGCTCAAGAAACACTAAATAACTTTAAAAGTATGGTCTTTTGATGCAGTGTCTTTTTTAATTCTAGGCATATAAAACAACATTTCTAGAACAATTTTTGATACCAATAATGCTTCCATCTGGAAGTCTTACAGAATAGCCTGGAGACAGGCTGCTCGCTCTGTAACTGAAACAAAGCACCAACAAAACCCTCGGTGCAACCAAAAGTCAGAAGAATGAAAGTGACTTTACCTTATACAGGAAGTAAGTGCTCTCAGCAAATTCAGGCCTTAAAGGATGCTGAGCCCAGTGAACTCTGAAGTCTGTTGTGAAAGCCTGAGGAAAACCCGCAAAAAAACCCCAAAAATAAATGGTCAGAAATAAATTCAAGAATAAAACCACACATCAGTTTCTTCTGAAATCCACAATAACAGTACTACAACAACTACAGCACATCAGTGGAGGACCAAAGGCCCAATATCAACTTCTGGACACCACAGGAACCTCCATTCATTTAGTACATTTCAGGTCAAAACCTGACACAGCGCTGTAGCACATTTAGCACAAATCAGATTAAGCTGTGCCAGCACTGGAATCCTGACACCATCCAGCCTCTTGAGAGTACAGCCCTGTAGGGCTGTCAGGAGGCAACAGGAGCCAGCTGAGTTTGTGCTCAAGTCCCAGGAAGGAGCACGCAGCCTCCAATCTCCTGCAGCTGCAAAAGCACACTGCTGCAATCCAGGCAGAGCAGCCTGATGCAGGGCTGTTCCAGAGACCAAGCAGAGCTGACAAATACCATATCTGCAGATACACCTACCACCTGACACTTCCACTACATTAAAGTGTCATTTCAGACTGACAGACTGTAAGCAATTGTTTCTAACATAAGAAATGCCAGAGACCAGAAGGCAGTTATCTGAAAGTTCCCCATTCTATGCATTCATTCTTAATATCCACTGTCGTTTCTGTGACAGATTAAATTAATTACTACTTCATACTAGGGTTTAAACAATGCCTTTGCTACAGGGTATGGCATATTGGCTTAAACACCAGTAAGAGATCTTCCAAAATCTCCTTTGTAAGTACAGAGCACTGAAAAAACATCTTTAGCATTAATGCCATTATGTTACCAAGCAGCTACAACCACACGTGTTTATATAAACTATGCAAATTGAAATGAGACAAAGTCAATTTTGAAAGGCTGAAATGCAAAATCTCAGCAATTATTAATCATTACTACCATGTTAATTACAGCCTAGCTAAATGACAATATTTCATCTTCAAAGCAGCTGTCATTAGAACTGTAAATTGCATAAGAATGTTGTGGAAGCGAGCCTCTGATTTTAAAGACACGAAACCTACTGCTGTTCCAAATGGGTAGCTGACACTGTTCAAATGAAGAATTAATTTATATGATCAAATCCCAATCACCTTACCTCAGGAAGAAAGTTATGCTTCTTTATAACTTGGTACAGCATCTCGTGAGTTTCAATAGCAGGTCTAATATCACCCTTCAATACCTAAAATTCAGTAACAAAATGTACATGAACTTACCACACATACAAGCAATATTTGAAGTTAGGCACGCTCACACTGCACACCAGTTTCTACATTTGCAGCAGATACACACTGTAAACTTTACCCTCTTTCATTCTAAGGCATTGATTATCCTTAAGAAGTTTTTAAGCACATCACTGAGCTCATGAAGACTGCCTGCACAGAAAAAGGATCTTTACCACTTTCAGACAATTGCTGTGGAAATGTGATTCAGTTTGTCTTAAAGGTGTAGCTAGCAAACAAACTAGGAAGTTTGTCTCTAGACTACTAAAAAGGCAATTTAATTCAAGTGTCTTCAGGAGTGAAGGATGAGAATCATATGGACGTGCTTTTCCTGATGCACATCAATTTGCACCATAGCATAGAAACTGAGCACAGGAATCTCAATTCAGTGTTTTTGAAAACCAAATGACAAAGCTTGACTTGTTCATTGCATATCCAGCCTATTTAATTGTTCCTTTCTTATTAAAATCAATTCGTACATGGGTTTTTAAACATTACCTGCAGTCCTGGGAAGAAAGCCAGCAAAGAGTCCATCCAGGTCCTAGCATTTAGCATTGGCTTATGAATATGAACATCAAGAAGGAGAGGTGGTTGGCTAATGTACTTCATTATGGCATCATAGTGCTGACAAATAACAGGAAAACAACAAGCTTATATTATCTTTAAAAAACAGATTTATATAAACAAGCCTATGGCATTGTGTCAATGGAAGGGCAAGTACAACACTCCCAATCATTACTGGGCATTATTTGGCAATGCCTATTAGCTTCAAGTTTCACAGGCGAAACAGGTAGCAGGTATTGCAATGCTCCACAGTACTACAGGTGCAATTTAAGTCACATTTTCCAAGTAACATCATATGCAGAAAGGGATACTCAGCAGCCAGTCATAAGCAAGTAGCTATCACAATTAGAGCTGGATATAAGGAATAACTTGTTCTCAGAAAGAGCAGTGAGGCACTGGCACAGGCTGCTCAGGGAGGTGGTGGGGTCACCATCCCTGGAAGTGTTTAAGAAAAGGGCAGATGTGGTACTGAAGGCCACGGCGTAGAGGCAGATGGCAGGTGGACGGCTGGACTAAATGGTCTTAGAGGTCTTTTCCAACCTGAATGGTTCTATGATTTTAAGATAAAAAAGTGCTTTTATTGAATATTGCTATTTTCAAAAGAAGGAATATTCTTATGAAAGAATGATGCTGATGGAGTTACTGAATAACCTTACAAACTTGGGAATCTAAGTAAATACACTTAAATGTGTGCTGGTCCTTAAGATCTGCAACACAATGAAAGATTTGGGTTTTGATTTTCGGATTTTTTCTCCAGAACAGAAAGAAGTTGTAGCATGATTTGTAACACAAAGCCTTTTCACTGCTTTAAAGAAATCTTTTCAGTATTATACCAGCCACGACATTCTTGAAATACAGATTCTCCTGCACTGGAAAACTGTCCAGAAGATCTCTACCCTCATTAGCTGGGGTTACAGTAGCTGCTGAGGGGACATATCAACCCAGATTAGCACAAACTCATTAAAAAGAGCTGGCACTGCAGACATCAGAAGTCACTGAAATTCTGCTAAAGATCACAGGCTAACAGATGACTTACAATACAGATGACTGACAACAGTCTTAAATTAGCCAGAACAGGAGGAACAACCCAGAGCAAGGTGTTAACTTACCGTGTTAAATCTTTCCAGGAAACTGTCATCTCCCAACAGGACGTAGGCTTTTAATAAATATTCATAATATGAATCTATTCCCGCTCCAACTCCACTATCTGGAAGCAGTAAAAAATGAAAACTTGGTTTGACTTTAAGTAGCTACAAGAGCATATTCACATAACTTCATTTTGATTTTAAAGACGCTTTCAGTAAAAGGAAAAGCTGTAACTAGAATTTAGGGGTGGATGGATGCAGACATACGATGCTGTATGCCTACACTAAAGACTCTGCAATACCAATACACATAATAACACAGACATGCATTTAAGCTGGCCGCACTTTCCTCTCATGAAAAGATTTCTACTGACTGCCATGTAAAACCACAGTCCTATCTGTATTTTGTTTATAGCAGGATCTCTGAAAGTACATCTCAAGGCACTCCTATGTCAGCACTAAAGTGAATCAGAACACCCCTGAAACAAAGGAAACTAGTTTCTCAACCAAAGTATGATTTCAGAGGAAAGTCAGGCCTCAGTTTAGCAGGTGTATCTTGCTCCAAGTGCCCATCCCATTAACATTTTAAAACAGTCTACAGAAAGTTATTCATATGGGGGAAAAAGTTGTCAACATTTTTTCCTTGCCCCAAGCCACCTGCTCTCACCAAGCCTGGACTCAGAATAGCACTCACCTTTGCGGACCCAGTCTCCTGTGTGAATATTAATTGTAACACCCACCAAATTGCTGCTGCGCTGCCTCTTTTCCCAAATGAAGTCAAGAGCTTTCCGTGCGTATTCCTGCAACAGCAGAACATTGTTAAAGGAAATTACAGAAGAAAATAGATTATGACTGTTGGTACAGTAGACAGTACTGTCTACTAACAGTAGACTGTTACTGTCTACTGAAATTAAGATGCTGTGAACTATTAAGATATTTCATGTAAACTGTAAAACTCAGTACAATACTGCATATGCTTAAGTAGCAGCATGCTCAGTCCACATCAGATGTAAGTAGTTACACCAGGCCCATACTGAAAGATCACAGATCTGGATTTAAAAGAGCCTGCCTTCTTTAGAATAAAAAAAAAACCACCACCCATAACCTTAAAAAATATCATTTAGCTTTCTGCGGACATCAAACCCCCCGTTAGGTGTTGTACAACTTCACTGGGGCTGTTCTTATGGAGGCACTTCTACAAATACACTCTAATACAGCACAAAACCATAATACAGATGGCAATGCTCTTCATTAAAAGGTACGTATTACTGTTTTACTATTTTAATCTTTCCTGCTTTGTGACAAGGAAAACAGAAAAAATATTGTTAAGACAAAGCCTAACCTGAAATTTCAGAAGAGAGTTTTCTTACCATACTAAAAACCTCATTATCATCTGCAGTGACTGCTTAGTATTCCTGGACTCACCGAATCTCTCAAGAGACTATAATTTAACCTCAGCAAGAGGTGTTTACTAACTACCAAACAGTAAATCTCAACAAAATGGCAAACATTTAAAACAAGTGAGCATATTATCTAGACAGGTTCCAAGAGACAGTTCAAAGAAGGGCAGTGCACAAATGCCTGCAGAATGCTGATTGCTAGCAGGATACATGGCAAAAATATCATAAGAGTGCTTAATTTTCCCTTTTTGAGTTGCATTTTCAGATACTAATATCTCACGGGCTCTCAAGAAAAGGGTCACTTTTCCTGTTGCTTGCCTGACCCCTCTATCTTAAAACTAGGTAAATAACATCCTCTTGCTAGAGTCTTCAAGTTGTTTGTTGTTTAATACTGCATTATTATAATTACTTTCAAACAAACTCACTTCCTGTAAGCTTTCAAGAAAGTCAAATGAACACTTAGAAAAAAGCCCCAAACCTGAATGCACGAAGACCTTTTCCGCAGAGCCCTTAGGATATGCACCCATTCCAAATTACAGAAATTTAACAAATGAATTCCTAATCCCCCCAAAACCAAGAGATCAAAACAAGCAAACCTCAAATATAGATGTTCCTGTGAATCGACTTAAAGCTGCAAACTCCAGGATCAAAGTACCTGCACAAGCTGTGCAGGTATCAGTCTCTGTTCCTGTTCGTGCTTCTGGATGTCTTACACCAAACTTTAAATTAACCTAAAGAAAAGCAGAGATTTTTACCTTTATTTTTACTAGCTGCAAGACTTTACACCCGTGTAGAGATAATTCACACTCCCATCTGTAGAGCAACTAGATCCACACATTTTCCAAGACAAAAAAGAGAAGACCATAACCCCCACCTTCAATTTTGCTTTGCTTTACCATGTACTGCCACCTCAAACACACACAAAATCATCCAGAACAAAGACAAAAATACCCAAAGATCTGTGGTGTGGTTCACTGGCCATTTGATTAAAGAATACCATTCTGACAGTCAAGCCCTAGCAATTTATTTACCTGAAAACCCAAACTCAGACCATCAGAAGTGCTCCTGGAATTAAGCTCTGCAAATATCTCAGTACTCCTGGCTGCAGGGGGTATCAGCAGATGGACCTACTTTTGTACCAGGCATGTTCAAGAGAGGGCCAGCACACCAGAATGTTGAGAAACACCAAACTTTTTGCAACAGACCTTTCCAAGTAGAAAAACGTTGATTCACTGAACCTGAATCTGTCATTCAAAGAATACGTACCATGCTTTGTTTGAATATGACAGATATTTTGTTAAGTGAATGTTTTTATTTACAGCTTCCCAGTTACATCTGCCCTCTCTTAAAGATCAGATGCTGAGTATGAAGTTGAACCATTCTATGTTCACGTGCTCACAGGTTAATTTTTCACTGGCTGAGAGATATGTGCAAAAAAAAAAAATTACTCTCAGCTATTTTACTGGTAGCTACAGGAGCAAGAAACCAGCAGACAGCAATGAGACAATATTTCTGTGTTCGTTATTTACACACACCAGCATATATTAAAACTGCCAGAGCTGGAAGCTTGGGGGTTCAAAGCACCTAAAACTGTTTCTTTTCCCCCCTGTTTCCTTAATACACGTGCAAGAGATTGCAGAAATTGAGATTAAAACCAAACAACAAAGATTTTGCTTATGGAAGTATTTCTGAACTGCAGAATGCACAGAACTTACTCTTGGGTAAGGGAGACCACTAGTGGTGTTAAAGGCAGGTAAAAGCTTGTAGCCCAGCTCCTTTGCCATGTGCAGAAGTTCGCCGTTGTACCACTGCATGTATTCACCTTTGTCTTTCAGCATAATTGCCACTGAATGCCCACCAAGGAGACCACTAAAACCAAGAGAAAACATCCACAGCTCAATAGGTACATCCATCTAAACAGCAGTGCAGCAGTTTCTGTGATGCAGATAACTATGTAAATAACTGGGCTATGATCACCATTTTCAGGAAGGCTAAGCAGATGCAACTGCCATCAAGAACTGCTGTCAGTATTTTAAGAGCAATTCTTATTGTTTAGGACTCTCCCAAACTGCAGATGAATCACTAATTCATCCACAGTTGTTCAGGACAGCTAGCACCTCTCACTGCACATAGCTTAGAGCAAACTTGCTTTGATCAGGAAATTGGAGTGCAGACCTCCACAGGTCCCTTCCAATAGGAAATAGCTTCCTATCCTAAACATTGAAGTGCTCTATTAAACCAAGTATTGAGCAGTGCAATCTTTACGACTGCTTCATTACAACAGAACAATGCTCCTTCAGCACACATAGGTTCTTTTTAATCAAAGAAGCTGTGCCTGCAGCAGTCAGACCGGGTCAGCTTGATTCAGTACCACTGCATTGATTCCTGCCTAGCATTTTAAAACCTTCCTTAGGGCAAGTGTTGAATTATGCTAACTGACAAAGGAACAACTATTCTAAACGTGGTGACATAGCATAGAGGAACGCCTTAAGGACATTTAACTAAAAATAAGAGTTGTAAAGAGCTCTGAAAATGTGAAAGTTACTCACCCAAGGACTCTTATGTTGGTTTCAAAGACAGACACAACTATGTCGTTATCTAAATTAACATCCTTGATTACTTTTTTTACAGCCTCTTCAAACTCTTTGGTTTTATTCAACACCTGGAATACAAACATAACCAAGTGTTTAGGTTCCAACACAGCTTTACAGAGTCATACAGTGTGGAAGAACAAGAGCAACAGTTTAATAAGGACAGCATTTCAGATGCCTTACATTGGTATTCTGGTCATGTTCTGACACAGTGTGAACAGACATTAGTACTATTGCTTTTCTAAGGAGATAGAAGAAAGCAAATGAAAGCATTATGCAAAGAATAAAGAATGCACCTTTACTATTACCCAGGTGTTTGTGTGTTCCCCTATTCCACAGCATAACTGCAGTGCACCAGGGTGCACCAACAGTAAAAGCAGAGATTGGGCTGTTCCACTGCCTCCAGTTGACAGAAGCCTCCTATCTAAGCCACATCCCAAGCTCAGTGAATTGTCCCCTCAGCCCTTTTCCTCCCAGCAGTGTTCTCCTTTGGCCTGAAGAACTGCTCCAGCATTTCCTACAGGTTTGCTTTCACACTGACTTTTTTAATCCCTCTTTAAGAACTTTTGTGACTTATCCAATTCATTACCCTAAGTGCCTCTAAATCCAACAAGTATTAATCCTGCCCTAAAACAAGAAAAGAATAAAATCCAATAATCTGAGAGTAACAGACTGCATTTTCAACATTTGTGATTCAGGGACAGCCAAAGGTCATCTCACAGCAAATCATGAGGAGAGAAGAGCTGTCGGAAGATGAGCATTACATGACTCACACACCAAGTCAGTGCAGTCAGGATTTTCAGAGCTTTAAATTTGTTTGCTGGGAGATGCAAATGGCTAAAAGTGATCCCTGATTTCCAAAATCTACTTTAAGACTACAAGATACGTGACTGAAGTCTAATGGAAAGTACTATATTGACAATTGGCATCTTTTAGGAAGAGGCTGTGGCAACGCTTCCTGGCACACGTGCCCAGGGTGCACTTGTTAAATATGCATTTAACCCTGCAAATTCATCCACAAAACATGTACATGCAATTTAAGAAAACCACCTCAGTAGGTAGTAGAGGTACTCACCTCTTAGTAAGAATGTTACCATAAGCTATAACTGATAAAAAAAACTTGCTTACATTTTTTGTTAAGACAGAGCCCAAGAAGGGATAAAGCATCAGTGAAATACAGAAGCATTCTAGTATTCTTGCAACGAATTCTGACTACCACGACCTCAGCACTTGGAAGTCCACAGCACTGGCCAATTCCAACAGATGGCTAAAGATGACAGGTGATGAAGGTGTACATATCTCTTCTTTTTTAAACAAAACAAATCTAAGTTAAGTCTGAACACCAGAAGACAAGTATTTTGTTCTACCCATGTTTACCAACAAATCAAACCTACCACAAGAGTGTCCAAGGTATCAATCAAGGTCAGGGAGAACCTGTGAAATAAGATGTAAAATGGATTCATTATAAACCTGTGCATTTAAAAATTAGGTCATTTAACAGCAATTTTAAAAGCAATAACATTGAAGTGGGGATTATAAAGATTCCTTTATTTACTGCAAAGCTTTCAAAGCTATTGCAAGCATTTTTATTTCTTTTCTCCAATAAAATCTATTGAAAAGAGACCCAACATTGTTCAAAGTCCATTTCAACCTTTCCTTTTTAAGAAGAATGGTGACTTATTAAATAATAAAAAGGTTTATTTATGTAGAAAGACCAAAAAGTCACTCCAAACTCATTTGCTCTAATCAGAAACTGTTCCATATATCTATTTCAGGAAAAGCCACTGTTTGCTGTAATCACACTCAGTGTTTGACTCAGTAGTGAAAGAATAAAGAAAACATTATTTTGTTCTGTAACTTTGCAAGGCTTTTAAGAGACATATGGTACCCAACTGCAGTAGGATGCACTGTTTGCAAAAGGAGTATTGCAACAAGGCTTGTCCTAATCCCTTATCCTTCTCTGGGCCTGTTTAGTGCACACCAAGTTGGGTGGATGTTTGGCTAAACACAATGAGGTCATTCTCAAGTTAGCAGACAGATAGCACTCATGGAAAAGAATTCATAGAACATGAAGCAACTGCCTCATCCTGTGATTTTCCTTTGTAAAACCACACCATGATTGCAAAGAATAGTATAGAACACAACTGATGAGCCAGCTGGCAAGAAAAAGTACTAAAAGAAATCCAGTGCCTAAAAATATAGCTGATTATTAGGGCCATAAAATGGTACGTATGCAGAAATACAAGCATTTGAACCATTCAGTGCAACTACAGGACTGAAAGGCATTTTCACTCAAATGACAGCAAGCTACTATGTAAATAAAGGTCATTAAAAAGAACAGACAGGTTAAAAATCCAAGTTTTCAACAATTCTTTCTCATCAGTCATCTCTGTCAATACCTCCAAGGTTGATCCATGCAGTTTTAAAGACAGCAAGACTATATCAGAATCTGTAGAATAAGTTTTCTGTGTAATAAAAAATAACCCAAATGACACAATAGCACACAGTGAGTTACCTTAAAGCACTCTGGCTTTAATTAATGTCATTCTGGTGAAGGACACCAACAAAACCATCACCTGCTGCTTTTTGTTTTTAAGTTTTTGCTTTAGGAACATACACTGTCTGCATACAGACAACACTCGTGGGGAAAAAAATCTATTAGAAACACTTAGAGAAATTAAATTGTGGCTCTGATTGCTCGATTTAGCTTGGAGAATTTAAAATCTACATTTTGTTGGCTAAAAGATCAGTACTTTATATTCCAGTTTATCCGAAGAGAAAAATTATGAAGAACTTCAGCTCTGAAATAACGGTTTATACTCAGGCAGTGGCTTCAGGCTATCACGCACGTGATGAACATTTGACTAATTATGTTTTCTCAGAGCCTTCTACTAGAGAAAGCATTTTAAGTATCACTTATAAGGCCAGCATGATAGCAGCTTACAGTTTTGTGCAGCTGAAAATTAATCCCTATAAGCCCTATTCAGTAGTTACTCGGTTAGGTTGTGGTTTGACTTTATGATCTTGAAGGTCCTTTCCAACCAGCTCTGCTCACTTGGCTCTGCTACAGAAAACACTTGCAGAATATATGTATAAATATATACATAAAAATTATCTTTGCATATTAATCAGCAGTCAATTCTCTTCTCCTGATTAAGGTACAAATCCACATCAGATAAAATCATGGGAGAAATGGAAAAGCCATTTCTGCCTAATTGGAAGAAGTTAAACAACTATGAATTTTTTTTCCAATAGCTTTTTTCCCCTCCGTAGGAGAACTTTTGAAACAAATTACTGATCTGCATGTCCCCACAGAATCTTTGCCAACAAATAATTGTCTGGGCACGTCAGCTGAACGGCCAAGTGCTACAGGCTGCAAGCTCTATGTAGATTCCTAGAGGTATAGATGTGGCAGTAAGTGCTCCAAACACTGACTTTCCCAGGGCATCATCCACGTCCCCACGACTTGGCTCCTGACCCCGCACCCGTCCACGACAAGTTAAAGGCATGAGTTCATCAGCTGGATAGGCATGATCCTGCAGGGAAACAAGGGAAGACAGTTCAAACCATTACCGCCATTCCAGTAAATCTTCAGAGCTTGCTGAAAGCAAGTCCACTTTTGTTGTACTTCATTAAAAAACAATAAATTGCAGAGCTGAACAGAGCAACAGGACCTCACTCTCCAACCTCCTAGAGAAGTCTGGAACAACCAACACCACAGCCAAAAAATACCCCCAAGACTCTCAACTCACTACTTATCTGGATTAACAGCTGTGTTCTTAGAAACAAGGTGCATACAAAAATTATTACATTTCTTAGGCAGAAATTATCTTGAAGATGAGCCGAAGAACTGGTACTAATGCAGGCTTTGTCAAGGAACTGGTATTTCATGGACAAATCAGAGGGAATCGGCCCTCAAAGTCACTTTGGGAACTTTTCCAAGTGAACATACGTGACTCAGGGTCACAATCAGTGACTGATAAGAGAACACACTTGGAAGGTGAAACAGTACATTAAGTCACTACACAAAGCAGAACAAAAGGTAACGTTCAGAAGAAGCATCGTAAGACCAAGTTCATTAAAAACTTCATCCAGTTGAAGAGCACAACACTGCTACAGAAGTGTAGGAAATGCAAAGGCTACTCCCATTCTTTCAGAAAAGCACCCCACAGAGCAGGCAGCAGTGTAACGTGACTTCCTGCCACTGAGGCAGAAGTAACAGCAGGGCACCATTCAACTAAGCTAGGCACGCTGCATAAACCCCTGTTCATACTTGGTGTTGCTGTAAGTCTTGTAGGTTTAAGCTGCCACCAAAACAGGACATCTCATGAAGTACACGTAAATATGAAATTCATCACTGTGCAGCAGGAGAGGTTTGCTGAAAAACTGCAAGAGGGGCCAACGACATCCAAAAAGATGAATCTGAAACAGACCTAATTAAAAAAAACCACAGACACAAGGAATTACATCTGCATTAGAAGTCCTACACTGGCGACAGAGCCTATTTGATGCCATCAGGAAATTGGCACTACACCTTTTTACAGCCTGAGTAACTAACAGCACAGGTTAAAAAAATTATTGCAGCTGAAACTGCAAGTAAACATATTCTAAATCTATCCAAATATATATTAAAAAAAAAAAAATCTACATTCAAACGTGAAATAGAAAGGCAAAAGAAAAGCAGTCTTCTATAAATAAGCAGCTCTTACAGCAACTTCTTTGAAACTGACCATTTGTTTCCCCATCTACCACCCGGGTATTTGGGTCTTTGCACAACTCTTTGTTCTCCTCAAGCACAACTACAAAAGCCAGAATCTAGATCATGTTAACATGGCTCAGATGTTTCTGAACATCTGTGCAAAGTGTTCAGAAAAAAACAGACTGAAGAAGGACATGGCAAAAGTAAAGTTAAAACTAAGATCACTGGCCTAAGTTATGGAGAAAAAATGGTGATATTAAAGGAGAGAATAGGCTTCTAGTCTACATCATAAGGAACCAGAAGTGTTTGGGAGAACAGAATCACATAGACTATCTAGAATAGGAAAAGACTGTCATATCAAGTGATCCCCAGCTTTCAACTTGTCCCCTTCAAGTAACCTCAAAGGGAGGAGACTGACACAAAATAGAAAATATGGCACACGTTTCAATAAGCATGTTTCGGGGAATTACTGTACAAACACAGCTCCATGGATACTCTGGAACTGCAGCACAATCTGATAGGAGAGATGATCATGTTTCCTAAATCAGGACTGTGTGTTCAGTGCAGCATGGTACTTGGATAAAGAAAAAAGACATACTGCTCTGGTGCTGCACCTACAACATGGAGGGCATGCAAACATGATTTTTCAGTCTTCCAGCAAACTCAATTCTACAACACCTATTAATAGAAACAGAAAAGCAAAGCTTTTCAGGTGGTTGTTTCAGAAGCAGATGCAAAAATACACTATTTTCTTGCTGTAAGAATCAAGTCTGACATCCTAATCTTTTCTTCAGCTTTGAACAAACAAGCCACGCTTCTGTTTGTTCAGCACTCCAGCCTACATAGCAGGTAAATATCCTTTGAGCTTCAGAGTTTCCAGGATGGCTGATGTCATTCCTCTCCTTCATTAGAACTTTTCTTGCTTCAGATGTGGCGAGACACGTACCAGCTCCCAGCTTATCACAGCCAACAGGAGCACAGAGCCCTACTGTAGCCATACACATTTTTGTCCAATTTGACCAAGTACCTAACAGCTTTTCCTTCAGAACGTGATTAGAAAATCAAGCCAAGAGACTTGAACAGACCCAGGTAATTAGCTACAAATCATCGCCAAAAAGCCTGACACTAACTGAACTGCTAAGGTGACCAAAAGCATGTTATGAAGGGAACTGCAACTCATGAAAATACTCTTGCTTGGCTTTCTACACAATAATTCAGTGCCACTCATAACGTATATACACTTTTAATTGACGAGCTTTTAAGCTTCCCCATGTTTTATAGAGTAAAGTCGTGATACAGAAGTTGGGACACGTGGCACAATACTGACACGTCTGTCCTGCAGGAACAGGTGCAACTGAAAAAAGAGGTTTCTGCCACAGCCACAAAGAACACAGGAATTGCTTTGCCAAATTCAGTAAGAACACATTTTGTATTAGCCACATGTACAGCTTCTCCTCAGTAATGTATTACCTCAGAGCATGTTTAAAAATAATTCACTTGAGAAAGTCAGGGCACCAAGTAATTCTTCACTCCTGAACACATCTAACCTAAGCTAACCTATTTCAAAGTTGATTAGATTGCAAACTGACTCTGCATACTGAGAGCATGAAGACACCTGCTCAGAAAATCACAAGCCATATGAGAAGAAACCAAAGCAAGCGTGGCTCGCTGTCATATGACAGTCACATCCTCAGAAGAGGAGAGAATGCACAGATCAGACATCAAATCCTCTTTTTTCCTGCTCTGCTTTACAAAGTGTACTTATTTGTACAAGAACTACCAAAGTGCATCTAACATACCTTCCTTCACAAGAAGTATTTGACTTAGTTTGTACCCACAAAATAAACAGGAACCACCCAAACGCTCCAGGATCAGATGACTACAGAGTTCCCAGCTACCAATCTGAAATCCACTGTAACTCTTCTGGTATCTCTCTTCCTGGGTAAGATCTGTTCAGCTCTTTCTGAAGGGCATACAGTTGCTCTTCTTTATTTTAGCTTTGCTTTTCCCAATATCCTCCTGAGACATCTGTAGAACACCATGTACTCAAGGTGGCTTTCTTTCCCAGGTCAGCCATAAGAATTAAAGAAGTAAGAAGCAAACAGGTGCTTTCCTTACCATGTAATTGCTATACGCGTGGTCAAACATTTCCAGAACTTGGTTTCTAAAAAAGAAAATAAGGGGGAAAAAAAAAAAAAAAGCATTAGAGGTCTGCCCAATGTCATTTAACACACCATCTTAGAACAGCAAGATTCTGCATCTGCATCTGAGTTTCAGCTACAGCTATTTTAGCAGTGCACTCTATTCAAGTAAAAGCAATGAAGCAAAATAGTTTCTCCTAATCTGGCTATTGTTCAAGCTTTTCTTCACCAAACTTGAAGTATTTCACACGAGGACTCTCAGCCCCCTGTGCTTCCTCTTAAGCAGCTGTAGGTGTCACCACACATGAAAGCTGGAGATGGGACACATTCCTGCCTCAGCAACTGCCAGCACAGCTACACTCTTCTCATAATCACCACACTAAAACCAACTGACACAGCAGAAATTCCTGTCCATGATTCAGATCAGTTACGAGGTACTTCCTTGTGTTAGGGGCCTTGGCAAGCGTATGGTAAAGAAGATCCTTGTAGACACATTTTACACGTTAGAAAAAAGCAGTCAATGTGAGAAATGCTGCTATACAAAGCTGTTTCTCAGAGAGACAGCACTGCTTCCAACCATACCTGTTTGACAAAGGAGCCCTGCAAGGCAAAAGGGCATGCTGATTCCTAAGCTAACACCTACATCATTCACAACCTCCGCTGATAAGACCAAACACAAAAGAAACAGGAATTATGGTCTAAATTACTGATTTAATTGAACAAGCTGAAGCTGAGCCATAATCTCCACTCCCCCAGTGCATTAAGCCACTGGAAGCATGGATGGGACTCCAGTTTCCAGTGCTTCAGGGGCCACATCTTGCTGGGACTTCTGCTGTAGCCTGAGCCCAAGGCTCAGCACACAATGCTGCTCTGTGAGTCAGTACCCAAAAAGCAATTCACAGCTTCTGTCTCTATGTGCAATTTAAGTTCATGGGATGTTTGCTGAAAGCATCACTGTCACGATTGTGTCATTGAGCAGACACACAGAGTGCCTGCTAAGATTTGCAACTCACACAAGACACAAAGAGCAGTGGGATGTCATTCGCACACACCAGATGCAGATTCAAGCTGTGAATGCTGAAGTTTTAAATCAAACAGTAAAGTTTAAACTCATTATGCAGTCACATGGGAAAAACATGCACCATAATTCATTATGAGCACCTTGAGAACCTGCACTGCAAAAGCTCACCAACTGCAAACATGACCACAGTTGCATAGCAGCTTATACCTAACGATTAATAACTGAAAGGCAGCAAAATGCTTCTCTAGCACAAATAGCATCACTGCTCTGCAGCTGACGCGAAGGGTGAAGCTGTCCCAGCAACACATGGAAATCACAGAACCACAGAATGGCCCGGTTTGGAAGGGACCCCAAGAATGATGAATCTCCAACCCCCTTGCCACATGCAGGGCCACCAACCTCCACATTTAATACCAGACCATGCCCTGGTCACACAGTCATAACGTGCAGTTCATCTAAGGTCTGCCAGAGCGATGCTACTCCCTGCAGTGCCAGTTGTATGGCAGTCTTTATCCTTCAACTAACACCCACAGGAAAAACAAGCCAGCTTCTTACAGGCAAACAAATAGGAGCTATGATTCTAACTCATCAAAGCTCAGGAGAAGAGACAGTCCTCCCAAAATCACAGCACCTTAACTAAAAGCTTCGCACGTGACCTCGCTGTTTTAAGCGTGTAAATGTGAAGGTGCACTTCTAGCTGCAAGTGCTTTTTGGTTTTGGCTGGGGCACGTTATGTCTTGCGATTACCCTCAACATAGGCTCATGATGGTGGGCACAGCACAGCTCTCAGCCATAGGGTTTGCCGGTGCTGCGGGGCAGGGGTAGGGCTCGAGGATCCCTTCCAGCTCACCACACGCTACGAACCGTAAAGGCTCGCCGTCGTTCACCTTAAATTCCGACCCCGGGCAGGCCCGCACGTACACTCGCCTCTTCACCTCCACCGCACCGGCCGCTCACACACCCCGCAGCTGCGGCCGCACTCAGGCTCACGGTCACCTTTGACCGCCTCGCCCAGCAGCGCACCCCGGGCTCGGGGCCGCGGCTCCACACGAGGCAGCGCCCCGGGACGCGAGAGCCGTGCCGGCGGGAGGCCCGGCCCGCAACGCGCTCGGAGGACGCCGCCGCCACCCGCTCCCGGCCCCGCCGCGCTCACCCCAGCCGTCGTTTCTCCTCCTTGCTCATGGCCCCGGCGCCTGGCGCGGCCGCCAGCACGGAGGAGGCGGAGAGGAGGCCGAGGGCCAGGAGCTTCCACGGTCTCCTCCAGCGAGGCCCCCGCTCTCCGCCGCCGACCCGGCAGCCCGCGGCTCCGCTCATGGCCGCCCGCCCGCCCGCCGCTAGGCCCGGCTCCGGCTCCGGCCGCGGCCCATTCCGCCCGCTGCCCGCCCCTCGTGGCGCGGCGGCCGCGGCTCCCGGCGCAGACGCGCAGGCGGAAGGGCCCGGCCCGGCCCAGCGCTTTCCTTTGGCGTAGCCAGGGAAACCGCCTCGAGCCGCCGCTTCCGGGTCCCCCCGCACGCGCCGCGCCGCTCAGCCAATCAGAGCCGCCGGACGGGAGGGCGCAGCGGAGCACGTGACCTCGGAGGCACACCGAGCGCCGAGGGGCGACGTGGACAAAAGGAGGGGCGGGCGTGGGCGCGGGCGCGGCGGGGAGCGTGCGCGGTCGCCAGGACTTCAATTCCCGGCGTGCATCGGGTGCGCCCGGCCGCCCCTCCACAGAGGAATGGTTCCCGCAGTGCATGCCGGGAGATAAGAGTTCGCCATGAGGCGGCCGTGCGCTCTGCTCTCTTCCGCCCCCTTTCGCTTTTCTGCCTATCCATCCCTCCCTCCATCCATCCCCCTCAGGAAGGATTACGGGCACGAAGCACAGCCTGCAGGGCGGGTTATCGCCTGCAGTCCTTTTGTTTAAAAAAGCAGCACTCCATACCAATGGATCCCACACAAAAACAACGCCCTCCTCCTAGCGGAAGGGAAGAGTGTGCTTTATTGTTTTAATCAGCATCTGTTAAGAGTTACAAGCACCACGCATCACATTCTGGAGCCTGCCTGGTGTGGCCAGGATCCCCACAAGCACCCACTGTGCCCACAGCAGGCTCAGCACAGCCCTTTGAAAGGCTTCTCCCACGTGAGAGCAAAAAGCTGTAAAAATTACTAAGTGATGTTTGTTTCTCTGGTCAGTGGCCTGATGCAACCGTGTGGGTTGTGTTCTGCCCCCTCACAATGTGCTCCTTTATCCTGAGGCCTCGTCCCTTTGTGATCACCAGAGCATATAAGAAAACACACACAAACAACACGAGAGCCCCTCACCACGTTGAACTTCACTTAATGTTTAGTACCAAAGACAAGTAACTACAGAGCTGTTACAAAATAAAAACCAAAAAAAGCTGACAGTGTGATAATGAATGACTTGTTAAAAAAACAAAAAAACAAAAAAACAAAAAAAGAGCTGGTAGTGGTCTGCAAGTGAGTAATTTTGCACCAAGTATACAGAGGAAACAATGCTGCAAAGGACTTTTGCAAGGAAAGGATCTGTGACACTGATGTCTGTACACTGCAGTATGGCTCCTGCAAGGAGCAGGAGTTGTGTTTATTTTACACTGGTGACACTCCACTCGGTTAGTCTACTCAACACATAGGCAGTAATGTTCCTCTAGTGTCCATTCTCTGTTAGTATTATAGCAGATTTTGATAGCATTACATGATAGACTTTTTACAGCTTGTTAAGTGCCAGCAAGTACGATGCGCTTGAGCAGTTGCTATTTATTCCCATGTCTTCATGGGTAAAAATTTTACTTACTGTGTTTACTTATTGATCTTGCTGTCCTGCCCTGTCTTGTACTCATTCAGAGTTCAGAAACCTCAAGGTTTTCTAAATTTTTCACAAGGTTTTCTAAATTTTTAAGGTGCCCTAACCTGACCTCTGAAGTGCGGTCTTGATCACTAAAGCCTGTTTTATTAAACTGCTGTTTTTCATTTCCAAGCTTTTTTTTTTTGTGCACGCTCTTTAAATGCTGTGTGCAAATAATGCTTGTAAGCAGCTTTGTGCACAGGTCACAATTTGATGTGGATGACAACACGCTGGCTACAAAAGCAACAGTTCTCATTTTAATCACTGCTTTCAAAACGTGATTCTGCCCTCCACAATTTAAGCAAAGTAAAAAAAAACCCTCAGCTGATTTTTGCTTCAGTTAATGTCTGTATTAGAAATTATACACAATGATCATGATATTTCACAAACATTGCAATTGAAGATGTTGTGTATGCACCTAAAAAGGCGTACAGAACTGGGTAACTCTAAGTTAAGTCAGTAACAGTGTAAATGGCAGGACTCCTAATATTCTGTATTAGATATCAGTGAGTAAATTTTACGGTGGGAAGTAAAACAAAGAGATGCTGCCTAATGGTTATAGTTACTGTAAACATCCTCATCTTTCCTTTCCATGAAATAAAATAAAATAAAATAAAATAAAATAGCCATAAAGTGCTCTGGAAGGCTAAATAACTCAGAAGTGCAGAGTGGGACTGAGAAACCTGCTCCCATATTTCCCCCATTTTAAATATAGCAATAAGAAAAAAAAAGATAGAACACTTGCTTGTCTTCACTACCTGTCAAAACTTCAATGTAATTAAGTAATCAGTTGGCAGCCTCTGCACTGGGTGTAGCTTTTGAGCAGCCTACTAAATTAACTATTTGGTACTGCTTGACTACTAAAAGTTTTATTTATTTCCCATATACTGCATGCAAATACAGAATAGTAACCTATGTACCAACTGCCTAAGAACTGTAACAGTACTGTCAAATCCATGCATTTAAAAACCATGAGCTACTCCTCTGCTGAAACACTTACGTATTACGTTGTTATAATAACTTCCTAGTCAGGGATGAGTTGCTTTGGAAGCATTCAGTGGCAACATTTTCAAACTTTTCTATAATCATAAAAGGCAGCAAATTTGAAGTGAAAGATTAGATTTCCCAACAGTGATCTGAGGGAGGGTTTTAACTGAAAAGAGAAACCTATCACCCATCACTTAGGAAGGGATCTGTAACAAAACTGTAGGAGCTGGTAATACCACAGTGCAGCCCATTTCCTCTAGCTCAAATTCAAGTATGTATTCACGATTAAAGAGGGATTACTGGAGCAAATAAATCCTAGAGGGCTGGGCTGAAAAATGCCTTTTACTCTTCAGGGCTTTGCTGTACAGAACTCTCTTCTCTGTTTTCTTGTGTGAAAACGTTATTTACTTCTGAACTTTTTATTTCCACGTGCGAAGACAATTCATCTTCTGGCTTCCCTTTGCTCCCACCAGGCTCAGCACCTGCTGTGACCTGTACAGCACTTGCCTGGTCTGGCTCTGCCACTGACACAAATGGCACATCTACCAGTCCTGTTCTTGGCTCTTCTCTATTCAGAATGGGCAATTGTGTTGCATCTGGATTTTCAGCAAGCTTATGAGAAAAGCTCTCAGTCCCTACCTCCACCAGGCCACCATGACTATTCCCTGCTCCTCCTTCCTCCCCACTTAATCTTTTGTCTTCAGATGCATTTTCAGCGTGTTCTTCTGGATGCAATCTATCACTGTCACTGTGCCCTGCACCTGTGTACCACACGCTTTGCTTGATCTCAACTTCTGACTTTCCCTCTTGAGGTGTATCTGAGATTTCCACCAGCCATTCTGCCTGTGCCACACTGCGGCCCACCTTGGACACATTCCCTATGCTGGTACCATCTTTCCCACAGCTAGATGAAGACAGCTGGTCCTCCTTGAGCTCTGTGCATTCTGCTGCATCTTTATTCACCATCATCTGGCTCACTTGAACTTCTGCCGCAGCCGTTTTGCTTGTCTCATTGTTCCCTTTGTACTCTTGCAACTTTACAATCTCAGCTTCACAAATCTCTTCTACCTGCTCAGGTGGAGTATCAGCTGGTAACTCAACTGTTACCATCAGCAAGTTCCTTATTTCGTTCACACCATCAAGAGGTTCACAGTTCTTTACTTCTGTCTCACTTTCTTTCTCAAGATTATCCCCAGATGCTCCTTTCCTTGTGTGTTCATCCTGGGAAGCAACACTAATCTCAGTACTTGCTCCTTGCTCCTTGCTTTTTTCTTCACTATCCTTTTTAAATCCAGATCCCGCTTCATTTTCACTCTGTGACAATTCCTCTGTAACCCCTTTTTCTACCTCAATTTTCATTTCAGCACTTCCTAAAATCTCTGTTTCTGCTGTTTTATTAGGTGGGGAAGTCAGCTCTATCTGAACACCTTCTTCATTCACTTTGCTTTCTTTTTCAGAAGTCACCTTCTCCTCCACTGCTTCTTCATGTACCTTAAGTTCTTTTTCAGGACTGACATCTCTCAGTGTACTTTCAGTCAAATAAGCTACTTCTTCCTCCACAGCTTCTTCCTGTGTCTTAGGCTTTTTCTCAGGGTCCCCCACAGAGTCTGCTTTCACCATGCTTTCCTTCTCCAAGGGAGTATTTCCCTCTACAAATTCTTGCTTCATAGGGGTAGTGGAAAGGGACTCCTGTTTTTCACTGATGTCTGTAATGACCACTTCTTCACTTTTGCTTGCCTGACTACCATCCATATTAACAGAAAGGACCGCCTCTTTGTCTGATGGCTTTCTATCCTCATGATCCTTCTCCCACAAAATCTTTTCAGTCACGATAAGTGTCTCCTCACTTTGGGTTTCAGTATCTGATGCTTCCATTCTGGTGGTAGAAGGCTTCTTAGCAGGAGTGGTTTGTGCTGACCCAGAAGGGGTCTTCAGATCAGTTAAACTGGACACGCTTTCACAGGGCAGGTTCAAGTTATCTTCAAAGAGGTTGTGCTTCTTTAGAACAGCGGCTTCTTTTATCACTAAGTAGAAAAGAAATATGAAACTGGTTGGCAAGACTGACAGAGGCACACTGAAGAAGGTACATCATTTCCCTGAGTTTCAAATGTCAAACATTTTGATATTACAGACAACAGTAGTTTTCGTCTTCAATTTATTTTCAATTTGCATGTATTTTTTAGGGGAGGAGAGAAATAACTTTTCTGTTTTGAATAATGGAACTTCAATATTGACCTAAGTTTGGCATTGCTATAATGCAAAACTACTACAGGATCTGTGGTGCAAAAAGGTAATGTTGAAATGCAGAAATAGTTACACTGAATACATGAAATAAAATGTACATTACATTAAACATTAGACTGATATTTTGGAATAGGAGTGCCACAAAGTGGCAGGTCAACACAGAAGCTTGTCTTTTATCTAGCATGTAGATAGACAGACCAGATAGAAATATTTCATATATGTTTTACATGCCATAGCACGGCTTTATTTTCATACACACAAGCAAAGAGGTCTGCAGGGAATGCTGCACTGGTGACAGTCATGTGCTTGAAACAGCATCTGGCAGTACATTTCATTTGGGGAAATTCATTTCCACTGCCATTAGATGTCACCAGGTCCTTCCAAATAAAAGCATGATTTCACTCTTTGGCCCAGGGAATCAAGACAAAGTCAGGCTGGCATAATCACACTTTGTTATAAATACGTTTATGCCATGCTGTAATTTTGAGTTTCCCAAGCTTATTAATACTGCTGTATGGATTCAGATTTTAGGGCTTGCCACACATTCAGTGACCTGAATCCAAGCACTGTAGCACTGCAATCCCCAGTCTTTGGAAAGCTGCGACTTGGCCCTGAAAGCCAAGGTTAGGCTGTCAGGTTAGGGCTCTGGGCTGCCCTGAAGCAACAGCTAACCTTCTGGCCAAAGGCTGGTGGTTATCACTGTCATTCAATGGTATTCTTACCTTTCAGGGTTTCTTCAAGCAGCATCTGATATAAAATCTCTTCATACACATTCTCTACTTGGATCACGCTGGTGTAATCCGCAAAAATGAACTGCTCATATTTCTGCAGCTCCTGTGCAGACACACAAGAAAGGAACAGAAGCACAAAAATGCAACTACTTGAGAGATTCCGAGTGCCGTACTCCAAAAGGGCACCTGCATCTAGCATGTCTTGCAATGCTTCTTTTCAACTATGAGCAAATGATGTATTTTCAGAATTAACTGTACACTTCTCAAACACTGCAGATCATTGTCATTGTCATCAGATCACTGAGAATGACAGATCACTGTCATCATTGCCATCTTTACTGGGATAAACAGTTCTGAAAGAAAGACCCAGTGAGGAAATGCCTCACTGTTTGCCTAAGGAAACAAATCCACAAGGAGAAAGGGAGATACAGGGTTTGTTTTTTTGTTTTGTTTTGTTTTTAGTGGGTGTGCACCATACTGAGCTTAGTGGTTTAGATGTAATAGGCAATATCTAGGCAGTAATTGAGTCATGGTCCCTAGGAACCAGCTTGGTTGTCTATAAAAAGAAAATGAAGTGAGCCCTGCCCACTAGAGGTACCCACAGCCTAACATCTGGTGGTTTCCTATCACAAGAGCAAGAGTTGGCTGAACCTGTCAGCTGTCCTACACCTGCTTTTGGAGCTGGCTGCTTGCTGCTGCAGAGGCATGAACTCAGAAGGCTGGTGGAAAGTTTGTACCACCACTGCCTCCTCCATCCCATATGGCAAGGACACTAGATGGGATTCCACTCTCTGTATTCAAGGGAATAAAATGCTTTTGCTTCCTTGCTTGCTCCTGTGCATAGACATGTCCTGCTGATGCTGCAGAGAGTTAATACTATTGTTTTGGGGACAGGAAAGAAGGTAGAACAATACACAGAAGAGCGTGAATATATTTTTGAAATACCTAACTTTTAATGATCTGTACTCAAAGATTCACAAGCATAACTTGGTTTAACTTGTTTTTTCTTGAACTGAAACAAGCTAGAGAAGTAGGAAAGAACAACACAGTATGGGTGAGAGCTTGCAGGCTCAGGGAACTGATGAACATCAGCAAAACAAAAGGGCAGGGAGGCAGAGATGGCTTAGGGCAGTCATCTTCCATCTGCTACAGTGAGTGCACAAGAAGAAATGCATGATCTGCAAGAAGGGTAAAGGCTATTTAATTTAAGGTGAATGATATTCTAGCTGTCCCCTCATGCAGGAACACTAATACCACCTCCACGGAACCAAGGCAGCTGTTTGCAGGGTACTAACTAACCAACCAGCAGGATTAGGGGCAGCAAAGACAGCCTCTGTACATTTGTTTCCTGACTGCTGACACAATTACTTCAGTTTAGAATCACTGAACATCAGTCCACAAGCCTGTCTGTGGGGTGCTTCTGTCACCCAAACAGGCATTTGGTTTTGAAGCAGGTGCTGAGCAGAGGCTGTATATGGTCACAGCAATGCCTCTCAGTGCTGAATACAGGGACAAGCTCATAACCTAACCCTGCAACTGTCAGATAGTGAGAGGAATCTAGATTGAGGGGACTTTAGCTTTTTAGTGAATAAATGAAAGGGGACAGGCAGAGGTCTGCACCTGTGTTTCAGAAAGCAAGCTGTAAATGCAGTTTCTGAAATCACTCCACATCTCCTACCCTGCTGCTATAGTCATAACCTGGTAAATGCCACTTTAGCCATCTAAATGCCATTTATCCAAACAGGCAACTCCTTGAAAGGAAACAGCTTTACACAGTTTAGGACTTACAGCCAAGGTAATCTTTCCCAACCTCCTACTACTTTCTTGTTTTGTTTTGTTGGTTTTTTTTAAATAACAGAAATGAGCAGAAATGTAACCTACTGGTTTGCATGTAGAAGCCAATGTCTTCTGCATTGTGGGCAAAGTAATCTGCACCAGTGCTTCTTGAAATATCTTCTTCCGGACAGTGCTGCTGTCATAATCATATTGCTGTTAGAAACAGACAAAAAGAGAAACAAGCCCGATCGTGTTGGATGTTATTCATTACTCACAGGAGGAACTGGCTCTTGTAACTGCTGACTGGCAAAGCCCAAAGGATGCCAATGGGCACATTCAGGGGTTTCGATTCCCACACAGTTTACTGCAGCTTGTGGAAAAATTCTTTAAGATCAGGGAAATTCTGGAATTTTTTCCCTTCATTTTTTCTTCCTGGGCCAGGAACGGCCCTGTGCTTGCACTCTGCAGGTATTTCATCACTAAGGATAATGATTTCTAGGAGCAGGCTAACATGGAATCTAATATAAAACGATTTACTCAGATCCGCAGCTGATTTGATTGTAATTAAAAGCACCAGCTACGTAGATAGCCTTACAACTGTGTGCCCAGAACTAAGTTTTACCCCCAGAATGAGCGGCTTTGCTAAAAGCCACCAAGTCAGTATATCCCACCAGACAGGAAAAGGTATCTTCCTTAAGATACAAAGACAAATTCATTTAAAGGCACAGCCCCAAGTCTTACAGCACAAAAGCTGTAACTCTTACCTTCAGCACTCTCTGCTTGACTTTTTCAAGGGTTGTTGCGACTTTCACTGAGTCTGCCTGGCGACTTGGAGAGAACAGTTGCTCAAAAGTATAAACTGCGTTTTCCATCAGCTGGGAATGATGATAATAAAAAAGATCTGTTAAAGGCCAGTCACGTACAATTTACACACACATGAAGAAGCCTGCTGAATGTAACCATTAACTTCAATTGTACGTCTGAGAGGGAGAAGCAGAGAAAAAAATTAAGTGCTTAGAATCCATAAATATTGTCAAGCTCTTCAAATGATTGTAGAAGTCGAAGAAGAGTCATGTCTAGTCTAGATTGCAACAGCCTGTTTTGGAACTGGAAAACAAAAAGAAGAATTTCTTACACTACTACAAGAGTATAAGAAAATGAAACAACCTCAACTTCTATCTGAAGTTAAAAGCTGGGTCAACATCAGCAAGCCTGCTCAACTGTTATTTCAGCAAACTTAAAAAAAAGATTCAGTTACTTTGTCCAAAAACGTGTTGCTGTTGGTACTCTGTTTCAGTAGTCTAAAGGCTAACATGCACAGAAATGTTGCACTAAATAAAGGAAATTAAACCTTGGCATCTTTAATCTGATATAATAGCTTTCTTGCATAGAATTAATCTCAAGTCACCACCCAAACTGATGGCAGCAAAGACAAGAAGTAGAATCCAGTGGCTGTAAAAGCTGCAGACAAAATTTATTATCCTAATAAGAAGATTCCCACTGACTGCTATCAGATCCTATTGGCCTTAATAGTTAATAATGTAGATAATTCTTTTTTAAAAAGTTATTAATTAGCAGCTTTTCTTATAGAGGAACAAATATCTCAGTTAGAGCAATAATGTCTTATAAGTTCTGTTGGGCTAGTAGTTGTCACAGTTATCCACAGATTCACGTACTGTACTACAAGAAGACATTTCAGAAAAACAATTCTGCAAATGGTAATTATACTTAAAGACCCTTTGCTTCTTCTTAGTGTTTCCATTCAGTTTTATTGGGGAGGATAGGGACACCCGCAGGGAAGCCATCAGCACTGTTGGGTCTTGCTTCACATTGCACATGAACATAGCAACTGATTTACATCACATACAGAAGACGTTTTGTAGCTTACAAATGAGTGTGCACATGCTTAGGGATAAGACACTTATTTCCTCCTCGACCATTAACGTTTTCATGCAGATAAGTGGTAACAAATGCTGAAAGGAGATTTTTTAACTGACTGCAGATGATGTGGAATTGGACCACACAGGCTGTATTTCTACACAGTGAAGAAATGGAGAAGATGCAAGTTTGCTTCATCTGTGTGTGCATCAAGAGGCAGGACAGTAATGGCTCAAGAACTGCAAGCCTTCCCATAAAATAACAAGACACAAACAGTGTAAAGTTGGAAGCTGATTCCTAGAGGAATGACTCATTTATTGCATTTTTATGTGAAGCAAATCATGAACTGACAAAGTCACTAGAGCTGGTTTATTTACATTTAGTGCTACACTCCTAAATTCCCTAGATTTGACCACTAGAGGATGCCAAACTCCCAAACCTGTAGCTGTGCCATAAAGAAGAATCCTCCAATGTCTCCCAAGCTAGAGTTAATCCAAATGCTTGTTTTATATTAAAGCTCCATGAGAAACATCTGACCTTACTTGTTAATAAAATAAACACCCATGGACACAAAGTGAAACTAGTTACCATTTTTATGAGAAAAATAATAGCCTCTTAGAGAGAGAGAAGCAGTAAGGGCATTATCAGAATAACTTCTGCTTTCATTTAACTTACTTATCGTGAATTTTCACTCATGTTCCCTCCAGGAAAAAAAAAAAACCAAAACCAAAAAAAACAACTAACCTGAATCATAGCAGGATTTGTATGGGATGTACTTTCTGCATAGTTCTTTGCCTTTATTTATGGTCTTCACTTACTCAAAGACATTTTGTTTGAGCAGCATTTTGGAATAATTCTCCTAAGAGGCTCAGATGCGAAATCAGAATTTTAATTCTAATTAATTATTTGGCAGCTGACCATTGCTGTACTTAAAAGAATTGTTTTTGGGAAAACCTTATCCCAGCACTGTGTTAAAAACTTGTTTTCCTTGTCCACAATTCCCACCTCACATAACGAGACCAGCTTCATTTCAGAAGATGACCAACTATATTACTTAGTTTCTCAACAATGGATTAAAATCACAGGATTCAACAAATTCAACAAAGCCAAACCTGCCCTGCTCTCTAGCAATGGAAAGAAGCCTGCTGGATAGGTCTTAATAGATCTCCAGCCAATCATCCAGAAGAAATAAAAGTAAAGCCCATACCAATGCACATCTGAGAGGAAAAAGAGGAGGCATTCCTTTTTCATATCAAATGACACAGTCCCTTAAAGCCATGCCCATGAAATAGCAAAGCAATTGGCAAGTTTTGACATTAATTACCTTATTTCATATTGGTGAGAAAATAAACTATGAAAGAGGAGATATTCTATTTTGGTAAAAAATATTTAGGACCCTTCCTGAAAAATTAATCCTGGGGAATAGAAATCAGCCATCCCCATCAGCATAAACACAACTTTTCGGGGCGCAGAGACACTGAGAATTCAGAATGTGAAGGTTCATGGGAAGAGATGATCCATCCAAACTTGTTGTGTCTTACCTTAAGGCTCACAGTCACACAATCCTACTAAATAAGCATGAAAATGAGCTTCTAGCTGTGATTTTCTTAGGTTTAGTTATCTGCACTTTGACTGATGTATATTCTGAGCTTCTTGCACAGCTCTTTATGAAGATTACTTTGAAGCAGCTTACAAGGACAAATCTAACCTGTTCTCTCAGAAGGAAGAACTGGTTTTCACAGTACCTCTTGCATGAAGTTCTGTGTCCTCTGAACCACAAAGTCAACGTGATACACCTTGAAGCGACTCTTGAGGTCATGAAGGAGCTCCTGGAGGAGATTCACTTTCAGATAGCTGGGCTCCATCTTCACAGAATTGAATGGTAGGTTCATAAGCTGATCCACATCCTGTATTCCAGTGGAGGAAGAACAGTGCTTTTAAAAAAGCAACGCAAACCCAATTTTTAATAGAGAATGTAAGATTTTCTATACCACATAACCAAGCAGCAATGTACTCCCATCTGGAGAAGCAACTTCTGCTGTTAGTCAAGTTCTAGATAGAAAATCCTTGTGCTCATGTGAAGGGCTCCAGCTGCACTTTTGTCTTACCTCCTTTAGCTTTGTGATATCATTTGTCTTCTGGAAGTTCTGGATGATCTCATTAACTTCTTTATCGAAAAGTGAGCGAACTTCAGTGAACCCAGAACTCACAGGACCCATGAGCTCCTCCAAAATGGATGTGAGGAAGGGCTGGATATTTTCTGTGCAGCACTTCTGGGCAGGCTCAGAAACGGTGGCTGGAGTGTAAGACAATACATACAATGGACATAATTTAAGCCACTAAGATACACAGCAAAAAGAGTAATCTGAACTGATCTGCTTCACGATGGATTAAATGCCTCTGTATGTTTCCATGGAGTTACCTCTCTTTGGTGGTGACAATGGTGATGAGAGTTAAAAATTTTCTGAGTGACAATGAAATGTCTTTTCTTACGCCCCACCTAATCAAAGCAGCAGGTTGGGGGCACTGAAAGCCAAGGAAAGGGAAGCTCCAAGTACTGATTAGTGCTCAGAGATTTGCACAAAGCATGGCCATGATGCCTCCGTAAGGATTTAACTGACCTTGGTATCCTAGGCTGTTATGTATGAACACCAACATAACATCTCTAGTTTTATTAAAGCAGCTCCAAAATTATCATCTCTTTATTTACTAACTCAAGCGACATCAACTGATGCCTGCCTACTTTTTGCACTCCTTTTTATACTCATAGCAAATTATACATCTTTTTCACATTACTTTAAAATCATGTTAAGAAGCCCTCTGGTTTAAGTGTGCTTCAGCAGCTGATGAAATTGTCACTAAAGAATTGCTCCCCAGCAATTAAAAATGTTTGTTCCACTACTAACCTTTGATTTTTCCAGCTAAGAAGTTCTTGGAGTTCAGAATCTGATCCATGTCGGAGCGAATGGTGCCTTCAAGAGTTTTTGTAAAATCTCTGCACTCTTCTTTCAAGGTACTCAATCCTTCTGCAACCTGCTGCTGGACTAAGCTATAAGCTTCTTCTACAAACTGAATTCAAACAAGTAAGTGAAGATCAGAATTGGCACATACAGACAATTAGTATGAGAATTGACCATTCTGGAAATACCCGTACTTACACCAAACCAGGCTCGCTTCCTGTCATTCCTCTTTCCTTTCATTTTAGGCAGGATCATTGTCTGAAGATTGGGAAGGAGCTCCTCCATCACAAGGTTGCTCAAGATCTACATTGAGAGATTAAAATGACCAGTTCACGCACTGTTCTTCACCTAAAAACTGAGCACTCCCATCAGAGAATGATGTGTAAATACAGGGGCTCCAGACATAGAACAGCTCAGCTGTACCAGGTTGCCAGGAGGACCGTATTTATCACATCAGGTGTGACTGAGAGAAGTTCTTTGAATTTCATATGAAGATTTTTTTCTCTGAAAAGCTTTGAAAGACTGTGCAACTGCTGATAAAGGAGGAACTGAGACGCTGAACTACAATGACCACTCAAATGTACTGCATTTGGTGTGTAAACCAAAGGAGCCAAAATGATTGATATGAACCAAGGAACTGGATCTAAAACACGTGAAAAGCTGTTACACTGACTGCTGCTTCCCCTAGCTGACCTTGCTCTGGGCCACTCACACCCTCTCAGATGCCGAAAGACTCAGCACCCAAAGGATGCTTCTACCAGAACACTAATTGATCCAAAAAGCAACATGTGGAGGTAGCAGTGTGGTTCTCTAGGACTGTTCCTTGTAGGCACTGATTTCACAGTTCACACAAGAACAAGAGATCAAAGGAAAATCAGAGTATGGGACAGAAATATAATGCAGAAATTGGGATAGATCAAATAATTCTACTCCGATTTTTTGTTCCCCAAAAAGTACGAGTATAACACAATCTGAAGGTTCATTAGCTCCAGGCTAATCCTGAGGCAAAAGGGATATAATGAAAAGCTGCTGGAGTTTATGAAGAACTTTTCAAGCAATTACTTTTGTCAATAAAACAACTATGCTGGTCTAAATACAGGAAAACTTTCATTTTGTCAATTTTTTTAACATAAAGTCTCCTTTCAAGCGTCTGTACTGGCATGCAGAAAAACTAAGGAAAAGTTATCATTGCCCCAGTCGCTTTTGATAATTTAAGCATATTGTCTATTTTTCATTGCTGTATTTTTCTAAATTGACACTGAGTACTTTTCCCTGTCAGTAACAGAAATTAGAAGTTTAATGACTTTTCAATACAGCAAAGAGTAATGAAAAGTCATTAAACTTCTAACTTTTCCAGCCTGCAGCAGGGCCCAGTGGTTTCAGAGGAGATGCATCACTCATTCTGAGCTCAGTAACTAAGCTGAAACTTGGGCTTGCAGCTGGTTCCAATCGGAAAGAAAAGATATCAGCCCAGAATACAAATGCTCCCAGTTTGGGGGGAGCAGTTAATATGGTGGTGGGCAAGGCTGCAGTTCAGAGGGATCCTGACGATTAAAAAAAAAAGGAGTGGACAGAAACCTCACGAAGTTCAACAAAAACAAAGTCACAGTCCAACATGTGGGATGGAACAACCGCAGTACAGGCTGGTAACAAATGACTGGAAAGCAAATTTGCAAAAGAACACATCTTGGTGGTCAACAAACTCTACATCTGCATCTGTTCACTGCTACATATGGGAGGGTGTTGAGCAGACAGAGGCAGACTTTTCTGGGAGGTGCTCAGGGAAAGGGTGAAGATGACAGCTGCAAGCAGCGACAAGGCAACTGTTAAGAAAAATTTTGCACGTGAGGGTGGACATGGGAAGAAGTTGTGCCATCTCCAGCCTTGGCTACCTTCTGAGCTTAACTACACAACTATTCTGAGCAGGGGACTGGCCAGACGACCTCCAGAGATCCCCTTTTAACTTATTTCTGGCCCTGCAGGTCTCTTGATAGCCTTCCCTTTACACAGAGGAAGGTCTTCCTTCCTCGATGCAGAAATAATCAAGCAGTGCAAGGCAGTTTCCTGGTTTCACCCCCATCCCCTATTTCAGAAACTCTCTCTCACCAAGCTTTCTCCCAAGTCATTTGCCCTGCACTTCCATCAGGTTTTGCTCCTCCTCTACCTAGGTCTGAATGACAAATCCTTTCTTGCTCATCCCACATGGATGCACCAAGCTGGCCATACGTACACAGTCACAGGCACAAATTTTTTTGAGAGTTTAACCTGTCCTCCCCATATTTGCACTTGCAAACATTGTATCTGTGACTTGAGAAAGCTGCAAAACCTTTTCTCCTCCTGCATTTTCCTATCATGGCCAACAAGACGATTCACTGGGGCTGCAGAGGAAAAAATTCATTACAGGATCAGCCCCATTTCTATTTCTTGCTGATCTTGTCTCTGAACATGTTTCCCACAGAGGCATCAACCAGTGCTGGAGACATGCTGGATTCTTAACTTCCTCTACACAAAGTGTCTTGATTTGGACCTCAGTCTCTTGTCCTGTTCAGTCACTACTTATAATTCAGAAGAGGGAGGAAAATCTGTTTTTTCTTCTGGATGTGTTCATTTTCTGTTCATAGATCTTGCCCCAGTATGTATTTGTACTGGCCCACAGTTACAGAGGCCCAGTTGCTAACATATGATGACAGAAGCAATACTACTGTGCATATGCTATACAGAATGGCACATAAACCTTTCATCAAGGTTCTTCATTTGTCCTGACTGTACAGCACCTATAAAGCTGCTCACAGCATCCTGAAAGTTGAGGTGTGGTGGATATCCTGTAAATCAACAAGAGGCATGGAAACTCTATAAAAAACAAACAAACAAAATATATCTTCAGGTTCTGTACACTCCTCACTTTATCTGGGTGAAGAATTACTGGTTTGCTCAACAGTGTCAATAAAGTCTTACAAACTGTGTTGTCCTCCTTCCCTTCCAGTGATACTGGAACAGGGTTATGCTAAATGAATGCATATTTGAAGCCACCTCTTCTAGATTTGATGATGCCCAGCACAGTCCTCAAAGGATCACTGTTCCGATGCACCCAGCCACTGGCTGAGCTGACAGAGACTGCAAATGCACTGTGCAATGTCACATTTTCATCATGCATACTGTGCCTCTGTTTATTGACAGTCAACCTCCCATTACAGCCTCTTGAATGGGTTTTAGCCATAGCTGATACTGAAGTCAGCGAGCAACACTGCTTCCTCCAGCTGTTACCCTTAACAAAAGGCTCTGTAAGTGCAAGAAAAGCTCCCTTTGTGGCGATGTGCTCCTCCTTTCCTGCTACCAACAAACCAACCATGCACTGGGAACATGACTGGGAAATGACAGAAAATTAGACAGCAGGAGTAAGAAGGGCTTTGCCTGGATGCCACAGGTCTTAACATGTCTCCTTGGCATAAAGCAATCCCTACAGAAACTTAATACCGAATATCCTATGTACTAATATAACCTATATTAGTACAATGTTTCTATGATTTGCAACAACCTAGTGTTGTTTCATGCAGCTGAAGCACTTACAAATTATGCTGCAGCACCCTGTGGATTCAGCTACACCGACTCAAATCACTGTCAAAACCTCTGGAATAACAGAGGCCCTCGATGGATAAATTGCTTAAGAGAAATCTCACAAATATCCCAAACTGGAGCACCATAAAATGGAGAAATTAAAACAAACAAACAAACACAAAAACAAAAACAAAACAAAAAAAAACACCAGAGGGGGCTTAGGTTTTTTAATCCCTTGATTAACAAGTAAGTTATTCTACATTCATGTAGTACTGATCAACAGAGTTATGCTGGAACATCATGGTGTTGCAGTGCTCTCACTGTGTGGCTGTTCTGTTGCCTATAACATGTACTGCCAAAACCATTGCTGTTTTGATCTTTTTCAGCTTTTACCTACAGAAATACCACCTGAAATTCAACATATTCTCTGTTAATAATAAAATATTAAAAAAGAAAAAGAAGAAAAACAAAATCAGGGAAAGAAACTTCTTCTGCAACTCCCCAGCACTCTGGCAGCTCTTCAGCAGAGTTCCTGGCTAATTGTTTTGCTAAATCCATGCTCCAGTACCTAGGCAGAGCTGCGTGAGCTAATGACTGCTTTAGCACATCCTGTGGAGAGTCTGCCATTATAAACCAATGTCAGTAAATGTATTTATTGGCATTCTGCAGAAATTTTTACAGCAACAAATTGTAGCCTGCTTGCTCCAAACCATTCACTTAGCTTGGACATTTGCCTAAAACAATTCTTCTACTCAGTCAAAACAGGCATGAGAACACACTCTATTTACAGAATGAAATATTGCTAAGAGGATAATAGCATAACTAGTCTGGATGTCTTCTGATTATGGTCCTCTTGAGCTTTATGCATTGTGAATAAAGAGTTGGCAAGCAGTAGGCAAAATAAAACATAAAATGAAACTAGTGCTATAACAGATCCATAATGTGAGGGGGGGAAGGAAGAAGTGAAAAACTCAGTCCCTCCACTGGAACAATGAAACTCCTTACATTATGGTATTTATTGTCAAATGTTAGCAGAAACTGATCCCCAGTGTGGTGGCTCTGGGAAAGATGCTGCTTATAGATTCTTCCTCATTTTGCACGTTTTTCAGCATTTCCAAGGTTTACTTTTTCTAAATGCATAATTTGGTTTCTTAAAACAAAACCCTGCGTCCTGAAAGCTCTATCAGATTTTTGCCATCTTCCCAAAGGGAAACCGTACTTCACCAAGGAAAACACCCAACAGCTGCTATGAAAGTAAATGTTCACTGCTGAGTGCTTTGAAAAAAAACCACATAAACCAGGGCCCAAACAATGTCTCAGTCACGCTAAAATATATTTGGGGTGATGCTAGAGGGATCAGCAGAGTTACTTCAGCTACCATCAGTGCTCCACTTGCTCACACGTGCCTGAGTATGGACCTCGATCCTGAGCTCAGTGTACCATTTGAAGTGCACCAATCTTTGGCATTCTGAGTGTAATTGCTCCTGAGCAATGCTTCAGAAGGCTGGCACACGTGCAGCAGGTCTACCGGCCTGTCTGCTCAGGACTAAAGCTCCATTTGCAAAGAATGGGGAAAAGCAAAATGAAGAGATCCTTCAAAACACACATGGGGCTGCCCTTCTTCATAAAGCCTCATCTCCTCTAATGGCACTGGGAGGCGTTGGACCACAAGGAACTGGAAACTGTTGTTACGAAAGCAATTGCAACAGAAGAAAATACATTTCTTATCTGCAGAACAGCAGAAAAGGCAGAAGGACGGAGCACACCCCAATGCAGCACACAGCAAGGATTGCCTGCATTTTCCTGCATTTTAGCATTTCATTTTTAAATACTTTTTTTCCCCAGGAAGCTTTATAACCACCTCTATTCTCATAGCTGCTGCAGCCAAAGCCCCCCACATCAGGAAGACGTTGGTTTACCTCCTTTTCACTGCCGGTTGTCATTTCCCATGTCCCATAGTGGCCCTTCTCCTGTCGGAAGAACTGAATGGCTTCTAAGAACGCCTCGACTTCATACGTTGTCTGCTCGAGAAAATCTGAAGAAAAGGTAACACAAGTAGCCTTTAATAAAACTAAACACCTTTTAAAATCCACTTTCTTGTCCCATGCACATACCAGAGAAATATTTTCCAATCATTTACTCAGCCTAAGTGCTCAAAGACATTTGAGTTTCCATGAAGACTCAGAAGCATAATGTTGCCAGATACAAACTGTCTCATCTAAAATGTTAAATTAAACCAACACTATTAACAGTTAGTGGAGAGCAAAACAGAGTAAAAGACAACCAATTTATAGGGAGCTCCTTCTGTGGTAGACTCTGACAAGCAGTCAGTAACATCTGAAAGCTCATCCCTTTATACTTATGAATGAGATAAGATGGCATAGGGGCAAATGGTGACAGCATGTAGAAGGGCCAGCAGTTGGGAGCTTCTGCTTCTTTCAGTTAAGGCAGCAATTAAGAATGTAAGATACTGATAATTATCTCAGTGACAGCACGATGTGGGCCCTTGAGAAATTGCTGAACTCTGACTTACCATTCCCCAGTACTCTTCTACTTCATTTGTTTTGCTGTGGAATAGGAGATTTTTTCATGAGCAATAACAATGGGACAAAGTAAGCTTTTTGCTTGTGCCAATTAAGAAATTTCTAACAAACCTGTTGTGCTTTTTCCCAACATTTCAGGAATGTTTAACCCCAGCTCTGAATTACCTGCTGCTGTCTGTGGGTGCTACTGCTAGATGGTAGCTCGTCCCCAGCCTGCAATGATAGCCTGCAGACACTGTGTTGTACAGAGGAGCCTGCAGCACTGAAACACCTGCAAACAAGTGGCTAGGCTAGTTTGCTCTAAAACACCAGGGAGCCAGCCATGACATGGAAATTCTGTCTCTGGCAACTTCTTCTTTCCATACTGCAAGAATTTTGAGCTATTTGCAGTCAACAGTCTCCTTCACATGACAGCATACAAAAACACACCTAAGTAAAGCTGTAACAGCTATCATGAAGCAAAACAAGTTCATTGTGATCTGGGGAGAAATTCCTCTGCCTCAGAAGGTGGAAAAGCTCTCTAAAGAAATGAGGCTGCTTGGCAAACCTAAAGAAGGCTGAAAAACCACAGCTGAAATAGATCAGGAATCCAAGTGCTGCCCATGCTGAGTAACAGCTTCAGGATTACCGTGAGGATTATTATTGTAGGAGAACAACAAAGCCATGACAATTTATTGTCTCCTCTGCAAGGTTAACAAGTTGCAGCACTGATCAGCTGAAGTACTATTGTGTGCATGCTAGGAAGAAAGGAGGGAAGAACAATGTTAATTCTATCAAAGGTAAGTATGCTGCTTTTGAAGATGCTGGTATGTATAAGTAATTGTTATGCTAAGTCAGAGATTAAATTCTCAAGCCTTGCCTGACAAGAAAGTCATGCATTTGATGTGTTCAGGAAAGTTTCTAAAGACAAAAGCTTTACAGGAGGCTTGCATGCACACCAAGGGCAATAGAGGGATTATACAAATTATAGCGAATTTGGAAGATTAACACTATGTTAACTCCCCTTCTATCTTCTCCCTGCATTTTACCAGCTGGTAGGCACCACCCCTGTTTTGCAAATACTCAGAGGTTCTGAGAGATCAAACGATTTCTTCAACACCACACAATGATCAACCAAGAGAACAAAAGGCACATAAAATCTCAATCTCTTTTTCAGCGCTACCTCCTTAATTTATAGCATTTATAATAGCAAATCATAAACCAGGATGCAAAAATACCATTTTAAGAGTTGTACAGTCAGACTGCTTGCTGCCAAGAGAAGATCCTCTGATGGCAGCTTGGACAAAAGAATGGAGTACTCCACCTGTAAAATTGGTGGAGTGCTGCATCTGAAAGCTTTTGTCCTCCTGAAAGCAAACTCTGAATGTTTAGACCAGGCTTAGCTGGAGGAAGGGAGAGTGCAGCTCTTCAGCCCTCCCATTGTGACTCACATGTTTTGTTTCTCCACAGCTGTGCTCCCTCCTAACCAAAAGGGACAGCAGAGCATCCAAAGGGCTGCATCTTGGACCTGCCAAGGTGACGATTTGCCAGTGCTGACAAGTCTCTGCTCTCAGATCATGGAGTTTTAAATCCCGTGCTCAAGGGAGTGCTCTGTTCTCACTGTTCCCGACCCACAGAAAAGTGGGAGGAAGGTGCTAAAAAAACAAGAGCAATTCTCTGTATAGTTCATGGGAACGGTGTCAGGCTGTAATTAGCATAAAATCCCAAATCACACATTCTTTCCTGTGTCAGTAAGCACAAGAGAACACCACAGTTATGGTAGTCTTACTGCAAATACAGCTCAAAGTAAAAAGGAAGCTTTATCCTTTCAAGGCCTACTGTCATTGCTTTAATGTAAGCAATTTTTGTGGCTTTCCATAGGAGGAAAGGATTGCATCAGAGATAACGCACTGAGCAAGCAGATCTGTCCAGAGCTGGACTGCGCAGAAGCTGTTGGCAATGGACACAAGAGGCACATTGATGGGAAATGTCTTGAGAAAAGGGAACTGTACCCAAGATGAAAGGAGCTGCAGTGCACATCCTGCAGGATTTCAGGAGGGAAGAACCAGTGTAAGACAACTAGCAGTTTATGGAAAGGCTAGAAGGCTGTGGACAGATTGGCAGCCAGCTGCATTCTAGCAGGGCAAAGCAAGGCAAACAGTGAGTGAGCTGTTGGGTAGTAGCCCTGCTTTCGTGCAAGACAGAGGATGGTGCGTGGGAGATGGAAGCAGAAACTGCAGCTGCAAGCAGGGCAGGTGGCAAACCCCTATTGTGTCAGGAATGATTGCTCATCTGCAGAAAGGACAACCTGTGCTTCCCTCTGGGGCTTCCCCTGATGCAGCTGGTGCCTATCACAAGCCATGGATCTGCACCCACTGCTGTAGAACCCGAAGCATGTCAGGGAGCTCAATGCAGCAGTGGCTGTGAGTCCTCCTCCAACTCTCACACAATGTGTGGGGGTTGTGTGCTGGTGCAGTGTCTTATTACCTCTGGTTCCAGGTTTCTTTGAAGCTAACCTGGGTTGCAGCAGGTTATGTATTCTGGTGACACAATGGAACAGGTTGCCCAAGGAGGTTGTGGATGCCCCATCCCTGGAGGCACTCAAGGCCAGGCTGGATGTGGCTGTGGGCAGCCTGCACATAGCAAGGAGGTTGAAACTAGATGATCATTGTGGTCCTTTTCAACCCAGGCCATTCTATGATTCTATATGTAAAGGCACACCTTAACACAGATCGCTCTTCTTTCTGTGCAGTAATCACTGTACTACCTCAGTCTGCTTTCCTACTTGTGCCATATACATGGCTTCCACAACCACAGCAAGCTGGAAACATCTGCTCTGCATGTGTGATGTACCTTATTGTCCTCTGCCTGGTCCAGCTGCTGCCCTCCTCAAAACAGAAAACTGTCCTTTCCTTTAGGGTAGCCTGTATGCACACACATAGGCTTCTAGCTCCACCTTCGAGCTCTATCTCTTTATGAAGGGAAGAGCCAAGCACAGAAAGATTTAATTGTCACTGGACAAGAAGCAGTTAGCAAATAAATCTTCAACAACATTGCAAGCTGTAAAGTTTACTGAATGTCCTCCAGCATAATGCCTGTGAGACTTTACGGGCACCCACACTGATGCTACGTGCTTAATACAGGCTCCTCTGCACTTGGAAAGTTCCCCGAGCAGCTTCTCCAGCTGCTAATGGATAGAACATCTGCTTGTTTGGGGAGAGCAAAACAAAATTCTGTTTGGTCTCTTTTATTTCGAAATAAGAAAAGCCACACAGAGACTCTATTTCTCATACCCCAGCATGCAGCCTAATTCAAATAACAAATGCAGATAAGATACTGCTAACAGTGCATTCCTTTTATAAACATAACACAGAAGCAGTTCATTCACAGAGTAACTGCTGCAAAGCTCCTACTGAAAAGAAGAAAAGACAACTGGAAATACCGTGACTTTCTGCATCTCCCCACATCACTTATCTCACGAAGACACAGTGCTTTCAGTGCTGCAGAAAGCTGCCTGTAGGCACGAGCCTCCTCACAGTGTATGTCCCTCCAAAAATAAATCTTAAACCTTCGCTGATCGAAATGATGCTCAAAGGACCAGGCTCCTCAACACCCACTAAGCGTAGTGGGCACTAATGAAGTCCTGGTGCCAAATCCATAACACAGGAGGTCCCATGCCTAATTTTGGTCACATCCAATGTTTTGGCCACTGTCAGAATTCTGTCCCTTAATGTGGTTCTTCATGTTACCCAGTACAGCTCCTTGGTGTCACCCAGCAGATGCCTGGTCAGACAGCAGTAATGGGCCACCTTCAGCCCCAGGCTCCCACACATGTGCCCAAAGGCAGCAGCATGGACTAGCTGCCCTGCTGTTCTCAGCCTCACCTGGCGTCATAGACTGGCCAGTCCTACCCTAGTCAAACACAGAAATTTTCTGTGCAAAACCTTCTAGAAACAGACTCTGTTACCAGAGGCAGTAAGTGCCTTAGGGCTCGCTGCCTGGTGCTAAAAGTGTGGATTTTCAGCAAATATGGATGATAGGAAATCTGTGTTCAACCATTCCAATTCAAGCGCCTTAACTGCATGTACCACACACTGCTGCATCGGATGATTAATCACTCAGATGGCAATTTCCCTAATTACAACTGAAGGGAGGTACCTCTTTAATAATACATCCCCTAGGCTGCTATGCTGAAGGTTAAAACACTTTTCAATACTCAATTTAGCCTGTGCACCCCTCTGGGCAATCACTGTTATGAATAGGGCTCACTGCTGCAGCATTAAAAAGGAGTACAATGGTCACGACTCCACAGGAACAGGGATAGGTATCTGAAGACAGATAGCTTAGAGTTTACTCCCTTCACAAATGCAAAGTCAACAAGCAAAGTCTTCATGTAAGCAGCAGCATGGCTCATTCCTGTGCTTCTCATAAAGCCTCGTGGCAAAGGCTGTGTTTGGGGAGCTCAGCAAAATGTTTCTGCAGCTCCTGGTGGGACTGTGGTCAGATGCGGTAACCAGACAGCAAGAATTTTCCACCTCCCACAATTTATGGGGTGATCTGCTCCGCTGAGACACCAACAGTTTGCAGTTCCCTCCTGCATCCCTCCTGCAAACTGGGCCTCGCTCATTTCTGGATGCAGCAGCAGCATTACAGCGTGGAGCTGCTCAGGGCCAAGGAGCTGCAGTCAGGATATTTTACGATGTGTAAAAACCGTGCATGCCATTCTTCAAAACCAGCAGAGTGCCTCAACTGCAATCCAGTGAATATCCCTCTCCCTTACGGGTTTTTGTTACGCTAGATTTATTACTTTTGTTGTTAATAATAATAAAGGGGTATATGGGCTGTGGACAAAGTACTTTACCAAAGCTAGCTAAGGCCATCGAGAGCAATCTAAGTCTTTGGCTGACATTTAACAAATAGCTGAGGCCCAGAGAAGATGAAGATGAACCAGTGCTAACACGGAATCCAGAAGCCTGAGCTCACAGAGTACAGGTTTTAATTAAAGAAATGCTGATCCTGACAATCCGCCCATCGTTCGACTTCCAAAACTCAGAAGCAGTCCACCCTGCTCCCTCTGCCTCCTGCAGCACCAACATCTGTGCATGCTCCTATGCTGGAGGCTGAGGACAGGTTGGTTCTGCAGTCAGTGGATGTTATTTTCCACATGGGTCCTGAATTCTTCTTGCAGGTAACTGTGGATGATGCCACAGCTGATGCCAAGCAATCTTATAGCAATGGTAGTATTTATATATGATAGTGATGCAGTCAGCCTGGCTCTTCTCTACTTCCTTACTAATTTAATTAATTAAATTAGAAACCTTGTTTAATTTCATATAACCTCACAGTAAAACATTCTTGCTCCCTCATCTACTTGGTGAAAACCTAGCTTAGATGATGGCAGTGCCCTTGCTGATCCCCTTATGTAGCATCTTCCTGGGACAAGAAAAATCTCTGGCTCTACAGTGTTGGTGAAGGGCTGTGCTTCTTGGGAGGCTGTGAATAGAGCAGTAGGAGGTGGACAAAGCTGAATAGTATTTGGGATTTTCAGTGTTTTACTTTTGGTTTCAGCAGTCTCAAAAGATGGTGCTTCCACCACTTCTTGTTTGTACTGGACATCACCCTCAACAGAACAGTTTCTGTGATAAGATTTGCAAGTCAAACTTCTCCCAATTCCCTTCCAAGTCATCCTCCTCTCACCCCAGCATCTGTTTCTTTTGAACATATTTAGATTGTTGTGTTTCCCCTGCTTTCCATTAAACATGCTTTTTAATAATAATAAAAACAATCTATTTGATTTTTCTAATTGAATTTTTTTTAAAAAATAGCCCATTTAAAACAAAGGCTGGTAAAAAAAGAAAACAGAAAATATCCATTCCAAAGCAAAGGGGGGCTGTAGAAAGAAAGGGCTATTATATTCGAGAAGTGAGGTATCTTAGCCATCTCAATACGCAGGACACTGCCAGCTCTCGTAGTGGCACTTTGAAGAAAGCTTCACACTGCCAACTGATTTTGGTGAAAGCATCTGGAGAACACTGGGGAGTCAGAGATGTTCCTGCAGTTAAAGAATGATTCCACCAACCTCCCTACACCACTATTAGGGGATGCCTATCAATACAAATAAGCGAGAACACCAAAGAGCAGTTTCCCTCTCTATGAATGATCTATCCAGCACAGGTTTCCTGCAGTAGTGTTTTTTTTTTTCCCTATTATTTCAGAGAATACCCTCCTGGGATTCAGTTGCTCTGGCTAAGAACCGCAGCAGTTACTGCTGGTTGCTCATCCAGTTTCTGTTAATGATGAGTAACTTTCTCCGAGGTGGTGCATGAGCAATATCATCACATGGAAAATGATGGACACAGAGAACAGGCCAAGAGAGAGTCCTGGCCCAGAAGTTGTTATGAACAGATGTGCAAAACCAAGCCATCATCTCCTTATCAGATGGCAAAAAGAAGTCACCTGAGTTCTTAGGTATTTCAAGAGCTACTGCTTGTACTACAGAAAATTGCTAAGGAAGGCAATGGCCATAGTCTCCAAAAGCTGAGGTCCTGAATATTTCTGTCTCTTAAAAACCAAACAAAACAGTCCTGACACACAGAACTTCACCCAAGGGCTAAGTAAATCCAAGTGAATTCATCTTCCTGAATGTGAGGAAATTAGGAGGACTGGGGAACTGCACTTCATGGGATGACAGCCTGCTCTGGGCTGGTAAGCAACTACAGCACCCCAGAGATATATCTCTGAAGGAAAGAACACACAGTTTAGTTTCACAAAATGAATGCTGTCATATTATTATCCCAAACTGAGTTGGAAGTGAAGTGTAACAGCTTGATCTGAGAGGCATCAATCTCACAGCTCTGATGTTTTCCGGAGAGCTATGTGCGGTGTATTATTCATAGATCATGTGGTACAAAACTGCTAACCACTAACAGAAGCAAGATGAGGTCATTTCCAAACAGGATACAACCCTGCAATAATACTCTGCATTTATAGCAAATAAAGTTTTGCAGCACAAACTCCCTCAGAGAAACATTACACCAGAGTTTCAGATGGGTGCTTCGCAGCATGCATTGCCTGTATTAAAGCTGCTCAAAGTAGCACCTCCCTCTGCCAGGAGCATCACCCTGGGGTTTTATAGCCTAAACCACAGCATCATCCATCTCCGATAATACCCAAGTGCTTTACAAACCACTCCTGGTAAAGATGATCATTTTTTCTACCGCTGACCTTTGAAGCTGCAGCCCAAATACAGCCTTCCACCTGCACCAATGAGTCTCTTCACAGCTACTAAAATAGGCTCAGGGGGTGGCTGCAAGGCAGTGCCTCTTCTGCACCACCTCCTGCTTTGTACTACGTTAGAAATGAAAGATCAGACCACAGTGGGAGGTGATGTAAGTAGCAAGAACATCACTTCAATTAAGATTTTACACACATTAATCATCTTGGCATTTCAGAATGAATACACCTCCCACTGACTGAAAAGCCCAACTACGGTACAAGAAAGAGAGGCGTACTGGAAAAGCCAAAGCCATGCTGACTGAAGGAACTGATGTCACAGACGGAAGACACCCTGTATAAGGAAAAAGTAGTCTCATTTTAAGCAAATCATACAGCATGTTCTAAATTCTCTTCTAAAATATTTCTTTTTTTTTTTTTTTTTTTAGCACCTTGCAGATCTTGTCAGAGATTTTCACTGCAAAGTGGTGTTGTAAGTTGTGACGATGCTGATACTTCCACCAACATCTACTCCCCAGTTTTGAACCCGTATTTGGGCTTGTGGGTCAAGTGAGAGACACGGAATAGACCAACCATCACCTCAGCCACTCAGATGGGGTAAAGGAGAGATTTCACCCTGTTAACCATCAAGTGATTGAATTAACAAGTCAAAAAGCAAGCTCCAGGTCTGAGTTGGACAGGAGAAATGCTATGTACTGCCTGCACTGTGCTTTTGCCCAGCCACAAAGTATCACACAAAACTTCAGAGCAGAAAGCTACTGTACTTTAACATCAAAAAAGGTGTTTTTGGTATTTTGTGGTCATCAAAGCAATTTCCCACTCAGTTCTACTTTATTTGGTCCTTCTGCACATTATCGGAAGGAGATAATTCTGAAAATGATACCCGAAAAAGAAACTCCTTTTCTTCACCTGCCCTCTCCAGATGAGAAAAGCCATCCCATTTGCAACAGAAGACTCATAAACCTCTTCCAAGCCCTATTTGGATTCGTGCTTTTAGGGATAAAGATGAGCAGTCCAGCACCAGGTTTAGGGACAGTGAGATGCATGCAGAAGGGATGGCAAAGAGAGGACAGTGGACAAGGAGGACAGTATTTCTCCTGATACAGCCGACCTTATCTTCATCTCGAGCATCTAATATCACCTTCTCAATCTTTATCAGCACTTCAGTAATTATTCTGAATTACAGCCCAAGAGTTGGCAAACCATTATGTACACATAGTGCTGGAACGACAGAAATAATGATGAGAAAAACACCTGTCAGCTAAATTTAGAGCTGAAAAAGGAAATGTGGGCCCAGCCAGTGGCAACCCAAAACAGCAGAGATGGAGGAAAAAATCTGATGGTGTCTCAGTTCTGCTATTGTAGTGTGCAGTGTGAGATTAAAAGGAAATTTTGTATTCATCCCTTGCCTAATGCATTTATTTATGGAACTTTTCTATTTTTTTCTCTTTTCTTTTTATTGATGGCTTAATTGCAGACTTAATTAACAGGATACAGTTTTGAAAGTCCCTTAGCTTCCTGTGTCGTGATGGTGTTTATCAAGATACGGATGTGAAATCAAACCAGATGAAAGAATCTAAAAACAAGAAGTGAAACTGCATCTCCCCAAATTAGCTAGTTGTATTTTCCTTCTCATCACACAGACTTCCCTGCACCGCAGCACCAACCGGTTGGGCTTCTTCCCTTTTAACAGCAAATACCAAGTGAAACTCAGTAGCTGGTAACCTCATACAGGGAAAGGAAAAGACCTCATAAAGTGACAAAATAATGAAAGAAACATTCAGGAGAAACTTCTGTCTGATTTACAGGGCATGCAAATGTAAAGAACTGAAAAATGAAGGACATTTCCCTCATTACCGCTATTCTGGCACTGACAGCACTTCACTGCTGGGGATGAGGTGGGCACCTCACTAGCAACCTGCCCCCTAAAATGGGAGGGGTGCAGCTCTCACCACTTCTCTGTTTTCCACAAACAAAATGGGGATGGAGAGGGAATGAAAATAAGACCAAACTGTGGGTGGAAGTGGAGGGACCATGGAGATAATGGCAAACAGATGATCTGCATGCCACAGTCCACGTCTAATCTGGAAATAGCAGGTTAAGAAAAGGGAGTTTAAAATGAAGCCACTTCAACACTCCACTTCAACTCAAGCACAGCTTCTTTAAAAACCTGAAAGCTTTTAAAACTAAGTGTTACATGAAATCTCATGCTGATGAAGGTCTGAACTCGACAGAAGCTTGAGAAGAACTCTCTGGAATCACAGAACATCCCAGAGTCGGAATGGACTCACAAGGACTGTTGAGTCCAATTCCTGGCTCCACACAGGACCATCCAAACCTCAGACCATATGTCCAAGAGCATTGTCCAGAGTTTCCATGAGCTCTGGCAGCTCGGGGCTGTGCTCACTGCCCTGGGGAGGCTGTTCCACGCCCATCGCCTTCTGGGGCAGAACCTATTCCTTCCATCCAATCTGATTCCTGCATCGCAGCTTCATGCTGTTCCTTTGGGCTCTAAAAGTAAGAGTGAAAGGTTAGCAGCTCCTCCTGGTCAACCTAAGAATAATTTAAGGCAAAACTTGGGGATGGAAAGTCAAAAAAAGGTTCTATGGGCAGAAAAATGCACTTCATGTTGTCCCTTCTATCAGGAAGTTGATATGAAAATGATATTAGAATATATAGTATAGTCACGTGCATCTTCTTCTGACAGTTATTTCTTGACTTGGCACATTTGCCAATTTAAACTTTTAGTTTTCAATTTTGCAGAAACAATGAAGGCATTATGACTACCCTGGGAACCTACCGCAAGTGTTTTACAACACAAGAAACTGACTAACAAACGCTGAAAGCTTAATCGTGTAGCACTGTGCCAGAGATCTGTGTCTTCTCTGTATGTGGAATTATCTCTATCAAGAGACATCACCAAATATTATTACTCTACGCCACGTTTTACTATTGACTCTGCATTTGCTGGCATAGAAGAAGCCTCTTCAGCAATGAGCATTTCTTTGGCTGATCCACACTCTATATTTAGAGACCTCCCCTGAACATTATCTTTCTATATGCATATTCAAGTAATTTAACTAATTTAACTCACCCTTTCATTTCCAACCACCAAAAAGCTTTGAAATCAGCAAATATGCATTTTACAATGTTTCACATCCTCTGCCTTAGGTAATAAACTCAGTGAGAAAGAAATCACAGCATTTCAGAGCTGCACACAGTGTCCTTTAATGCAGCTCACTGATGCTTTCAATTACAAAGGTATTGGTAAAGACTGGGAAGTTTGGAGGGAAGGAAGCTTTTGATGGAGCTTTTGTAAACTAATTCTGAGATAATGAGCAGGACACACTGATTGTGCAAATAGCCTATTAGCCTTTATTGTTCCTAGAAGAAAAAATTTAAGAGAAGGGTCATACACAAAAATGATGCAGACAAGTTTTAATACTCATTTGACTTAAGCTCAGCCAGAAAAGGGTACTGACGGCAAGTACAGCTTATGTGAAGTTTGCCAGGTCTGGCACCCCAATTACTGCAGCTCTTACAACCAGCCCAGGCCTCTGGACCCCCAGCACGAGCTCCAGGCCCCAACATCTCCTCACCATCTGGCTCAGACCTCAGACCTCAGATCATTCAGTTCCAGTCCCAGCCCTATGGTCTCTATGGTCACAGGCTCCTATGCCTCCCCTTGTGCTTGACAGATACCCTGAACTCAGTTTTGCTGGTGAGTGAAGCTAATGGACATTTACACCAGATGGAATTCCATCAGGAGAGCACTAAGGGCTCACTAGCCCTGGCCCTGCACAGGCAGTCCCTGTGCTCTGCAGTCCCTTCTCCCACAGCAGGCACGGGGACCTGTCACACACATCCAGCTGGGAGCTGGCACTCCAAACCTGCAGGGTGCCCATGATGCCGGGGCTCCTTTCCTACCTGCTGGCACTCGGGACCCCAGCACACATCCAACAGAGAGCAGCCTTACCCTGGAAAAGCGTTACAAGTGGAGGTCGGTAAAAAGGCATGCAGACCGAGGTGATATCAAGTGTGGGGTTTGGCTGGGCTCACCACCCTCCTGTCTGCACCTCACTGTCACTTCCATCTCTTTCTTCCTCACCTACCCCACGTTTGTTCCTCTTCAATCCACTACAGCCTTTTCCTTTTCCCACCTTTGCTTTTTTTCCCCTAAATATCCCATAACAAATCTCACACGTTCCCAGCCTCCTGGAAGACACCCTGAGACATACTTTACACAATCCCCAAGAGTTTTTCCCCTGCATCCCACAGCAAGTCCTGTCCTCATTCAGGCAATGGCAGCCTGGGTAGGCTTCTGGGCACTCTGGCACTGGGACCGTGAGCTGGGCCTCCTCCTCTGAGTTCCTCTATGCCCCTCAGCCCATCATGATCCTGCTGTTGCTCCCTGGGAATTGCTGCTTTCAGCAAGGAGCCCTGAATCACACAGCCTCATAACTTCAGGTCCCCAAAGCATTTGACCTCCTCTGCAAAGCCTAAGGCATCACGAAAGCTCTTTGCAGAAGAGCAGAACGGGAGCTGCCCAGATGAATCACGGAACTTGGATGATTTCTATGCTCAGATTAATCTATCCATCAACTTTCAGAATCAGGCTAACGAATGGAATCTCTGTGTACACATCCTGTTCACCTAGAATAATTTCAGCACCAGTCCTGGTTGGGTTAGGTACATTTTAAAGCTTGTTTAATTTATTTCACCTGAGCTGTACTCAAGAATGGTGCAAAACGTCTCCTCATTCCATCAACAATGAATGAAAACATTGTCTCGTTGAACTCATTATCAATCAGGATAAAAGAAAGCTGAACACAACAGGAAATTTGAAGGGAAAGGAAAAACCCACAGCACATGCATCTGACTCATACCTGCAAGTAGCAATCACTAAATCCAACCACTTTTGTAATTATTCTTCTGACCATGAGCTCTGACCAGAAAACCCAGAAACACAGGATGGACCAGTTATTTAAAAAGAGAGACTCAGAAAAGAGTCAATGGCTGAATCCCAGGGCAGCTCCCATGACAAAACCACACGCTGATTCACTTGAGGTTTGTGTTCAGAAAGAAGTAGCATTTAATTCTGCTTCCTGGGAGAAAGAGTCTAACTAAAAACTTCTCTGAATTTTTGGCTGAAACCCAGTGTGATACATTCCTTTCCAGAACTCCTAGTGCTATTTTACAGAAAAGACAGAAAGGCACCTTCTGATCAGACATTACATCTGCCTTTCACCTACCCTTGCCAAGTCTGCCCTGGCAGGGGAGAGAAGTGGAGAATGCTGCCTTGGCCGCTGCTCCTCGCCCACTACGTTCTATTCCACAGTCAAACTGGGAGGATCATTTGCTTCAAGCACAGAGTTAGGGTTACTGAGGTCAGTGATCATTTTTCCATTGACAGCACTTAGGTTTCTAGCAGATGGTACGAGTCCAAGAAATCAAGAAAATACTGGGTCCCATCTCCTTAGCCAGAAAAACCTGTTCAAGTTTACCAGTGAAACAATAGGTCTTAATCCAAACTGTCTTTATCTCCCAGTCTGTTGAGAAGAAATAGTGTGATAGGAAGGATGAGTGTTGTTAAAGGTACTCCGGTGTCACTTTGGTGGGGTAACAACTTGACCATAGAAAAAGCTGAGAGGGACAAATCCTGGAACAGATGCATAAATGAGCATCAGCTGAGCCACATGAAATATAATAAAACACAGACTTGCAGGCACTGGAGATGGAAAAGACCTGTTAGGTCATTGAATCCCAGCTCTTGCCAATTCCGAATTGTCCCCTGGAGTAATGTGCTGAACTTTAAGGGAAAAAAATAAATAAATAAAAAAATAAGGCTGCCAAAAGCTTTGTCAAGCCTGTTACACTTGCTCCAGAAGAAGGAAATGAAAAACCCAAATCTCACGAACAGGCTTCAAGTCATGGAAGACTGACAGTGCCAGGAAAACTTGATTATATCCCCATCTACTCACCAAACCCTGGTGAGGAAAAAAGGGGTGGCTTCCCAAAGTCCAGAGCACTTTCTGTATGACCACATGTGAAATCAGGCTAATCAGAACCATAAATCACAGAGGCAGGCTTTACCTTTGGGCACATCAGGGGAATGCAGGCTCCTCTGCCAGCTATGCAGGGAGTATTTATTGAGACTACAGACTTGAACTATTTGGAAGTGCCAGATGAAGGTGTGCTCCTTCTAGACTGATGCCTCTAGCCTATGCTAATCTACTCCTGAAAGTCTGTATAGTCGCCATGTTTGGTATCATTACCGCATCGTTCTAGCCCTCAGTTCCCCACACCTACACAGATTTGCATTGGAGTTGCTCTGCCTGGTTTGTACAAGGCTGGCAGTGCTGGAAAGGCTTGCTGTGGCTCTCCAGCTTCAGCATGAGCACAGCAAAGGGGGCCCAGAGCATGCCAGGGAAGCATACACCACCTGCTGAGTGCAGGGACTGGGAGTCCTGCATGTCCTGCAGAGGCAGTGCCTGCCATCACCCACCACAGAGCACCATGCAAAGTACTCAGCATCCTAGGGGACTGCCTCAAAGTACAGTAATATGTGTTTTCATCATGGGAATGCAGTCTTAAAGGGGATTGGAGATATCGTTGGCAGCAGAGATGAGAAGAAATTAAGAATCCAGGGAGGACAGCATGAGACAAATGTTTGAGGGTAATAGGGTGAAGCTGATGACCAGGAAACTAAAGTCATGGCTAAAAACAACACAGGGAGCAACTGCTGTAAGCAAAACAGACCCGTCACACAGTGTACTCTCAATTAAATTATCTACAAGCATGGGCTTTCAGGCCTAAGTAGATGAAATTGTTGGAGACATTCCTGTGTTTTTATCTGCAACCAAAGGCAGCAGAGCAGATGGGACTCGAAACCAATACTACAGGCATGTAGGAACCTGGACACCAGTAGGTCAGCTCGAAGAAAAACAAGGAAAATCACATTAAACCAATCATCTGAAGAACAGAAAAGTATTTCTTTTTTTGAAGGTTCCAACTCACAAATGCTTTTCCAGGTCAACAGGAACAATGTTACTTTTATAATCCCAGCAAGTCACAAGTTGTTTTGCTTCTGATAATGCCTAGAAAACTTCTAGCCCAATGTACCCAGAAAGTGAGATTTAAAACAATTTTTTGTGCAAAGCAACGTACACCATGCCTTACACACAACTCACGTCTCTCTTACAAGGCTCTGCCATGGCTGAAGGCCTGAACTGTCATCTCAGCACCCAACAAAACCAGAAAGTGTTTCATCAGCGATGGTGTATGTAAAAGACATCACAAAATGCACTGAGAGTCCACATTCTCTCATCATTTTACAGATGCAGTCCAGGAGACCTGTGCCACACTTGTCAAGCTTGCAAACACAGGTGAGAATTTAACATACCATGTTTACTAAGCATCTCCTGTGATTTTGCACCAAGATACTGGTTTTGCATGAATTGACAGCAAGAGGAATGTCTCTTTCAAAGCAATTCCCATGTCTTCTATTTGAGTTTCCTGCAGTGCAGCTCAAACCCAACCTAACTCAGCTCCTGGCAAAGCTAGAAAAAGTGTATGTTAATTCATTTCTCTAGGCACTGAAAACTGAACATCTTTCATACATTTTCACAGTTTTGTTTGTTTTTTTTTTTTACTGTAACAGCTATTTAAATCTCTCCCAGGGTAAATAAGGCGCAGGAAGAATTCCTTTTTGCACTCACCGTAGTTGGAGTGTCTCACGCAGTCACTCAGCACTGCACTGAACTGCCTCTGGGCTTCTGGCTCCTGGAAGCAGTAGTAGCTGTGTCGGGCAAACGGCTGCCAGAGATACACTGGGAACTCCCTTGGCAGCTGAACGAAGGCTTGAGCAGTCTCCTTCTCACTCAACCCTACACAGAACACATCCCAACTTAAAATTTGCTGAATTTGAGGAGGGTTGGATCTTTTTCTCTTCTATGGCCTCTTGTTTTGTATTCAAGGCAGACGTAAATCACATACTTTTGGCAATATAATATAAATATTCTATTGGATTGTAACTCATTTCCATGGCAAATGAGTAAATTACCAGACAACTCTGGTCTCTTCCACATAGAGACCACAAAGGGGCATATGGTCTTCCATGCAGAAACAAACTGCATTAAATCATGAAGGAACAGCAGTGATTTCCCTTTGCCCAAGATTTTCACACAGAACTGCATCACGGCCTTACAAACTGTCACTTCAAGCAAGTGATGAAGCAAAGAAATCACAAAGTATGGACCTTTAAAGGTCCCTTCTGACACTGAGGATTCTATGATGATGATCTGTAGCTGCAGCCTGACCCGAATCATTGCATACAAGGGATACTGTACAACATCAATCTTTTCTCAGTGCTGTGCATCCAGACACAAAAGAGTTTCATCTTGGTGAGTGTTCTGCACAAAAGGGCAGAAAGGCTGAAAAAGAGTAACTGAGCCAATCTTTGCAGAGGGTGAGCCATGGGAAGCCTGAAGTGGCCCTAGGATGCTCCACATTGCTCATCCTCAACTCTGGAGCTGAGGTGACAGAGGACACCTCCAAGCTCTGCTGACCCATGCCAGCCTCTGACCATCCTACACCATCAGTACTGTCTTGGGAAAAGGGAAATGAGGGACGCTTCCCAGCAGTCGTAACTTTTAAGTAATATGAGACAGGACTTCAAAAAACACAAAAAAGCCCCCCACAAAAAAGATATCTTCTCATTGCTCTCATCCTTTTTCAAATTTGACTCTACACCATATAGAGATTAAGCCCCTGAACTTTTTCTGTCTTCAGGGACTGGGGAGGGGACAGGGAGAAACCCTGCAACTCCTGCTGCACAAACAACAAATCCAGCAACAGCAACCTTCCTGTCATCTCTGTGGGATGCATCAACACAGGCAGCTGGTACCCAAAAATGGAAACAAATAAACCAGAAATATTAACAAAGCTGGGAACAATAGTGGTGTAGTTCCTGCTTCACTTCTGCACAGATTCCAAAGGGTTTGTGTAGGGATACTGGAAAAATAAAGAGCCAGAATTTCTCTGAACATTTCAGTTCTTGACATCTTTTGTGTATGTCTACTCTGGGATTAAGTTTGGACTTAGAAAACATGCTGTTTGCGTCTTCTGTGAGCTTACTTTAAAGCCTAACCTCGAAGTCTGCCCAGATGTAGCTTCTGTAAGGAAAAGAGCCTGAGGTTTGGCAGTTTAACTTTCACAAAGGCTTACCAACAGGATCTGGAAAATGTTTATCAGACAGCAAATTGTAATCTTCTTCTAAAGTCAGTACTTTGCCTCCTGCAGGAACAATATGATGTTTAGGGCTGAGTCCTTTCTGATAGGCCTGGAAAATCAAGATAGAGGGAGTCAAAAATTGAGATTTAAGGACAGAGAAAGCATAAACTACTCATTTACAAAGCTAATGCATGCATTTCTCAAATGAAAAGTTTTTCGTCAGGCTGAATTTGAGATATACTCACTGGACATGTCAAGTCTAAAATATTTTTAAGTAAAAAAAATATTTAGAAAAGATCTTTCAAAGCTCATCAACCCCAGTGAAGAGTCAGGGACAGAAGGGAAGAGGAAAGGATAGGATTTTCTGCTAAGCTACACTTGTTTGATTTATCAGCCAGGACTCGTTTGACCACAGCAGCTGCCAAACAGAAGTCTTCACTGTAGCCTGACTGAAGCAACATAAAAATTTCTATTTAAAACTCAACAGTAGAAACCTGCTGATGTATTATAATCACATACAAAAAAGAAGCCTTCTGTGATATGCAAAGGTTCAAAGTGCTGTCTAAGTGATTTGCTATGTTCTGCAAATGTCTGTGGCCAATAAAAGGTACTTCAGCAGACCCCCAGGCATCCCTGTGAAGTTTCCAGCCAAGGCTGCAAGGCTGGAGCAGCCTTTCTGGGACATTTCATCTATTGCTAGAAGAAAGGCACTTACAGCAACAAATTCCTCAGATCTCAGTCTCTTGGGGAGCGCTGAAGAACATAACAGGAAGAAACATTTACCTCTTTGGTCTCAAAGCAATCCACAGTGTAGTCATTTTTGATAACAACATATCTGTCCTTCCACTTCTTCACATCCTCAGCAAAATGCAACAACTCTGTTTCATATAAGACAGTCCCAGCTTCTGACTTGGGCTACAAAGAAAATTTTCTAGATTTGAAAGGATTCTGGATCATTTTGAAATTTTATTTCATTTCTGTAAGATTGCTATGAGGGTTTTTGAGCCTTCAAACACAACTGGAAGCAATACACATCTGTTTGAATCACACAGATCTTACAGAAGTAACCAAATTCTTGCATCTCGCGGTGAAGAGGAAGCAGAGAAGCTCTGCCTTTTAACACCACTTCCAGATTTCTGAGGCAGAGAAATTCAGAAGGGGAAATGGGCACAACCTGGAACACAGGAAGTTCCATAAGAACACGAGAAAGAACTTCTTTACCATGAAGGTGACTGGAACAGGCTGCCCAAAGAGTTGGTGGAGTTTCGTTCCCAGGAGATATTCAAAACCCATCTGGATGCTTTCCTGTGCAACCTACTGTAAGGAGCCTCCTTTATCAGAGGGGTTGAACTTGATAATCTCCAGAAGTCCCTTCCAACCTCTATGGTTCCGTGATTCTGTGATCTTTCAGTTGATGTGCTGAATATAAGATAGCTTATAGTTCATTATCTCTTACTTTCCACTATGTACAAAAAATATTTTGTTGGTGCAGCATTATTTATAGCATTATTTATTATGAAACAGTGGATTACTTCACACTTCTTTGTAACACTTTTGCACATGTGATCTTATAACTAGCATGCATTTCTTTGAAAGATGCTGCTTTCCTCTTATGCCACCTTCTGCACCCAACTTCACTGCTTTTCTCTGCACTTCAAGAGCATCAGAAATCCACGATTTTTAACACAGTCAAAAAATTAGACTTGTATTTGCATGGAATCATCATAGAATCACAGAAAGGCTTGGGTTGCAAGAGACCTTTGAGATCTTCTAGTTCAAGCCCCTGCCTATAGAGACACTTCCCACCAGGTTGCTCACAGCCCCATCCAGCCTGGCCCTGAATGCCTCCAGGGAGAGGGCTTCCACAACCCCACTGGGCAACCTGTTCCAGGGTCTCACTGTCCACACAGTAAAGAATTTCTTCCTAACATCTAGTCTAAATATACCTTTTTCCAGTTAAAGCCATTTCCCCTCATCCTGTAATAGACATGCCCTTATAAAAAGTCCCTCCCCAAATAATTTTCATTATATTAAAGCATTAAAACTCTGTGGCTTTATACATGGAAATGTCTAAGAAACTTTGTAAGTATTTCAGGCTTGATTTTTAGAAGCTCTGAGTATCTGCATTGCCCATCAACTTTACTTAAGGGGATTCAACTCTGGAAAAAAACAAGAAAACCAAGTCCAGCTGGTAGCTGATATACTTCCAGTTCATGTTTTTCATATATTACAACTACTAAATGGCTTATTTAAATAGTGTTCACATGAATTATTTCATGAAGGAGAGCAAAGCTGTAGGCAACTTCTGGCTGGGGCCAGGCTTACGTGTCCTCCTACCCTGGTTTTCAGGAACTGGGACTGGGAATTGCGGTGCTGCTCCAGCTCATCCTGCACGTGCTTGCAGAAAGCCACGGCGTACTGGCGTTTGTAGTGTGGGCTGAAGTTTTTGATGATAGCCTCTGTTTTTCCTGAAGGAGAAATAAAGATGAATTATCTTTAATATACACTAACTCAGAAGCTGTAACGCAGAACCAAAGCAGTTTTTACCACCAACTCAAAATATTGCCCAACTGCACCTACGGCCACCTGCTGCCTAGCAGGTCAGGGAACCCTCATGGATGCATTCAGCTGCTGAGTACAGCTTTTGCTCATTCCAGAAGTGACTGAAATGGGCAAAACACATCCCAAGTACATTACTTAAAAACAGGCATCTTTGCCTCTCCCACAGACATACTGCCATGGAGCAGTGAACGCCTGCAAGCTGATAAGCTTCTCAGAGAAACATAATCACAAGTGGTAGCGGGTAGTGTTTACATACTGGATAGCGTTTAGACACGCTAGCCAATTTTATCACATAATCAGATTATAAAGCTGACTCAAAACTCTTGCAAATGATGTTTTCTAGGCTTGGGTACAGAAGTCCCTTCTTTGTTTTACTGTAAACAGACATTTAGCCCCACTGTGTGGAATGCTCATCTTGTATTGTCTTGCTATGATCGAGATCTCATCAGCAGCAATAACAGCAATAAACACATCTGAGGGTCTCATTCCTGGGAATCTTACAGCAATTTACAAGTAATTAATACATTAACTCTAGCAAAGAAATAATAATGCTTTGCAAACAGGGAAGCAAAGCAAGAAGTTAAAGCCATGTGTTTGTATGCAAACCAGAGTGAGCAGCAACACAAAAACCTGAACCTGGACTGTGACAGAGATTTCTGGAGGAGCAGAAATGTCGTTGTTCACACAAAAATAAAAGTCTCCTGGCAAGTCAGACAGCTGCATCTCTCAGCTTGGTGACAATACTGACAGCACAGGTGTTCCAGGTACACCAGCACAGCAGCTCAGAGATGGGCTGGAGCCTCACCTTCCAGCATCTGCAGGTCTGCTGCCTTCACATCAACCTGAAGCCACACTCTGACCCTGTTCCGCCCCACAGACTGACCTGTGGGACAGACCAAGTCACCAGCATGGACTCCAATCCTCCAGTTTCAAGAGATCAGATTTCTACTGATTACAGGATAATAGCAGGACACTGGTGCTGCCAAAGCACAGAATCCCTGCCTGCAGACTAAATTGCTCCAGGCAGAGGCACCAGCTTCTCCAAATGAGTCAAAGCTTTTTCTTCTGGAAGTGGACAGACACAGCTTGCAGAAGGATGCTGCTGGCCCCAGCCCCAGTGGAGTTTTCTGCTCAGGCCTCTGGCAGGGCTATTCCTGCTTGCCACCACAGGGATTTCATTCCCCTGTCTTGTAGCAGTCTGCCACTGTGGGCTGGGGATGCTGGACCTCATTTGCCTCTGCAAGCGGCTGCTGCCTGCATCCTGCAGTAAAAACCTGCAGAGGAAATGGGACAAGGAAAAAGTTCTGGTGCTAGAATAACAGCCAACAATCAAAGGAAATACCTGTAGTTTTGGCAAAGTCCTTCAGTTAGGCTAAACTGGCTCAGAAGGGCGATTCCTCAGCATAAACATTTCTTAGATCAGCTTCAAATATCACAACCCAAAAGGGAACTGTGCCATTCACGATACATATAGTAAAATTTGTGGCCTTAATGCAACTCTTCCATGCAGAATACCATCAGTCAAAGTAACAAATCAAAGAGCAAATGTTTCATGCTGTTTGTTCCAGCCTTGGAACTTGGAATTTTGCAGTGAGGAGGAAAGGTTTTTTGACGGGGCTGTGAATGCCACATGAACTGCAGGAGGATCTGAGGCTGCAGCACTGGGAGCAGCAGGAGCTGTGGGCGGGGGGAGCAGCAGAGCTTTGGGGCATTGTTTGCTGATGGATCTCTTAAAGATTTTGGTTTGCAGAAGATAAAAATACTCTATCGGAAAATAAACATGATGGGAACAGCAATGAGTAATAGAAACTTCCCATGAAATGATAACATGGGGCAACTCGAGATAGAATACTCCAGGGCAGTTCAAAAATGAGTTCCCCTAATTCTTTTCCAAATTTAGTATGGCTCTCTCAGTCAGAGCTGTTTATATGAAGCAAAGCCAGCTTTCCCTCTTGGTTGGTCTGGCAACAGCGCAGCTCCAGCCTGTGTAAATGTGGTAGCAGAAGGGCTGCATGATATATGACCATCTCCAGCAGAAACCTGCAAGCAACCGAAATTACAACCAGGAGAAACAGAGGAGTGATGGAGGTAGAAGGATTTTTGTCCATAGGTCTGCACATGCAGATGTTTGCCCTTTGCTGAGGACCTGGAATACAAAATAAGCTTTCCTAATGCTTCATGCTGCATCTCCTGTTTTACAGAACCCTGCATGCACCTGATCCCAAAAGTTTAGCCCAAGTTACAACGTGTGTTCTAAGGGCAAAATGAATGTCATTGCACTAAGCCACAGGAGGCACCTGCCAGCTGCCCCACTGGAAACAAGACCATCTCCACGGGCCTACAGGAGCTGCTCACCACATTGAGCCACTTACAGTCAAGTAGAGGCAGAGGGGAGGTCTTGCCATCGCTCCCCTCAGCCCCTGGCCAGCACCTCTCCTCCTCACAGCACAACCACTCACACTCAGCAGTGCGCAAACGGGGCCCTAAGAAATACCACCACCAATGATCTGCGTCTCTTTGGAGAGCCGAGGGATTTATCTTCTTACAGCACTGAAGCCCTCTGGAATATATACTTAGTATCCCCAGGGACACGAACTGCAAAAAGCCTCAGTTTATTCCCTTTATTAAAAGCAAACCCTAGACAAAATAAAACCTAAGAGAAACAATAAACATTATACATAGTGAATGCCAGCACTTCAATCAAGTAAGTGTGAAGTGCTGAGACAGAGCAGGGAACAAAGGGCATTTTGGATGGGGCTGTGAATGGGGACATTGTCCTTGTGCTTCTTCATGAGCCCTGGAGCAAGGCTGCCAGGAGGAAATATCCAAAACTCAGTGCGATGTACCCACGCTCACCAGCTCGGAGTGCAGCGCAGGCTGTACACTCTGCCCACTGTAACTTAACAGTACTCAGAGAGTTCAGAAGAAAGCTGCTAACAATATATATATATACACATATGCAAATTAAAAAAAAAAAACAACAACATACAGTCTTCTAGCCCTCCAGGATAGCAGTGAAATGAGCTAAGAAAATAACTTCAGACTTCACCTCATGGGACAATTCCATCTCAAATCCAAGATAAACGCAACCTTCGACTGAGATAATGTCTCAAGCTTGTGATGCTTTACTTGAGCCTTTACTCGATGCTTTCACTTGGCAAAGCTGGATTTCAGTCTTGGCAGTTCTGAAATGTGCTGGATGCTTGCTGTGAAGAGGGAGAAACAGCCTCTGCTTCTGTGGCCCTGCAATACCATGTTCACCATCACCTATTAAATACATCTGAGAAACAGAAAATCAAACCCTCAAACAGTTCTTATCACCTTCCAGCGCTCAGGGATACATAGTAATGCAGTGGGCATTACCCGTGATTCCCTCTTTTCTATGGTTCTTCTTGTATAGCACTCATGGCAACACCAAGAAACTGCAGCAAGCATATGCTCCCGGGCTTCATCCTGCATGTAAAGGGAGGCAACACACAATACTCTGCAGCTGAAAGCATAGCTTGGTCTGGTCTTAATTTACAGAAGCAGTATTCTGATTGTTCATGATGCCTTAATACCTGTTATGAAGAAGTGAGATGGCAGACACTCCTGATGTCTGCAAATCCTGAGTTCTGCTTTGGGTGAACCACCTCTCTTGCTTGCACAGGCAAAACAAGAAGCTGCCCAATGGAGCCACCCATCTCCTCAGTGCAGACATGCTAAATGAGCTGCTTGTGCCCGATAAAATACAGAAAGCCATTATTTACTCTCAGTCTTGTTTTGTACTGATGGAGACTACTCTTATTAAAAACTCACAACACCGCATGGAAACCTGTGTGCGTACCTCTCCCTCAGTGACCCATCTGGAATGCAGATGCTGAACTGCAAGGGCAACATTCCACGTAGCCATCCAAAACTAAAGTCATAGGATGTAATAATACATCAGATCATCATCTTATCCTCAACTCCTTGTGTGCTTAGCCCACGTTTTCTGTAGGAAGATGTTCAAGTCAACATGGTGTTCCTTAAAAAACAGATTTCTTCGCCACTCTGTCCATTGAGGTTATGGGTGTGGAAGCTGTGCTCCACCAAAACCGGAGCTCCTCTCTCTGGGCAGGCTAAGCAAACAAGCGTGCAAGCGCACACAGATCTGATCCATGGCAAAGGAGGAGCCAAAAATAACAAAAATTCAGGCTCACAGCTCTCCCTTTCTACTATTTTACTCGAGTACTTGGCTTTTAACTGAGTGCTCTGTAATGTAAAGCAGGATTTTATACTGAGTTGCATAGATTTCAATAGGCTTATACACCTGTAAGAGTCTTCTCATGCAACTTCATGAGTATTTCATACCTCAGAGACATGGCCAAGTGACTCAGGCCTGGTGGCTTTACAAAAAGTTTTTGTTCAGCTAATGGCATGAGAAGCCTGTGATTTAACTGTGATTCTGCTCTTCCTAAATACCATCTCATTATTAAAAAATACAGAGCAAGTTACAGAGCAGTAACCCTGCTTACACACAGATCACCTCCTGTGTTCTGCTCAGAGGCTCATTCCTACAGACATGCTCCATTCCTCCCTCCCAGACCAAGATGAAGAAAGTTATTCTCAGGAAATTCGTGGACAGGATTATCACGCCTTTGATCTACAGCTAAAACCACCACTATACTAACAGCCCATCTTTGGAAGAGTCACAGATGTCTACAAAAACCTGAAACTCTCCGGAGGTTACTTTCATTACCATCGTGTTGTTTTGATGTCACATCTCCCACCTCTCCCTCTCCCAAGAAGCATCCGAGTCTCTCCATTGCATTTGTTACAAGTGTATTTCTTACAAGGGCAGCTGCTGTAAGGTAGAGGTGCCCAGGGAAGGTGATTTTAGCATCAATCTTCAGTACTAAAACAAGAGGCTATTGTGGTGAGACACACGGGACAAAGGATATCGGCTCCTCCAGGACTCCTGACCTGCGAGAGCTGTGTTGAACCAGGAGCTCTGCAACACCCTAGCACCAAGTCACTCTTTAGGGCAGAAATAACATTTCACAAAGTGCCTTTGCACTTCTGTCAGATTTAAGAAAAACATAACATTAAGAAATAATTATCATGAGTTACATAAAGGCCAAGGCCTGTGGCTAATCTGTCAGAAACAAGGCAGACACGAGCCAAGATTTGATTAATGCTGTGTCAGAGGAGCTTATCACTGAACCTGTTGAAATCTATCCTTTGCTGGGAGTGGGGTTAGAAGCAGAGATGTTCCTCATAAAAAAACACAACACATGGTCAAATTCAACACGAATGAGGTCTGATGGTCCTGTATTTATCGGCTTATTTCGCAGCACCAGCAGGGCACTTAACAAAATGAATGAACCCAAACTAGCTCCTGGGGGCCACAAGAACCTCAAATATGCTTTGAACTAAACTAATCTGGTGAAGGTTGGTGGTTTCAAAGCCTTTTTTCTGTGGTGCTTTTTTTTTTTTTTTTTTTTTTTTTTTTTTGTCTGGAGTATTTTTTAACCTGTATGAGCTACAGGCTTAACCCTTAAGAGGACATCAATCATGTCTTGAGCAGCTTTCTCCAGTCCAGACCTCAGCAGTGCATTACACGTCCCTAGGAAACATTCTGGTACAAGTACCATGACATTTAAACAGCTTTCTGAAAACACAGGCCAGTACTGCATCACCCTTTAAATCAGGATGATGTGATCCCTTTCCCTCCCTCCGTGTGACAGGCATTGCAGTTACTTCACTGCCCAGCCATCTGCCAGATAAAGTAAAGATGCTCGTGGTGAAGGAACAGACAACAGAAATAATCACCCTCAAATCACTACACATTTCTTCAATAGCAGTTAAGTAGCAATAGCTCCCCTCTCCTTGCTATTCTCCTCACAGAATTGCAAGATGTTTTATTCTCCTTTACTTCCACATATGCTGAAAATGAACAAACATCATGGACTGCAAAGGACAATGTCTCAGCTTATTCTATGTGCAAAAAAAATGTAAAAAATATTTCAGGATTCATCTCTGACCTAAATTAAACACTGGCCTCAAAGTACAGACATTTATGTTTGCATGGCTTCTGCAGCACCACAGCCCAATGTTCCCATCTCCAACTCAGGAGCTGCAGGAGTCCTTCTGTTGCAGCCTCTCGAGCACCCTCCTCTTGCTGTCTTTTGACATGCTGCTTTCTCAGTAAACAGTTGTTTTTAAAATTGGATCTCTGGTAGAGCTTCACAGGAAGTCACTCTGAGTCAAAACCACACGGACAGTCGCGCTACAAACTTTATCAAGCTGAGAGGGGAAATGTAACAGACGTGCATCTCACCCAACAACAGAGAGAAGTGGTCATCCCCACCAGCTGACAGCACAGGCTGTCATGGACAAAAAGAACTTCTTGTGGAAACCAAGAACCAGTATATAGGTTCTTCTATCTTTACTAAAAAGAACAAACTGAAAATATATATGAAACTACTGATAGTGATGGCAGTAAAGATGCAACTGCAGGAATTTTGTTCATGTGCAAGACAAAAACATGGTTACACAGCACTGCAGCGTGAGGCGAAGCTTCAGTATCCCAGAAGACATACTGCAAAAGATATTTTCATCATATCATATATCCACAAGCACACCCAATGCTGCAGAACAGTGGCTAGTGTGGCTCAATGGTTTTCTGCCAGAAAATGAATCAGCAGACAAATAAATGCTTCTCAGTTATGGCATTTCCAAGAAATATTTCCCAATGTCTGATGAATCTGTGCCTCGGCTAAGGGAAACTAGACCAGTTCTCCTTGCTGATAGTTCATTCTCCTGTTTAGAAAAGTAAAGCTCTTAAATACAGCTGCTAAATCTTTAGAAAGAAATTGAAAAATGCTATGAAAGATACTATATTCATGATTTGAAAGAAAAACTTTCAAGTATTCTATAGAACGTGTTCCTTGCAATAGAAGTCACCCCGTTTACAAAGAAACCCTTCTCTGCTTCTCTGAGGAAGACAATATCCTCCATCAAAAGTACAGCAATTCACTGAATCTTTAATCCTGCACAAAAGACTCCTTCCCACTGCTGTAAGAGAGCAGCAGCCAGTGCTGGCAGTCCAATACAAAAGTGTGTAACCATTGCACAGACCTGCTCACCAAACCACATCTGCAACAGTCCCTCCCAGAGTGTTACAGATGGGAGAAGAGGAAAATTGCAGCTCCGCAATGCACAAAGGCCTCCCAGCAAGCTTTATAGTCCATGTTAGTTTAGAAATACCACTGTGGTTCACAGGAGGGGAGGTGTGCTGATGTGCTCAGCTGAACACAGGAGACCAGGAATGCTTCAGAACGCACTGTGTGAACGAGTACTTCTGGTTTTCTTTACTCACACCTTACTCACGGCACAGCTGTGCTGCCTCAGGCTCAGCTCGGTTAGGTCCATCCCTGAACGGGGTGCAGAGGGAACAGAATCGGCTTCAGTGGAGCGAAGGAAGCTTTCCCTTCCCTCACAAAGCCATTGCAGCTGCTCCAGCAGCCCCTGCTATACAGTCCAGGGACAATCCATTGGCAGAAGCTGACAAAACAAGACAAAAAGATGTGAAAAGAAAAGAGAGAACAGCAAACAGAAGACAAGAGATGGCCCTTAGGCTGTCTGAGCCTTCTGAGCATGGAAAGACCTGCTGGTGGCCTTCTTTTCCCTTTCTGCTCTCACACAAAATTGAGCAAGACCATAATCAAGAGCCCAGTATTTCCAAAGCATGGGAATTTAACAAAAACAAACAAACAAACCAAACAAAAAAAACCAAAACGAACCAACCAAAAAGAAGAACCATGTTTGGGAAGAATTCAATGCAAAAATAACAGAGGACAAATATAAAGCAACACCTTTATCTCACAGCCGCTCTGAGTTTTGAGGCCTAATTACTCTTTGTCCCAGCAAACCGTTGAGAAGCATTTATTTTCTTTCTCAGAGTCCTATTTTTAGCCATAGCTCAGAGAAACGCCGGAGCCCCGCTGAGCGTCTGCCTGCAGCTCCCAGCCGGACATGGGGCTGCCTGCTGCGATGGGATGGCCACAGCAGGCAGGCGGCCCCCAGGTGGAGTCTCCAAGCTGTCTTCTTTCCTTCACTAAACCCCCATTTCTATAGGGTGGAAGAAAGTTCAGATGGGTTACAGTCCGGCCCCTTGACACTTTGCCAAGTGTCATACATTATTCTTCTCTTGCCTGGACACATTTCAGCTTCTTCAGCGTTCATGAAAGCATCCCTGAGAAGACGATGTGATGAGTGCCGCTGTTTGTTTGTACAACTTCAGAGAAGATTTCCCAGGAGGAAGTGATAGTCAGCTATTGTATCTCTCACTGAACCTGTGTTTGAGTCTCCTCTGTTTGTTTGTACAACTTCAGAGAAGATTTCCCAGGAAGAAGTGATAGTCAGCTATTGTATCTCTCACTGAACCTGTGTTTGAGTCTCCTCGTCTGCTCGGTTCACCCACCTCATAATTTCAATGCTCCTTCCTTTTTTTTTTCTTTTTTCTTTTTTTAAATTGCCTCATTTCCTCTCCATTCATCTCCTACATTCAGAAGGGCTTGTGACAACACAACACGTCTTGAAAGGAAAAAAACAAATCAAAACCACCTTCTTCCAGCTCTGTGTTTGTACAGTAGGACCACATAAACTTCCAGGCTTGGAAAAACAGCTGGGCAAGTTATTATTAAACAGAGGAAATTCATTCCCAAGGATTTATTTGGGAATGGTTTGGCAGGTGAGTGCTCTCCTGCGAATTCACAGTAAGCCTGCAACCCTTGGGGTTTAGCACAACCCCCATGAACAGCCAAACCAAAAGCACTTGTTTGCATGCCACCACAGCCTGTGGCAATGCATGTATCCACACATACAGCATCGTGAAGCTGCACAACAAGAATGTGTTAAAATGGCCTGGTTTCTTATCTACGGCAATCTTTGATGGTGATGCCTCAATCAGTGCATTAACAGACTGCCTTCGTTGCTCTTGCTTTTGTCTGATCAATGGTACAGCTCTGGTTTCGAAAGGCGTAGCCCTTTCATCATGGGACTCTGTGAAGCTCTCCTGTATCAACCCCACCTGGGCTACTATCCACATGGGTACTTCACCTCTTGCAGAAGAATATGGTCCTCTATTTTGTTTCTCCACATCAGTCTTTCTGTGTTTTGTAAAAGGTTTTACTTAAAGGACTCAAAAACAAACAAACAAACAAACAAAAAACCAGCCCTAAGAATGCCATCTGCAAGAGCTGATAAAAACTAAGAAAAAAAAAAAAGCTTTTGTGTGATAAGAGTTTTATCTGGAAAGTTGACATACATCAGATTAAATTTTCATTTTCTGAACGCAGAAGTAATCACTTGCAATGCTACTCCAAACATATTTAGCTCCTGTCTACTGAACTGCACTGCAAGTGCACAGTAACAGCTCATTTTACCGGGGAGGCAGCCAGGCAGGGAGGCTCATTTACAGACCACAGCTGGGGACAAAGATACTGAAGGCACCTTTGACAGCAACAGGGTCACAGAATGTTTACACTGGTGCAAGTCTTCAGAACAAGAACTGGATTTGGGTCACTACAAAGAACTACGGTTATGTGGATATACTTTGAAACTTCAAAATTATACAGCATATTTTTCACTCTGTCTTTCCCCAAAACTTAGGTTACTGCAAAACATAGAGGAGGGCCTGTAAGAATGTCCAGTTTTTTTCTCCAACCCCTGTAGGGCCACTCTGCAAAAACTGGCCATGAGCCCCTGTCAGTGCCCAGTATCCACAAGCAGCCTTATTTTGACTTTCATCTAAACCTGAACTCTTCCAACAGCTGCTGGCATCACATTTCAAGTCAGGTTTGAGTTCTCTGATGGTAGTTTAAAATCAGGCTGCATCTTCTGCCTCTTTCCCTGGGTAACCTAATGAGGCTCAACAAAGTAAAATGCAAAGTTTTGCACTTGGGTTGAGGTAATCTCAGAATGTACAAAGACTGAGAGAAGAACTCCTTGAGAACAGCTTTGCTGAGAAGGACGTAGGGGTCCCAGTAGATGAAAAACTTAACATGAACTAGCAATGAGCACCAGCAGCCCAGAAGGCCAATGGTATCCTTGGCTGCATGAAAGAGGGGTGGCCAGCAGGGCAAGGGAGGTGACTGTCCTCCTCTGTTCTGCCCTTCTGAGGTCCCATCTGGAGTACTGCGTCCCTTCCTGGAATCCCCAACATAGGAAAGATGTGGAGCTTTTGTAGAGGATCCAGCGGAGGGCAATGAAGATGATCAGAGGGCTGGAGCACCTCTCCTGTGAAGACAAACCGAAGCTGGGCTTGTTCAATTTTGAGATGAGAAGGCCACGGGGAGACTTCATTATGGCCTTCCAATATTTAAAGAGAGATTATAAACAGGAAGGAAATAAACTTTTTGCACAGGTAGATGGTCATAGGAAGGAGGGAAGGCTTTAAACTAAGCGATGGGAGATTTAGATTAGATGTAAGTTTTTTACTGAGAGTGGTGAAGTGCTGGAACAGGCTGCCCAGAGGCTGTGGATGCCCCATCCCTGGAGGTATTTAAGGCCAGGTTGCCCTGGAAAACCTGATCTAGTACCCAATCAACTGATCGGCAATCCTGCCTGCAGCAGGGGCTTGAACCCTGATAATCTTTGAAGTCCCTTCCAAACCAAGCCATTCTATGGTTAAGAAAAACTCATTCTCCAGAGAGTAGTCAGGCACTGGCACAAGCTGCCCAGGGAGGTGCTTGAGTCACCATCCCTGCAGGTGCTCAAGAAATGTGCACATGTGGTACGGAGGAACATGGGTTAGTGGCCAGCACTGGTGGTAGGTGGACAGTTGGGCTAGATGATCTTAAGAGGTCTTTTCCAACATTAATGATCCTATGATTCTTGAGAAACAAATAAAGGGAAAGCCACATCAATCTATTTTCCATTTTCATTTGGGATTCACACCTCAATGACGCTGTATCGCAGGATAAGCAATTCATTTCTATGATGTGTTCTCCTACCTAATAGCATCCAGCATGACTTCAAAACACTCCCACACATTTCTGAATCTACATACTTTGGAAACTCCATCCCCCTATCATTACTCCAAAAGACCTCTTCATTTCTCTGCTGCCATGCAATCATCTCTTCTGACCAGTCATGCAGTAACAAAACTTCGTACATTGGGGCGTCACTTCTTCACTACTCACCCTTTCAAGCACTGCTGAGCAAGTGTTTCACCAAGAGTTTCACCATCAGTTTTGCATAAAGCCAGCAGATTTATACAAATAAGCCAGCTCTTGGTTAATCAAAAAGCAGAACAGTAAAAAGGAACACTGAATGAGAGTAACAGGCTGGGAATTTTGGAAAAGTTTTTCATAAAAAAACGCCACTATGATTCATAAGTTTTTCATATTTACAGTGCACAAGCATGGCCACCAGGAGAGAAAGTGTTAAAAATGTGCACTATATGTCTCAGGTAGAATCTTCTGGCTGCTAAAGTTTGGCTTTACAGTGAGTTACAATTTTCTTGCACATCTCATAAATTCAGAGGTTAGCACAACAAAACTCAGGCCTCAGATCTAGCATAAAGGTTTCCAGTTTTGATGCATGTCCCTCTCTCAAAGCATGAGCTTGAGGTAACAACTGCTAACTACAGTCTAGAAGATGCAAGGCTCCTTACAACCTCTTTTGAATCAGTATCAAGTTCAAGTCCTTTTATCGTGATTCTTTCACTTTCAGAAGTGCCTCTGTCACTAAAATGATAATATATGTGGTGATGATCCAACGATTTGTTGGGAAATTACTTGAGTGCCATCAGTGTGACACAACTCCTTGTGTCTGTGGAACTGCTGGATGCTGATCTCCTGTGTGCTGACTACCTCTAGATCCAAGCCAAATAATTAAAAGCCCAATCATAGGATCACAGAATCACAGAACTGTTCAGATTGGAAAAGACCTCAAAGATCATCAAGTCCAACCACAACCTAACCATACCACCCTAACTCTAACAACCCTCTGCTAAATCATGTCCCTGAGCACTACATCCAAACAGTTTTTAAATACATCCAGGGATGGTGACTCAACCACCTCCCTGGGGAGCCTATTACAGTGCTTTACAACCCTTATGATGTTCTAATGTTTCAAATTTTTGCATGGATCTGTGAAGAGTATCTGCTTATCCTATCTCAGAAGAACCTTCTGTAGGAAATGCATGCATCAAAGCCTGTCTCATTCAAAGATGAACTAGCACAGAGCAACAGCAATATACCTGGAGCAGATAATCCAACCCTGGAACCCAGACTTAGCAGATAGCCTAGCATGCCTTTTCTGAGACACTCCTCATTTCCTAGGGCTCCTCTAACTGGCAAAATGCTGTATCTCAAAATTGAAAGAAAATACAGAATTACAGAACGTAAATAAACATTTAAGATAAAAAGTAGAACTGCTTCGCTAGCCAGCACTTGATTTTGTGTTGTGTCTTTTTCCTAAAGTTATTTAAATGAAAGTATTTTAAGTGTATTAGAACAGTCATTTTTTGCAAAACTGCTCTGGAAAGCTCATTTTTAAACATACATTCTTATTTGCTTGTCTACTGAATATAAATTGCATATCTTCTGGCAAACGTCTTATTCAGCCCAGAATAATTACACATTAGAGAGATGCCTAATAAGCTAATCTTTAAACTCCAGAGATCTAAAAAGAGATCTCAAGGCATGTTTTATGAATATGGAATGGCGTCGGCTGACAAATATACGGCACAGTCTATATTATTGTGGTTGCAACCAAGAACCACATGAATCAATATTATGGGCTGGTTTTGCATTATTTGAGATGACAGGACTTTTGAAGGAAAGCAAGAGCATGTTTTGAAATCATGAGAATCCACTATGAAGATCAAAGAATGTTAGGGAAGCATTATGGTAAAGAAAACACTATAACCAAAAGAACATAAGCATTTTATCAATAGCATGTACTTTACTGGAGGACTCTGTGAGGTTTTAAAAGTCAAACAGCTGCCATGAGAAGCAGCAATGAACAGGAATACTTGAATTTACAACTAAAACTAAAAGAGGACAGAACTGACAAAGAAATATTTTCAGTTACCATAGCCATATTGTTTTAGACTTACATCAGACAAAAGCTATTTCAACAGGAAAACCTGTCTTAGCCAACAGCTGGAAAACTCATAGTCTTATTCTGGAAGGAAAGAGGACTCATTACTTTTTACAGATGTCTCCTTTCCCATCATCCAAAAGAAGCTGAAGTAATGAATAGAGAGATGGGCCCCATCTGACAGAGGGATTTCACATCCTCCCAAGACTGCGCACACTCACGACTCTGGCAGCGATTCAGATGACACTACTGCATCTAATGATAGCAGAAACTCAACCTGGCCTTTGGTACAGCGTCTTCAAATTCAGCAGTCAATTTACAATTGGTTACATCCCTCTGAAAACTGCACACACCCTCCAACAGCAGGACTACAGACACCTCAGCTGTTGCAGGGACTGGGTCTCACCTTGATAGGAATTTCAGTTCATGTTCACAGAACTAACACCTGCTGATGCCAAGCCTTACCCAAAGTGCAGCAGCTTTGCAGCTGACCACACTTCCTGCTGCCTACATATTTCAGGCACGCTAAGGAAAAGCCACGCAGCAAGATTAATAACTGCCAAACCACAAGCTCTTACTCTGAATTACCACATAGTGTTTACGCTCTTACCAACATATTGTGTTGTGCATTTCTGTGTTGGTAACAGCCCTGTGCTGTGGCACGGTGCCAGCCTGAGCCATCCCTGTTTGGTAGGGGATGTGCTGAGCAGCTTTGCGTTTTTGCACGTGCTGGGGAAGTCGGTGGCTGATTCAGATGGGCGCCTTCCTCCTTCATTCACTGCGGATCCAGCTCCTTTTTCCAGGCTGGCCCAGTGCTGCTCTCACTTGGCTGCTTTACTCCAGCTGCCAAGGGACTATCGCATACCATTCCAGCCCATGGTGCCCAACCTCTGCAGACAGAAGTCCTCTAAAGAAGCTCATTTTTCTTCGGACCTCGAGTGTGCAAGCAAACAGGACCTCGTTATGGGCCTGCTGGGTGCGCCTGCTCTCAGCATCTCCAACTCAAATCCAGGAGGAAGGAACTGAGGCAGTGGGAGGGAGCTATGAGCTACATGTATTCTTCCTTGTCATCGTATCTTCTAAAGAAAGTCAATAACAAGGACAATCAAATCTACAAAGGAACTGCTCCAGTGAAAAGCTCGTGGTCATTCCACCCAGCGGCACGGCAGCTACCACAAAACCAAGCGTGCATGTTGCAGCCATTCCATAAGGAAAACATACAGCATATAATTAAAATACTTAGCTCAGAAGGAATGAGAGAAATGAGAGCCAAATTCTATCGCTGGCCAAAAAATGCAGTGTGGCCCATGTAACAGACTGAAGTGCTGGGAGTGTTTATGCATTTGGGCTGAACGCACAGCAGACATCTGAAATGGCTTTGCATTTCCTTCCCTACTCTATTTGGAGGCACTTATAATTTAAAACATTACTTTGAGCTTTTAATATGATATCAAAAAGGACCTTGTTCCCTAAAATAAATGCCTTTCAAACAAAAATAATTCATTATGCATGAACAATTTTAATGGTTGGGAGTGACAGGGATTTTGACTTGAGATACCCTAATGACCTTAATTCCTAACAAGCATTATGCACCTAGAAGTGAAGTTAAATCAGGATTCAGGATTTCAAGATGCCTTGATTTCTGGATGCTAAACTGCATTAAATCCCACATGAACATCCTTCCATATTGCATCAGACTGGTTTTCATGAAGAGGCTGACAGAAGCAGCTATTAGCATCATCTTCTATTTAGTACTGATTCGATTCTACAGCTGAAAAAGTTATTGGATTTCCTATAGATCAATTTCTTCTATTAAATATACTGTGAAGGCTGAATGGAGACTTTGGCACGGGATGTAAATACCTTCTGCATGTAGGTCAAGTGCCAGTGAAGCTCACGGAAACTGGGAGTGATGCCTATCCTATGGCCTTTCACGAGAATGCTCCAGAGCTCTTTCCAAAATGCAGTGTCTGATTTATGCCACAAGTTGAGTGAATGGACAAGGACGCTCTCCCAGACTGCCAGATTGCTTTGGATAGAACATTTTTTATTTCTGAGGTAAACAGAACATTTATTGTGTGTGATATTCAGACAGACATATGTGTATCCTTCACAGAAAGCACACTTGGATTCCTGTGTTGAATTCCCCTGGATTAAATCCTCCTGTGCAGCACACACAAGGTTCTTTGTAGGATTCCTGACAGTTTAGCAAGAAGGGTTTACCAAAAAAGATCCCAAACCAGGCTGGAACAACCAGTGGCTGCAGTCTAGCAAGGCTGCTGTGCACTGTGCAGGACATGGTCATTTTGCATTCTGCAAACGAGGGTCTCTGCACCTCTGTGTGCTGCAGTGCCATGGAAAAATATGTTCAGCCCATTGACTCTGGTAAATGATCTCCACTTCTGGCCTGGGAAAGCTGGCAGACTCCTAAAGAAAAATACTGAGGAGTCGCCCTGGGTCATCTGCACTGCTGGATGCACTCCCACACAACAGAGGGTGAACAGCACACACTGTTGCACTACAGCAGCCTCACCTTGATTACTTGACTTGAATAATAGAACCATTAAAAGGTAGGAAAGATCACTAAGATCCTCAAGTCCAATCCCACCCGACCATGCCCACTAACCACGTCCTTCAGTGTCACACTTCCAGGGACAGTGACTCCACCACCTCCCTGGGCAGCCTGTGCCAGTGGCCAACCATGCTTTTTGAGACCAAAGTTTTCCTGAAATCCATCCAGAAATGTTCAGTCCTGCTCCCTCGTGCATTCCACTGCAACTGCACAGCATCAGGTATCTGGACTTCAGTTTTCACCACTCCAACACCAGAGCTCTTTGCCTCTTGCCCTCTTCATGCTACAGCTGAAAGAAGGATAAAGGAACCTTGATTCCCTGCTTCTTGGCCATACCTGGAAAGCCCACTGCAAGTTATCAAGGATGGTAAAAACAGCAAGTAAATAACTACAGAACCTCAATTGTGTTTTAAAGCAAACGAAAACCAAGAACTCATGTCTCCAATGTGTCTTTTGTTCAGTCTGTCCCCTTCTATGTCTACTTGAAACGTAATGAAATGCATCATTAAGTTGTGTATGTATATACATACATCTATTTACAATACTTCTACCTCCCTTTGCACAAAGGACGAGAGGCCTTTCAGGAACAAATCAGGTTTCTGAGCAAAAATCGTGTTAGCCATGCATAAGACTCTAACTGCAACCTGACTTCTTCCCCAAAAGCACCATAAAAGCCACCATCAAGTTGAACCACCTTACAATTGGGTGACACATTATACATCACAGTATCTGGATATCTCCTTCCAGCTGTGCTGAACCTTCACAACTGCTGACACTGCACATCAGTCTTTTTGCTGCTGCTTCCTGGACTGACAGCACAAGAAGCAGTGAAGATGCTTTTCTTCTCTGCATCTAAAAATCTGATTACATCTGAAAACAACATCATATAATCAGACCAGTGTGGTACCTGCCCCATTCATTGTGGAGCTCTTTAGGTTTGTGCAAAGTTGGAAATAGCCAGACTTGATTTATACTTTAGGCAGGCATGCACCACCCTTGGGAACCAGATCTTGCCTCTTTATCTGTGGCTTATTGTGAAGCTGGACAAAGCACATGGCACTCACGACAGAAGCTTCCAGGTGGTTCCTTCTGCTGTCTTGCTGTGATTTACAGAGGCGTCACAACTGGGAAGAGAGGGAGCCCACTGGAAAGCTGGGGTAAGATTTAAAATGGACAAATCCCTGAAAAACAAAGCACTGGGTTTGTCAGGCTGCCTGCCCAAAATGAACAGGCACAGCTCCTCATATGTGAAATGCTATGCCACCATCTAACAGAGAGGCTTGGAGGGAAGAGCAGCTGATGGATGTCTGCAATGCAATCCGCAGCTTGGCTGCAGGAAACCTTAGAAAGGAAAAAAGAAAAAAAAAAAACAACACCAAATCTGGGGCTCTCTACTGAATGAAGCCAGTAGAAAAAAAATAAATAAATACCAAGAAGCTGCTTTGCATCCTGCTCTCCCCCAGGCACCAGCAGCAAGGACCTCAGATCTGTGGACCTTTACTCCCAATACAGCGAACTGCAGAAAGCCATGTTCACTGTGTGGCACTGCCTTTCCCTGTAAGGGTGGACAAGCTTATCCATTTTAGCTGAAGTTCCCTCAAATATGCAATCAGAAGCAAACACTCTGCATGGAAACTTCCGACTGAAGACTGGCAAAGCCTCATTTTGCAATTGAAAACAGTGGAAAGTGTCTGGCAGAATAAATTACAGACAGTGATATTACTTTCTAGAGTGCTCCTAAGCCTTTTGTTTTTCTCATTTGCTCACACCCTGCCATTAAATTTTTGCCCAAAAATAACAAAAGCATGTTTTCCCCTTACTGTGACCTCAAGAAAATACATGAAAATCATAGAATCACCAAGGATGGAAAAGCCCCCCAAGATCACTCAATCCAACCATCCACCTACCACCAAATACCTCCCATTAAACTATGTTCCCCTGTACAACAACAAAATGTTTCTTGAACGCCTTCAGGCTCAGTGACAGCAGCTGTGATTTAGTGCAGATGATGCAAAGTATCACAGAAAGCTTTAAAAATTAGCCCATAGGATAACAAAAGAGAGGTGCAAGACGAGCATTACTCATTAGCTGTATGCTGAGTGCTGGGCCAGTGGTGGCATTTTTGGAAACTCAGAGAAACAATGCCAAGTGTCTCCAAAGCATAGGGAAACACCCTTTGGCAGCAGCACATTTCCAAACACTGTGCAGGAGGCCAAGTTTTTCAGCTGGAATCGAATGCACACAGAGATCAAACCAGCAAGCAGCTCCACTATGGTTTTCTGTGAGCAAGCCATCCCCAGCAGCAAGCAGGGGTGTTTAGCAACACTGTGCATGCACGGAGAAGCTGTCTGAGCTTAGCAAAACCTGCCGATGCCTTCAATTGGGAACATAAAGCTCAGAGGGAAATCCCAGATGTTTTTATAATATAAAGAAGTCACTGCCAGCTCTTCCTAAGGCTGGCTGCGAAAGCACTTAGCATCCCCACCTCGTGCTGCAGACATCAGCTCTGCAAGGCTGACCCTGCACCAGGAACTGGCACAGATTCCTCTTACTCTGGCACTCCCTTGTCCCAGGCCTTCATTTCTCTGTTTCTTTTGCTTGTGCAAAGGAGGCTGTCCTGCTCCATTGAGGGTTACAGCCGAGCTGCCAGGCAAAGGGCTGGCACGGCACCCTCAGAGATCCCCGAGCATCACCACACACCCACAGACACCTGCCAGCCATCCCAGTCAGGTTGGGACAGCACCATGCCTCCACGCACAATGGGCCCTTGCTGCACCCAGCAGGAAAGCACCTGAGGTGGTGGTTTACCTGGCTTTAAAAACAAGATCCAATAAATGAATACTAACAGTGGTCAACTGTGCAGAGCTTCATCTCTGTGTTTTGAACTGGGGAGCAACTGATGGAGTCTCAAGTAGCAACTAATACCACAGAAGCACAAAGATTAGATGCTCCAGATTTCAAAAATTAAAATGTTAATTAAATACCTGGAGAAATGAATTCGCCAAAATCTTACCTTATGAGTAACAAGATAAGCATCAAAATAGAATCATCACCAAGGTTTCTTAGTATGTCAGAGTGATAAAAAAAAAAAAAACACGGTAAAGCTTTAGAAAATTCAGACATGCTAATCCTTCCTCCATACACATTTGCTCCATTTCAGCAAGCTTTAATCTTGCTTTCATCTAAGGGCCAGCCTCATGTTTCATCACTGTCCCTTCAGTGCAGAAGCAACTAGAATGCTTGCATGCCCGTTCAAAAGCCTGAAGCCATTTTATTTGTTCATAAAGTGAGAAGAAGACTGTGTGTTTATTATATGCAAAGGCAAGAGCTGGAGAAAGAAGTGCTGCAGTAATTTAAAAGCAGCCATGAGCACACTGCCCACGAATATCACAGAATATGTGATTGTGATACTATGAGTATCATCCTTCCCGGTCCAGACACTGTTTTTTAAGCTTTACTGCCCAAAGGCATCAACAACAAAGAAGCTTTAATCATCTGAAGGACTATCTGAGAGCCTTCTTGCTCTCCTTTTAATATCTATGAAGTTTCCACCAAAGGCAAAGAGTGCCTTCTAATTTGTGGCCGTGCTTTAAAATCTTCCAAAATCCTGAAATCTTCACGATTTTGGAAAGCATCAAGTACAAAAGAGCAACAAACTCCAAACACAGTGTAGCCTTCCCAATTACAATTCGGGGGCCAATGTGAACACATTTCTTACCTTCCCTATTATACAGAACTTCTTGATATCCTGTGCTTAATCCAGCACTGTATGCAGCTTCTTCTACACGAGCAGTAGCAAAGCACTTCCTACAAGAGCAGTAGAAAAGTCTTCCTTTCCATCCTGAGCTTTACTTTCACCCACAGTACCACAAAAAGACCTTTCCCACCAAGTTCTTCTTTCCCAATTATCACACTCAGCTGTACCAACCACGACGTAGCACTGGATTAAGTGGTTAGCTTTGGTGGAAGAGAGTTTGTGCTACATGGGGAAGGAACTGAACCCAGCTTCCCATTTGCTTTGGCAGAGGCAGAATCTGTACCATGAAATGGCTAATTGAGATTTCTGCATTTGTGAAAACCTCAGACCATTTACAGATGTGAAAAGGCAGTGATCACAATCTTTTAACTGACAAATTCAAGCACAACATTTTAGCTCCTTCTCTGATGAGGGAAATTCTCTTCTTTGTTCTATGTGCCAACTTATAGAAACCTGGCAGTGGCACTGAAAATTAATGAATAGAACTATGCAAGCAGTAGAAATTGAACAGAAAAGTTATCTCCTGCCTTGGTGTCTCAGCACTGAAATCTGAAAGTTACCGAGCTCAGTAAATGCTATTCAAGCTGGGTGGCAAATTCACCTCCTATCAGTCAATGCCCTTTGATGTTCTTTCCTTGCATTCAGTCAAAGTTAAAGTCAAGCATCTTGCCCCCGTGAATTAAAGAGCGCAGGAAGCAAGGAGAAGCAATCTCTACTTTCCAACACAAGCTCCAGTTTATAAAACTAGGGGATTAAAATCTGCCACTGGCTCCAACAGCAACACCCTCCCAGAGGAGTAAAGCTTCTCAGAAAGTAGATAAAAGCAAACAGATTTTTCCTCAAAACTTCATTTCTTAAGACCTTCAAGAACTTATAAACTTAGCAAGATGCATACAATGAGAAACTAATATCCACAGTGCAGTATGAATTTCCCATCCATTTCCCTTTCTTTCTTTCTTTCTTTCATTCTGTGTAAGCAGCAATTATGCCCACTCCATGCAGCTATGCTAACCTGTGGAAACAAGAGAGAGGATTTCCAAAACACAGAGAGACATAACTTGTAACAGGCTGAGAGAAAAGGCTGTAAGTACAGCCAGACTTTAACAAAACTCCGTTGGACTTGCAGCCGTCCACCAAATTAAAACCAGAAGGTCCTACACAACAGCTTAAAGCACAAAATCAAATATACGGTCTGAGCATCTGTCCAAAAAAAAGGCCAACTTTTCCACAATTAAATCCCAGTTACTCTCCCACCTTCCAACACCCCTGCCCATGGCTGTGTGTACTCTGGCTGGCTGTGGGCAAGGCTTCCAGAGCTGCATCTGGCACTGCAGTTCTCTCTCTCCTGACTTCTGCTGGTATCTGTGCATATGGTTTCCTGTCAAGCCAGCAGCAGATCTTGTTATCTTCTCTTTTCACTGAAGGATATGAGAGGCTGCTCTTCAGTCTCTACGACTTGACAGAACAAGAGGAGTCCATCTATCTTTTAGAGCTACGCTGTATCTTGCAGGAACACATCAAAAGTGTTTTATCCTTGTACAAAAGAAAATCTCATCTTAATTAGTACCACACTAAAACTCATAGGCAAAGCAAATGGCCATTAAGAAATGTCTTGCAGACGCTAAGTAACAGCTCTCATTGTCAGATGAAAGGAAGGATGAGGTGGGGAGGCCTGCGAGAAAAAAAGCCCTGAGCAACAAGAACCCATGGGAGTTATCACCCCTTGGCCACAGCTGCCCATCTGCCTAAGCAAGAAAAGAAATGATGGAAAAGCAGGAGAGGAAGGAGGAAAAACAGCTTTTAGACAAACAAACAGATTAAAAGCATTTGACTACAAAGCCTTGTCCTCCAGACAGCTTGACTTTTACAGCAATGGACAGATTGGATATGATCAAGTATAGCGAGCTGCTTTCATAAAAACAACTGGAGAACTTCAAGTTTTTTGCACATTACACCCTTTCAAGACATACCTGTTGAAACTGCTGGCAGTGAGTTTTTAAAATCTCTCTACTTCCCCAAATTCAAAAACATTTGTTCCCAAAAGACCACAGAGCTTGGTGTACCACCGTGTTGCTGGAGCTGCAGAAACGGAAACTGCTGTGTCCTGTGGGGCCATTCCTCCCTCAGAATCATGAAGGTTGCAAAAGACCACTCAGATCATCAAGTTCAATCATCAGCCCATCACCTCCATGCCTGCTAAACCACATCCCTCAGTTCTCCAACACCTCCACGGACAGTGACTCCACCACTCTTTCTGAGAATAAATTCTTCCTCACATTGAACCCGAACCTCCTCTGGCCCAACGTAAGGCCATTATACTTCATCATTTTCCCTCCCACTGTCAGACGGGCTGCCTTGATTGATCCCACCTGAAAGCAGAGACCCCTAAGCAGACTTTGTCAGCTCCATTTGGAATCTCCAGCACAGGGTATGCTACTAAGCTTTCCCTTTATGGCACTTTCACCTTTTTCTCCAGTTTCATAATTGCACTCTGAGTGCATAACGCCCCGCTACCTGCCCATACTGCTCCCTGTTGGGTACAACACCCATTGAATACCATTGGACAAATCATGCAACAAACACCTCCCGCCACAGGTTTAGCCCATGCCTCATCAAGCTGGGAGCACAAATTGTTCTAACAAACTCTTTTCGCATGATCAACTGCCAGTCTCTTAACTATTACTGTCGATTCTTTAAACTCACTTTCAGTTGCATCTTTCCATCCTGAGTAATTCCCATGTGGTCCAACCAAAATCCTACAAAGGATTATCTCCTCCACAAGTCTTTTTTTTCTTTTTCTTTTTTTTTTTTTTAAGGGCTCAGTCCAAAAAAACTAGAGAAAATACTATACACTTTTGCCAAAGTGGGCAAAGAGACTTCTGGAAATTACAAAGCCTCTAAATCTGTATGCATGTTGATGAAGAGACCATATCAGCCGACTTCTTCAGCCTTCAGCCCCTTGTTTCCATTTGTTACTGAGAGTTTTCTAAGTAACCTAGAGGACTTTACACTGTTCGAAATTACCATTATGACAGCAAGTAATCCAATTACCGAGAGCAAGCAGGCAGCAGTCCTGCTGCACATGGAAGAAAAGCTCAAAGTTTACTTCTTGTTCCACCTACGGAATCAGCAGCTGAGTTGCTTCCCTATGCGGGCCGGGGGCCCGAGGCACACACCGGGCAGCACCAAGTACCGCATCCTGCACGCTCCAGCCTGAGAGCTGCTGCCCCGCGTGGCGTAGGATGCGATTCGGTATAGGATGCTCCTCCTGATTGCTTTTCCTTCTGGAGGTAATAACTTAAGGGCTGACTCTGCACAAAGTGCCTCATTAATTCTTTTGCAAAGCAAGAGTCGAGAGCGGGGCACTCTCACTTCCAGTAAGACAGTAAGCTTGAGACAATGATTTCATTATGTTTTTGACAATGATCTGCCTGTACACAGGCTGGGCAAAGCGCAGCTGTGCTCGGTGTGCTCTAGGCATGGGTGGGCACCTCACTCCGACAGTGTCCCCAGCCCAGCCCAAACACATCTGAATCGCATGTCCTCCTGCACTGCTGTGAAGCAGCTAAAACGCTCCCGAATCTCTTTACTGCAGTAATTCAGCATCAGACTTCTCGGGCACTCTTGGCTGCCCTCACTCACACACGCACCTGAAGGACTCTGCTGTGGAAGCGCGATGTTGGCGGTGATGTGGGAATGTGTCAACGATAAAGGAATTCACAGATTGCTCCCCTGTGGCTCCGAGGGGACCCGGGGCCACCCGCAGCGGGGCAGCGCTGAAGGGACCTCGTAGACAAATCCACACACCTCTGCCAACTGCTTTTGGGTCAAAGCCCATCTGACGTTTGGAAGTCTTTGTGCTGTGACTCCCGGAGACCCGCAGGGCCCCTTTGCAAATCCCTGAGCCGCTGCCGTGCTGCTGGCAGGCAGGTGAGAGCACAACGCATTCTTGCAATTACCGGCCCTCAAATTAACAAAAATACACCCCAAGACGCACCCTGGAGAATGCAGACTTTAACAGCGTGACAAGCACACACCTAAAACAACTTTGACATTTTCACTCCTCGGACCGTCCGAACCTCCCGCCCAAGCCGCAGCCCAGCGCTTCTCCCACCGCAAAGCCCCACGCAGCCGGGTCCCTCCGAGCCGAGCCGCCGCCGCCCTACCTCGGATGTAGGCGCACTTGCTGTCGTCCAACGGCCCGGAGGCTGAGCCACCCATGCTGTCGGCGGAGCGCGGAGCGGCTGCAGCCGCCGGGGAGCGCTGCCGGGGAGCCGCACCGCCGCCCGCCCCGCACCGGCAGGCGCCGCCCCGCAGCCGGTTGGAGGCCCGGCCCCCGCCGTCCCGATGCCGACCCGGAGACCGGCGCCGCCTCATGGCCGGGCTGTGAGCCTGCGAGGTGCGGTGGCGGCGCTGCCGTTAAGGGCTGGGCCATCCGGCACGACCCCTGCGCCGAAGGGTTCCTTTGCACAGTAAGGTTTTCACTGTGGCTGTCCACGATATGCGACTCGCTAAGGTATTTTCTTCGGTTTTGCAGTTTTCACGGTGCCGGCTCGGTTGATTTGAAAGAGGCAGCACGCCACGGGTGTAGAGATAGGACAAGGAGCGATAGCCTAAAACTTGAACATAGCAAGTTCCATACAAATGTGTGGAAGAACTTTATGGTCAGGGTGACAGAGCGCTGGAACAGGCTGCCCGCAGAGGTGGTGGAGTCTCCTATGGAGACACTGAGGATCTGGCTGGACACCTACCTGTGCGACCTGTTGTAGGGAACTACTTTAGCAGAGTTTTGGCCTCAGTGGTCTCAAGGTCCCATCCAACCCCTTGGATTCTGTAATTCTATGATGCTGTGCCCAATAAGTTCCGCATGCAGCTGGTGAGTTCCAATACACATGGGTTGTACTGAAGACTCACAGTAACTGGAAGCTCTGTATCTTAGTCCTAAATACTCCTGATTCTGCTTGCACACACCTCTCAGCTGCTACAAAACCATTCTAAGTTTTGCTTGAGATGGTGATGCAGGAAGTACCCTCCGAGATTAAAAACTTTCAGGCTGAAGCTCAAAGCTTTTAAACCAATGCTAAACTAAGGCACCTTGGAAATACTGAAGACAAAACAGAAGCCTTTGGGTAATACCAAGTTTAGTGTTCTTCTAAAACGGTGCTTCTGGTGCTTTCTGTGTCTGTAAGCATCTTGGCTGAGAATTTAGCCTCATACTAAATGAGTGCACTTCAGAGGTGCAAGGGGGGTGAGCCCTCCACCGGTGTGTTTGATGCCTCTGCTTGGAGGACCACGCTTACCAGCAGGAAGGCAGCTGCTGTGGCTGCTCATGGCATGTCTGTGAGCAGTGTGAGTAGGTTGCAGAGAGGAAACGCACTGTATGCTGTCCTGCATTTTGAAGCATTTCTGCAGGGTAGAATTTGGCCTCCAGTAAGCGCTGCTTATCTGAGAAGCCTTTCCTCATGTACAGCCTTGTGCAGGATTCAAGTCATCTCTGTGCATCTGGAGAGAGCACCTATGGGAAATCCAAGAGTTTGACTGGCTTGCTCTTCTGTGTCATCATTCAGCACTAAGAAAATACACCCAATCCCAGAAGCTCAGTGCTCCAGAAGAAGATGCCAGTGTGCATGCAAAGAAGGGGAAATCTCTCTGTCTAATTACAGTGAGGGTGAAAACAAAATGAAAACAGATTTTTATTTATAACATTTTAAGTGTCAGTAGAATCTGATCCCCAAGATGCTCAAGCACTTCAGAAGTGCTAGCTAATTAAAGAACATAATTTTCCTTTTAAGATAAGGAAATGCTGTATTTTAATATCAAAGTTTGTATGTTCAGCAGCTTAAAAAAGATTCCGTAAGAAATGTAAGCAAGGTCAGATATAAACAATCTTCCTTCTGCACTGTTTAATAACAGACCTATCCTTCTCCAAGATAAGAATTTGGCCCAATTGGATTTTAATCTGATGTAGCATAACCACACTGAAGCTGTCAGTGATAAAGTGACACTTCAAAACAAAAACACCTAGCAAAGACAAAACAAGTTTGGTTTTCTCTGTGAAATTCTGATCTTAAGGGTGAAAAAAAGCTTCACTTCTCTCCTGAATCACTACTTCTCTAAATAGCTGTTTTGTATTATGGCCTAAAGGGTAACATGATGGAGCTCTTCCATATTCCAGAGAATGTGAGTGCCTGAACCAGCTGAAGAACGTCCTGCCTGCACCTCCTCCCAACCAAGAAGAGAAGATCCATCTCTGGTGGTGGTGTAGCATAACGAAGTACAGATGTGGTTTCTGCATCACTGGAGCCCAAGATGTACACATGGTCTGGATCCATGAGGCAGCCAGTGAATGTACTGGGATTTCTCATAGCCAAATATGTGCCCTATACAGACACTGTGCTGCTGTATTTTCTATCAGCCTCCTGTTTTATTTCAGGAGAGGAGGAAGAAGGAGACTCCCTTCACACTCACTGCTTTATCATCTCACTGTAATTCAATCCTGACTTGACTAAGACATAAACTTGACAACAAGATCCTTTCTCAACACAAGCAGCCATAGCATGCAAGTAATAAACTTGCAGTGGTTGTTAGCCAAACACAGCCTTTACCATTATCACAAAGCTGTTCAGCTGCAGACAACTTATCAGACAGGCTGATAAAATCTGTGCCCAGCTGTGGGCCACTTCCTCTGTGTACCAACACTTGTCTAATTGTAAGGTGTGCAAGAAGCCACTTGCTTCAATAGAGTACAAAACAGCACCTGACTGCAGCCTTGCTTAAGAGGAACTGCAGGGTTCATCCTACATGTACTCTTCCACAACCTTCTTGGTTGCTTCATAAGCATAATTTTGATACGTTTAAATGCTTCTGCAGATAAGCATAACCTTATCAATCAGTGGAACAGATTAAGTGAGATGCATGTGATATCCACTGGGAGAGAAATTACCCAAAACTACTGTACATGATTTCTACAAAAGAAAGCAGCCATTTAAGTCAGCTGACTTCTGTAAACAGAAAAACAAGGTGCTCTTGACAGACAGCTGCAATAACAATAAAACCATTGAGAATACATAATAATTATGTACTGCCAGAAGAAACTGTTAATCATTATTGTACAAATGTCAAAACTAGGTTACAGAGAGTACCAGGGAGACATATCAAAATATAAAAGCAGCACTTTTCTCAGGACAGACTGTTTGGTGAAATATATGCAGACTCCCTCACATCTCAGTAACACAGAAAAATGTTACTCTTATGGGCTATTTTCAGAAGGCTTGAAGGAAGTCCTAAGATGTAGCTGGGAAAGATAGTCTAACAGAATCACAATTGTTCTGGGTAGAAAAAAAAAAAGTATTTTGATAATATAGCTTTCAAAAAAAGTAAGGGAGTGGCACGAGGTACTGAAAACCCACAGACAGGTGAAGAGTAGATTCTGATTGATTCTTAAGGAAGGGCTTGACAGGAAGATAACTGTGAAAGATAGCATATGAAGTGCTACTATATTGTAGGGAAGAGAGAAAAATGATGTGTGTGGTAACTATTCAAAGAAAGAAACCCCCAAGTTTTGTTACTTCAGAAGATACAGATGACAGTCTGAAATACTCATCAGGGAGGAAAAGCGAGGCAAACGTATACTTCAACAGCAGAAGATATCTTGGTAGTGAGATTTTATCATTTGTAAAAGAATCTCTATCTTTCAGTAGTACTGTGAGAGAACACAGTGTACAAGATGGTGCAGGACAAAACGTGATCAGTTTTGGGGACCTCAGTACAAAAAAAGACACTGAGGCACTGGGGCGTGCTCAAGGGAGGGCAACAAAGCTGTGAGGGGTCTGAGCACAGGCCTGGTGAGGAGTGGCTGAGAGAACTAGGATTGTTTAGTCTGGAGAAGAGGAAGCTAAAAGTGACCTTATTGCTCTCTCTTAACAGTGATAGGATGAGTGGAAATGCATTGGGGGAGGTTCAGGTGGGGATATTAGGAACAATTTATTCTCCAGAGGAGTGGTGAGGCATTGGAACAGGCTGCCCAGGAGGTGGTGGAGTCGCCATCTCTGGAGGTGTTGAAGAACAAGGTAGATGTGGCTCTGGGAGATATGGTTTAGTGGTTTAGTGGGAAAGGTGGTGATGAGTTGACAGCTGGACTTCATGATCTTGGAACTCTTTTTCAACCTTAACGATTCTGTGATAAATGTCATTTTAGTCCACACAACTGAGCCCAATCCACAATCCAAGAGATTTTAAAAACTTTTCAACAATTAAACCTTCTTATAATGTGCTAACAGTGATGTGTCAGAGTTCAGTTATTCCCTGCTAACATTTAATAAATACATACACCTAGCTCACAGTGAGGCTCAGGTGGACATTGGCCTTGAGACAGAGCTAGGATTTCCAGTCTTAGTATCCAAACAGCATATATCTTGTTCCTCAAGAATACACACTTAGAATGGAACAGTAGAAAGTTTGGAGTAAAAAACTTTTTTTTTTTTTTTTTTTCTTAGTCATTCATTAAAGAGTGAAACAAGGTCATGACTGCTACACTGTAAATGATGGCTATAACTTGTCTGGGTCTTGATACTTGAGTAGGAATGCTTGAACACTTAAGTCTTAAAGACATTAAGTAAAGCAAAACTTGAGAATGCTGCTTAAATAAAATCACTACTCCAGAATTAGTAGGGAGGCATCTGACTAACTGTATACCTCTGAGAGAAACTATTTTCATTTCTTTCCTATCTGTAAAGGCCCTTCACTGTGTCTTTGGTTCCCAGTTCACTTGGAGTACAAAGATTTGTGAATATGTTCTGTTATACTTTTTATAATCAGATACCCAAGTTCTTTGTTTGCATGGCGTATTACTAACTTGAATATCATGATTGTTTTTTAAAAACATTTTCTAAAATTGGCCTATTATAAATAAACAGATTCTCTGGAGTACTGCTCTGGACATTCTGGTCATAGAGAAGGATGTACAGTCTGGACACCATGAAGACTTGCACAGAAAAGTCCTATGAAACCAGTAACCTCACCAGAAAAAGAGACTGCACCTTACTTTAACTTTGAAATAATTTATCCCCAGCCTGTGGTGAACGGCTTCCCCTGTCCATCTCTTCCTTCTCTTTCAGTTCTTACTGCTGAAGTTGCTGGCCTTAACCCTGCCATTTGGGAGCTTAATGAGATAATTGTTTTACTCTTGTTCTTTTGATACCAGCCTTGTGACTCTCTGAAGCTGAAGAATGCCTTTGGAAGGCTGGAGAGGCAATGCTGTATCTAGAAGAACAGGAAAAGTAAAGAGGTTCAGCAAACCAAATACAAATGGGAATCAGTATGGAGGAAACTCAGTTTGTTAGGACACAACACTGAAGTAAGTGTACTTGGGAAAGGAATGAAGTTTCTGAATAGGGATATGAAATTCAGAATCCCTAACCTGGTGTTCTTGATCTTCTTTACCATAAATTAAAGAATCCTAGAGATGAGAATTGCCTCTGGCTGTTGTCTACTCCATTTGCCTGTCCTAGTGGCTAAGGAATTATGTCTTTTTTGTTTATGCACAAATTAGAATACACTGTATGTGTTGAAATGCTCTTGTTTACTAAATACACAAATTACATTTGGGAAATTCAAACACTATTTCCTTCTTAGTCACTAGGTTATGAAATCTGTTAAATGACAATGCTGGAGGTGATCTTCCTGCTCAGCTTGCAATAGAGGCTGTAATTTAATTAGTTAACGACAGTCTCATGTCGAATGCAGCTAACATACAGGGCCTCTGCAAATTCATTGTTGATGCAACCTTCCTCACTTGATGCACGGATTTTCTCCCTTAGCTTGAAACAGAGATACTGTATAGAAACAGTATAAAAAACCACAGCTGACTGCACTTTCTACAGCTACAGAAGAGCAGATTAAGAGACAAAGCTCAATCTGTTGAGTCAGCAGAAATTTCACAGTAAAAATCCATCCCTTGTAGATTAAATGGACTCTATTTCCTCAAAACAGCACCCACAGCTGCTTGGGAAGACAAAACCAACAACTACATAAGTGGTGAAAATTCATATATAGGGTGAGATTTGCAGGAGGCTTTTAGCACAGGTGACAGAAGGAGCATCACATAGGGCGCAGTTGTATTAATGGAGATAGGCTGAACAACAAAGATGTGACCAAAACTTTCTTCCCAAGCAAGGAGATGCTCGTGTATTATTAACTGTCTTCCAGAAATACAGTAGGCAAATGCTGCAGAAGCAGAATGATCATGCAGACATGATTAATAAAGGACAGGACTATACTCTCCATGACATCTGGGTTTGTGTCTTCTGGGCACAGATGGTTATGGTTGCTTCTTTTTTTTTTTTTCCACAGTACATTCATTAAGTCTAAACACAGGGTTTAAATGCAGTCTTCCTGTTCCAAGTCTCCATTTTCCATGGAGAAGCTCCTATTGGGAACCTATCCAAGAAGGCATATGCAGTGATTGAAATGGGATTTGCTAAACCATCTTGCACACTGAATGCATTACAAGAGTTCAAAAGCATTACCAATACACAAAGGAGAACTGAAATGTTTGGCTTTTTTTTTTTTCTTTTTTTTTTTTCTCCTGTCTCTCAGAAATGATTGTCTTCACTGCTTAATTTTCTTTCTAGATAATTTACGGAAACCTTAGCACTCCTAGGTTTCTAACCATAGTAAATGGATCCTAACATGTTTACAAGTTCTGTTCATGAAGCTTACCTTCTCAAGTCCACAAGTCCATCCATTGATACCTAGCTTCTGACCTGGGGAAGCTACACAGCGATAAGCTTTCCCAACAAGGGGCACAACATACTAATCATGTCAGTGGGTGAGGTACCTGCTGATCCTTGTAATCCTGTTAGCTTCGTGCTCCTCTCTGTCTCATTTGCAGACATGCAAGAATTTGCCCATGCAAGAGAAGCTCCAGCACTCTCTGTGACATGATTTGTTTGTGAATGGCACAATTTATTTGTTAGATCTGCTGCAGTAACGCTAACTGGTATATAAATTGCTGAAGTGAGAACCAGGAATCTTTGCCATTTATTATAACCAAGACTTACTCAGGTAATAATTCTTGGACATGGAGTTCTTCATTGTCTCCTAGGAGAAAATGTAATGGAAAGATGGAAGAGTATATTACTTTCCTTTGCACTGATTTCCTTACACTAACTCTCCTGCTCTTCTAGTCGTTAATGTGGGCAGCAAGTAATCTGTTATTTAGCTTATCTGGCTTGTGTTTGCTCTAGCTATCAGTAGAGCAGTTGCTGTATCTTACAAAACATATGTCCGTCTGTTGCATTAGCATTGTTTTGTTTTATGTTCTTCTGTGTTAAACACTAAAACATTTCTTTAAATATACTTCTGCATTACTGCTGAGCAGCTCATATACACATGCCAAGTGCAGTGTCTGTTATGTCTCTTACAGTGATTAATGCTGATTTGTCTAAGCACTATGGTTTGCTGCAGTAGCAGTGCAACATACAGTCTTGATCTATACGACTTAGAAAGTATCTAATATCTCCTTTTAGTTCAGTTCTTTTGTGCACTTCTATATGACAGCAATCCACTTACAATTGATAAGCTCTATCAAATCACTAGTAAGACTGACTTTTTCAAGGCAGTTTAAATGTCAGCACTTATCTCGCTTTTACAGAAAGGAATAATACGCAAAAATATTGCTTGCTTTTATATACACACATCTATCACTGTAACTTTGGTATTTTTGCTGTACTGCATTGAACATACTGGCACATTCATTGTTGCAAAACAGCCTTCTGCAGAAAAAAAGAAAAAAAAATCATGACTTTTTGGGATAAATTTTAGCAGAAATCTCTGTTCTCCTGGCTATTCAGATAGTGCAGATTTACTAAATTGGTTCTGATCACAGTCTGTTGCAATAATGTTCGTGAGTGCAATGCAGCTGTTGCTTTTCCTTCCTTTTCTGTTTCATAATAAAGTTAGTATTTCCATAGGCACTGAAATCCTCTCTTTCCTGACATGAAAGAAAAAAAACATTCTTCTGTTATTCAACTTACTTTGAAACATGATGATTAGGAATATTATCACAGATCACAGAAAAGTCTAGGTTAGAAGGGACTTCTGGAGACCATCTGGTCCAACGTTCTGCTGAAAACAGGGCTGTTGTGTTCAGTTGTCCAAGTCTCTGTCAAGCCAGATCTTGAATATTTCCAGTGAGAAAATTCTACCATTTCCCTGGGCCACCTATTCCAATATGTAATTGTTCTCACCATGAAATTTTGTTCTATTTATACCCAGATAGAATTTCTTCTAGAAGCGGCTTTTTTTTCGTCTTAAACTTCATGTGTTTTCTCTTGATGTGGTCAGATAGGCAAATAACTAGCACTTGCAAGTCTAAATAAGCAAAAGAAACAGCAGTGGCTTTGTTTTATTTCTGATGATGTCATGTTGAATACTTAGTAATTGAACTACCTCAAGGCTAGCTTTTGTCCAAATAATAATGTGCAGCCACAAACCCTCTCCTTGCTGTTTTGCAAAGCCTACTAAGTACTGGACAGAACTCAGCAGTCGAAGTACTCTGTCAAGTACTGAGGAATCAGTGAAGTAGGCAGGAGGTTAAAATTAACAGCACTCCTGTTCTGCCATGGCCACTCCATTTTAAAAGTTTTTCAAGGACTTTGTCTACACAGTATAATTGCAAGGGTCCAAACTGCTGCCAGAAGGCCTCTATTCAACTCCTATTTTGTGCCCTGCTGTAGATTCAAAGCAGTATGCAAATCTAAACTTGTAGTCCTGCCAACAATTACCTGTTGCTTGGTGCAATGCCCAGAATAAAACCCTGTAGAATTTTAGACTCAAGCCTCCGTTGCCCTGGTATATTACTATGGCTTTTTAAACAATTGCAAAAAAAAAAAAAAAAAAAAAAGAGAGAGAGACGATAAAAATGTTTAGATTATGGAATGAGCATGCATAATGGTTTGGCTACAGTTCCCTTCTCTTCCCAAAATATGTGAAAGAATAACAAGAGGAAATACTAAAAAGGACCAGCAATCCAAACAAAAGTTGTGAGGTCAGACTCTCACTTGTTCCTCCTTCCTTCTCTTTATCGCTGCTAGCCACTTTGCTGCTGGCTCCAGCTGAGGGGACTGCGTGCATTGTTAGCCCATGGACAAAAACAATAAACGGCAAGAAAAGATTTCATGGGTCCCTGGTGATATCTTGAGCTGTTCCAAAGAGTTGTGTGGTGCAGAATGAAAATCCTTTGAAAACAAGGAAACAGAAACTGAAGGACCTGCTAGAGATCCTTAATTCCTGTCACTGTCATGGGGAATTATTCGTGAGCTGCACAAATGACAGCTGTATTGACTGTGTTTAGGTGCATCTGCAAAGGATGGTAAGGTAAAGCACTATATTAGCTTGGCAAGACTGTAACTGCAACTGACAGGGATGAAGTAAGGACTCAAACTAATTCTGAGGGCTTTTAGTGGTACAGAAACACAGAATAGACTGCGTTGGAAGACATCTCAAGGATCACAAATCTCCAACCCCCCTGTCACATGCAGGGCCACCAAACTCCACATACCATCCCAGGCTGCCCAGGACCCCATCCAACCTGGCCTTGAACACCTCCAGGGCATCCACAGCCTCACTGGGCAGCTGTTCCAGCACCTCACCACTCATAGTTAAGAACTTCCCCTTGACATCCATCCTCAATCTCCCCTCCTTCAACTTAAAACCATTTCCCCTTGTCTTGAAATCATCCCCTCCTCCTGTTTATAGGCTCCCTTTAGAGACTGAAAGCTGCAATGAGGTCACCCCGCAGCCTTCTTTTCTCCAGGCTGAACAAGACCAGCTCCCTCAGCCTGTCTTTGTAGGGAAGGTGCTCCAGCCCTCTGATCACCTTAGTGGCTCTCCTCTGGACCCTCTCCAGCAGCTCCACATCTGACTTGTTCTGGGGGCTCCAGACCTGGATGCAGTACTCCGGATGGGGCCTCATGAGGGCAGAGGGACAATCACCTCCCTGTCCTTGCTGGCCATCCCTCTTCTGATAGAGTACACAAAGGTCTTTTTGCCAGAAGGTTTTCATGGCAGTGAAATAGGAGAGTTGTTTAAATATAAAAGATTGCTCGGTGAAAAGTTTGCATCAAATGAAATTTGCAAAAACAGCTGAAGGACTGTGAAACTTGACCAAGCACGAAGATGTTTTTGGAAGCATATCACGCTTGAGTACAAGACAGGTACCAGTAGTTGCTATTCAGCCAGTTCTTGTCAATTCTAGGTTTGCCATTGCAAAAAGAATTGGTAGATCCTGTCTGACAGTGCTTCCGTGTCCTGTGTCCTAAATGGTTCTGCTGTCTGCTAGCATGGGCATATAAATAATCATGCCAATGTAATCTAGCTGCATACAGTCTGACTCAATATTCTGGGAGCACTGAGCCAACCTGAAATGTATTGATTTAAGTCTTTGCAAGTGATTTTTCTAGTTTAACAAGGAACCAATTCAGGGTAGAGACTGGTATCACATGGCTGTAACTGAAGTATGATGTGACCAAAAATAATAAAGGAAGCTGCACAGTTCCTACTGGGTTTGCTCTCATACATCTAGTTGTAATGGAGTTATAAAGATCATACTTTTAATTGAAGGCTGAATGAATGACAGAAATTACATTTTTGATCAATGCTCATATATCCCGACTGTTGCAATGAATGTTGAATGCAGTAACTCGTAAAGGTGTGGATGTTCAGTTGTTCACCCCGTACAAAATATGAGGTCAGCCAAGACTTCAGACTATTCCGTTCCTTTTAGGAAGATGTCAGTCGGTACATTAAAAGTTACTCCTTGCTATCTGGCGCCCTCTTCTGCTCGTTTACTTGTGTAACCTGCTGGAGAGAAGCTGCGCGCATCCTCCTCCTCTGGTAACGTCCCTCTCGACCTACTAAACATTACCCCCCCCCCCCCCCCCCCCAAAAAAAAAAAAGAAAAGAAAAAAAAAAAGGAAATTTTTCATATACTTCAATTGTTCCATCTTATTACCCTCTGAAAGGCTCCCAGGCATCCTTGGCTTTGTTAATGAACAGTTACCAAGCAGTTAGTTTTCTTTACAAAGGAGAATTATCCCTAGCATCGTTGACTTACCACCACCCAGCTCCCTGTTGGTTGTTTCTGGTTTATGGACAATTACTTTTGCCACAAAACACCATGTCCAGGTATTAGTCTTTATCCTTCTGCCTCTTCTACCTTTTCCCTCACAGAGTCACCTTCCTCTGAAGATGAAGCCAATTGATTTGTGTCTTATCACCACCTCACCACCACTGCACTGCCTTCAGCCTTCTTGCTACTCCAATCTCTGTGGTGAGGCAGCAAGAGCTGTGCAGCAGTGATTGCCCCTGCACTCACAGAGACAACAAAAAGCAAGCAGACATCTTGTGCTGCTGTCCCAAGTAAAAAAACTTTTGCACAAAAATTTTGTCTGCAGTAGAAGATATTCAGAGAGATGTGATTTGTGACTTGTAATCTACTCTAGGGAACCTGCTTTAGCAGGGGCGTTGGACTAGACGATCTCCAGAGGTCTCCTCCAACTTCCATGATTCTGTGGTCCTACAGCTGAGACAGTAGCTCTGAGATGGAAAATTTGCTCCATGAACGGGTCTTCTGCCACTCCTGTAAGCGAGAGCAAACCCACCTCTTTATCTGGAGATAGAAGTCTATGGCCCCAACCCCCACAAAAGGCAAAGCAGGGCACAAACACTGCAGAGTTTATAAATTTGGGTAAGAGGAAACAATGTGGGGCTAGCACTTCATCACATTTGTACATCCTGTCTCATGGGCTGACAGCCAAACCTCTTTCTCTTCCATTTCCTTCCTCCCTCTTACCTTTTTTACATTCAGCCAAGTTGCTCACACTGCTTCCTCATCTCTCTTACAGAACCAAATGTCCACTCTCTAACAGTGTTCCAAATGTTCTTGTTATCATTTTTTTTCTGTTTTTTTTTCTTCATTTTTTTTTTTTCCCCCCACAAAAGGCTGCAAGGAAGTAGAAAGGAGAGAATTCCACAGAGAATGATTTGACTTTGTTACTGTTCTGCTATAATTCTTATGGTATTTAATCTAAACATTTTTGAAGGCTTTTTCAAGGTCAACTTGGGTTGAGAAGTAAATTCCTGCCCTCAGTAAAAAATCATAGATAAGTAGTCATTCATTTTCTCCAGGCACCTTTGAAAAGTACTTCTGCGGGATGGCCTTTTCATTATTCTGTGATCAATGGCTACATGATACTACAATAAAGCCTTTTGCAAGAAAGCACATTGAACTCTTGTTTTCAGCTGTTTTGGGGGAAAACTGGTCTGCAGTTTAACTGTCCAAAAATTCAGCATGTCTGACTTCTCCAGAGTCAGATTTTTCTGTAGATTTTCTGGGCCAGGATGAAGCCTCCTAAAAAGGCACTTGCAATTCCTGTATGTTCAACTAAGCTATGATGTGATGTTATACCTCTTAGGGAAAGAAGGTTGTGTGGCTCCAACTGCTCCTGCTACTGTGAAGTGTTTAGAGCCAGAGCATGTGCTGAGCCTGGAAGCTTGTGAAAGCTCTTTCTGTAATTGTGTTGTGGATTTAGGTCATCCCTCCCCTCAAGACTTCCTGATGCACACTAACCCACTTGACTTCTGCAAAATAAACCATTGAAAGTAGTGGGAAAAGGAACCCACAAAATTTTAGAAATTGAAACCACCTACTGCATGATTTACTTCAGTAAATCTGTTCCTGAAACATAGTAGGCAATTCTGTAAAGAATACAAAAGAATGTAACAAAGCTTCCAATCATGCTTACTCTTTTATGAAGTAAATGTCTTGGTATCTATTGACAATTTCCTTTCACTACCACTTAGCTTATCCCTAGTGATGCACGGAACTCCTTTCAAACTGCATTTTGTTTGAAGCCAGTTCTTTGGATTGTTTCCAGGGTTTGAAGTAGGCTTGTTCTAACTTTTCTTTATAAAGTGTTCCCCATTTGCTGCTAAATTACTACCCAAAAATTTGATTTTTGTGGTAAGAAAGATGTCAGCTTTCTCCTATCTGCTTCTGCTAAATTCAATGTTTTCAAAATCTCTAGCTTCAACCTTGGAGAAAATGCAAAGTTTTCAAAGCAACTTCTTTTTTAAAGTAAATATGAGTTATGTACCCTAGTCATGTAGATGAGAAGAATCACTCTTTTCTTGTCTTTCTTCCCTTCTTTCATTCCTTTCAATTATTATATTCCTGTGTTGTGTTTGCAGCCATCAGACTGAGAACAAAACAATCCTCTTGCTCCCCCACAAACTAATGAAGAACTTTTAAGAACTGCTAGACAGGTTTTTGTCTTTCTGATGAAATTTGTCAATTCCTACCCTCCACAGTTTCTCTTATCAACTTTCTGAGCTCATCTCAAAATCGTGGTGTAGCTTACTTTTACAAACTTGAACCTGGGCAGAAACTTCAGCTTTAGCTCACTCTATACAACTAACATAGGTACAATACAGAGAACCAAAGCTGGCTTGGTAATGCAGTCAATTCAAGGGCATGTAGATGTAGAGAAGTCAACTCAGAATACCTTAAACTGGTGCTTAGAATACATGGTGTGAAGGAAAAAAAAAAAAAAAAAAAAAAAGTTCCAGCTTAATGTTATGGGCACAAAAGAAAAAAAGCTGCTTTGATCCATTAACACCCTCAATAATACTCCCTTTCTGCATTCATCCCAAGATCTCTTTTCCAGTCATACTGGCTACATAATAGAAGAGTTCTTTAGCCCTACTAATTTTGATTGTCATTGTGTTGCCACTGTTATGTTAATTAGATTAAAGCAGACTCCCACTGAGACTGTCACAATGATAATCATTGCAGTTATCCATCAGCTCTCTCCAAAATCACTTTCAATGGCTTTGTAAACTTGCTGTCCCCACAGACCACACTGTTCTGTGATGTGAATGCTCTTTTCTGACCACAGTTGTTCATAAACACTGCAAGAATCAACACAGAAAAATATATTTGGAGTGACTGGGAACCTGAGGCACATTATCATCTTTCCAATTAACTAACCAAGAAGAAGGTAATGGAAACAGAATAAATTTTAACTTGCTTAACACGCAACTAATACTGTCAATTTTTAACTATAAAATGAAAACATCGAGTGTATTATCCTGTCAGAAATCTAAAATGATTGTACATTAATACTCACCTTTTCCTTTGTCTGAAAAGATTGTCTTATTCTTTTTTTCCCTCCTATTTGTTTTCCTTGCCCTTAAGAGGTTTTAGCCCTTGCACTGGTCTTTTCCACACCCAGTTCTATGGGATTTCACTTCCAGACTGCTGACTTCTAAATCCATATCCTGACAGATATCATCTGAATAAAAAAAAACAACAAAACAATGGAAGAGTAAGCACTGAGTTGCCTGTCTTGACTTACTGCATGAAGACATTCAGCAAGAAGACACTTCTCATTATCAGAACTTGTAGGTTGGGCTTCATAAATACAGATTCTTTACAAATGACATGGAAACCACTATTATGAGTCAGGTACTTCTCATTTAACTGAATCCAAAAGATTTGAGTCTTCTGTATCCAGCATACATGCTCGTGTGTACATGTACAGAATCACACAGCATCACAGAATCACCCGGGTTGGAAGGGACCTCAAGGATCATGTAGTTCCAACCCCCCTGCCTAGCAGGGCCACCAAACATACACATTCAGATCAGGTTGCCCAGGACCCCGTCCAACCTGGCCTTGAACACGTCCAAGGACGGGGCATCCACAACCTCCCTGGGCAGCCCGTTCCAGGGCCTAACCACTCTCCTTGTGAAGAACTTCCCCCTAACATCCAACCTAAATCTTCCCTCCTTCAACTTGGATCCATTTCCCCTAGTCCTGCTGTTGTCAGCCCTTTTGAAGAGTTTACTCCCCTCCTGGGTGTAGGTTCCCTTCAGGTATTGATAGGCTGCAATGAGGTCACCGCGCAGCCTTCTCTTCTCCAGGCTGAACAAGCCCAACTCCCTCAGCCTATCCCTATAGGGGGAGGTGCTCCAGTATTTTTTTGCTTTGTACAGGCATAATGTGCTTTATTTGTAAATCTGTATTATTCATCTCATTTCTTACTGCAAATGTGAACCAGATGTCTGAGGCTGCAGGGAAGAGAGGTCAGCCATTTTACTCTAACCTCTGTTCTTACTGGTCATCTGGAACACAAAAGTGTTCCCAGTAGTGGCTTTAAAAACAAGTTACAAATACAGGAAAGATCTCTCTTCCATGTCTTAACCTGAAAATAACAGAAGAAGAGTACAAATTGAACCTAAAAAGGGAAGGAATTTCTTCTTTGGGTCTCTACTCTAACATAATGCCCTCAGCATCTATCAAACATGACCACAGATCCCTAATTCATAATGGTGTTTAAAAGATTACTGGGCAGTAGCTATCATTGTGTTCAGTTACAGGAACCTATTCACCCCAAGTGACCTTACTGGGTTCACACTGGTGCCTGTAGTACAAGTAGAAATTGATCTAGACCTTCTTGCACAGTGAATCTCTAACAGCAAAATTCTATTTGCTATGCAGAACTGAAATACAAGGCTGAGCAATATGCACTACCACTCCACAATAACTTTGATCTCAGATCCATGTGCTCCAAACTCAAGTGGTGTCCAGAGCATAGCAGCATGCCTGTCTTTGAGTTAAGCAACTCTTGACGTTAATGAGAAAAACAAGGCATTATGAATAAGTGGGCAGATTGCTTTGCTAAGCCACGTGTTCACAGGAACAGGACCACAGCTGACATACACCTATTTTTCACAGTTTGATGAGGTTACTGCATACATCCAAATAATGGAAAGAACAGATGAACTGCTTTATAATGGAAACACACAACTCAGTGACAGCCTAGCAAAAATCTACCCACCCTCTGAAGTGCATGGCATAATCTGCCAAGCTTCTCCAATGATCACTATTAGCCCACACTTGATACGGTCCTACGTGGGTCACGTGCTTTGACCAGCTACAAAGCAACCTAAATCCGTGCTATGAGAAACATTCTAAAATAAGGTGTAAATAGAAGGAATAGGGAGCCATTCATTAGCTATAACACTCGGTGAAAAGCCGGGTCTGACTAAACCAGATGTTTTCTCAGAATTTTCTCTCTTTTTCATCCTCTTTGCCTGCTTCTGCCTTTGTCCCGGAATGTTTGTTTTAAAACATCTCCGTGCTCACCACATTTTAAATTCGTCATAAACACAACAGGCTTTGTACTCATTTACCTCTTCTTTTCAGTGAAAACTTCAGCTTCTTGGGAAAATGTGCTCCTGACTGAGGCACTCCTTCAATGAGATCTTGAAGATGCCTTTAAGGTGTACCTCATTCCTACTGCTGTGTGGTGTGAAAATATCCCACAAGAGGGCACCAGACAGTGGGATCTTCTAAAATACCATCTAAAATAACATCCGAGAGGCTAACTAATACAAAAAAAACAGCTTTTTTGCTCCTGAAGATCAGGAGCAAAGTAACCAACCACCAGCCAGGCCTTCAGTATACAAACACCAAATGGTAAGTTCCATGTTTCAATTTACACTTAGTTTGAAGTTTGCTCCTTCTGGTTCAGAAGGCAGGCACTGCTTCTACAAACATTGCCCCACTTCTTACTGCCATATTGTTGTGCAGCTAATCTGTGCAGGAGACAGCTTTATTATAGGATAGTCTCAGTCTTCACAAGTTTTTCCCCGAACACCACCACCTTCTCTGCTTCACAGGACTTTGCTCTTATCTTTGAAATATATATATATTTACTGTAAAAAACTGTTTCAAAACACTTTGTGCAGAATTTCCCATATAGGAAGCCACACAGGATAGGTATTAATCACATATGATTATTTACTGATGAGGATAAGACACTACAAACATGTTTGCTGAATAACAAATTAAAAAGTTGTAAAAATGGCTTTATGATGTCCTTATTTCTGTTCAAGTTACCTGTGCTAGGCACTGAGGCCAAAGTATTTTGCATTTCTGTCTGCTCTGAGGCTACCTAGATCCTTCTCAAAGTATGTGTCAATTCTCCTTAGTTATTCCGAGGCAATGAAAAGGTAAACAAACAAACAAACAAACAAAAACACCACAAAAGCAAGCAAACAAAAAAACCAAAAACCACCAGTAACTAAACAAAAAAGACCTTTTTCCTCTCAATACACTTTGTATAATCCAAAAGTAAGTAGTAAAAAAACAGTTGCAGGAGAAACAGATACTTCTGGATTCTTAGCCTCATTTCTATCCTCTTCCCTTTTTGTAAGAGAAAAAGAGAAAGGTGACTGCAGGAACACCTACAGTTCCAACAAAACATTTCAAAAGGTCACCCTTTGCAAATCTTACAGAGAAACGTTAAGCCATTGAAGCAAAGGCACAAGATTCCTTTGTAATTATTTTGAAATAACTGCTTAATTGCAGAAGCCTCTGCATAGCACAATAAAGAGAATCAAAAAACCCAACATTTAAGTCTGTAGAAAAGAAGCACCAGCACGGTTGGAGATCCAAGTCTTGGTAAGAGATTCTGGCACACTTCAGAACTGCATGGATTTATTACTAGTGATTTAGGGGAACTTCTTTGTAAGAACACCACCAAACCCAAGTGCTTCAGCTGTGGGTTTTCCCTTTGCTGTCAACTCACACCATGAAGTTCAGACCTGGTAATTTGGCACCGTGGAAAACACAGTGGGCCTGAGTCATTCTGTCCAAGAGTAGGAGTAGAGAAATTCCTACTGCAGTGTCCCCATTATAATTATTTTTGTTGTGGGGGTGTTTTTCTCTCCTGCCTTTATATGGAAACTAACTCACTGCTGCTGCTTTCTGGCCTCTTCATCATCGCTCACAAGTTGCTTTGTACAAGTTGGTTTGGGTGCTAAAATATACTTTGCACCGCAGGAATTTTGTCATGCAAATTTTGCCATTCATTCATACCTTTGCAAGCAAAAACAGCGCTAACACAAGTTAGCCCAGGCCCCTAGCTGTGACACTAGTGAGAAGTGTGCTGTGAGGTGTGGGACTTTGTACTGCAGGAAGAGAAGAAAGGATTACAAATCTTTTGCATGCATGTGGCTACAGGAGAACAGAAGAAGGTCAGTGGTAGCGTGTCAGCCACACACATTCTCTAATCTCCCACAAAGGGAACAAAAATGCTCAGTGGGAAAGTGAAGGACTCTCCCAGCACTAAGCTTAATATTAAGCTAACTTAATAGAAGCATTAAGTCTTAGAGCAGTTACAACACAGAGTGGAAATAAGCTGGACAAGAGGAATAAGTACTGCCCTATCAGAGATGAAATTGCTAGTAAATCAAAGCCAAAAAGTTCACTGTATTCTCAATGAACAGCTTAAAGCAGAAGGAAGAAGGACCAGGCAGCTGCTTTCACTTGCTAGTCTGCACCAGCACATCATAAACTAGCCACAGTCACACCTACGTTGGGGCACCTGGATGACTGTAAATACTGTAAATACAGGCAGACAAACAGCTTCTGTCCATTCAGTTATGATGTTCTCTCTTGTATGTGCTGACAAAGAACAATTATTACCTTTGTTGAGGCTGAACAAATTTACTGTTATGATTGCCTTCAGAAGCATGCAGTTTAATGATGTTATGAGAATAGTGAAAATACCAAATACCAAACATTGCTCAATGACTACCAGTAGTACTACTATTGGTACAGACTACTGTTTTGTCAAGAGCTGCATGATTGTAGGTTTTTTTGTTTTGTTTTGTTTTGTTTGTACTTACACTGGGATGGTTTACATCAATTCAACTACAATAGCTATTAGAATTGAAATATTTTTTCCAACATCCTCTCTCACCTTTTATTACAGAAAGTGCTAGAGAACATGCCTGATATTCACCATCAAGACCGGTGAAAGACTTTATGCTGCTGGTGCTCTAAGTCTGTTTCCATTCTGCACACTGCTTATGAAGTACATTGTAGCCCTGAGTTGATATAAGATGTTAAAGTCAGATACATCAACATACTTAGGGGATACACTGAGAGGATCTTTGTAAACAGGATGTTTACTACGTTATTACCTGCTCCCAACTCTGCTATTCCTAGCTTATCTAGGGCTATCTTTGTTTCAAGTGCCCAAATGCTGGTCTTGAGTGGCTTTTTTTGAAAGCAAGAGCTTTATAATAGTGAATTACTGAAGATCCCCTGATGATCTGGGAGTACTGATAAAGCAGATAGAATCCCTAATTTGTGAATTTTGAGTAACATAGTTTCTGCTACAACTCCCATTTGTACTCATTACTTTCCTGAGTAGTTAATATGCCTTGGTTTTCTCCTTCCCACTTATTTTTGTGTGCAAGTTTCAAATAAAGCCACTGTCTTCAAACGTGATCTAGATTACAGAAGAGCTGACCTTTTTCTGACACACACTGTTTTCAGTGCATACACAAACAAGAGTCCAGAATGTGTGGCACATCTCTGGAACAGATAATAAGCCTACATCTCTGGATGTGTAATACAGCTGAGCATAACAGACTATACTCTATTAACAAGAGTATGCAGAGTAATTCCCTACACTTATCTTCAAGATGTCCATCTGAATGTTGCATGAAGTGATATAACTTCACCCTTGCTAAGTTATCTATTACTTTGAGTATAATAAACTTACCTACAGCCAGAGAGCCCTGCTTCAAACATGATGTCTGTATGAGAATGAACTTAAGGAAAGGGCTTAATCCCTGCCTTCATCATACCTTTGTGATGCTCTCAAGATCCAGTGAAGGGTACATGGCAGTTACAGGCACACTGCAGCAATATCACCACTCAGTATAGGGCAGACAAGTGTAACAGTGTACCTGGGGCACCACCAATGACCTTACCTCCTCTCGCCAATCCACTGCCAGCTTATTTTTCCCTCATTACCTAGCAATATGGACATTTTCTACTTTCTGTCACATTTTATGTTATTTACTGTTCTCTGGCTACAGACTGGGAAAATGGGAGCACTTTATTTTCCATTTTCTTCTCTATTTATACTAGTTTCTAAAAGGCAGTGAATAGGTGACCTTCAATCACTTCAGCAGGTAATAAATATTTTACCTGGAAGGAGGACGTGGAAACAGCATGTCTCAGTTGACCGGAGTAATTTTCTTTACAATTCTTTTGTTGCCACAAGGAGCAGAATAAAAGTTTCCATTACACAAGGAACACTGGAAGCCACAAGCTGATGAAAGCTATCTCAGCTATCATGCAGCAGTTTTTTTTTTTTTCTACCTTCTTCAGAAAAAGCTTTCTGCAAAGAAAGGAAATGTTCACAAAGGCTTGAAATACAATATTATCCACATCCTAAGCTTTCTTATCTGCACTGTGAGTGCAGAATCACAGAATGATGGGATAACGTGGTCTGGAGGGGACCTCAGGAGCTCCCTGCCCTCCATGGCTCAGCTCTGGGGTCAGATCAGATTGCTGAGGGCTTGAGCCACCTGAGACTTGGAAATCTTCAAGTCTGAGGACTTGTCTTCCAAGGCTGAGGACAGGACATCCTCCCTGGACAACCTATGACTCCTTGAATGGATAATGTAATAAATATAAAACAAAATCAAATAAATATTCTCATGAATACGGTGACTTGGATACCACTGGCCTAACATCATCAATGGTGTTGAATTTCTTTTTGTGTACCTTTGTTAGTCCATGTGCCTGTGTTTCTTCTTCTGCATTTCACTAGATGCTCCCAAGGCACTTCTTACCACTGCATCCTCATTAGATCTGCCTTCCTTATAACTCCATGCTTTTATTTTGCAAATCTTGTTCTTATATCCTTCAATATATAGGGCTGTTTTATCTCACAACAGCTTTACATGAACTGTTTCACTCACCCCAGAGCTGCAGGCCCGCAGCAAGGCAGCTTTCCCCGCAGGGTGCTTGCTGGCAGCTTGGCAGAAGCCTTCCCTTCTTTGTTGCTGATACGCAGCTGAAAGCAGGAAAATTTCAGTCATTAATTCTGCCTCGTTTCATTCTGTCTAGAACCAGAGATCTTTCTGAACCTTTCTATGCTATCGTTGGATGCCAACACTGAAAAAGCCCATCCGAGCCCACTTGGGAAGGAAGTGGGCTAGGAACATCACAGAGGAGCGTTGAACCCAGCTCCTGTCTGAATCCTTCTGAGGTGCAGGGTGGAGATCTGCCCTGCAGAGAGCACAGCGATGGCACTGCTGGCTCCTGACTGCATTCCTGCGGGGATCTCCGACACGGCGCTGCACGGGTCAGTTGTATGAGCGTTATCAGAGATGTAGAACCACGAGGAGGAAACCGGTATGTGCCAGAACTTCTGAAAAGTAACAGAAGCGTTGCAAGGAGCGACAAAAGCCAAACCAGAGCCACCCGCTAGCATCCCAGCCGTGCTAAAGTTAACGGTAACTCGCCCCGAGATGCCAGCAGCTGTCTTTTCAACGTATAGAGCACAAGGACAGCCGCTCGTTTCGTCTCACCGCCTCTCAGCGGGACTGAAGCACCCGGTGCAGCTGAAGGAGCACTTTCAGGTTTTAAGACCACTGGGAGCGGCGGACGTTCCCTCAGCCGGACAGGGACCCCCCGCACCCGTTCTCCTCGCAGGGCAGGCAGGGGGCAGCCCGAGACCGAGCGGGCACGCAGAGGGCGGCGGTGGGCGCCGGCACGGCCCGACCCGGGGGGAAGCGGCGGGGCGAGAGGCGGGGAAAGCGGCTCCCCGCCGGGCGAGGAGAGCGGCCCCGCGCCCGCGGCTCTGGCCGCGCTCCCCCTGCCCAGCCCCGGCCATGAATATGTAACTCCCCTCTATTTCCCGAGCTCCATTGCGGAGCTGCCGCTCGCCATATTGTGCTGCCGGCGCTGCGGCTTCTCTGCCGGTGGGAGCAAACGGCGGCAGCGGTGAGCGCGGGGCGGCGGGCGGGAAGGAGGAAGGGAGGGAAGAAGGCTGGGAGGGAAGAAGGCTGGGTGCTGGTGCTGGTGCTGGTGCTGGTGCTGGTGCTGGTGCTGGTGCTGGTGCTGGTGCTGGTGCTGGTGCTGGTGCTGGTGCTGGTGCTGGGGGCGGCCGGGACCTGCCCCGACCCTCACCCGCGGGGCCGGGCACAGCGCTGAGGCAGGGCTGCTACGGCGATCTGCGCTCGGAGCCGCCCGCGGTCAGGTTCGGTCCCTCCGCTTTGCCCTAGGTGACACGGGGCTGCGGCAGGGCGGAGATCGGCGCTGCTGCGATGGATCCCTGGCGGCTCCGCGTCCCGGCACCCGCGCACGGAGCCGAGGAGGGCTGCCCGGGCTGTGTCACGGCGTCACGCCGGCGCGCGGAGCCACAGCCGGCAGCCCCGGCCCCTTATCGCGTTGTCGGCGCGAGGTGCGTGCCGTGCGGCTCTGCCTGTCGCCCTTTTGTCTCCGCGAAGCCTGCTCTTGCGGGACCTGCGGAGCCCTGGGCCCTCCGGTGCTGCCCCGCCGCGCGCTGCGTGTGAAAGGGGCGCTGAGCCGCGTGTGGGATGTTGGCCGTGAGCTGTTGGCTTATGGAGCGTGACTGGCTCAGCCGAGCGTCTGAAATGCAGTATTTCAGTCCGATAAATCAGAATGCGGCCGCAGCTCCATCTGTGTGGTAGCTGTGTGTTGCATGCGGGCTTTTAAGGATTAAAGGGAATCGCTTGCGTGTGGAAAACCGGCTGGTGTGTGGATGAAATCATTTTTGCCTGGGGAGAGCTCTTCAATCAAACGTGCCATTCGTTCAGTGATGAGGAATTGATTTGTCATAGGAGTGCCCTCAAAAGGTGCTGTCGTTTTTATTCACCTGTGTTTTCATTAAGAAACTTTTGTAATGAGAGAATTTGACGTTCTTTCATGTCAGAGCTGGCGTTCAGCTTGTCAGCTGTGACAGAGGACACGGCTGAGCAGAATCGGGTATCTTTGGAAATGTGCTGCGTGAGGGATCAGCGCTGTCAGTTCCTCCAGGTGGGAGGAATTATTACCACATGAATGCTGGCCGTATCTGCGCTATCAGTACCAAGCTTTGTGTCTTCATCAGGCTCCAGTGCTGGGATTCAAGTAATCCCAGGGCTTTCTTAGAGGTCATTTTCACACACACGGTGGTGAGGCACTGGAACAGGTTGCCCAAGGAGGTTGTGGATGCCCCATCCCTGCAGGCATTCAAGGCCAGGCTGGATGTGGCTCTGGGCAGCCTGGTCTGCTGGTTGGTGACCCTGCACAGAGCAGGGGGTTGGAACCGGATGATCATTGTGGTCCTTTTCTACCCAGCCCATTCTATAATTCTATGATTGGCTCTGGGAGTGATGGTTAAGAAATGCCTCATTTTCTGCATTCACCTTCATAACAGCAGGATGCAGGATGCAGTTACTTCATCGGTACTCCTGTATGTTCTAGGGGGATGTCTGGCAATGTGTGGAGCAGAGGGACTTACTTGGGCATTTTTGGTGAACAGTGCAGAGTTCTGGTGATTTTGAGTCTTTTTTATCATGAAAGAGCAGTGTGGTGGGTATCTGTTGTACAGCTTTCTGTTTTAAACATGAAGTAGCTGTTGGGATGCACGAATTTCTTCAGCTTCTCTTGAACATTTCTCTTTCTTTCCCCCATGCTTTTTCATTGTTACTTAAATTGCCCTTTACCAATTTTTGCTGACTAGGACTGCAGTTTAGCAACGGTACAAAGAAAGAGGTTGGAGAATGGACATTGCTGAGCCTAAATTTCATTCTGTTTGTTGGTGAAGATAAGTGGCCTTAAATTCCTCATTTCCTGAGGAATGAGCAGAGTTCAGTATTGTGGAGCTGTTCAGACTTGTTGGAATGGGGAGGTATCTTAGGAATTACTGTCTGCCTTCCCCCTCTTGTGAGAGGGAGATCTCTCCCAAGCTGCAGGAAGCTGACAGCAGCGTTCTGCCAACTGAAAATCTCATCTGTTCCTTACTCTGCACCACTCAGGTATAAAAGTAAACTATTTTGGATGATTACCGGTTTTAAGTTGTGTAAGTATTGCTCCTGTATTACTGTTTATAAAGTACAGAGCTTTATTTGAGAGAGAAATAACTTGTTAGCTGTCACCCAGCTTCTGAGGGAAGCTGCATGCCAATGTTACAATGTGGTTTCTGTGCATCTATTGTAGGTCAATCATGTGTGGGATTGCTGCACTCTTTTTTTTTTTTTGTCTCGCAAAGCTTGTGGGGGGTTTATTTTGTGTTTGTTAACAACCAAGTAGAGGAAGCCATCTTTTGTTGTTACCCAGGAAATTAGGTCGCTATTAGTTGTGATTAGCTTCCCTGACTGCTAAGTGGGCGAGCAATTCCTTGTGGCTCACAAACATATCCCTGGAAGAAATGAAAAACAAGTGTATTCCTTGACCTGATATTCTCAAAATTTCTCCTACAACATGAACTCATCAGAAATCTGTGACTTCCTGCCATTTTATTAATGTAATGTGATGGATAGTAAGTAAGTTATATGGATAGTAAGTATGTTATATGCTGAAGAGAAGGATCACGGAATCATAGAATGGGCAGGGTTGGAAGGGACCTCAAGGATCACAAATCTCCAGCCCCCTGCCACATGCAGGACCACCAACCTCCACATTCAATACCAGCCCAGGCTGCCCCATTCAAGCTGGCCTTGAACACCTCCAGGGATGGACGGGGCATCCACAGCCTCTCTGGGCAGCTGTTCCAGCACCTCACCACTCATAGTTAAGAACTTCCCCCTGACATCCAACCTAAATCTTCCCTCCCTCAACTTAAAACCATTTCCCCTTGTCCTGCAGTTATCAACCCTTTCGAAGAGTTGATTCCCCTCCTGTTTAGGTACTGAAAGAATGACCAGGTGGCTGACTCTGGGTGTTCCCAGAGGCTCTGGGAAAGCAGCATGCCTCATTTATGGCATATTTGTTTTGAGCCTGTGCAGAGTTTCTTGCAGCAGCGTGGACCTGTGCCCTGAGACGGAACGGCCTGCTAAAGGAGTGGCTGAGTGGGTGTCTGTGTTAACTGTTGTTGAAATCACAAATTGGGAAGAAATCAAATTGCATTGGTTTCCTAGTGGAAGTGGGAGAGGACCTCGCTTCTAAATCACTGCAGTCAGAGTCTGGTGTGGTCATTTCTAAGTGTGAGCACCTTGCTGGTGCATGAGCCTTCTGCCTTGGCTCCTGCAATGGCCAGGGCAGCCGCTGTGGTGGATGGGAGCAATTCTCTAACAGACGAGATGTGGAAGTAATATACCACGCTCCTGTTTCTTGTTGTCCTTTGAAGGCTTTGCTCGTGTTCACAGTAATGCAGAGTCCAGGTCTGGATGCTGAGGGCACCGAACAGCGCTCTGATGGTGAGGAAGGAGTCTAGAAGTTGGGGCCATGCTTCCCTCAGGCAGGAGGTGTGGTCTGGGGGCCTGCTCTGCAAGGTGAAATTCAATCCACGTTTGTTATCATCACCAAAATTTGGTTCACTTGCTCAGTAGAAAACAGCTGAGGGGTTTTCTGGAGACCTTGCTTGTGGAGATGGGAAAGTTTGTTTGAACTGTAATGTTAGCATGTTCATGGGACTTCTGTTAAAACATACAGCAAAGTAAGGGACAAACAACAGGGCTATTGAAGTCATTGAGCTTAACCCTCAGCATATAGGGTGGCCAGTTCTTCCTTTCTGCAGCTGTTATTTCGGGGAGTGAGCAAGAAATTGGTCAAGCTCATGTAATGTGCCAGCAGTGCTGCGAGGGTTAGAAAGCACCATAGAAATGAAAGCCCTGAAACAGAGTTCTGTGGCCAGGGGTACATCCACCGTAGCAGGATGTGTGCTGTTTTGATAGAATTGCATGCATGTAAAGGCTGTCTTCTGCTGCAGACTCTGAGGGTCACTGCATCATGGTTGTGTTAGCAGCATCAAAAACACATATTCTTGTCAGTGTGGAAATAATGAGGTGCTAAATTACACCTTGGTAATGACTGTTTTTCTTATATAAATTGTTGGTAAAGGTTTTTGGCACGCTTGGTGTCTTTGAGGTCAAGTGCCTGTCTGATTTATTGACTCACATCAGCAGGGAAAGGAACACAGCTCCATTTTTCAGTCCTTGCAGAAGGCGCTGGTGTTAGATGGTATTTTGGTATTCACATTGGACAAGATATAAATGGTGTGTAAAGAGTGAGTATCTGTTTTAGCTGTAATGGTCTGAATAATATGTTGCATTAAGACAGTGGGCAGTGTAGACTTTTATTATTATTATTATTTTGTACCACAAAATGAAACTCTTTTTACTTAATCCCTCCAAAATGGAGAAGAATCAAGCTTTTTAGTTAATAAATAGCTTGGATTTGCAGTGTGATGAATTTGTGTAGCATTTGTAGGCATGGCAGCCAGAGAGAGATAGGTGTCCCAGTGAGCTCTGCACTACCTAGGGGCAAGAGGTGCAGAGAGCTCTCTGGAAGTGGTCATCTTGTGTAGTGCAATGTTTATACCTCAGCAGATGTTCAGGAGGGCGTAGAACGGATGTAAATAACATTCACACTAAGGATTGAGGCTATGGACAATAACGAAGTGATCCCTGAGGCAGCATGAAATGGCAACTGATGTCTCCTCCCTGCCCACAGCTGCCCCTCAGTTGATGCGGCCCAGAATGCAATTGCCCACCCTGGCTGCAAATGAACACCGCTGGCTCATGTCCAGCTTTATGTCCACCAGGAGCCCCAGGTCCTTCTGTGCAGGACTGCTCTAAAAGAATTCTTCTGCCAGTCTGTACACGTATCCAGGATTGCCCTGACCCAAGTGCAGCGCCTTGCACTTAGCTGTGTTGAACCTCATTTGGTTCATGTGGGCCCACTTTTTAAGCCTGTCCAGGTCCCATTGCATGGCATCCCTCCCTTCTATGGTCAGTGCTCAGAGATCAGCTGGTCTTGAGCAGGTCTAAAGGAGAGCTTGGTGGTTGTGGTTCTGAGCCCGCCAGGTTGTGCTTGCATGGTCAAGGCAATTTTAGGTCAGAATACGGAGCTGATGAAGTTTCATCCTTTACATAGGTGCCAGCTATTGGTGCCGCTGCAGTGAGATTGTGGCTGTGAGAAGCAATGTGGTCCAAACTGATGTTCAACAGTGTCATCAGGGAAAGAAGTTAAACCTCATTCAGGTGCATTTGTCAGGGCCAGCATGGATTTGAAAACAGATTGTAAGAACTATGGGAGCAGGAATAATACTACTGAGTCTCCTCTTATTCATGAGATGTGATGAGGTTACTTCTTATTTCTTTTGCTTTTCAGCATCTGTGAGTTCCTGTTACTGTGTTCTGGTCTTGACTCTATGTTCCAGAGGCAGAGGAGTTGTTCACTAGTGTCCAACAGGGCCATGTGGATCTCTCTGCTTTCAGGTAGCTTTAAGGCCAGTATTTTTCCTCTTGCAATCCCAAAGTGCTGTCACTGCGTGCTTTAGGATGAGAATTAAGCACACTGCATATGAGATGAGAAGCTTTTAGAATAAAGCCTAGTGATTATACATCTTGACACTTGTACTGTGTATCCTGCAGTGTGTTCTCTTGTTTTTGCAGTAATGTTAATGTACTTGTTCTCCAGGCTGGTATTTTGGCTGGAGGCCTGGTGCTGGAACAGCCATCATGCTAACAAGCGTGAGCACTTGGGTTTGGGCAGGATGTGCTTGTGCATGTGGTGATCTCTGCTGTGGGCTATTGCAAGGAGTTCTTTGCTGCTGTGGAGCTGTGTGATGTGTGAAGCAAGCTTTTCTGGAGTGCCCCAGCCACATCTCTTTACAAAGTAATGATCATGCCTACATTATGTCAGGCTTTATTTCTGGTTTGGGTCTTTTTTTTCTGTAAGGGGAGAAAACTAATTTGTGAGCTTGGAGAAGAACAGATACAATAATCTTTGTGGAGCTGCTTTCCTTGCTCTTAATTAAAGCTTAGAAAGTAAGAGAGGTTGACTCTTCTTGCAGAATTTGATGAACTTGAAACTAGATTATAACATGCCTGGTAGATGTACATCAAATCAGCAGCCAAAGGTGGATTCTAAGAGTTTGGAAATACAAGCCTAGCTTTAAATAAAAACGCAATAAGAGAAACTTATTTGACTGGGGTGCATGTATATGAGAACGTATCCTGTGCTGGCTGCCACTGCCACCCCTGTGCAAGCCCATGCTCTGGGCCTTTCAGTTTTATCTCTCTTCTGCTTAACAGCCTGAATGGAGTTTTGCAAAACGCTCATGGCTGGGGAGTTCCCTCAGTGTCTCTGGAGTGGGGCAGTGACAGGGACTTGCAGCGCTTCAGTGGTTTCTTGCTGTGTTTCTGTACTGTGAGCATTAAGGCTGCAGGGGCTGGAGCCCTGGGGAACAGATCACTTGGATGAAGGCCTGCTTGGGAGAGAGGGGAGCTGGTTCTGGAGCCAGGTGCACCTGACCATATCATTTTATTCTCTTCTGCTTCCAGCCATGTCTCAAGCTGTGCAGACCAATGGGACGCAGCCTTTAAGCAAGACCTGGGAACTCAGCTTGTACGAGTTGCAAAGAACACCTCAGGTAACGTGTGCTGAAGAGCTGGCCTTCGGGCAGTTTGGTCTTTATTCGATACCGTTAGGAACTTGAGGTCTGGTTTCCCTTTCCTGATGTGGTTGAATATGTTCCTTGTTGTATTCTTATGTCTTTGTCTGAAGGCAATAACACATGCAATCTCTGTGTGAAATTTCCTTAAAGAACTTTTACTTTGTTTTACACCAGGAAGCGATCACCGATGGCTTGGAAATCGTTGTGTCACCCAGGAGCCTGCATAGCGAACTCATGTGTCCCATTTGTTTGGATATGTTAAAAAATACCATGACGACAAAAGAGTGTTTGCATCGTTTCTGTGCTGACTGCATCATTACAGCCCTCAGGAGCGGGTATGGAAATAGCAGGACAGGGAAAAGGGATTTCCCTTCAGATGAAAATATGATCATTTGAGCCCTGAGCGCTGCTGATTCTGAGGATGGCCATCAGTGCAGTGTTCACAATGAATTCACTGTGCCTGTGGAAATTCTGATGAGTGATTAGCAGAAACACTCTTCTCGTGAAGGAGAAACAAGAAATGCTATCAATAAAGAAATCACTGATATTTCTGTTACTGAGGCCTCTTGCTTTTACAAGAAAAAAGCAAAAAACATGTGAACCTGATAAATTAATTAAATTAGAACAGAATGTTGGGAAGGACAAGACTGAGTTTTAGTTTTCACAGAAATTCGTGCTTGAACTCCAAAATGGGTTCCTTAATCTTTATTTCTTTCTGCAGGTCCTATGAAGGACTGTACCTTTCAATATAATTTCCACTTGAAATGGAAACATTTCTAAGTAAGAATAAAGCCAGAAGATTAAGGGGAGAAAATTGTAGCATAGAACTCCTTGATTCTTCAGTCAAAATACATTTTGTTTAAACATACCTTAAATAAACACACTTTAAAAATTATAGCAAGGAGATGTTTGGTTTTTTTCCTTTTTTTTTTTTCCTGTTTTGTTTAAGTATCTTGAGCTATCAGATTTGTCAAAAGATAGAAGCCCCATTCCATTCCAGATGTATTGTAAAGTTGAGTCATGATGGGTGCTTTCTCTAACAATTGCAGCATTAAGACTTTCTGTCATTGCCAGAGACTTAATGTTGTTCCCTCTCCTTATTCTATATCCTTACAGATATATAAAAAATTATATATTTTTTATAATATATATATATTCTTATATCTAGCAACAAAGAATGTCCCACATGTCGTAAAAAGCTGGTGTCAAAAAGATCGCTGCGACCTGATCCCAATTTTGATGCTCTCATCAGTAAAATTTATCCAAGCCGTGATGAATATGAAGCGCATCAGGAGAGAGTGCTAGCAAGAATCAGTAAACACAATAACCAGCAAGCTTTAAGTCACAGCATTGAAGAGGGACTAAAGATTCAGGCTATGAACAGGTATGTAGTCACATAATTTGTTCCCATTTTCTCCCTTAATGCTAGAAATATGCCACCTCCTCACTCTCTGTAGCAAGGGATTCTTCTCTTCCTCTCTGAAGGCTGCCAAAGTAGCTTTCAACTTTTGTTAAAAAAATGTTATCAGTTTTATTGTTTTATTAGTAAATAGAAACTTTGTATCACTGCCTGCAGCTTTACTGGCAGACACGTGTTGTGTTACCAATTTACAGGCATCATTCATTAGACCCCAACTGGAGTACTGCTAGGGGCCCCCAGCACAAGAAGGATGTAGAGCTGTTGGAGGGCCACAAAGATGCTCAGTGGGCTGGAGCACCTCTCCTGTGTAGAAGGGCTTGTTGAGACTGGGGGGGAGAAGGCTGCAGGGAGGAGTTGGGAAAGACCCCAAACTTTCTTCCATTAAATTGTTCTAAATCACAAATGAATTCATGTTTTGATTAAAATACTTTTCTGTTTTGTGTAAGGGGTAAAATTAACTGAATGAAGTTTAAAATGATCTCATGACATGCCTAAAATGCATTTGAGGAATAAGGAAAAATATGCAGCTTTGTATATGGGTATCTTTTTGTAAGATAGGATGTATGTTATTTTTTAAGTCTAAATATCTCTGGAATGTTTCATGCTTGTGAATGCATAGTTCATATTATGTCAAGCTTCTGGCTTGACTGAGAAGAGAGATGTTGTATAGGTTGGATGAGTTCTGAGTGAGGATTAGTGTTTATTTCTACCTATTTGTCACCAGGTTACAGAGGGGCAAGAAACAGCAAATTGAAAATGGCAGTGGAGCAGAAGATAATGGTGACAGTTCACACTGTAGCAATGCCTCAACACACAGCAATCAAGAAGCAGGGCCTAGCAACAAGAGGACCAAAACATCAGATGATTCTGGGCTAGAACTGGACACTAACAACACAGCTGTGGCCATAGACCCTGTGCTGGATGGTGCCAGTGAAATAGAATTAGTCTTCAGGCCTCATCCTACCCTCATGGAGAATGACGACAGTGCACAGACAAGGTAAATGGCATTATTCTTCTTTGTATACTCTGGTTTAATTCCTGCTGTTTCTATTTTCTATTTAGAACTTGTTGGGGCTTTTAAAAATCAGTTTGCTTTGGTTGAACCACCTCGGTTTAACATACGCAGCCTTCTCATTGCAGGTCAGATAGATGCTACTGCTCAACTTGTTTCTGTGCAGTGTTACAGAAACAAACTGTTTTAGGCCTTTGGTCAGGGATGAAGGTGGTTTTAAGAGTTTCTTGCAGTTCACAGGAGATACCAGAATGATGGTATGACATCTACTTACAATAAGATTCTCTGGGAATAAACAAGTCTCGTGCGAGTGTCTGCGATTTTTTTTGGAGCAGCCTTGTGTCAGTGTGATTTGTAGGCTGGAAGCTTTGCCTGGTATTTTTCCATCATCCCTTGTGAGCACAGACTGCAAATTTAGGATTGCAGCAATGAGCAATCTTGTGAAGTTTCCTCAGATCTCTTCCTGTCTTTCTCTTCTGATGAGACATTTCTCTACAGTGTCAGTAAATATATTACTAAATATAAGCTTCATCCAACTCTTCTTTTTCGTTTGGAATTCCAAGGGAGTTCTGGGGGTTATTCTGAAAGACAGAGAGAAAGCAAAGCTTCTGGGGCAGGCTCCTGCAGCATTTGTGTCAGATTGGGATTCTTGCATAAAGAGGAGCAGGTAATGAGGCAGTAAAGAAGGGAACCTTTAGCAAGGAGCAGAGGGTTCCAGGTGTCTTTGTCCTGTATCTCTAATATGAACATGCGATTATTTTTGTGGTTGCTGTTGCAGATACATCAAGACCTCAGGCAATGCCACTGTTGATCACTTGTCCAAGTACCTGGCTGTGAGACTGGCTCTGGAAGAGCTTCGGAGCAAAGGAGAATCAAACCAGATGAATCTTGACACAGCCAGTGAGAAGCAGTATACTATTTACATAGCTACTGCCAATGGGCAGTTCACTGTAAGTGGAAGCTTTAAGAGGAAAACTGAGCATCAGTATGCCTCTGATACAGATATGATTAGAATCCATGGAGTTGGACTTCTCCTGAGTTGACATGGGGATAAAATTCATGGCACCAGGTTGCTCATTCAGAAGCAGATAGTTTGTTTTGCAGGAAAATGCACGTAGTGGAACCTTGGTTAATAGAAAAAGAAAGCATACAAATTATTTGGGGGAAAAAAAGCTACATTGATGCCAACAACTATTAGCTGACTTCTTTCGGGTGAGGACCTGACCTTTCATTTTGCAGTTAAAATTGGAGACGAAGAACACTGTTTCACCTGAGAACTCTCTTTGAAGAGCACTGCCTAGAAGCAGGAAATGTCTATTGAGTGGACTCTACTGCAGTATAATCTTCTTTTACTCCAGTGTAAAAAGGCTACTGCGAGCCTTAGATAGGGAAGAATTCCTCTTCTCATTTGCTGACTGAACTAAAAAGTAGTATTGCACTTGGATTGACCTCTGAGCTTAGCCTTATACTTGAGCATTTTTTCTGAATAAAATAAAACTTCTGGTTAAGAGAGACACCAATGTTACCTGACAGTCTATTTTGCACAGTGTTCAAACATGGTGATAGAGTAGCCTTTAGAAAAGAAGCAAAGATGGTTCTAGTGTCCATACACCTGCTACTCTCTCTGTTTACATACAGAAGAAACATAAAATTCACTTCATTTACAACTGTGTGCACTTTGTATGCAATTAGCAAAGCTGTTTTTCGTGCTGTTTTAGTGAGAGTGACAGGAGTCTGTAATAGCTCATTTTACTGCTTTTTGACTACGAGTGTTTAGTCAGTAACTTGTTCCACATTATCAGTGACTTCTTCAGTCAGTAGTTGTGGATAGATTGCTGCCTGTGCACTATCAGGTCTTACCACATCTTTTCTGGTGTTTTCTTCTAGGTATTAAATGGGTCGTTCTCCTTGGAGCTGGTCAGTGAGAAGTACTGGAAAGTGAACAAACCCATGGAACTGTACTATGCACCAACGAAGGAACATAAATAAGCTGTACTGGAAAACTGAGATGGGACTAACTCTCTTTTTATAGCTATGACTTCTTTAATATTAAAAGAAAGCACCGTCATTATCTTTATGGACAATACATTTGTGATGCCTTCAGGCTCTCTCAGTGTACTTATTAATATGATTAGACAGTATTCTTGATTGTATTTAATTTAGACTTTTTTTGGTTGTTTTTCTCTAGTGCTTGACATGCTTTTGTTCCCAGTGTGTGATAACTGAACGAGTGTTCCAGTTTGGAATGTCTTAATTTTATCCAGGTAAATCTGGATTTCTAATACATTTGACACAGTTATAGTAGCCTCTGTGAAGTACTGAGCATTGGATGGCTAAGTCAGTCTATTCAATAGTAATGTATGCCAAGGAATGTGTTAAATGTTGTAATTTGCTAATGGTTATCCATATAAAAGATGGTAGAAAATTGATTTCTGATAGTCTTGCAACTAAAGGAGATCTCATTCCCTAGGAAAGATAAATTATTCAGTTGCTTTTTTTTTTTTTTTAACAAATACAGCTATAGTGAGAAAAAGGACACTTTAAAAACCTTGCTACTTACTGAGCGTCGGTGCAAGGTGATTCCTGAGGTTGGTTTGCTTTTTAACAAAACAAAACCAAACAAACCCAAACCCCTTTCCTGTGTAGAAATTCCAAGCTTGTTTCACACTGCAGTTTCCCATTTGACTCCTGTTGCAGTGGTAATCCTGTCTTCACAAACTTAGTCAAAATCTTATGGAAGTTTTACAGCCCTACTCTGTTCAGTATAATAACAGGTTTTCATTGAGAATGCATCAGAACTTGCTGTAAAGAATCTTCTTAAATGTCTTTTGAAAGCAAATCCCTTCAATTCCAGCACACTGACATAATGCAAAGTGAAATATTTTGCTTTACAGAATTCTTGCCACCCAGCTGTGAGCTTATCTCAGCTTCAGTTTGAGTAGGGAGAACTTCAACCATGAGCTGCTCTAAGATTACTATTTTTTTTTTTGGCATAGCTTTAACAAATGTGGCATAGCACTTTGGAAGAAAATTTTAGTACTTGACAAAGTTTACCATTTAGTGTCTTAAATTTAGGTTCAAGTTTTAAAACTTGGCAGTAGGTTGTTGTGTGAAGGCCAGTAGCTGCTGTTCATGTGCATGTTAAACTTCTCTTTACTGGCACTGGACATTGTGGTCATGTCAGTGAGGGTTGCTTTGCCTTTAGCATTCTGTCTGACTGGAAATGTGTTATGGGAGATTGACTGTACTGTAGGACTTCCTGAGGAAGCCTCCACACATTTGCACCCGAAGCTTGAAGCAAAAAAGTTGATCTAATACATGAGAACCAACATCCTCAACCATGTCTGGCATGGTTGCTGTGCTCTTGGCTGCAGTCAGAATGAAGATGTGGAGGGTGGTACCTTAGCATTCAGCTGCTTGGGGACTCTCCTGGGAAGGAAGGCCCCTTTTATTGCTTCAGTCTTTCAAGACTCACACTTGAAAATATGTGTCTGTTCTGACTGCTGCTTCAGATCAGCTTTATCCCTACGTGGAAACTACAAAAGTCTTCTCAGAGTAATTACTGCCTCTTGTAAGGGCATGTTTCTTCATGACTGTAGAATGGAAGTATTCGGGCCCCAGAAGGCTGGGGGATAAACTTAATTAAGTAACTAAATCATTACCTTCTGTTGAAGTGTTGGATCATACAGAGAATTAGTGCATGTCTGCTAAATAGAAACCAGAGGGGATGGGTGTGTTGTCATTCAAACTGCTTTCAAATTTTCAGAGAAAGTTCTAGATCAGTTGCAGCACACCTTCCCAGGGCGACAGCAAAGGCAACATCCAGTCCCTTGAGCAGGAGAGCTGTCAGTGAAGCTCAGCAGCCTGTTTAGGAACAATCTGTTGCTTTTGCCCAGTTCTTTAGATTGTGTGGGAGAACGTGAAGCTTTTATTTTCCTGTTCATGTTGTAGTGACTGTACGGAGTATTTATGTTGTCTAAATATTCTGTATGATGTCGTTGTTTGATTAAACCGTTGATTGCACTGTGACTCACTAGTGGTACCAACTATTTTATTTTCAAAATGACTTTGCAGCTCTGCCTTGTTAAGCCGTGTTAGTTTTTTGTGTTGCTTTTTTTCTTTTTTTCTTCCAAGTACATGACATGTGTTAGGTACAGGTAAACTTTAGTATCCAAGCACAGTCGTGATGAAATTCCTCTTACAAATTAACAGCAAAAGCAAAAATGTTGCAAATGAGCTACTGGAAATTCCAGTACTGGTTCCACATCTGAAAAATGCTGCATGTCAGCCAGGCCAGAGAAACAGCATGGAAAGAGGCATGCGATATCTCCAGCACTCCTCACTGGAGGCAGTGCATAATGTTAGCCTGAACAGCAACCACAAAATCCAAGTAGTATCAACTGCACGCAATCCACGTGGCAAAAAGTGGCACGCAGTGCACCATCACCAAATGCCAGCTCACCGGTAGCAACGACCTGGAAAGAAGGAGAAGAACAAATAGCAGACGGACGGGCTGGCCAACTTCAGCAATACAAAGAAAGTCTCTCTTCCTCCCTATCAACTGGCATTTCAGCTGAGGAGGAGCTTTCCCAAGAGGTAAAGCAATTCCATGGGAATATACCTTCCTCTCCACCTGCATGGACAAGACTCTCTCCCACGCAGGCTACAGTAGGTACACACACACACATGCCACCCTGCTTGTGTGGCAGTGGGGAGGCAATGAAGCAGTGGGACAGAAAAGCCACCTTGACCCTATTGGCACAGTAAGAAATTACAAGGAAAAACAATCACAAAAGGGAATTCTTCCAGGAAAACGCCGGAGCGTTTTGGAGCAGCTGAGCAGGCTGAGAGGCGACCGTCAAGCTGAGATGTGTTCGGTGGACAGAGGGGAAGTTGACAACCGGAACTGAAGCGGAACTGGATCCAGTTTCCCACGGGCAGCTCCCCAGAACAAAACCATGGCCTGATCTTACTTCTGAGGTTGATAACGAGCGTTTTGGTTTGCATTCATGCCAAGTGACTGGCGAGTAAAAGAAGCAGTACTAGAGGGGCCCTGCCTCCATTCAGGTGCAGGAAACAAAAATCAGATTAATTGGATTACGTTGATCAGATGGTCTGGCATGGCAGAAACACAGGAGCGTAATGCGACAGAGGACACTGGTGCACAGGAAACTGCGATGCCGTCGAGCTAGAAAGGGGCAGAACCCATCGGAATTAGGACAAAGGGATCCCAGGAGCTAACTGGAAAAGTCACAAAAACCTCCAGAAGTGCAGAACATAATTAAAAAATAATTGCAAAGCATCAGCAAGAAGAAGTACAGCCTCAGTATAGGGGAAAAAAAAAAAAAGATTTTATTAAGAAAGAAATTAACATAAAAGAACAATGGATAGTATAATACAGCTTATGGGTGGATAGTGATTGGGCAAGGGGGAATGGTTTTAAACTAAGACAGGGGAGGTTCAGGCCAGATACTCGGAGGAAGTTTTCCGCAGAGAGGGTGGTGACGCACTGCAACAGGTTGAGGTTGTGCATGCCCCATCCCAGGAAGCATTCAAGACCGGGCTGGATGTGGCACTGGGCAGCCTGCTCCAGTACTTGGCGACCCTGCACGTAGCAGGGGTTGAAACTGGATGATCTTCGAGGTCCTTCTCTACCCAGGCCATTCTATGAGTCTATGATTCTGTGAAAATACTAATGGGTTATGCCCTCAGTCATGTCAGAGAGCTCCTGAAGGAGCTCATCCGCATCCTTCCCTGGCTCCAAATCCACTCCTCCTTGCAGATCTCCACCTGAGAGCTCCAGCATGAGCTTCTCCCAGTCATCTTCTGCAGAGAAGCAAACTTTCCCTGCCCCGGTGGAGCACAGCTGCTGGCTCTTTGCTGTTACTTCAGGAGAGGCTGAAGCGGAACTGGAGTCCTCTGACTGGGCCACAGACTCTGCCCAGCATCCCTGAGCCATGTCAGAGGGTTCCTGAAGGAGCTCATCCACATCCGTCTCCAGCTCCAAATCCTCTTCTCCATCCAAATCTTCATCTGACAGCTCCAGCATTAGATCAAAATAGCCATCTTCTGCAGCAGAGGGCGCTTTCTCTGCCCCGCTGGAGCACAGCTGCTGGGTCTTTGCTGTTACTTCTGGAGCAGCTGAGGCAGAGCTGGAGTTCTCTGCCTGGGCCACAGATTCTGCGCAGCATCCCAGAAGCATCTCAGAGGGATCTTGAAGGAGCTCATCCACATCTGTCTCCAGCTCCAAATCCACTTCTCCCTCCAACTCTCCATCTGAGAGCTCCAGCGTTACCTGCTCATAGTCATCTTCGGCAGAAAATGGCACTTTCTCTGCCCCGGTGGAGCACAGCTGCTGTGCCTTTGCTTCTGTTTGTGCAGAAGGTGAAGCGGAGCTGGAGTCCTCAGTCTGGGCCACAGACTCTGCCCAGCATCCCTGAGCCACTTCAGAGAGTTCTTGAAGGAGCTCATCCACATTCATCTCCAGCTCCAAATCCTCTCCTCCTTCCACATCTCCACCTGACAGCTCCTGCATTAGATCATCATAGCCATCTTCTGCAGCAAACGCCGTTTTCCCTGCCGCAGTGGAGCACAGCTGCTGTGTCGTTGCTGTTACTTCTGGAGGAGGTGAAGCACAACTGGAGCGCTCTGCCTGGGCCACAGACTCTGCCCTGCATCCCAGAGGCATCTCAGAGGGATCCTGAAGGAGCTCATCCACGTTGTTTGCCAGCTCCAAATCCACTTCTCCCTCCAACTCTCCATCTGAGAGCTCCAGCATTACCTGCTCATAGTCATCTTCGGCAGAAAACGGCACTTTCTCTGCCCCGGTGGAGCACAGCTGCTGTGCCTTTGCTGCTGTTTGTGGAGAAGCTGAAGCGGAGCTGGAGTCCTCTGACTGGGCCACAGACTCTGCCCAGCATCCTTGAGCCACTTCAGAGAGTTCTTGAAGGAGCTCATGAACATCCATCCCCAGCTCCAAATCCTCTCCTCCTTCCACATCTCCACCTGACAGCTCCAGCATTAGTGTCTCATAGTCATCTTCTGCAGCAAAGGGCGCTTTCTCTGCCCCACTGGAGCACAGCTGCTGTGTCGTTGCTGTTACTTCTGGAGGAGGTGAAGCACAACTGGAGTGCTCTGCCTGGGCCACAGACTCTGCCCAGCATCCCAGATGCAGCTCGGGACTTGGGAGAACGAGGAAGAGAAAAATCAGTACTGGCACTTCTTGACTGGAGAAGCCTTTTCTTCAGACCAGCTCTAAAATCTATCGTTAACCTTCCCTTCAACTCCTACCAATACGGAGGTTGTCACTCCTTGAACCTGGCCTACAGTTAAGGTCCAATCCAAAAGCAGGCGTGATTTTCAGCGGCGACTGATCTGTGCAGACAGAGCGCTTGGTGCCTACAAGCATGGTCCAATTTCTGTAGCCAGAGGCACTTTGCCTCCTTCATTACTTGGACTGTAATAATGCTAGGAAGTCAACCTCCACCCATATCTGTCTGTGTTCACCACTACAGTTCTCTTTCTCATGACATGCTCTGCAGAGACGGATTGCCAGCCCAGGAGGCTGATCTCCATCCATCCCTTCTGCTCTTTGTTCTCCTAGCAGTGTTGTCAAAGTCTCTGATTCCTGAGGTGGCATTCTTGAGCACCAAAAAGCATGGCTGGCCACTCCTCAAATATCACTTCACAAGGAACTGGAGGGACTTCTCCTCATCTTCATTCAGGCGTTCAGAGGAGCCAACAAGGCTCTGGAACACTTAGCAACGTTAAGAAAACAATCTAAAGGCACAAGCAGCCACTAGCAGTTGGGACGTTATTTCTGATGGCAAATGACTTTGGTGGTTGTTGGCACCAATTAGATCAAATCCCTCTGTTTTCCTAGGCATGGGAGAACTTACAGATCATGGAAAACATCCATGACTACGAAAAAAAACAAGCTGTGGTTATCACCTGTTTGGGGGTGTCTCTGCTTCACGTACAGTGACCAGGATGTCCTCTGGCCGGGCTGGAGCAACAGCCTAGGGAGAAACAAGACAGCAAGAATGATGCACAGGGAAACATTCCTGAGCAGCTTCTTCCTCCACGCATCCTTGCATCTTCTCTGGCGCTGCCGAGCCTTAACCCAAAGGCAGAGCCCCAGCGCTCCTGAAAGAAGTTCAGATTCCCTTCAAAGTTACCAAGGAGCTTCAGTGTGTTTTAGAGAACACAGCACTAACTGACAAAATCCTTCACACCACAGAGAAATCCCAGAAGGGTGCAATCACAGAGTACTACACGAACGCTGCCATGCCTCTAATGAACACTGGAAGCTTACTGCAGGAATCTGCAGGCAGCTCCTGGCTTCCAGGAACAGAGAACCTGTGAACCTTCCAGCGTTTCCCCAAGAGAAACGTGAAACTTCCATTTCACTACGACTGGGGATCCACGACAGCTTCAGCCACGGTCCTTACCACAGCTGCAGTTTTAGCTGGAGGCTCCTCCGTGCCGTCAGCGGTGGCACTCACAGCACTGCCACACATCTCAGCTGCTTTGCGCTTCCGTGCAGCTGCGCACACAGCTTCTGGAACTGATGTGCTGCGTTCCACCTGCGTCTCTGCTTCTATGGCAGGAGCTTGAAAAGAAACAAACAAAATCTCGTTGTTCAGCAGCAAAAGCAAAGAACCCTGAGCACCTCTGTTTCCCATGCGTGTTTATGTCCTCATGTCCACTATTGAGAGAAAGGCTGCGGTGTGCCATCCACACAGCATCTGAGCTCTTCTCATCCATTCCACATTTATTTATTGTTATTTTTTTTAAAAGCTGATCTAACCTCAACAATGAGATGTTTGATTGCCTGCTCTTTTGGACAGAAACTGGCCCTTACTCTAAGGAGTCGATACATGCTTTAGAAAGATGGTCTTTGTAGCCTTAAACTTCTTCATCCTCTGCACAAGAAGCAAACCCAATGCAAACCCCATTTGCTAACAGGGCTAGCATTTCCCCAGGGACGTACTAAAGCAACTCAGTACCTGCTAGCTTTGGACTCCGGATCGATCTCCTCCGTGCTGGGGCAGGTGCGGGTGGGGCTGGAGGAGCTGACACGCTTTCTTCCCTCTGCTGCAGCCGCAGAGCCTTCTCCCTCTTGATTTCGTCCAGGGTTTTAATATGGATTTCTTCCAAAGGCTTGACTTTATGCACTGGCTCTTCCACCTTCTCTTGGCCAGCAACAGATGGAGTGGGAACGCCTTGCATACTGTTTTCACCCTGAACCCTTCTCTTGGTAGGCAACTCGTCTGCATTTTGCTTCCCATCTTCTGATCGCCTGCGTTTTCTGAGAGGCAGGGCTTGGGAGAAAGCTGAGGTGCAAACTGCCTGGGAAGGTCGTGTCTCTGTGCTCTGCTCTTCGGTTTTACACTGCCCTTCAGCTTGGAGCTGAGCTGGAGTTCCGCCTTGTCGATTCGCTTTCTCCTGGCGGATTTCCTCCAGTGTTTTCACACGGAAGTCTCCTGTCGACTTAGCAGCCTTCTTTGGGGTCACTGAGAAATGAGAAGCGCCAAGATGAACAGAGATTGTTCATGGTTCTGTGTTTTTTGTTTTTGGGTTTCAGTATTGCACATCAAAACATCATGTAGTGTACGGGGCATTAAAGTGTTAATGCCCCAATTCCAGGTACCTATCCCTGTGCATTACAGAAGTCACGGGATCTGGCCCTTCCGGGTGAGGGGGCGCTCTTTTTGCTGCCTTGCAGTGGCTGCTGGAGGGCGCTTTCCCACCCGTTCCAAGCTTTTCAGGTTTGACTCGGTCCCCGGAACTCTCTCTCTCATCTTGTCTGATTTATTAATCTCAATTTTTAATTAAATTGTATTATATTGTGTTATCTTGTATTCCGATATTATAGTAAAATAAGTTTTCCTGCATAGATTGTTGCCGCTGTTCTTTTCCTCCCTTCCTTCCTCCCCATTTTTGTGGGACTGGGGTGGGGGGGAAGGGCAGAGGCCTGTTGCCCCCTGTCACGGACGTAGATTGATCTATCAACTCCGTGACACCTGCTCTTTTGGACAGAAACTGGCCCTTACTCTAAGGAGTCGATACATGCTTTAGAAAGATGGTCTTTGTAGCCTTAAACTTCTTCATCCTCTGCACAAGAAGCAAACCCAATGCAAACCCCATTTGCTAACAGGGCTAGCATTTCCCCAGGGACGTACTAAAGCAACTCAGTACCTGCTAGCTTTGGACTCCGGATCGATCTCCTCCGTGCTGGGGCAGGTGCGGGTGGGGCTGGAGGAGCTGACACGCTTTCTTCCCTCTGCTGCAGCCGCAGAGCCTTCTCCCTCTTGATTTCGTCCAGGGTTTTAATATGGATTTCTTCCAAAGGCTTGACTTTATGCACTGGCTCTTCCACCTTCTCTTGGCCAGCAACAGATGGAGTGGGAACGCCTTGCATACTGTTTTCACCCTGAACCCTTCTCTTGGTAGGCAACTCGTCTGCATTTTGCTTCCCATCTTCTGATCGCCTGCGTTTTCTGAGAGGCAGGGCTTGGGAGAAAGCTGAGGTGCAAACTGCCTGGGAAGGTCGTGTCTCTGTGCTCTGCCCTTCAGCTTGGAGCTGAGCTGGAGTTCCACCTTGTCGATTCGCTTTCTCCTGGCGGATTTCCTCCAGTGTTTTCACACGGAAGTCTCCTGTCGACTTAGCAGCCTTCTCTGGGGTCACTGAGAAACGAGAAGCGCCAAGATGAACAGAGATTCCAACAATACTTCCACTCTCCAAAACCTGCCGCAGCACTAAGGAAAACCAATCTGCAGTGCTCACAGAAATGCATCTGAGGACAGGCTCATTCTGCAAATCCCTCTCCTCTCCTGAGCTGCTTGTACCATTTTGAAGACCGGCCCCATCCAGAGAGAGTTGCTACACAAAATCGCTCACCTATCCTGTTCCCTTCTGACTGCATCTTTCCATTCGCATCTCAGACTCCTGCTGCTAGCAGTGGCTCTGTTCTACCCGTGCCTAAGCATACTGCACCTTGGGAGGGCTCACAGAAGATGCGCAAGTGGAAAAATACCGCATCCCCGGAGCGCATTTCTAATAGCAGCCATCAGAAGAGTTTCAGCATTCCAGGAAAACAGAACCAGGTTGCTTTTGTTTTTCCTTTAAGATCAATTTTTAGAGCTGTATGAAATTGCTCATAAATTTAAGGAGTTAAGTGTGATATACAGAATGTCCAGTTACTGTCTGTCCTCGTGCCAGTTTGTCCGCAGGACAATCCTAGCCTCTCCTTCCCAGAGCCGGGGACGTGAACTACAGAACCAAAGGGAACAAAGGAGGGAGGCTGCATCAATGCCAACTTTGGGGACGCATTTCAAAATAGAACAGCAGAGGTAACTTCAAATCCCAGACAGTAAGAGCTCCAGCGACATGCCAAGAGAAGAACCACGAGAAAGAAGAAACAGAAAGCCTAAGCAGAAAAGCTGTGCACCAATTTCCAGTGCCCGCTGAATACCTGTAGCATTCGTTGGCGCTTTGTTAACCTCCACCTTCCTCCCCAGTCCTTCAGCAAGGCTGCTCTTCACTGGGATGCCACTCCCATCACCTTCAGACAAAGAGAAAACAAGCAACACTTGAAGAACAGCTCTTTGGAGGACAATCTCAGAACCGTCAATCACAACCTTCCAATTCTCAAGCATATTTTATTCAATCTGCCCCTTAGCTGTTGATTATTACTCTGCCATTTCTGCAGCTGGCACAGAACTGCAATTTTCCTCTCTCAGACATCAGAAACACCCTTCAGGCAGTCATATTTGGATGAAGGCACCCCAACGCTACCTTACAAGAAGTTCTTACCTTCGGAGGCTTTCTGTTTTCTCCACATATTCTCACCACAATTCAAGCGAATCTGAAAAAACAAACAACAAAAGAGCACAACTTGAGAATCCACCATGACATCAGGTCTCATTCTGAGAACCAAACTCAGAAGCTAAGTGGGTACTAAGCGAACCAAAGAGCAGCAGGCATCCTCCTACACAACCCCTCCCTCTTTAACTCTAAAGAAAAGCAAGAAAAACAAAGCAACAGGCACCCAAGCGTACCTTGCGAGATGTGGAGTGCGAAGAGGAATAAGAACCATTTCCCTGGTTGGCCATGCTGGAGAAATTCCTAGAACAAGCTCAGGTTCTCGAGGATCTCTCCACAGGGACTTCTGCCACTCCTGGAAAGAGCTGCCTCGCTCTTTCTTGGACTGGAAGTCTTCTGGCTTGATCAGGGAAAACAACGGACCCTAAAGAAAGTATCGAGAGGTGGAAAACAGTGAGCAATAAGCATTTTCCCGGCCGTCTTCTCTCGCTCGATTGGTTTCTTGAGTGGAGGGGTGGAGGGGGTAGGGGGGTGGAAGGGGGGAAATGAAATGCCTTGACATCAGCTGCGTACAGGAACTATCCCAACACTCAAGCAACCTTCAGTGGATTGTGGAAATGACAGCTGGGAACACGCGACCAACTCCCACAGCCAACAGCGCTCCCTCAGCAGAGGGCTGGCAAAGCCACGGGACAGGCACGGCCACTGAGCTGCACAGCGCCTTTGTGGCTGCAAGGCTCACGCGTGTCACCTGAGCACACAGTGCTGTGCTTGGTGATGTCACAGCTGAGTGCCTGGCTTGCCACCACCGTTACTGCTGTGAGTTCTCACTAAACGTATGCGGAAGAAGGCAGAACATGCCAACCTTGGATCAGGACAGAACACGTTCCGCACCACAGAAGCAACAACGCTTGCTTGGAGACAGCCTGTTTCAATAAAGATGTGCTCAGGTGGAGGCCGGTCCCAAATCCCTGACGGTTAATTTTTAGGTAGCACCTGTTTATAATGGGAAGCCTTTCCCTTAGTCCAGAACTCCTTCTTTCCTGTGTTTGTACTGAGAGGCCCTGCTCTCCTGTTCTCTCTGTCATTTTCCTCTTTGGTGGCTGACCAGGCACCGGGAATCCCTGACAGAGGAAGGCTGCTGCTGCAGCTGCTGTGCCTGCTCTCGGGGCAGAGGGGCATTCTGGGAGAATATGTGCTCTTTCGCTCTTCCTTTTGTTCTTTCTTTCTGAAATCTGTGCTCTTACAGAATCTGAAATGGAACCAAACGCCTCTGGCAACAATCCCTTGGCAGGGTGCGGGGCAGCAGGCGGCAAAGGCAGCGCAAGATCCCCAGCCTGGCTTTTCTCCTGAAACACCTTCCAGCATCAATCCAGAAACCACCTCAACTCACCTGTTCAGCCCGCTCAGTCTAAGCTGCCACCAGCTCACGTCCACAGCACAGCGCTGCTTCTGACGTGATCTCACAGCGTTATCCTCGCAAAGGAAGGCCCAGAGCTCAATCTGCGAGTGCAGCACGCACAGCAGATCACCAGGTCTGGTACCAAGCTGTAGGCCAGGCCTGCCCATCCCAGCAACCACTGTGACCCAAGCAACCCTTCCGTGCTTTCATCATAATGGAAGGAAAGACACGCCTATTTGCTCCAAGTTTGCAGAAAGAAGCGCTAAGAACACCCAAGTGTGTTATGTTAAACTTCCACAATCAGCAATATCCATAGCCTCTAACACACGGTGATCCAGAGCTATGCCTGATAAAATCTGAATATGTAGTAATAGCCCTTTTTTTTTTTTTTTTTTCAGATAGTTTAGGGCAGTCTTCTCGTCATCCTCTCCCATCTGCCATTCTTCCCATCGCTCACCTGGGACTTCCAATGCTCCTCCTATAATCTCAGCTTTTCCCACCCGAGGCTAGCACTGTATGTTCCTGCATTGGGGAAACATTCTGTCGTTTCGTGTGCTGACGGAGATGGAAATGACTGGCAGGTTAAAAACTGTAAGAAAACAGTTATGAGTCAAGGGAACACTAGGGGAAGAAAACTCTGCCATGGAACTTAATGAAAAATAAACCTTATCACCTTGGCACCTGTCACGGTATTGACCAGATCAATCTATGTCCGTGACAGGGGAGACAGGCCTCTGTCCTCCCCTCCTACCCCAGTCCCACAAAAATGGGAAGGAAGGAAGGGAGGAAAAGAACAGCGGCAACAATCTATGCAGGAAAACTTATTTTACTATAATATTGGAATACAAGATAACACAATAGATACAATTTAAGTGAAATTGAGATCAATAAATCAGACAAGATGAGAGAGAGAGAGTTCCTGGGACCGATTCAAACCTGAAAAGCTTGGAACGGCTAGGAAAGCACCCTCCAGCACCCACTGCCATGCAGCAAGAGAACGCCCCCCCCACCCGGAAGGGCCAGATCCCGTGACTGCTGTAATGTACAGGGATAGGAACTTGGAATTGGGGCAGTGACACTTCAATGCTCCGTACACTACATGACGTTTTGATGTGGAATACTGAAATCCAAAAACAAAAAAACAAAAACAAAAACATAGAACCATGACAGCACCTTATCAGTTCCAACCCCCTATTAGCCATTATTAATGCAGGTGTGGGAGCTTGGAAGGAAGGCAGCAAGTGCTAAACTCATACTAAACTCATACATAAACTCAAGTCTGTCTTCAGCACACGTATAACTCACTACCTTCTCTCTTCAAATGCTGGCAGCTCCTGCACAAATGGGAGACGGCCTATAGCACAACAAAAAGACTGCGAGAGTGCCCCTTCTTAGATCTTGCCGCAGACACGCCACCATTGCAGGGTCCCTCACTGCAGGGGCTAGCGATCTCTCCTTGCTCTACCTGCAGTCTCTCCTCACTAGGACCATTGCAACACAGACACCAATATGGAGGATGCTGCAAAATGGCAGTTTATTGAAATTCAACAGTATCTTATATACCCTCCAGAGTCCACTTGTCAGAACCTTATTGGTGGGTATCAGTCCAAGCTGCCCAGCACCAGTCCTACCATTGGCCCTTCATTGTTACACTGTTCCATGGTGGCCATCTCCAGGTGGTGTCCGTCTTCTTGTTCCTTATCTTCATCCTTCAGCTCCTTCTTCCTCGCTTAATTTCTTCCTCAAGGCCAATGGACGGACTGTTCCAAGCACCTACCACAATGCTGAATAACTCCCATATGTGCTTATCATGAGACAGTCCAACTACCTGCACCGTGACAGCCCGAATCCCCGGTTAGTCGCCTAATAACAAACCCAACAGATCCAAAATGCCACTGCCGGGGTGGCAGCCAGAAGTTACTAGCACGTTCCCATTCACCTGTCAGAATTCTTCTGCAATATCTGAGTTGGGTGCTTTAAGCCTATATTTGCAATCTGCTGCAGAAAAACCTGTGATAAATCACCAAAGCACTTTGAATACCCCAACTTTTGGAACTGCTGCCTCCTCGTTCTGACTCGGCCCTGGGCGTACTGTGGCGGCCAGCAGGGGGCGCGGCGACCCGGCGGCGAGGCGAGCAGGGCAGGCGAGCAGGGCGCGGCGCGGCGCGGAGCGGCGGTTGGCGCGTTTCACACAGGGCGGGCGGGCGGCGGGCCGGGCCGCTAGGGGGGAAGGATGGGTGGGCGTGGATGTGCCGAGCCGGATGGTCTTTTGGAGCAGCTGAGCAGGCTGAGAGGCGACCGTCAAGCTGAGATGTGTTCGGTGGACAGAGGGGAAGTTGACGCCCGGTGTCACGCGGTTGCACGGACAGACGGACGGCCCTGTCCTGGGGCCCGGGCAGGAGAAGGTGATGAGCGGTGTTCGGAGCGGGTGGAGGATAAGCGCGAGCGGGGTGAGAGGGCCGCCCCTCGTCTCTGCTCGGCTGGTTGTGCGAGCGGTGTGGTGCCCAGGGCTGTGGCTCCTAGGGTCCAGGCAGCGCCTTGAACAAACCGCGAATGGTGATTCCATGATTCAGTGTGGGACGGGATGCAATCGGGAGGGGCAAGAATATAGAGGAGAGCAAGCTAGCTGGGCTCACGATGAAGGCTTTACAGCAGAGCTGATGAGGGAAGGGGAAGTACAGTGTGACAGAGGAGAGCCAGGGAACACTGTCAGTTTAGGAAGCAGTATGGAAAAACCTCAGATCTGTCCCAGAGGTTTGTGGGCGGGCTCCTCTGGAAAGGTAGTGTGTCCAGAAGCCCAGCTGAAGAGCCCCTGTATCAATGCATGCAGCACGGGGAATAACGAAGGGCTGCTGGGAACCGTGGTGCGCCTGGAAAACCTTGATCTTACTGCCATCACAGCAACGTGGTGGGATGATTCACATAACTGGAACACCACCATGGAGGGCATTCAACCTTTTAGAAGGGGTAGACAAGGCAGGCGGGCTGAAGGAGCTGCACTCCGTGTTAAGGAATGGATAGACTATGAGGATCCCCCTCAGAAACAGGAACAGGCAGAGGGCCTGTGGGTTGAAAATTAGGGGTGGGGCCAACAAGAGACAGGTGGTGGTCAGAGTCTGTTACAGACCACCTGATCAAGAGAAGCCTCTTGATGGGGCCTTCCTGCATCAGCTGCGAGAACCTTCATGCTGGCAGGCTCTCATAGTAATGGGAGATTTCAATTGCCTGAATATCTGCTGTCAAGACAGCACGGTGACCTGTAAGCAATCTTGGAGACTGCTGAAGAAGTCCTTAGAGACAAGATAGGGGAGCAAAGCTGGCTATTCTTTAAAGATGCCTTTCTGAGAGCAAGAGCTTTCCATCCCTCAGAATAAGAAAGCAGGCAGGGAAGGTAGGAAAGCAGCATGGCTTGGCAAGGGCCTGCTGGTCAAAGCAAGGGAAAAGAAGGGCAAGTACAGACATTGGAAGCAAGGGCGCATCACCTGGGAAGAACACAGGAAGGTCATGCTTGACCAGTGTGGTGGCCTTCTATGTTGGAGTGGCGGCATCGGTGGACAAAGGAAAGGCGATCGATGTCATTTACCTGGACTTGAGCAAGGCCTTTGACATGGTCCCCCACCACATCCTTATCTCCAAGCTGGAGGGGTGTGGATTTGATGGGTGGACCACTCGATGGATAAGAAACTGGTTGAAAGGCCGCAGACAGAGGGTGGTCATCAATGGCTCTGTGTGCAGGTGGAGGCTAGTAACGAGTGCTGTCCCCCAGGGGTCTGTCTTGGGACCGGTGCTTTTTTTAACATGTTTATCAATGACATGGATGATGGAATTGAGTGCACCCTCAGCAAGTTTGCTGATGACACCAAGCTGAGTGTTGTGGTGGACACGGTTGAAGGAAGGGATGCCATTCAGAGGCTCTGCAACAGGCTGGAAAGTTGGGCCCAAGTGAACCTGATGAGGTTCAACACGGCAAAGTGCAAAGTTTTGCACCTGAGCCGGAGGAATCCTAGGCATCCATACAGACTGGAAGGAGCAGTCCTTGAGAGTAGCCCTATGGAGAATGGAGAGGAAAAACTGGCTACAGCAGCTCTGGAGAAGGCTGAGGTACTCAGTGTGTTCTTTGCCTCAGTCATCACTGGCAGCCAGGATTCTCACATCCCTGAACCTAAACCTCTAGGTGGGAGCTGTGGGAACAGATTACCTCCACTGTAAGGGCAGAACAAGAGCAAGACTACCTTGTGAGAAAGAATGTGTACAAGTCCATGGGGCCAGATGATGTGCATTGCAAAATCGTAGGGGAGCTTGCTGATGTGGCTGCTGAACCGCTCTCCGTCATATTTGAGAAGTTGTGGCTGTCAAGCAGAGTCCCCAGGGACTGGAAAGGAGAAAACATCCCTCCCGTTTACAAGAAAGGGAGGCAGGAGAAGCTACAGACTGCTGAGCCTTAGCTCTGTGCCTGGGAAGATCAGCCATGGATCAGGTCCTCCTGGAAGACATATTAAGGCGCATGAGGAATGAGTGGGTGATCCGAGACAGCCAGAACAGCTTCACAAGGGGAAAGTCTTGCCTGACCAATCTGATGGCCGTCTGACTTAAATGAGTAAGTCCAGTGTTGTGGTAGAGATCTTAAGTGGTAAGCTGTTCTTTTATTTAACGCCTTGCCTGCAAACACTCACTTATAGTGGTGCTTCATACGTGTAGCAGCCAACAGATGCTCCAGTTTGCAGTGATCAGAGATCAAGTCTCTGAGCCGCGCCCTGCTCGCCTGCCCTGCTCGCCTCGCCGCCGGGTCGCCGCGCCCCCTGCTGGCCGCCACAGTACGCCCAGGGCCGGAGAAAAAAGGAGTGGGGCATTCCAGCTTTTAGTACAATAACATATTCTCTGCCTTCCAGTGAAGTGTTGCTTTGTGCAGACTGTCAGTGCACATCCACCTAATCCAGAGTGGTTGCACGTGCTGTGATTCTAAGGGCTTTCAAATTTTCAGAAAGTTCTAGATCAGTTGCAGCACACCTTCCCAGGGCGACAGCAAAGGCAACATCCAGTCCCTTGAGCAGGAGAGCTGTCAGTGAAGCTCAGCAGCCTGTTTAGGAACAATCTGTTGCTTTTGCCCAGTTCTTTAGATTGTGTGGGAGAACGTGAAGCTTTTATGTTCCTGTTCATGTTGTAGTGACTGTACGGAGTATTTATGTTGTCTAAATATTCTGTATGATGTCGTTGTTTGATTAAACCGTTGATTGCACTGTGACTCACTAGTGGTACCAACTATTTTATTTTCAAAATGACTTTGCAGCTCTGCCTTGTTAAGCCGTGTTAGTTTTTTGTGTTGCTTTTTTTCTTTTTTTCTTCCAAGTACATGACATGTGTTAGGTACAGGTAAACTTTAGTATCCAAGCGCAGTCGTGATGAAATTCCTCTTACAAATTAACAGCAAAAGCAAAAATGTTGCAAATGAGCTACTGGAAATTCCAGTACTGGTTCCACATCTGAAAAATGCTGCATATCAGCCAGGCCAGAGAAACAGCATGGAAAGAGGCATGCGATATCTCCAGCAGTGCTGGAGGCAGTGCATAATGTTAGCCTGAACAGCAACCACAAAATCCAAGTAGTATCAACTGCACACAATCCACGTGGCAAAAAGTGGCACGCAGTGCACCATCACCAAATGCCAGCTCACCGGTAGCAACGACCTGGAAAGAAGGAGAAGAACAAATAGCAGACGGACGGGCTGGCCAACTTCAGCAATACAAAGAAAGTGTCTCTTCCTCCCTATCAACTGGCATTTCAGCTGAGGAGGAGCTTTCCCAAGAGGTAAAGCAATTCCATGGGAATATACCTTCCTCTCCACCTGCATGGACAAGACTCTCTCCCACGCAGGCTACAGTAGGTACACACACACACATGCCACCCTGCTTGCGTGGCAGTGGGGACGCAATGAAGCAGTGGGACAGAAAAGCCACCTTGACCCTAGTGGCACAGTAAGAAATTACAAGGAAAAACAATCACAAAAGGGAATTCTTCCAGGAAAACGCTGGATCCAGTTTCCCACGGGCAGCTCCCCAGAACAAAACCATGGCCTGATCTTACTTCTGAGGTTGATAACGAGCGTTTTGGTTTGCATTCATGCCAAGTGACTGGCGAGTAAAAGAAGCAGTACTAGAGGGGCCCTGCCTCCACTCAGGTGCAGGAAACAAAAATCAGATTAATTGGATTACGTTGATCAGATGGTCTGGCATGGCAGAAACACAGGAGCGTAATGCGACAGAGGACACTGGTGCACAGGAAACTGCGATGCCGTCGAGCTAGAAAGGGGCAGAACCCATCGGAATTAGGACAAAGGGATCCCAGGAGCTAACTGGAAAAGTCACAAAAACCTCCAGAAGTGCAGAACATAATTAAAAAATAATTGCAAAGCATCAGCAAGAAGAAGTACAGCCTCAGTATAGGGGAAAAAAAAAAAAAGATTTTATTAAGAAAGAAATTAACATAAAAGAACAATGGATAGTATAATACAGCTTATGGGTGGATAGTGATTGGGCAAGGGGGAATGGTTTTAAACTAAGACAGGGGAGGTTCAGGCCAGATACTCGGAGGAAGTTTTCCGCAGAGAGGGTGGTGACGCACTGCAACAGGTTGAGGTTGTGCATGCCCCATCCCAGGAAGCATTCAAGACCGGGCTGGATGTGGCACTGGGCAGCCTGCTCCAGTACTTGGCGACCCTGCATGTAGCAGGGGTTGAAACTGGATGATCTTCGAGGTCCTTCTCTACCCAGGCCATTCTGTGAGTCTATGATTCTGTGAAAATACTAATGGGTTATGCCCGCAGTCATGTCAGAGAGCTCCTGAAGGAGCTCATCCGCTTCCTTCCCTGGCTCCAAATCCACTCCTCCTTGCAGATCTCCACCTGAGAGCTCCAGCATGAGCTTCTCCCAGTCATCTTCTGCAGAGAAGCAAACTTTCCCTGCCCCACTGGAGCACATCTGCTGGGTCTTTGCTGTTACTTCAGGAGAGGCTGAAGCGGAACTGGAGTCCTCTGACTGGGCCACAGACTCTGCCCAGCATCCCTGGGCCATGTCAGAGGGTTCCTGAAGGAGCTCATCCACATCCGTCTCCAGCTCCAAATCCTCTTCTCCATCCAAATCTTCATCTGACAGCTCCAGCATTAGATCATCATAGCCATCTTCTGCAGCAGAGGGCGCTTTCTCTGCCCCGCTGGAGCACAGCTGCTGGGTCTTTGCTGTTACTTCTGGAGCAGCTGAGGCGGAGCTGGAGTTCTCTGCCTGGGCCACAGATTCTGCGCAGCATCCCAGAAGCATCTCAGAGGGATCCTGAAGGAGCTCATCCACATCTGTCTCCAGCTCCAAATCCACTTCTCCCTCCAACTCTCCATCTGAGAGCTCCAGCGTTACCTGCTCATAGTCATCTTCGGCAGAAAATGGCACTTTCTCTGCCCCGGTGGAGCACAGCTGCTGTGCCTTTGCTTCTGTTTGTGCAGAAGGTGAAGCGGAGCTGGAGTCCTCAGTCTGGGCCACAGACTCTGCCCAGCATCCCTGAGCCACTTCAGAGAGTTCTTGAAGGAGCTCATCCACATTCATCTCCAGCTCCAAATCCTCTCCTCCTTCCACATCTCCACCTGACAGCTCCAGCATTAGATCATCATAGCCATCTTCTGCAGCAAACGCCGTTTTCCCTGCCGCAGTGGAGCACAGCTGCTGTGTCGTTGCTGTTACTTCTGGAGGAGGTGAAGCACAACTGGAGTGCTCTGCCTGGGCCACAGACTCTGCCCCGCATCCCAGAGGCATCTCAGAGGGATCCTGAAGGAGCTCATCCACGTTGTTTGCCAGCTCCAAATCCACTTCTCCCTCCAACTCTCCATCTGAGAGCTCCAGCATTACCTGCTCATAGTCATCTTCGGCAGAAAACGGCACTTTCTCTGCCCCGGTGGAGCACAGCTGCTGTGCCTTTGCTGCTGTTTGTGGAGAAGCTGAAGCGGAGCTGGAGTCCTCTGACTGGGCCACAGACTCTGCCCAGCATCCTTGAGCCACTTCAGAGAGTTCTTGAAGGAGCTCATGAACATCCATCCCCAGCTCCAAATCCTCTCCTCCTTCCACATCTCCACCTGACAGCTCCAGCATTAGTGTCTCATAGTCATCTTCTGCAGCAAAGGGCGCTTTCTCTGCCCCACTGGAGCACAGCTGCTGTGTCGTTGCTGTTACTTCTGGAGGAGGTGAAGCACAACTGGAGTGCTCTGCCTGGGCCACAGACTCTGCCCAGCATCCCAGATGCAGCTCGGGACTTGGGAGAACGAGGAAGAGAAAAATCAGTACTGGCACTTCTTGACTGGAGAAGCCTTTTCTTCAGACCAGCTCTAAAATCTATCGTTAACCTTCCCTTCAACTCCTACCAATACGGAGGTTGTCACTCCTTGAACCTGGCCTACAGTTAAGGTCCAATCCAAAAGCAGGCGTGATTTTCAGCGGCGACTGATCTGTGCAGACAGAGCGCTTGGTGCCTACAAGCATGGTCCAATTTCTGTAGCCAGAGGCACTTTGCCTCCTTCATTACTTGGACTGTAATAATGCTAGGAAGTCAACCTCCACCCATATCTGTCTGTGTTCACCACTACAGTTCTCTTTCTCATGACATGCTCTGCAGAGAACGGATTGCCAGCCCAGGAGGCTGATCTCCATCCATCCCTTCTGCTCTTTGTTCTCCTAGCAGTGTTGTCAAAGTCTCTGATTCCTGAGGTGGCATTCTTGAGCACCAAAAAGCATGGCTGGCCACTCCTCAAATATCACTTCACAAGGAACTGGAGGGACTTCTCCTCATCTTCATTCAGGCGTTCAGAGGAGCCAACAAGGCTCTGGAACACTTAGCAACGTTAAGAAAACAATCTAAAGGCACAAGCAGCCACTAGCAGTTGGGACGTTATTTCTGATGGCAAATGACTTTGGTGGTTGTTGGCACCAATTAGATCAAATCCCTCTGTTTTCCTAGGCATGGGAGAACTTACAGATCATGGAAAACATCCATGACTACGAAAAAAAACAAGCTGTGGTTATCACCTGTTTGGGGGTGTCTCTGCTTCACGTACAGTGACCAGGATGTCCTCTGGCCGGGCTGGAGCAACAGCCTAGGGAGAAACAAGACAGCAAGAATGATGCACAGGGAAACATTCCTGAGCAGCTTCTTCCTCCACGCATCCTTGCATCTTCTCTGGCGCTGCCGAGCCTTAACCCAAAGGCAGAGCCCCAGCGCTCCTGAAAGAAGTTCAGATTCCCTTCAAAGTTACCAAGGAGCTTCAGTGTGTTTTAGAGAACACAGCACTAACTGACAAAATCCTTCACACCACAGAGAAATCCCAGAAGGGTGCAATCACAGAGTACTACACGAACGCTGCCATGCCTCTAATGAACACTGGAAGCTTACTGCAGGAATCTGCAGGCAGCTCCTGGCTTCCAGGAACAGAGAACCTGTGAACCTTCCAGCGTTTCCCCAAGAGAAACGTGAAACTTCCATTTCACTACGACTGGGGATCCACGACAGCTTCAGCCACGGTCCTTACCACAGCTGCAGTTTTAGCTGGAGGCTCCTCCGTGCCGTCAGCGGTGGCACTCACAGCACTGCCACACATCTCAGCTGCTTTGCGCTTCCGTGCAGCTGCGCACACAGCTTCTGGAACTGATGTGCTGCGTTCCACCTGCGTCTCTGCTTCTATGGCAGGAGCTTGAAAAGAAACAAACAAAATCTCGTTGTTCAGCAGCAAAAGCAAAGAACCCTGAGCACCTCTGTTTCCCATGCGTGTTTATGTCCTCATGTCCACTATTGAGAGAAAGGCTGCGGTGTGCCATCCACACAGCATCTGAGCTCTTCTCATCCATTCCACATTTATTTATTGTTATTTTTTTTAAAAGCTGATCTAACCTCAACAATGAGATGTTTGATTGCCTGCTCTTTTGGACAGAAACTGGCCCTTACTCTAAGGAGTCGATACATGCTTTAGAAAGATGGTCTTTGTAGCCTTAAACTTCTTCATCCTCTGCACAAGAAGCAAACCCAATGCAAACCCCATTTGCTAACAGGGCTAGCATTTCCCCAGGGACGTACTAAAGCAACTCAGTACCTGCTAGCTTTGGACTCCGGATCGATCTCCTCCGTGCTGGGGCAGGTGCGGGTGGGGCTGGAGGAGCTGACACGCTTTCTTCCCTCTGCTGCAGACGCAGAGCCTTCTCCCTCTTGATTTCGTCCAGGGTTTTAATATGGATTTCTTCCAAAGGCTTGACTTTATGCACTGGCTCTTCCACCTTCTCTTGGCCAGCAACAGATGGAGTGGGAACGCCTTGCATACTGTTTTCACCCTGAACCCTTCTCTTGGTAGGCAACTCGTCTGCATTTTGCTTCCCATCTTCTGATCGCCTGCGTTTTCTGAGAGGCAGGGCTTGGGAGAAAGCTGAGGTGCAAACCGCCTGGGAAGGTCGTGTCTCTGTGCTCTGCTCTTCGGTTTTACACTGCCCTTCAGCTTGGAGCTGAGCTGGAGTTCCGCCTTGTCGATTCGCTTTCTCCTGGCGGATTTCCTCCAGTGTTTTCACACGGAAGTCTCCTGTCGACTTAGCAGCCTTCTTTGGGGTCACTGAGAAATGAGAAGCGCCAAGATGAACAGAGATTGTTCATGGTTCTGTGTTTTTTGTTTTTGGGTTTCAGTATTGCACATCAAAACATCATGTAGTGTACGGGGCATTAAAGTGTTAATGCCCCAATTCCAGGTACCTATCCCTGTGCATTACAGAAGTCACGGGATCTGGCCCTTCCGGGTGAGGGGGCGCTCTTTTTGCTGCCTTGCAGTGGCTGCTGGAGGGCGCTTTCCCACCCGTTCCAAGCTTTTCAGGTTTGACTCGGTCCCCGGAACTCTCTCTCTCATCTTGTCTGATTTATTAATCTCAATTTTTAATTAAATTGTATTATATTGTGTTATCTTGTATTCCGATATTATAGTAAAATAAGTTTTCCTGCATAGATTGTTGCCGCTGTTCTTTTCCTCCCTTCCTTCCTCCCCATTTTTGTGGGACTGGGGTGGGGGGGAAGGGCAGAGGCCTGTTGCCCCCTGTCACGGACGTAGATTGATCTATCAACTCCGTGACACCTGCTCTTTTGGACAGAAACTGGCCCTTACTCTAAGGAGTCGATACATGCTTTAGAAAGATGGTCTTTGTAGCCTTAAACTTCTTCATCCTCTGCACAAGAAGCAAACCCAATGCAAACCCCATTTGCTAACAGGGCTAGCATTTCCCCAGGGACGTACTAAAGCAACTCAGTACCTGCTAGCTTTGGACTCCGGATCGATCTCCTCCGTGCTGGGGCAGGTGCGGGTGGGGCTGGAGGAGCTGACACGCTTTCTTCCCTCTGCTGCAGCCGCAGAGCCTTCTCCCTCTTGATTTCGTCCAGGGTTTTAATATGGATTTCTTCCAAAGGCTTGACTTTATGCACTGGCTCTTCCACCTTCTCTTGGCCAGCAACAGATGGAGTGGGAACGCCTTGCATACTGTTTTCACCCTGAACCCTTCTCTTGGTAGGCAACTCGTCTGCATTTTGCTTCCCATCTTCTGATCGCCTGTGTTTTCTGAGAGGCAGGGCTTGGGAGAAAGCTGAGGTGCAAACTGCCTGGGAAGGTCGTGTCTCTGTGCTCTGCCCTTCAGCTTGGAGCTGAGCTGGAGTTCCGCCTTGTCGATTCACTTTCTCCTGGCGGATTTCCTCCAGTGTTTTCACACGGAAGTCTCCTGTCGACTTAGCAGCCTTCTCTGGGGTCACTGAGAAACGAGAAGCGCCAAGATGAACAGAGATTCCAACAATACTTCCACTCTCCAAAACCTGCCGCAGCACTAAGGAAAACCAATCTGCAGTGCTCACAGAAATGCATCTGAGGACAGGCTCATTCTGCAAATCCCTCTCCTCTCCTGAGCTGCTTGTACCATTTTGAAGACCGGCCCCATCCAGAGAGAGTTGCTACACAAAATCGCTCACCTATCCTGTTCCCTTCTGACTGCATCTTTCCATTCGCATCTCAGACTCCTGCTGCTAGCAGTGGCTCTGTTCTACCCGTGCCTAAGCATACTGCACCTTGGGAGGGCTCACAGAAGATGTGCAAGTGGAAAAATACCGCATCCCCGGAGCGCATTTCTAATAGCAGCCATCAGAAGAGTTTCAGCACTCCAGGAAAACAGAACCAGGTTGCTTTTGTTTTTCCTTTAAGATCAATTTTTAGAGCTGTATGAAATTGCTCATAAATTTAAGGAGTTAAGTGTGATATACAGAATGTCCAGTTACTGTCTGTCCTCGTGCCAGTTTGTCCGCAGGACAATCCTAGCCTCTCCTTCCCAGAGCCGGGGACGTGAACTACAGAACCAAAGGGAACAAAGGAGGGAGGCTGCATCAATGCCAACTTTGGGGACGCATTTCAAAATAGAACAGCAGAGGTAACTTCAAATCCCAGACAGTAAGAGCTCCAGCGACATGCCAAGAGAAGAACCACGAGAAAGAAGAAACAGAAAGCCTAAGCAGAAAAGCTGTGCACCAATTTCCAGTGCCCGCTGAATACCTGTAGCATTCGTTGGTGCTTTGTTAACCTCCACCTTCCTCCCCAGTCCTTCAGCAAGGCTGCTCTTCACTGGGATGCCACTCCCATCACCTTCAGACAAAGAGAAAACAAGCAACACTTGAAGAACAGCTCTTTGGAGGACAATCTCAGAACCGTCAATCACAACCTTCCAATTCTCAAGCATATTTTATTCAATGTGACCCTTAGCTGTTGATTATTACTCTGCCATTTCTGCAGTTGGCACAGAACTGCAATTTTCCTCTCTCAGACATCAGAAATACCCTTCAGGCAGTCATATTTGGATGAAGGCACCCCAACGCTACCTTACAAGAAGTTCTTACCTTCGGAGGCTTTCTGTTTTCTCCACATATTCTCACCACAATTCAAGCGAATCTGAAAAAACAAACAACAAAAGAGCACAACTTGAGAATCCACCATGACATCAGATCTCATTCTGAGAACCAAACTCAGAAGCTAAGTGGGTACTAAGCGAACCAAAGAGCAGCAGGCATCCTCCTACACAACCCCTCCCTCTTTAACTCTAAAGAAAAGCAAGAAAAACAAAGCAACAGGCACCCAAGCGTACCTTGCGAGATGTGGAGTGCGAAGAGGAATAAGAACCATTTCCCTGGTTGGCCATGCTGGAGAAATTCCTAGAACAAGCTCAGGTTCTCGAGGATCTCTCCACAGGGACTTCTGCCACTCCTGGAAAGAGCTGCCTCGCTCTTTCTTGGACTGGAAGTCTTCTGGCTTGATCAGGGAAAACAACGGACCCTAAAGAAAGTATCGAGAGGTGGAAAACAGTGAGCAATAAGCATTTTCCCGGCCGTCTTCTCTCGCTCGATTGGTTTCTTGAGTGGAGGGGTGGAGGGGGTAGGGGGGTGGAAGGGGGGAAATGAAATGCCTTGACATCAGCTGCGTACAGGAACTATCCCAACACTCAAGCAACCTTCAGTGGATTGTGGAAATGACAGCTGGGAACACGCGACCAACTCCCACAGCCAACAGCGCTCCCTCAGCAGAGGGCTGGCAAAGCCACGGGACAGGCACGGCCACTGAGCTGCACAGCGCCTTTGTGGCTGCAAGGCTCACGCGTGTCACCTGAGCACACAGTGCTGTGCTTGGTGATGTCACAGCTGAGTGCCTGGCTTGCCACCACCGTTACTGCTGTGAGTTCTCACTAAACGTATGCGGAAGAAGGCAGAACATGCCAACCTTGGATCAGGACAGAACACGTTCCGCACCACAGAAGCAACAACGCTTGCTTGGAGACAGCCTGTTCAATAAAGATGTGCTCAGGTGGAGGCCGGTCCCAAATCCCTGACGGTTAATTTTTAGGTAGCACCTGTTTATAATGGGAAGCCTTTCCCTTAGTCCAGAACTCCTTCTTTCCTGTGTTTGTACTGAGAGGCCCTGCTCTCCTGTTCTCTCTGTCATTTTCCTCTTTGGTGGCTGACCAGGCACCGGGAATCCCTGACAGAGGAAGGCTGCTGCTGCAGCTGCTGTGCCTGCTCTCGGGGCAGAGGGGCATTCTGGGAGAATATGTGCTCTTTCGCTCTTCCTTTTGTTCTTTCTTTCTGAAATCTGTGCTCTTACAGAATCTGAAATGGAACCAAACGCCTCTGGCAACAATCCCTTGGCAGGGTGCGGGGCAGCAGGCGGCAAAGGCAGCGCAAGATCCCCAGCCTGGCTTTTCTCCTGAAACACCTTCCAGCATCAATCCAGAAACCACCTCAACTCACCTGTTCAGCCCGCTCAGTCTAAGCTGCCACCAGCTCACGTCCACAGCACAGCGCTGCTTCTGACGTGATCTCACAGCGTTATCCTCGCAAAGGAAGGCCCAGAGCTCAATCTGCGAGTGCAGCACGCACAGCAGATCACCAGGTCTGGTACCAAGCTGTAGGCCAGGCCTGCCCATCCCAGCAACCACTGTGACCCAAGCAACCCTTCCGTGCTTTCATCATAATGGAAGGAAAGACACGCCTATTTGCTCCAAGTTTGCAGAAAGAAGCACTAAGAACACCCAAGTGTGTTATGTTAAACTTCCACAATCAGCAATATCCATAGCCTCTAACACACGGTGATCCAGAGCTATGCCTGATAAAATCTGAATATGTAGTAATAGCCCTTTTTTTTTTTTTTTTTCAGATAGTTTAGGGCAGTCTTCTCGTCATCCTCTCCCATCTGCCATTCTTCCCATCGCTCACCTGGGACTTCCAATGCTCCTCCTATAATCTCAGCTTTTCCCACCCGAGGCTAGCACTGTATGTTCCTGCATTGGGGAAACATTCTGTCGTTTTGTGTGCTGACGGAGATGGAAATGACTGGCAGGTTAAAAACTGTAAGAAAACAGTTATGAGTCAAGGGAACACGAGGGGAAGAAAACTCTGCCATGGAACTTAATGAAAAATAAACCTTATCACCTTGGCACCTTATCAGTTCCGACCCCCTATTAGCCATTATTAATGCAGGTGTGGGAGCTTGGAAGGAAGGCAGCAAGTGCTAAACTCGTACTCGAATCAAGTCTGTCTTCAGCACACGTATAACTCACTACCTTCTCTCTTCAAATGCTGGCAGCTCCTGCACAAATGGGAGACGGCCTATAGCACAACAAAAAGACTGCGAGAGTGCCCCTTCTTAGATCTTGCCGCAGACACGCCACCATTGCAGGGTCCCTCACTGCAGGGGCTAGCGATCTCTCCTTGCTCTACCCGCAGTCTCTCCTCACTAGGACCATTGCAACACAGACACCAATATGGAGGATGCTGCAAAATGGCAGTTTATTGAAATTCAACAGTATCTTATATACCCTCCAGAGTCCACTTGTCAGAACCTTATTGGTGGGTATCAGTCCAAGCTGCCCAGCACCAGTCCTACCATTGGCCCTTCATTGTTACACTGTTCCATGGTGGCCATCTCCAGGTGGTGTCCGTCTTCTTGTTCCTTATCTTCATCCTTCAGCTCCTTCTTCCTCGCTTAATTTCTTCCTCAAGGCCAATGGACGGACTGTTCCAAGCACCTACCACAATGCTGAATAACTCCCATATGTGCTTATCATGAGACAGTCCAACTACCTGCACCGTGACAGCCCGAATCCCCGGTTAGTCGCCTAATAACAAACCCAACAGATCCAAAATGCCACTGCCGGGGTGGCAGCCAGAAGTTACTAGCACGTTCCCATTCACCTGTCAGAATTCTTCTGCAATATCTGAGTTGGGTGCTTTAAGCCTATATTTGCAATCTGCTGCAGAAAAACCTGTGATAAATTACCAAAGCACTTTGAATACCCCAACTTTTAGTCAGTTACTCACTTGGGATTCTTCATCAGTTTTCCAGGTTTGTACACTCAACAACAGCAACAACAAAACATTATTTTATTAAGCGTTATTAAGTGACAAGAGGAGCCAATGCAGAGCGAGGCCCCACTTCACATGGCACACAGGAAGAACAAGGGCAAAAATATAAAGAGAAAAATCATGTGTCCCATTCCAAGAAGAGAAATAGTTAACTCCTAATCCAAGAGTCATTGTTCAGCTGATTAGCAGATGGCACCTGGTAGAAAACAGAAGACAGTCATTACAAGAAACACATCACTAGCAGTGCCCTGAGCCTAGCCACACTGGATGTCTCGTAGACCTGTGTGCTCTGCTCCAAGTAGGCCCAGACGAATACAACCCCAGCTGGAACATGCACCTGTCAGTGCTTACACACCTTGGATTTTCCATCCCACTGCTTCACTGTGCCCCCATTATCATGCAAGTAAAACCCCAGGGCTGTGCATGCTTCTACCAGCTCCTATCCAAAGGGGATAGGCTGGGCAGGCCCGGTTGGGGCAGGATGGCAAAAAAAAGAGAACTTTAGTGAACACAGCTGCGTAACTGCAAGGCCCTGGAGAATATACTAGAAAGCAATATGCAGGCAGATGTAATTACAGCCTTTACACAGCCCTTTTTCCTGCACTGCTACCTTGTGTGCCCGGTGTGGCTTTTGGGCTTCCAGCAGCACCAGAAAGATGCACTGTTGAACACCCTCACTGGGCACTGAGAACAAATTTTTGTTGCAGATGCTGATCACATTCCAACTCTAGAAATCACGTGGCTCAGCTGCACTGCTGCAGTCTCAGCGACCTTTGTAGGGATCAGAGAGAACTGTGCTTGAAAACTTAAAAAGCTGATCACTGAGTGGCAACAGAGATGTGGTCTAGCACTTCTACTGAATAAGCCTGCAGCAACTTCAGTGTGCTCTACTGAAAAATATATATATATATCATTCTGACTAATACTGCCAGTCCTAAGACCAAAATTTAGTTCCTAAAATTCCATGATGTAGGTTTAAAAATATTGGAGTCCCAATAGTGTGGTCAGCAGAGCTCTTTGCCTGTATAGTCTGTCTGATCCCTTGTTTCCCTATACTGCTCACAAAAGCATTCAAATCCCTGGGAAGAAGTGCATTTAGGTGCTGTGGGACAGCGTCCTGCTGGTGTACCTACTGCAGTAAGAACTACGGCTAAAGCAGTTAAGGATCCCCAGTCAAATTAATACACTCATTTTACATTTCTCTTGGAGAAAAGGTGGAAGACTCAAACATTCTGCGCATAGGGACTTGGAGAGCCACTGCTCATCGCTCCAGAGCACAACTTCCCAGCCTTGGTCTGGGCTGCTGTGTACAATCAGCACCCAGGAGACCTCGGAGCCCTGCTGTGGTGGCTCCAACAGGCGACTGGGAGGATCTCTGTCAATGTTTTGGGGAGGTGCATGAAGGACAGAGCATCACTGTGGTGCATGTATGTGCCTGATGAGGTGGCCTTGCTGTGGGAGCTGCAGCTGCGCCGCAGAAGCCTCCCGCTGCACTTCGGCAGCAGTCTCATCATCTCAGTTGTGGACCTGCATGGCCCAGAGCTCTGCTGCCAGCTGGACTGCTGAGCCCCGACAGTTGCCACTGAAGCAGCATTCCTCCTTTGTTCCATTCAGTTGTTTAGTTCAAGTCCCCAGGAAGGAGAAAATAGGATTGCGCTATGTACCGACAAGCACGCTGACAGACAGTAACTGCACAATGACAACAGGTTTCTACCTACCGCTTTCAAAAATATTGACATATTACTACAGAAAAATAAAAAGCATCTTGGTTCTTTTTCCCAGAGTGCTGGAACACTTCTCTGCAGAAGACGTCCTGGAGAAGCTAATGCTGGAGCTCTCAGGTGGAGATCTGGAAGGAGTGGATTTGGAGCCGTGGATGGATGTGGATGAGCTCCTTCAGGAACCTTCTGACATGCCTCTGGGATGCTGGGCAGAGTCTGTGACCCAGGCAGAGGACTCCAGCTCCGCTTCACCTCCTCCTGAAGTAACAGCAAAGACCCAGCAGATGTGCTCCAGTGGGGCAGAGAAAGTTCGCTTCTCTGCAGAAGATGACTTGGAGACGAGATTTAGATGACTTGGATGACTGAACGACGAGATTTTGTTTGTTTCTCTTCAAGCACCTGCACTAGAAGCAGAGACACACGTGGAACGCAGCACATCAGTTCCAGAAGCTGTGCGCGCAGCTGCACAGAAGCGCAGAGCAGCTGAGATGTGTGGCTGTGCTGTGAGTGCCACCGCTGACGGCACGGAGGAGCCTCCGTGGTTGCTGAAAAGATAAAAATGCACCAAAGAGTGAAGGACCTTATAGCCACGTCTCACTTATGCCCTTCAAAGTCTTTCTGCATGCCTGAAATTTGCTGTCAGCATTGTTCCTATTCTGAAAGTACAGCAGTGGGATCTAAGGTAGGCTGTCATGGACACAAGGAGATCCCTCTCCTTGGAGAGAATGAAGGCTTCCTTTTCTGGGGAACATACTGACTCAGTTACCTCTTGGTATCACATGAGAACTCCTCTGTAAACCCAGCTTGCTGAGGGCACGTTGCTGCTCAGAGATTTCCTGCCTCCTTCCTCTAAGTGAAGGACAGTAGGAGCAGCTCCAGATGGCACGGAGACACTGCAGGCAGAGGGGCAGCAGCCTCCCGTGCTGCCTTCCAGGTGTACAGCCATGTGTGACGCAGCCCAGACCGATGCACCTGAAGTACGGAAGACGAAAAAGGGAGTGGGGCATTCCAGCTTTTAGTTAAATAACATATTCACTGCAATCTAGTGAAGAGTTGCTGTGTGCAGACTGTCAGTGCACAGAGTGGTTGGATGTGTTGTAATTCTAAGGGCTTTCAAATTTTCAGAGAAAGTTCTACATCAGTTGCAGCACACCTTCCCAGGGCGACAGCAAAGGCAACATCCAGTCCCTTGAGCAGGAGAGCTGTCACTGGCTCAACTAACTAACACTTGGGTCAACTAACTACCTATCTTAGTGATACCTAGCGAGTTAGTTGTGTTCTGCCAGAGATTAAGTATGCCATGCTCTTCTAGAATAGAATCAAAGGTCAGAAGTAAGTCCACCGTAAGACAGTGAGATGGCAAAATCTCTTAGTTAACGTGAAAAAAAACATCACCACCTCCCTGCCTACACTGGGCAGCACAGCCGTAGGCATACACAAACTCATGAAATTTAAAGGAGACATTCCATGTACAGCTTTAATTTACATGAGAACAGCGTTCCTGTACAGAAAGCTGTTTATTTTGTTGCAATGATTTGAAATTCCTGCAGTGAATTCAGAACAGCACAACTGTAGTTCTCTTCCCTAGTGTGGGGCAGGAGCAGAATACAGCGAGGAATTGACAGAATTTCCAAATCCTTCAAGGAACGTGCTGAATTCATGGTGGTCAGCCTGCCCACATCATGCTTATTTGTTTCAGGATCTGCCACTGTGGTTAAAGAGGTTTAAATCCCACATTGTGCCTCTGACAGATCCTGGTCTCTACAACACGGACAAGTGCTACGCTGGATTCATACCAACAACTGTGTTCTTCACCTTGTCACGTAAACACTGCTTCTAGCATTATGCTTTCAAAGAACAGTCTCTCTCTAAGATGACTGCCAAGCCCAGCTGTTTGTGAAACGGCTGCTGTTTTTCTTACCTTGTTCTCATCATGGGGACTTCAGGTAGAAAAATTCCTTAGGATTCTACAGTCAGCTTCACCAAGTCACATCTTCAAAAGTGGCTGAGCTTCATCTAAGCTATATGGACAGATTCAAACAGCACCCTTCTGAGGAATTCAGAATTAAAGGGGCCCCTGACCTGAGAAACACAAGAAAAGGGAGAGGCTAAGACTTATTAATGAAAGCAAAGAAAGCTAAAAACCCAAAAGATCCCAAGGCCCGCATTCCTACCACTGACCTGTGGTGCAATGTTGGGAAAGTCAGGTAAGCCTCATTTTATTGGGAAGAAAGGTACCGTCAAGCATCAGCTGTTTGTAAAGCTGCTTTGAAACTGACAACAACCAGACTTTGAGTACTTCTTCCTGTTTCTCACAAGGACAAATTCTAAGCACCATCAAGCAGTGTACTCCTTTCTACACTTAGCACAGTGAAGACTTACTGTATATTACTTGATACTTGTGCGGAACGTAGAGTTGCTTGAGGGGAACACAGAGCCACGTTTTCCTGTACAAGACACAGTAAAACTGTTGCATGGTGGCACTAAACATGGACATTAAAGCAAATGTGTTCTTCATTAACAGGTTTGAGCTCTATGAACAAACCAAAAACTGAGCACCTTACTTACCTCAGCAACCAGAATCAATGATCCCAACTGCTGCACTTACTTCTGCAGCACTGAGATACCCAGCAGAAATGCATGTCTGTGAAGTGATGGAACAGACGGAACAGCCTCCAGTGGGCCTCCCAGCTTCAGGACTCTCCAATTCCATCTGGTGCTCTGCACTTCCCAGACATGAGCAAGAACAACCGCTGTCCTCCCAGGCATAGGGCCCTGGCCATCACGAGGCAGCTGCTATCAGGATTTTCTACAACAGAAAAACAAGACTCAATTTGGAACAGTCAGCAGTGCTTACTCTAGTGAAGAAAGAGGACATAGCTATGAAGTAGCAGTTTATTTAAATGGACGTGCTCAGAAGGGCATGTAGCAGTGTACTTAGAGGACATATTTGGAAGGATAATTGTAGCAGTGTTCTTAAATGGATGTATTTGGAAGGGTAAGCAACAGCAGAAGGGCAACACCACTCTCACTTTTGTCAAACGCTGCTGCAGTGCTGAAAAAAACTCAGAGACTTGATCTCTGATCACTGCAAACTGGAGCATCTGTTGGCTGCTACACGTATGAAGCACCACTATAAGTGAGTGTTTGCAGGCAAGGCGTTAAATAAAAGAACAGCTTACCACTTAAGATCTCTACCACAACACTGGACTTACTCATTTAAGTCAGACGGCCATCAGATTGGTCAGGCAAGACTTTCCCCTTGTGAAGCTGTTCTGGCTGTCTCGGATCACCCACTCATTCCTCATGCGCCTTAATATGTCTTCCAGGAGGACCTGATCCATGGCTGATCTTCCCAGGCACAGAGCTAAGGCTCAGCAGTCTGTAGCTTCTCCTGCCTCCCTTTCTTGTAAACGGGAGGGATGTTTTCTCCTTTCCAGTCCCTGGGGACTCTGCTTGACAGCCACAACTTCTCAAATATGACGGAGAGCGGTTCAGCAGCCACATCAGCAAGCTCCCCTACGATTTTGCAATGCACATCATCTGGCCCCATGGACTTGTACACATTCTTTCTCACAAGGTAGTCTTGCTCTTGTTCTGCCCTTACAGTGGAGGTAATCTGCTCCCACAGCTCCCACCTAGAGGTTTAGGTTCAGGGATGTGAGAATCCTGGCTGCCAGTGATGACTGAGGCAAAGAACACACTGAGTACCTCAGCCTTCTCCAGAGCTGCTGTAGCCAGTTTTTCCTCTCCATTCTCCATAGGGCTACTCTCAAGGACTGCTCCTTCCAGTCTGTATGGATGCCTAGGATTCCTCCGGCTCAGGTGCAAAACTTTGCACTTTGCCGTGTTGAACCTCATCAGGTTCACTTGGGCCCAACTTTCCAGCCTGTTGCAGAGCCTCTGAATGGCATCCCTTCCTTCAACCGTGTCCACCACAACACTCAGCTTGGTGTCATCAGCAAACTTGCTGAGGGTGCACTCAATTCCATCATCCATGTCATTGATAAACATGTTAAAAAAAGCACCGGTCCCAAGACAGACCCCTGGGGGACAGCACTCGTTACTAGCCTCCACCTGCACACAGAGCCATTGATGACCACCCTCTGTCTGCGGCCTTTCAACCAGTTTCTTATCCATCGAGTGGTCCACCCATCAAATCCACACCCCTCCAGCTTGGAGATAAGGATGTGGTGGGGGACCATGTCAAAGGCCTTGCTCAAGTCCAGGTAAATGACATCGATCGCCTTTCCTTTGTCCACCGATGCCGCCACTCCAACATAGAAGGCCACCACACTGGTCAAGCATGACCTTCCTGTGTTCTTCCCAGGTGATGCGCCCTTGCTTCCAATGTCTGTACTTGCCCTTCTTTTCCCTTGCTTTGACCAGCAGGCCCTTGCCAAGCCATGCTGCTTTCCTACCTTCCCTGCCTGCTTTCTTATTCTGAGGGATGGAAAGCTCTTGCTCTCAGAAAGGCATCTTTAAAGAATAGCCAGCTTTGCTCCCCTATCTTGTCTCTAAGGACTTCTTCAGCAGTCTCCAAGATTGCTTACAGGTCACCGTGCTGTCTTGACAGCAGATATTCAGGCAATTGAAATCTCCCATTACTATGAGAGCCTGCCAGCATGAAGGTTCTCGCAGCTGATGCAGGAAGGCCCCATCAAGAGGCTTCTCTTGATCAGGTGGTCTGTAACAGACTCTGACCACCACCTGTCTCTTGTTGGCCCCACCCCTAATTTTCAACCCACAGGCCCTCTGCCTGTTCCTGTTTCTGAGGGGGATCCTCATAGTCTATCCATTCCTTAACACGGAGTGCAGCTCCTTCAGCCCGCCTGCCTTGTCTACCCCTTCTAAAAGGTTGAATGCCCTCCATGGTGGTGTTCCAGTTATGTGAATCATCCCACCACGTTGCTGTGATGGCAGTAAGATCAAGGTTTTCCAGGCGCACCACGGTTCCCAGCAGCCCTTCGTTATTCCCCGTGCTGCATGCATTGATACAGGGGCTCTTCAGCTGGGCTTCTGGACACACTACCTTTCCAGAGGAGCCCGCCCACAAACCTCTGGGACAGATCTGAGGTTTTTCCATACTGCTTCCTAAACTGACAGTGTTCCCTGGCTCTCCTCTGTCACACTGTACTTCCCCTTCCCTCATCAGCTCTGCTGTAAAGCCTTCATCGTGAGCCCAGCTAGCTTGCTCTCCTCTATATTCTTGCCCCTCCCGATTGCATCCCGTCCCACACTGAATCATGGAATCACCATTCGCGGTTTGTTCAAGGCGCTGCCTGGACCCTAGGAGCCACAGCCCTGGGCACCACACCGCTCGCACAACCAGCCGAGCAGAGACGAGGGGCGGCCCTCTCACCCCGCTCGCGCTTATCCTCCACCCGCTCCGAACACCGCTCATCACCTTCTCCTGCCCGGGCCCCAGGACAGGGCCGTCCGTCTGTCCGTGCAACCGCGTGACACCGGGCGTCAACTTCCCCTCTGTCCACCGAACACATCTCAGCTTGACGGTCGCCTCTCAGCCTGCTCAGCTGCTCCAAAAGACCATCCGGCTCGGCACATCCACGCCCACCCATCCTTCCCCCCTAGCGGCCCGGCCCGCCGCCCGCCCGCCCTGTGTGAAACGCGCCAACCGCCGCTCCGCGCCGCGCCGCGCCGCGCGCTGCTCGCCTGCCCTGCTCGCCTCGCCGCCGGGTCGCCGCGCCCCCTGCTGGCCGCCACAGTACGCCCAGGGCCGAGTCAGAACGAGGAGGCAGCAGTTCCAAAAGTTGGGGTATTCAAAGTGCTTTGGTGATTTATCACAGGTTTTTCTGCAGCAGATTGCAAATATAGGCTTAAAGCACCCAACTCAGATATTGCAGAAGAATTCTGACAGGTGAATGGGAACGTGCTAGTAACTTCTGGCTGCCACCCCGGCAGTGGCATTTCGGATCTGTTGGGTTTGTTATTAGGCGACTAACCGGGGATTCGGGCTGTCACGGTGCAGGTAGTTGGACTGTCTCATGATAAGCACATATGGGAGTTATTCAGCATTGTGGTAGGTGCTTGGAACAGTCCGTCCATTGGCCTTGAGGAAGAAATTAAGCGAGGAAGAAGGAGCTGAAGGATGAAGATAAGGAACAAGAAGACGGACACCACCTGGAGATGGCCACCATGGAACAGTGTAACAATGAAGGGCCAATGGTAGGACTGGTGCTGGGCAGCTTGGACTGATACCCACCAATAAGGTTCTGACAAGTGGACTCTGGAGGGTATATAAGATACTGTTGAATTTCAATAAACTGCCATTTTGCAGCATCCTCCATATTGGTGTCTGTGTTGCAATGGTCCTAGTGAGGAGAGACTGCGGGTAGAGCAAGGAGAGATCGCTAGCCCCTGCAGTGAGGGACCCTGCAATGGTGGCGTGTCTGCGGCAAGATCTAAGAAGGGGCACTCTCGCAGTCTTTTTGTTGTGCTATAGGCCGTCTCCCATTTGTGCAGGAGCTGCCAGCATTTGAAGAGAGAAGGTAGTGAGTTATACGTGTGCTGAAGACAGACTTGATTCGAGTACGAGTTTAGCACTTGCTGCCTTCCTTCCAAGCTCCCACACCTGCATTAATAATGGCTAATAGGGGGTCGGAACTGATAAGGTGCCAAGGTGATAAGGTTTATTTTTCATTAAGTTCCATGGCAGAGTTTTCTTCCCCTCGTGTTCCCTTGACTCATAACTGTTTTCTTACAGTTTTTAACCTGCCAGTCATTTCCATCTCCGTCAGCACACAAAACGACAGAATGTTTCCCCAATGCAGGAACATACAGTGCTAGCCTCGGGTGGGAAAAGCTGAGATTATAGGAGGAGCATTGGAAGTCCCAGGTGAGCGATGGGAAGAATGGCAGATGGGAGAGGATGACGAGAAGACTGCCCTAAACTATCTGAAAAAAAAAAAAAAAAAGGGCTATTACTACATATTCAGATTTTATCAGGCATAGCTCTGGATCACCGTGTGTTAGAGGCTATGGATATTGCTGATTGTGGAAGTTTAACATAACACACTTGGGTGTTCTTAGTGCTTCTTTCTGCAAACTTGGAGCAAATAGGCGTGTCTTTCCTTCCATTATGATGAAAGCACGGAAGGGTTGCTTGGGTCACAGTGGTTGCTGGGATGGGCAGGCCTGGCCTACAGCTTGGTACCAGACCTGGTGATCTGCTGTGCGTGCTGCACTCGCAGATTGAGCTCTGGGCCTTCCTTTGCGAGGATAACGCTGTGAGATCACGTCAGAAGCAGCGCTGTGCTGTGGACGTGAGCTGGTGGCAGCTTAGACTGAGCGGGCTGAACAGGTGAGTTGAGGTGGTTTCTGGATTGATGCTGGAAGGTGTTTCAGGAGAAAAGCCAGGCTGGGGATCTTGCGCTGCCTTTGCCGCCTGCTGCCCCGCACCCTGCCAAGGGATTGTTGCCAGAGGCGTTTGGTTCCATTTCAGATTCTGTAAGAGCACAGATTTCAGAAAGAAAGAACAAAAGGAAGAGCGAAAGAGCACATATTCTCCCAGAATGCCCCTCTGCCCCGAGAGCAGGCACAGCAGCTGCAGCAGCAGCCTTCCTCTGTCAGGGATTCCCGGTGCCTGGTCAGCCACCAAAGAGGAAAATGACAGAGAGAACAGGAGAGCAGGGCCTCTCAGTACAAACACAGGAAAGAAGGAGTTCTGGACTAAGGGAAAGGCTTCCCATTATAAACAGGTGCTACCTAAAAATTAACCGTCAGGGATTTGGGACCGGCCTCCACCTGAGCACATCTTTATTGAACAGGCTGTCTCCAAGCAAGCGTTGTTGCTTCTGTGGTGCGGAACGTGTTCTGTCCTGATCCAAGGTTGGCATGTTCTGCCTTCTTCCGCATACGTTTAGTGAGAACTCACAGCAGTAACGGTGGTGGCAAGCCAGGCACTCAGCTGTGACATCACCAAGCACAGCACTGTGTGCTCAGGTGACACGCATGAGCCTTGCAGCCACAAAGGCGCTGTGCAGCTCAGTGGCCGTGCCTGTCCCGTGGCTTTGCCAGCCCTCTGCTGAGGGAGCGCTGTTGGCTGTGGGAGTTGGTCGCGTGTTCCCAGCTGTCATTTCCACAATCCACTGAAGGTTGCTTGAGTGTTGGGATAGTTCCTGTACGCAGCTGATGTCAAGGCATTTCATTTCCCCCCTTCCACCCCCCTACCCCCTCCACCCCTCCACTCAAGAAACCAATCGAGCGAGAGAAGACGGCCGGGAAAATGCTTATTGCTCACTGTTTTCCACCTCTCGATACTTTCTTTAGGGTCCGTTGTTTTCCCTGATCAAGCCAGAAGACTTCCAGTCCAAGAAAGAGCGAGGCAGCTCTTTCCAGGAGTGGCAGAAGTCCCTGTGGAGAGATCCTCGAGAACCTGAGCTTGTTCTAGGAATTTCTCCAGCATGGCCAACCAGGGAAATGGTTCTTATTCCTCTTCGCACTCCACATCTCGCAAGGTACGCTTGGGTGCCTGTTGCTTTGTTTTTCTTGCTTTTCTTTAGAGTTAAAGAGGGAGGGGTTGTGTAGGAGGATGCCTGCTGCTCTTTGGTTCGCTTAGTACCCACTTAGCTTCTGAGTTTGGTTCTCAGAATGAGATCTGATGTCATGGTGGATTCTCAAGTTGTGCTCTTTTGTTGTTTGTTTTTTCAGATTCGCTTGAATTGTGGTGAGAATATGTGGAGAAAACAGAAAGCCTCCGAAGGTAAGAACTTCTTGTAAGGTAGCGTTGGGGTGCCTTCATCCAAATATGACTGCCTGAAGGGTATTTCTGATGTCTGAGAGAGGAAAATTGCAGTTCTGTGCCAACTGCAGAAATGGCAGAGTAATAATCAACAGCTAAGGGTCACATTGAATAAAATATGCTTGAGAATTGGAAGGTTGTGATTGACGGTTCTGAGATTGTCCTCCAAAGAGCTGTTCTTCAAGTGTTGCTTGTTTTCTCTTTGTCTGAAGGTGATGGGAGTGGCATCCCAGTGAAGAGCAGCCTTGCTGAAGGACTGGGGAGGAAGGTGGAGGTTAACAAAGCACCAACGAATGCTACAGGTATTCAGCGGGCACTGGAAATTGGTGCACAGCTTTTCTGCTTAGGCTTTCTGTTTCTTCTTTCTCGTGGTTCTTCTCTTGGCATGTCGCTGGAGCTCTTACTGTCTGGGATTTGAAGTTACCTCTGCTGTTCTATTTTGAAATGCGTCCCCAAAGTTGGCATTGATGCAGCCTCCCTCCTTTGTTCCCTTTGGTTCTGTAGTTCACGTCCCCGGCTCTGGGAAGGAGAGGCTAGGATTGTCCTGCGGACAAACTGGCACGAGGACAGACAGTAACTGGACATTCTGTATATCACACTTAACTCCTTAAATTTATGAGCAATTTCATACAGCTCTAAAAATTGATCTTAAAGGAAAAACAAAAGCAACCTGGTTCTGTTTTCCTGGAGTGCTGAAACTCTTCTGATGGCTGCTATTAGAAATGCGCTCCGGGGATGCGGTATTTTTCCACTTGCACATCTTCTGTGAGCCCTCCCAAGGTGCAGTATGCTTAGGCACGGGTAGAACAGAGCCACTGCTAGCAGCAGGAGTCTGAGATGCGAATGGAAAGATGCAGTCAGAAGGGAACAGGATAGGTGAGCGATTTTGTGTAGCAACTCTCTCTGGATGGGGCCGGTCTTCAAAATGGTACAAGCAGCTCAGGAGAGGAGAGGGATTTGCAGAATGAGCCTGTCCTCAGATGCATTTCTGTGAGCACTGCAGATTGGTTTTCCTTAGTGCTGCGGCAGGTTTTGGAGAGTGGAAGTATTGTTGGAATCTCTGTTCATCTTGGCGCTTCTCGTTTCTCAGTGACCCCAGAGAAGGCTGCTAAGTCGACAGGAGACTTCCGTGTGAAAACACTGGAGGAAATCCGCCAGGAGAAAGTGAATCGACAAGGCGGAACTCCAGCTCAGCTCCAAGCTGAAGGGCAGAGCACAGAGACACGACCTTCCCAGGCAGTTTGCACCTCAGCTTTCTCCCAAGCCCTGCCTCTCAGAAAACGCAGGCGATCAGAAGATGGGAAGCAAAATGCAGACGAGTTGCCTACCAAGAGAAGGGTTCAGGGTGAAAACAGTATGCAAGGCGTTCCCACTCCATCTGTTGCTGGCCAAGAGAAGGTGGAAGAGCCAGTGCATAAAGTCAAGCCTTTGGAAGAAATCCATATTAAAACCCTGGACGAAATCAAGAGGGAGAAGGCTCTGCGGCTGCAGCAGAGGGAAGAAAGCGTGTCAGCTCCTCCAGCCCCACCCGCACCTGCCCCAGCACGGAGGAGATCGATCCGGAGTCCAAAGCTAGCAGGTACTGAGTTGCTTTAGTACGTCCCTGGGGAAATGCTAGCCCTGTTAGCAAATGGGGTTTGCATTGGGTTTGCTTCTTGTGCAGAGGATGAAGAAGTTTAAGGCTACAAAGACCATCTTTCTAAAGCATGTATCGACTCCTTAGAGTAAGGGCCAGTTTCTGTCCAAAAGAGCAGGTGTCACGGAGTTGATAGATCAATCTACGTCCGTGACAGGGGGTAACAGGCCTCTGCCCTTCCCCCCCACCCCAGTCCCACAAAAATGGGGAGGAAGGAAGGGAGGAAAAGAACAGCGGCAACAATCTATGCAGGAAAACTTATTTTACTATAATATCGGAATACAAGATAACACAATATAATACAATTTAATTAAAAATTGAGATTAATAAATCAGACAAGATGAGAGAGAGAGTTCCGGGGACCGAGTCAAACCTGAAAAGCTTGGAACGGGTGGGAAAGCGCCCTCCAGCAGCCACTGCAAGGCAGCAAAAAGAGCGCCCCCTCACCCGGAAGGGCCAGATCCCGTGACTTCTGTAATGCACAGGGATAGGTACCTGGAATTGGGGCATTAACACTTTAATGCCCCGTACACTACATGATGTTTTGATGTGCAATACTGAAACCCAAAAACAAAAAACACAGAACCATGAACAATCTCTGTTCATCTTGGCGCTTCTCATTTCTCAGTGACCCCAAAGAAGGCTGCTAAGTCGACAGGAGACTTCCGTGTGAAAACACTGGAGGAAATCCGCCAGGAGAAAGCGAATCGACAAGGCGGAACTCCAGCTCAGCTCCAAGCTGAAGGGCAGTGTAAAACCGAAGAGCAGAGCACAGAGACACGACCTTCCCAGGCGGTTTGCACCTCAGCTTTCTCCCAAGCCCTGCCTCTCAGAAAACGCAGGCGATCAGAAGATGGGAAGCAAAATGCAGACGAGTTGCCTACCAAGAGAAGGGTTCAGGGTGAAAACAGTATGCAAGGCGTTCCCACTCCATCTGTTGCTGGCCAAGAGAAGGTGGAAGAGCCAGTGCATAAAGTCAAGCCTTTGGAAGAAATCCATATTAAAACCCTGGACGAAATCAAGAGGGAGAAGGCTCTGCGGCTGCAGCAGAGGGAAGAAAGCGTGTCAGCTCCTCCAGCCCCACCCGCACCTGCCCCAGCACGGAGGAGATCGATCCGGAGTCCAAAGCTAGCAGGTACTGAGTTGCTTTAGTACGTCCCTGGGGAAATGCTAGCCCTGTTAGCAAATGGGGTTTGCATTGGGTTTGCTTCTTGTGCAGAGGATGAAGAAGTTTAAGGCTACAAAGACCATCTTTCTAAAGCATGTATCGACTCCTTAGAGTAAGGGCCAGTTTCTGTCCAAAAGAGCAGGCAATCAAACATCTCATTGTTGAGGTTAGATCAGCTTTTAAAAAAAATAACAATAAATAAATGTGGAATGGATGAGAAGAGCTCAGATGCTGTGTGGATGGCACACCGCAGCCTTTCTCTCAATAGTGGACATGAGGACATAAACACGCATGGGAAACAGAGGTGCTCAGGGTTCTTTGCTTTTGCTGCTGAACAACGAGATTTTGTTTGTTTCTTTTCAAGCTCCTGCCATAGAAGCAGAGACGCAGGTGGAACGCAGCACATCAGTTCCAGAAGCTGTGTGCGCAGCTGCACGGAAGCGCAAAGCAGCTGAGATGTGTGGCAGTGCTGTGAGTGCCACCGCTGACGGCACGGAGGAGCCTCCAGCTAAAACTGCAGCTGTGGTAAGGACCGTGGCTGAAGCTGTCGTGGATCCCCAGTCGTAGTGAAATGGAAGTTTCACGTTTCTCTTGGGGAAACGCTGGAAGGTTCACAGGTTCTCTGTTCCTGGAAGCCAGGAGCTGCCTGCAGATTCCTGCAGTAAGCTTCCAGTGTTCATTAGAGGCATGGCAGCGTTCGTGTAGTACTCTGTGATTGCACCCTTCTGGGATTTCTCTGTGGTGTGAAGGATTTTGTCAGTTAGTGCTGTGTTCTCTAAAACACTGAAGCTCCTTGGTAACTTTGAAGGGAATCTGAACTTCTTTCAGGAGCGCTGGGGCTCTGCCTTTGGGTTAAGGCTCGGCAGCGCCAGAGAAGATGCAAGGATGCGTGGAGGAAGAAGCTGCTCAGGAATGTTTCCCTGTGCATCATTCTTGCTGTCTTGTTTCTCCCTAGGCTGTTGCTCCAGCCCGGCCAGAGGACATCCTGGTCACTGTACGTGAAGCAGAGACACCCCCAAACAGGTGATGACCACAGCTTGTTTTTTTTCGTAGTCATGGATGTTTTCCATGATCTGTAAGTTCTCCCATGCCTAGGAAAACAGAGGGATTTGATCTAATTGGTGCCAACAACCACCAAAGTCATTTGCCATCAGAAATAACGTCCCAACTGCTAGTGGCTGCTTGTGCCTTTAGATTGTTTTCTTAACGTTGCTAAGTGTTCCAGAGCCTTGTTGGCTCCTCTGAACGCCTGAATGAAGATGAGGAGAAGTCCCTCCAGTTCCTTGTGAAGTGATATTTGAGGAGTGGCCAGCCATGCTTTTTGGTGCTCAAGAATGCCACCTCAGGAATCAGAGACTTTGACAACACTGCTAGGAGAACAAAGAGCAGAAGGGATGGATGGAGATCAGCCTCCTGGGCTGGCAATCCGTCTCTGCAGAGCATGTCATGAGAAAGAGAACTGTAGTGGTGAACACAGACAGATATGGGTGGAGGTTGACTTCCTAGCATTATTACAGTCCAAGTAATGAAGGAGGCAAAGTGCCTCTGGCTACAGAAATTGGACCATGCTTGTAGGCACCAAGCGCTCTGTCTGCACAGATCAGTCGCCGCTGAAAATCACGCCTGCTTTTGGATTGGACCTTAACTGTAGGCCAGGTTCAAGGAGTGACAACCTCCGTATTGGTAGGAGTTGAAGGGAAGGTTAACGATAGATTTTAGAGCTGGTCTGAAGAAAAGGCTTCTCCAGTCAAGAAGTGCCAGTACTGATTTTTCTCTTCCTCGTTCTCCCAAGTCCCGAGCTGCATCTGGGATGCTGGGCAGAGTCTGTGGCCCAGGCAGAGCACTCCAGTTGTGCTTCACCTCCTCCAGAAGTAACAGCAACGACACAGCAGCTGTGCTCCAGCGGGGCAGAGAAAGCGCCCTTTGCTGCAGAAGATGACTATGAGACACTAATGCTGGAGCTGTCAGGTGGAGATGTGGAAGGAGGAGAGGATTTGGAGCTGGGGATGGATGTTCATGAGCTCCTTCAAGAACTCTCTGAAGTGGCTCAAGGATGCTGGGCAGAGTCTGTGGCCCAGTCAGAGGACTCCAGCTCCGCTTCAGCTTCTCCACAAACAGCAGCAAAGGCACAGCAGCTGTGCTCCACCGGGGCAGAGAAAGTGCCGTTTTCTGCCGAAGATGACTATGAGCAGGTAATGCTGGAGCTCTCAGATGGAGAGTTGGAGGGAGAAGTGGATTTGGAGCTGGCAAACAACGTGGATGAGCTCCTTCAGGATCCCTCTGAGATGCCTCTGGGATGCTGGGCAGAGTCTGTGGCCCAGGCAGAGCACTCCAGTTGTGCTTCACCTCCTCCAGAAGTAACAGCAACGACACAGCAGCTGTGCTCCAGTGGGGCAGAGAAAGCGCCCTCTGCTGCAGAAGATGGCTATGATGATCTAATGCTGGAGCTGTCAGGTGGAGATGTGGAAGGAGGAGAGGATTTGGAGCTGGAGATGAATGTGGATGAGCTCCTTCAAGAACTCTCTGAAGTGGCTCAGGGATGCTGGGCAGAGTCTGTGGCCCAGACTGAGGACTCCAGCTCCGCTTCACCTTCTGCACAAACAGAAGCAAAGGCACAGCAGCTGTGCTCCACCGGGGCAGAGAAAGTGCCATTTTCTGCCGAAGATGACTATGAGCAGGTAACGCTGGAGCTCTCAGATGGAGAGTTGGAGGGAGAAGTGGATTTGGAGCTGGAGACAGATGTGGATGAGCTCCTTCAAGATCCCTCTGAGATGCTTCTGGGATGCTGCGCAGAATCTGTGGCCCAGGCAGAGAACTCCAGCTCCGCCTCAGCTGCTCCAGAAGTAACAGCAAAGACCCAGCAGCTGTGCTCCAGCGGGGCAGAGAAAGCGCCCTCTGCTGCAGAAGATGGCTATGATGATCTAATGCTGGAGCTGTCAGATGAAGATTTGGATGGAGAAGAGGATTTGGAGCTGGAGACGGATGTGGATGAGCTCCTTCAGGAACCCTCTGACATGGCTCAGGGATGCTGGGCAGAGTCTGTGGCCCAGTCAGAGGACTCCAGTTCCGCTTCAGCCTCTCCTGAAGTAACAGCAAAGAGCCAGCAGCTGTGCTCCACCGGGGCAGGGAAAGTTTGCTTCTCTGCAGAAGATGACTGGGAGAAGCTCATGCTGGAGCTCTCAGGTGGAGATCTGCAAGGAGGAGTGGATTTGGAGCCAGGGAAGGATGCGGATGAGCTCCTTCAGGAGCTCTCTGACATGACTGAGGGCATAACCCATTAGTATTTTCACAGAATCATAGACTCACAGAATGGCCTGGGTAGAGAAGGACCTCGAAGATCATCCAGTTTCAACCCCTGCTACGTGCAGGGTCGCCAAGTACTGGAGCAGGCTGCCCAGTGCCACATCCAGCCCGGTCTTGAATGCTTCCTGGGATGGGGCATGCACAACCTCAACCTGTTGCAGTGCGTCGCCACCCTCTCTGCGGAAAACTTCCTCCGAGTATCTGGCCTGAACCTCCCCTGTCTTAGTTTAAAACCATTCCCCCTTGCCCAATCACTATCCACCCATAAGCTGTATTATACTATCCATTGTTCTTTTATGTTAATTTCTTTCTTAATAAAATCTTTTTTTTTTTTTCCCCTATACTGAGGCTGTACTTCTTCTTGCTGATGCTTTGCAATTATTTTTTAATTATGTTCTGCACTTCTGGAGGTTTTTGTGACTTTTCCAGTTAGCTCCTGGGATCCCTTTGTCCTAATTCCGATGGGTTCTGCCCCTTTCTAGCTCGACGGCATCGCAGTTTCCTGTGCACCAGTGTCCTCTGTCGCATTACGCTCCTGTGTTTCTGCCATGCCAGACCATCTGATCAACGTAATCCAATTAATCTGATTTTTGTTTCCTGCACCTGAGTGGAGGCAGGGCCCCTCTAGTACTGCTTCTTTTACTCGCCAGTCACTTGGCATGAATGCAAACCAAAACGCTCGTTATCAACCTCAGAAGTAAGATCAGGCCATGGTTTTGTTCTGGGGAGCTGCCCGTGGGAAACTGGATCCAGCGTTTTCCTGGAAGAATTCCCTTTTGTGATTGTTTTTCCTTGTAATTTCTTACTGTGCCACTAGGGTCAAGGTGGCTTTTCTGTCCCACTGCTTCATTGCGTCCCCACTGCCACGCAAGCAGGGTGGCATGTGTGTGTGTGTACCTACTGTAGCCTGCGTGGGAGAGAGTCTTGTCCATGCAGGTGGAGAGGAAGGTATATTCCCATGGAATTGCTTTACCTCTTGGGAAAGCTCCTCCTCAGCTGAAATGCCAGTTGATAGGGAGGAAGAGACACTTTCTTTGTATTGCTGAAGTTGGCCAGCCCGTCCGTCTGCTATTTGTTCTTCTCCTTCTTTCCAGGTCGTTGCTACCGGTGAGCTGGCATTTGGTGATGGTGCACTGCGTGCCACTTTTTGCCACGTGGATTGTGTGCAGTTGATACTACTTGGATTTTGTGGTTGCTGTTCAGGCTAACATTATGCACTGCCTCCAGCACTGCTGGAGATATCGCATGCCTCTTTCCATGCTGTTTCTCTGGCCTGGCTGACATGCAGCATTTTTCAGATGTGGAACCAGTACTGGAATTTCCAGTAGCTCATTTGCAACATTTTTGCTTTTGCTGTTAATTTGTAAGAGGAATTTCATCACGACTGTGCTTGGATACTAAAGTTTACCTGTACCTAACACATGTCATGTACTTGGAAGAAAAAAAGAAAAAAAGCAACACGAAAAAACAACATGGCTTAACAAGGCAGAGCTGCAAAGTCATTTTGAAAATAAAATAGTTGGTACCACTAGTGAGTCACGGTGCAATCAAGGGTTTAATCAAACAACGACATGGTACAGAATATTTAGATAACATAAATACTCTGTACAGTCACTACAAGTAGTTTCTTAATAAGTAAAATTGGTTAAACATATGAAAGATATAGCCATAATATCATGCTTGTTTGAACATCCATGGTATGTTGTAGTAGAGAGCATACTTATCAAATAGTTTCCATGCTAAGGTTTCTGCAACGTGACATCAACAGCCATATTGAATACAACTACCAAATGCAGTCCTCCAGAGATGGTAAAGAACTCAGAATGAGTTCAGAAAATCCTGAAAGCACGTAAAGCCTCATTTTGAACACTTGAGCAGTCCTGCCTTCTTCAAGATCATGAACACAACCAGGGCACAATTTTGTCTTTGGTATTTGGCCTTGAGAGGACAGTGTTTTAATGTTTTACAAATTTATTTTGCTGAACGAAGGGTAGTAAATTTCTTCTTATGTTTACCAAATTAAAACAAATTTTCATCAAATCCATCTTCTGTTTCTGGGATTTAAGATAGTATAAATATTTGGGCTTCCTCCTTTTTATTCCTGTGGAAACCACTGTAGACACAAGGAGCACAGTAACTCCATTTGATAGAGCAAATTGTCTGCTACAAAATACTGTTTTTGTACACAGTTACTGCCATTAGCTATGCGTTTTCACCAATGATGAGAAAGAGCCTTCATTACATGCTTATAAATATCTCCACCAATGGAGGTGACTCGCTGTTGCTGTTGCCACTGCTGAAACACACCACCCACTGCCTCAGTGTGCTTACATCCACTGTTTGACCCCCAACAGTGTTCAGCAATATCGATGAATGTCAGTGGGTACAACTTTTTCTGAATGGAGGAATTCAGTTGCACATCTTTGCTTCATAAGCATTCCATGTCAGATGCCAATTCTGTCATACTTCTCCTCTTCTGCTTTCTGTTGTACAGCAATAATTTATAATGGAATATTGGCAGGAAGGTTCAACCTGTGCTGCTGCACCACTAACATCCAGCTCTGATGTCATGGGCCAACAGAATAAAATGGAAGGCATTACTTTTGGACCAGCCCTTGTATAACTCTCCATTACTTGTGTAAGTCTGTGATAATATTTGAGTCCTGTCATACTGCACAAACAGCTAAAGGTGTAAGTCTTTCTTTCTGACCATATTCTCTTCTATTCTATACCATTTCTATTTTCCTATAGCAGTGCCCAGGTGCCAGCCAAGGGCTGCACTCTCATTCCCCCTCTTCAACAACATAGCAGCAGAAGGGAGAAAATACTTCGAAAAACTTCAGAAGATGGCTTGGGGGGAGGGGAGAGAAATTGCACACCACACTGGCAAAGTCTGTGCAGTCATAAGGAAATTACAATAAATTTATCAGGAAATGTTTCTTCTCCATTTTCTATTTTCTTTTTTTCTATCTGCTCTATTTTCATTAACTTGTCTGGATATCTAGCAGTATGTCCAATCCCACTGATAGTACTATTTTTCCATGTAGGCATTGTAATGATAAGTTAACCAGTTTGACATTTTGGAATATGTTCTATATTCTTGCTTTACAGCACTGATGTCTTCTACTAACACATCAGAAAATGATTATTTCTGAAAACTGCAACACTGCCTTTATTCAATAAATTTCACATTTCCAGATAGCTCATTAGAACTTTAATCACTTCTGTATTTCAAAACTGCATTATTTCAGTTTCTGTTTGGTAAGACAGCCTACTTCTTATGGCAGTCATTTATCCATAACAATCTGTGCAAACCTGGAGATGTGTAGATATATAATCAACAGGGCCACTGATTAAAGCATATTTTCCTTTTTAAAAATAAAAACAAACATAGGGCAAAATAGCTGGGTGATGGCCATTGGAAAGTAATACATTTATGTTTCAAATACACAAAAGACTGCTCTTCTACTGAGTTCCTTTAGCATATACAGTGTATTTCATACATTAGTTACTAGGAGTATGCTTGTTCTAGTACTATTGGCATTAGTTTAGTGATTAATATAGATTAATCCCACCATCCTTTGCCAATTTGCATATCAGATTGCACATCTGAACATTCTCTTTAAATTCTACGAAGCTCTTCAGGTGTGAAAAATGATATAAATCTGGTGATTATGACAAAAATTTATCTCCTGAACTATTATATAAGTCAATCTTTACTATGAAAGTGTATTAACATTGTTAATGTATGCATTAGATTATACTATACACTGATTAGTGGAATTTCTCTGTGGACTGTTCTTGTTCATTCGTGAGTAAATAAACTAAAGGATACCAGCTCATCACGAGGACCAGAAAGGCAGCCCAAGCCTGGAGACAAGTACTTTACTACTTGGAAATCAGAGAATTAGCTTTGCAGACAAACTGTAATTCTGGTATCCTAGGCTCTTTTACATGTCTTTGGCAACTCCTCACTCTCTACTCATCAAAGTGACTATTACAAGAATGAATCAAAGGATGTCTGGAGAAATAAATGAGAAGATGTTTTCTTGAGTTTTACTCAGCAGCACGTGTTAATTAGTGATTGGTAAATTTGTATTCTAAGCATACACCTGAAAGGTACCAAAACCTCATTTGGTGTGCCCACCAAAACCAACACACCATTTACACTAAGTAATATTTAATGCTATACTCTATGCTTTGCATCCTTGGCTCTCTCCTCAGTCAGCACAGAACAGCTGTGAATTTAGCGTGGTACATGCTGAGATATATAATGTTCCAAATAGTGTGATAGATATCTACTTAATAAACTTCTAATGGCGTGATGTCTGAATGATACAGATACAACACCCATAATAGAGATGTATCACCCACATGCCTAATTGTCTAAACACGTCCTTTAAACATTTCTGAGGGTTAATGCTTCTCACTGCATGCTAGTTCCTTGTTTCAACACATGCCTTCCATAGTTTTAAATACTTCAAGCATCATTAATGCTATTCCACTGTGAAATTAATTGCACAGTAAATCATTGTAGCAGCCATGTATATGTGCTAATAACATGAGCTTTCTGTATAGCACACAGAGTAATGAAGAATATGTAATCACACTGCTCTTGCTTTTTATAGGATACTTATCAATGGATACTAGTGCTTGATTGACAGCTCCATTAAGCAAACCCCTCTTATCTGCTTGCAGAAGAGCATGGCAAGAATTGTGACCACTTTCCTGTTTAATTTGTCAGACTGCAGCTTCTTTCAGCCTGTATTTGGGTAAATGTCTCTGGTGTGAAGATGTTAGCGTAGACTTCACAGCCCATTCAGGCCTTGTCCTTGTCTGATTGCCAGCCAAAGATTATTTTTGACTATGGATTAATGGAATAGATGCCAGCTATCCAGGAACTTGGAACAGAATCTCATTACATTACACTTCACAGAAATACACAAAACAGCCATCAGAGGATTTTATCATTGGATAATATGCTGTGCAGTCAAGATATTCTGAATACTCTACAAACACAAACCTGCATTACAAGAAAATTGAATAATATTCTCAGGAAAACGATTAACCTAACAATAACAAAAAAAACCAAAAAAACCCATAATAACAATTTTAATTTCATGGGGGAGGGGACTTTCCCAGTAATTTGTTGGAAGTGGGTTACGTCTTTCAGTGCTTTCATGGATGCGTGTTGAAAAGCTTGTTTAAGTTTTTCAAACATAAGAGTTGATTTAGTAAAAGGCATTACCTCTACCTGTAAATGCCTCTTAAGCAGGTGGAATTTGTATCACTGATGAGATTTGATGAAAGATTTGTCTGTGCACATGAGAACTGTTGGCTTTCCACAGATGTACTCAGTATGAATGGGTTGGAGTTAATTTTCTTCAGCTTGACAGCTTGAATGCTGTTGTGATTTGTGACCAAACAGTGTTGATAACAAACCCTGTTCCTTAACAGCATTTACACAGTATCAAGGCTTTTGATTTTTGATCTGCCCTTCAGTGACTAAACTGGCATGTGAAAGTATGGGAAAAGACACAGCCAGGGCAGGTGACTCAAATTAACCAGAGATATTCTTTGTAATTTATGCTCAGCAACAGCATGAGAGCAGAAAGGGAGTGGATAAGATTTACAGAGGTTTGTCATCTCTTGTTTGACAGCTAGCTGTGCATTCATTTATGCATAAAAGCTGGTGAGTAATTGCCTTTCCATCACTATTTTTGTTATTTTCTTATCTTCATGTACACAGTTTCTTGCTTTTACTCTTCCTTTTCTCCCATCCCACTGTGCATGTGCATACAAGTGAGTGACTAGCTGTCTGGTGTTTAGCTGCCTACTGCGGTTAAACCAACATTGGCCTCAAAGGATTTAAGATAACAACAGATCAACAGATTTTGGGTTGTCCTGGACCAAATTTATAGCTGTTAGCTGTTAGCTACAGATTGGCAGGCTCTTGTGCTTGTCAAGGAGCTTACTTGTCATACTCTTTATTAAGGTCCAGTGCTTCTTAGTGTCTGCTTTTTGTTTTTGTTCTGCTCCTTATTGTTTCACTCTTCTGTGCCAGGGAATGTTTTGATAACAAAAATGCCCGTATGCCTGGGTTGATGGATGAACAGGACACTGCTCCAATTCTGCTGCTGTGATGAATAGGCTAGAACTCCAGTGTGAGCCCAGATCAAACTGATTGTGTCTTGTGAATTATTCAGTCTGGAAGGAGGTACATCTTGAAGCATCTGTGGACATTGGTAGGTTCACATGAAAGAGCAGATAAACCCCTGAAGAGCTTATAGTCCATGATTATGTCTATGCCAAAGCAGATTCATCTCTGAAGGAACTGTGATACATGGAGAGGGGCCACACTGGAGCAGGTACATCCTGAAGGGACTGTGGTCTGTGGATAGGGCCATGCAAAATTAAAGAATCATAGAATCATTGAATATCCCAAGTTGGAAAGGGTCAAAGGATCACTGAGTCCAAATCCTGACTCCTCATAGGACCACTCAAAAATCAAACAGCATGTCTAGGTGTATTGTCCAAATGCTTCTTGAATTCCAGTAGTCTTGGTACCACAACCCTGAGAAACATGTTCCAGTGCCTGACTACACTGTGAGTAAAGAATCTTTTCCTAATATCCAGCCTGAACTTCTCCCGACACAACTTCATTTTGTTCCCTTGGATCCTATCATGAGTCAACAGGGAGAAGAGCTTGGCAACTTCCCCTTTACCTCCTGTCCTGAGGAAAATGTAGACCAGGATGAGATCTACAGCTCAGACTTCTCTTCTTTAGGCTGAATAAACCAAATGAATCAGCCACTCCTCAAACATCTTCAATGAACATCCCCTTCCAACAGGCAACTAGCAATGCTGTGCTTGATGCATCCTGGATAAGTCGACACTTGCTCTCATTAAAATTAATGCAACTGCTGATTGTCCAGCTCCCAAATTTTGTAAAGGCCTCTCTTTACTTGACGTAGTCAACAACTCCTTGTAATTTACTATAATCTGCACACTTCCTTAGCATGAATATATAATAATAATATATAATAATTATAATAATAATAAGAAATTATTATTATTATTAATAATATATAATATATATGTCCTATATTTCATATGTAAAAATATTGAAGAGGACTGGCATCAAAACTGAGCATTGGGGAATCCCATGTTTTTTTGCCAGTTTGATGTAACCCAGTTTACAGTAACCCTTTAAGCCTAACACATTTGATGATGTATTTGATGATATATTACATAATAACATATATGTACTTGTCTATCTGTATGCTGGGCTCTTCTTCCTGAAGGACACAGTGAGAGACAATACTGAAAGCTTTGCTGAAATCCATAAAGCCTGCATTAGTTGCCTTGGTCAAGCAGATGGGTAACTTTGTCATAACAGGAAATTGAGTTTTTTAAACAGAACATTCCCTTTGTAAAGCCATGTACACCTCTAAGTGGCTGTTACTGTGGATAAGTTCTTGCTGTAGCAAGTACAACTCTGAAGGGAGTGTGCCTTATGGATGGGTTCGTGCTGCTGCAGGTACATCCCTGAGGGACTGTAGCCCATGACAAGGCCATGCTGGAGCAGGGATTAATAACCCATTAAGTTTAGTATTAAACTCAATTCCAACTGATGTCAGTGGCACCCTGTCCTCGGCATAGGGCTGGAACTAGATTTACTTTAAGATTCCTTCCAACCCAAGCCATTCTGTGATTCTGTGATGGAGGATGAGCATCACAAGAAGAGGTGCAAGTGAAGCTGTGACCTGATCTGAGCTGGCTTTGTTGATTCAGTGTTCTAAAAAAGACAGGGATCTTCTAGAGGGAGTCTAGAGAGGCCATAAAGATGAATAGGAGTCTCCTTATAAGGAAAGACTGAGAGACCTGGAACTCTTCAATGGAGAAGACTGAGTGGTGATCTCATCACTGTATCTAAATATCTAAAGTGTAGGAATCAAATGGATGGTTCCAGACTCTTTTCAGTGGTGTACAGTGCATACCATGGCATAAAACGTACAGAATAAGGGGTGCAGATTGTACTGGGTTTAGCTGCATTAGAATTTGTTTTGTCCATTATAGCTTATGGGGGGATTTGTTTTGCGTTTCTGATGGTGTTTTGGTTATTGTGGAACAGAGCTTGGAAAGCATCAAGGCCTTTTCTACTTACCACACTGTTCCACCAACAGGGCTGCATAAGACTGGAGAGGACACAGGTGGAACAGTGGAACTCAGCAGGGCAAATGGTTGTTCCATTGCCATATGGTGTCTTGCTTAGCAACAACATTTGGTGGAAATAAGGAGGAAAGGCAGATGTTTGGAGTTATGACTGTTATTCATGACTGAACTCTGCTTTCCTAGAAGTGGTTGTACGTCTGCCAGGCAATGTGAAGGAAAGAATTAATTCCTCATTTTGTTTCACTGAGTGCACAGCTTTGCTGTACATATTAAACTGTCTTCATCCCAGCCCATCATGTTTCTCCCTTTATAATTCTCCAGGTTTCTTCCTTATTACACTAGAGAAAAGAGAGTGACAGCTGTGAGGTGCAAAAACAAAAACTGATCTTTGAATAGAAAATTTTGAGCTTTCATGCGTTAATGAGAAGTCTTAACTTTTCCTGGGAAGTTTGATAAAATAAGATGTCTGAATGTACACCACATAAAAATAGCAGAAAAGGTTGTCATAATTACTTTACAGAAGAAAGTTCAAACATTCTTTGGCAGTAAGCAGGGCATCCACTGCACTAAACATGATGAATAGATTTGGGCTAGTTTCCTTTTTATTTACATGACTTTAAAGCTATGTAACTTGAAATGTCTTTTGTATTTCTTCAGCACTTTGTGAGTCTGTAACACAAATGCATAAGACTGTGGGAGCTTGTAAATGTTGAAAAGAATGTAATTTACAACTATATAGATTAAGATTCAGATTCTTATCTGCTGGAAATAGACTGAAGTGAATCAGGCCTACACATATTTGAATATTGCAAAAAATGTTTATCTTCTCTCATTTCAGTTCAGACACAAAATTCCTCTTTCAGAATTCTGCCAGCAGATGTCAGTGTCAATCTACCTAACAAAATTGCTCCAGCAAGTGCTTGGACCAAAATCATCTTCAGCAACTCGCTCAAGTAAAAGCCTTCCTTTATTCTGCATATAACAATTCTTTTCTTTTCTTTTCTTTTCTTTTCTTTTCTTTTCTTTTCTTTTCTTTTCTTTTCTTTTCTTTTCTTTTCTTTTCTTTTCTTTTCTTTTCTTTTCTTTTCTTTTCTTTTCTTTTCTTTTCTCTTCTCTTCTCTTCTCTTCTCTTCTCTTCTCTTCTCTTCTCTTCTCTTCTCTTCTCTTCTCTTCTCTTCTCTTCTCTTCTCTTCTCTTCTCTTCTCTTCTCTTCTCTTCAGAGTCTTGAGACAAGCAGTTATGGGTGAATATGGGAAATAAACTTTTTCTTTTAAATAAAATCCGTTAAAAAAGTAGAAACTTTTAATATTTCATTTCTTAGTTGGGGCTTTTTGTATTTTAATTTACATATTCTGAACCTGTTTGAGATGGTGGAGATATTACAGGGTACATTTGACTTCTACTATGACTTGTTTACGTACTCTCTAATTAGCATTTAGAGAATAAACTGTAATGGATATTTATAAAGACAAAAAATATTCTCTTTAAGAAAACAGTTTTTCAGCTGGTCTCTTATAAAAAGGTCTGTAAAGTCAAAAATGAGATAGAATGTACAAATTAGTATTTGAACTGGCCAATATAGAATATATATATATACACACATATATACATATATGTTCTCTATAAATTGCTTAATTGTCCACAAAGATTTATTGCAGAAACTTGGATGAGTCTTAGTCATTTTGCTTTAGTTTGGTTTGCTTTGGTTTGTTTTGATTTTCGACAAAGGTTAATCGATATTCACTGTCTGGCCAAGCAAGCAGCGCATTACACACATAAAGAAAAAAATGATAAACCAATGTTTTGTGATCTGATCATGAAGAAATAACAGGATGCAAAAAGATCTATTTTAATTACATTGTACATTTGCTGTGTAACAATGTTTTTCTGCTTAGATAAGTAGTTTTTCATAGATGTCATAGATTTCATAGGATTGCTCAGGTTGGAAAAGACCTTCAGGATCATCAAGTCCAACCACAACCCAACCATACTACCCTAACTCTAACAGCCCACCCTGAGCACCACATCCAAATGGATTTTAAACACATTTAGCGATGGTGACTCAACCACCTTCCTGTGGAGCCTGTTCCAGTGCTTAACAACTCTTTCCTTACGAAGCTTTTCCTGATATCCAGCCTGAACTTACCCAGGTGCAACTTGAGGCCATTATTTCCCCTCGTCCTGTCACCTGTCACCAGTGAGAAGAGACCAACCCTACTTCTTCCAAGCACCTTTCAGATACTGGAAGAGAGCAATCAGCCTCCTTTTCCCCAGGCTGAACAGCCCCAGTTCCTTCAGTCGCTCTGGGTTTCCTTGATTGGGTAATGTCTCACACATTTATGTCTGCGTAAATGAAGCTGTTCTCTAACATGAAAGGCCAGATCCATCAACTGGTCTAAACTGTAGAAGGTCCATTGAGTTTGATTAAGTTATAAAGAAGAAATAATGTCAAAGAAGCAGAGAGGCATGCACAAACAGGAAGCCGTAGAGGCAAGTTTTCAGTATAGATAGGAATATTCTTTTTTTTTTCTTAAAGCAAGGTGAGAATGGGCATGATGCCCAGCCTGAGCAATGGTAAAGCACTCAGACTGCATGTCCAGGTTGTTACATATATTAGAATATATATTGGAATATATACTTGTATACTCCAAACCAATTATTGTGTATTTTGGTTGACATTTTGGTATACTTGTTATATCTGCTTGCCTGTGGTGCCCTGCTGCTTACTATGGACTGCTAGTTTTAGCACTGCTGAACCAAGCAGATAGAGTGAGCTAAAGACAAGTGATGCTGATGACCGAGTGAATTAACATGTTTAGTCATGAGATCAGGATTGTGTTCTTGTCTTTTCTGCAGAGCTCCTGCTACTGTAACTGAGAAGCTGTGAGTTTGCAGCCAGTATCCAATTTGCTGCTGTTTTTTTCTTTCGTAATTGTTGAAAAGCAGGAAAATGAAATTCTTAGATGCTATTTTCTAAATGGTCATCCTGAATTAATCATCTACAGTTCAGCAGGTATGTTCTGCTGTGGTTTAAAGAAGAGGACAACTGCAGACGCAGTTCCTTCTGACCAGTTTTGGTTTAAGTGTGAATCTGTGTTGTATTTTAACCCCAATAGGCAGCTACACCTCACACAGTTGCTCACTCACTCTCTCCAAGAGACAATCCTTCAACACAAAACAACTTTTCCCCATTAAAAACATTGGGGGCTCAGTGCCTTACAGCTTTCAAGGACAGTGTTAAAGTAATTGAAAAAATATGTATTCTACAAAGAGATTGTCTATGAAGGTATTTGAAAAGACTTTTGATAAGTAGTTTTAAAATGTTAATTGAAACCAAATGAATTTGTAAGATCTTAAAGAATTCCGAACATCTTGCAGAGTGACATGCTTTGTGTAGCATAAAAACTGCCAATTGGAAATCTAAAGGTGAACAGCTTGTGGGTTCCCAGTTACACTGTAAAGTTTTGTACAATTCAAGAGACTATTGAAATGTGTTATGTAAAACCTATGAATTCACAAATCTTAAGTTCACAGAACAAAACAAGACTGGTCAATTCACTGGCTAAGACATAAAAGAGAGATTGGGAACCTCATTTACAATCTAATGAGCCTCCTGATGAGGTTAAAAATCATACAGCAATAGAAAAGGCAAATACATGCTAAATGCATACCCGTAATTAAGTTCCCACATTGTGATCTGTGTAATGAATTTATTTCTTTGAAAATAGTAAATTACCCAAATAACTCATAATTTGTGACTTGTGAATGAAAAACATTCATGTGCTGCTTTAAAACTGTGACATGCATTCCCAGATTTCATTTTTATTGGGTAAAAGAGATGTTATTTTGTTTTGTACCATGCTTATTTATAAGATTCCTTCTATCAACTCTTGCAGATGCTTTCATGATGTCTCTGCCCCTGAGGCTTTAAAGGCTGTCGTCATAATCCATTTTATTTTAAAGGTACGGTATGCAAGACACAGAATTGACCTCAAGAAAATTACTTTTGTATGATTTACAAAAATGCCATAAGTAATGTGGTCCAGCAAGAGCCAAATATATTGACTTGTGTAGCTGAAGTAGAATACATTACATTAAATATAAGATGTATTGACAAGTCATCTGTCTGTTTTTTCTCAACATCTGGTCAATAGGAACCATAGGACCACATTCAAAATAGTTGAGTGTGACAATTTGGTTCACAGTAAGACCTGTTATGATTTGGACCCAGTTTCCCCTCCTTTAATCAAAGTAATTAACAGTAGATTAACTGCTGCCTTAGAGGCTTTAGAGTCTTAATTTAAGCTGCAGGTTACATATTTTGGGTAATATCTACATGTTCTAAGGATTTTTTTTCTTATGCAGTACATTCCTTTCCCCCCTTCCTCCCTTCAGATTCATTGAACATCCTCCTTCTGACATATTTTCTATGTTTATACCTACTTTGATAAGACTAGGAAAGTGCAGGGACATGCTTCAGTGCATCCTGTGCTATAAAGAAACAGGATATAGAATAATATATTTATGTCTGAGACTCTGGAGGAGTCTACCCTTGGAATAGACATCGTTGTTCGACACCAGTAAGTAAAAACAGTGCAGCCACTCTCTCATTACCCCATTTCAACAGAACATGGGGAGAAAATGCAAGGAAGATGTCTTAGGTTGAGATAATGGTCACCCATTGGTTATTTTCATTGGTAAAACAGACAAGAGGAAGATTAATATACTTTATTGCCAGCCAATATAAGACTTGAGCACTGAGAACTAAAAAAACAAGCCAAACACAATCTTGTTTTCTGGCTCAACTGTTTCTGGAGTGTCATGCTGCCATGAGACATATGTTTTTCTTTCTTTTCAGGGTATTGTTTCAGGTGGAGGTATGGGGCACAGGATATTGTTCCTACAACCTGGTGGTTGATTCCACCATTTTAAGGGCATGAGTCTTGCCTTGGCAGGTTGTTGATAGTATCATATAATCAGTCTGGGGAGTCAGAACTCCCCATAATGCTATTTCAGCTCTCATCCTCTGTACCATAGGTGCCTTAACATCTTGGCTTGCTTGATTGCAGTGAATGTATACAAAGGCTTATTCCAGCTATAAACCTTTCACTGAAGAGCTCAAAAACCAAGAGGTTAATATTTCTCTTGTGTCTCTGTGTAATATGCATGTTCTAATGGCTGCCATACTATCACAGAAAACATCCTTATGTATCAAATAGAGTCGTGATTTTAGACTTATTTTATTCTGTCCTATTACAAAATCAGAAGAGTCTCAGAAAAGAAAATTGGTGTGTTGATTAAATTTGAGTATATAAATTTGAGTATATAAATTATATATATATATAAATCTATAAATCTGAGTATATTTTAGTGAGAACTATTGGTGATTAGTGGATAGTTGGACTGGGTGATCCTGTGGGTCTTTTCCAACCTTGGTGAATCTATGATTCTATGATTTTATATATATATATATATATATATGTCCTACTAAAGAAATATCAGTGTTCTAAACTGAGTATTTCTTTTTCTTTGTTTCTTTAGATTAAAATAACTCAAGCAGTTTAAGCCTTCATGCTGATTTATGCATAGTACCTTTACTTTTCCCTGTGGTTTACCCCTTCATCTGTAAGTATAGGTAAACCTTCACCTTAATACAAAAGCTGTTGTTCATCTGTGATTGACAGCACTGGACTTACAGATCAGTTTGTCCCTCTCCTAAATGTTAGTCCTTACTGTAGGGTACATGTTATTTGTAAATGTGGTACTTTTTTTCTGTTCCTCCAAAGAATGTTTCATTGTGTACTGAATGTCATACATTTTGGAATGAAAACTTCCCCCAGGTTAGGAAGTATTACATATAAAATGAATGAAGGTTTGAAATTCTTTTTCTTCTTTTTGTGAGAATTATTCTGTTGTTTTTTTTTGTTTTGTTTTGTTTTGTTTTGTTTTTTAACTCTTCTCCTCCTCTCTCATCATTGTAGAAGTTCATTAAGTAGCTTATAAAATGTTAGTATATCATAGGAATGACCTAATTTAAGGAATCTGGTATTCCAGATGATTTACAATAAAGTTTGTTTGAGCCATGTAGAGCACTGTATTTACTTATCATTTTAACTTTCTCTATGAATAGCTGTTGTGAAAGTGTTTGCTCGTTCATTTTGTTGTGGTCTTTGCTGTTTACTTACAACTGATGTACTTGGATCTAGTCTGTCTCTCTATCAGCTTACTGATTTTTTCCACATTCTCTCAGTAAAATACATCCATAGTAAGAATAATCATTTAACCTTATAAGCTCTCTTATTTAGTACATTATATATTTTGGAAATTATTTATCATTATTTCTAAAAAGCAATCCTATTAATAAACTCATTAAGGACTTAAGTACTTGAAGTTATATCTTTTAATCTGGAATAACTACTGTTTTTTCTGCTATGACAAAACAGCATCCTGCATGTAAGTTCTTGGCATGTAAGTAAATCATGTATATGAAGAGTTATTGTATTTTTTTTTCTTTTTTCCATTTTGGGACAGCACTCCATGTACTACGATGCTCCTATAAATCCCAGTACACTAATGCACATACTATGGAGAATAAGCACTATGGGTTTGAGACGTGTACTGTTTCAGGGCTGTGGTTTCACTGGGATCACGGAGACATGGTGGGATGGATCTCATGACTGGAGTGTTACAACTGAAAGATGCAGACTCTTCAGGAAGGACAGGCAGGGGAAATGTGGATGAGGTGTCACCCTCTACGTCAAGGACAGCCTGAAGTACATGGAAATCTGCCTGGGGAATGAACAATGAGCCAACCAAGATTTTAAGGTACAGGACTAATAGGAATACAGGGTTAGGTGTCATTGTAGTGGAGACAACCAGGTCTGGAGGAACAAGCCCTCTAAAGACAAATAGGTGTAGCTTCAAGTTTGCAGGCTCTGGCCCTCATGAAGGACTTCAACTATCTTATTATCTGTTGGAGGCGTAAGCAAACCAAGAATGAACTGATGATAATTTCCTTCTCCAGGTAACAGAGGGGACAATGAGAGAGCTGTTGTGCTGGACCTCATACTCACCAACAAAGAGGGGCTTGTGGGAACGTGAAGGTCAAAGGAAGCCTTTAATAGGCAGTGCTAATATTCTTGTATTGCACCTCAATACAAAACAAAAGTATTTTAGATGCATCTGTATTTTGTTTTACATCTACCATCACACATGAAAATATTGTTTCTCCTCAGGCCATTGTTAGATTTTCTCTCATAATGAAAAGTAGTATCCAAAAATACTGTGGCAAATGGGGGCCTCAGTGCCTCTCAGCATCCCTATTTAATAACCTTCACCTTTTTTTGAGCACCTTCACCTTTTTTTGGCAGCAGTGCTTCTAAGTCAGGTCCTCAATTGGACCATTTTAACATCCCTTTCTGGTTGTGAATCATTATCTGTACATTCTTCTCTTTTCAGCCCCAGAACTGCAAATTTGTTGGTTAGAGGGGCAAGAGAGGTGCTTTGCCTTCTGCCACACAGAGGTGATCTCCCTGCTCCTTCAGTAGTGCTGATTGCCTTGGGAAAAAAAAAAAAGAAAAAAAAAAAGAAAAAAAAAGAAAAAAAAAGATGAAAACTATTTGAATGAGAGTGAAAAATCTTCTATATTCACTTGCTATATCATTTAAATGGGAAATATTCTTATAAATATTGCTTAGGAAAAGTTGAATTCACTGTGAGACAACAGTTTGAAATGAAATACAAAACTGAATCGTTTTCGTAATCCTGGGTGCAATTCACTCAGAATTGGGCACATGAAATATTTAAGTTATGGTAGGCTGCAAAAAGGACTCTGTTGAAATTCTAAAAGCATTGCGCAGAATCAGTGAATGGTCAAGGTTGGAAGGGACCTCTGGAAGTCATCTTTCAAAAATTGGATCATGTAGTAAATTAATTTGAGGTTTACAAAGCTCACAGTGCGTAGGCAACTGTTCTGTTTGTTCCAAACACATAAAAGCATATTAATGTAGCTTCGTGAATCCATCTCTCTATATATACACATAAGTTACAGTAATACCCTTAAATAAGATATTGTTACTACAAAGAGCTGGCTGATGTAGAAAAATCTTATGAGAAAAAAATGTGTGTGCTGGGTCTTCCAGTAGATTTAGCAGGAGATCTGTTGTCCACATCAGTGGGAAATATTAAGGCTTGTCCACCACATAAAGAAATGATTACTTGAAATGCAAGATGTTTGTTTTATTTTTTTCTGTGTTTGAAAAATTGACTGAAACAAAATACGAGAGTCGTAGAATGGTCTGGGTTAGAAGGGACTTTGTATCACCCAGATCCAACCTCTGCTATAGGCAGGGACACCTCCCACCAGACCAGGTTGCTCACAGCCCCATCCAGCCTGGCCTTGAATGCCTCCAGGGAGGTGGCATTCACAGCCTGTGGGCAACTTGTTCCATTGTCTCACCGCCCTCACAGTGGAGTATTTTTTCCTAATATCCAGTCTAAATCTACCCTCTTCCAGTTCATACCCATCTCCCTTTGTCCTGTTGCTACACGCCCTTATAAAGTGTCCCTTCTCAGCTTTTCTGAAAACATACATTTGTCAATAAAACTTTGTCCAGCCAAGACATTTGAAAATAGTAATTACAACTGAGCAATTAAATAACAACTTTGTTTTTTCAAAGCACCATCGAAACATTAACTAATTAATCTTCATAACACCCCCACGGAAATTAATGGCCTATACAAATCTTAATGAAGTGTGCTCTTAAAATCCCTAATGCTCATCATCTAGCATTTCTTAAATTAATAAACTGTTACCCAAAAGTCCTTAATTCTATAAATTTAACAACACAATGTGTTGTTAAATGTGTGCTCAGTGTCTTCCAGGATCTATAGAACTTGGAGAAGTATGACAGAGGACTGACAGACATGAAACCTTGCTTTGAGATGTTTGGAGAATTATAAACTAGAATGAAATCCGACAACAATTCAGAATCTCTTATTGGATTTCTTTTACAAATAATGAACTCTGAAAAGAACATCTCTCCTTAATTGGTTTAGTAAATTAAAGAGGAAACTGTTACTTGGATGTAGTGAAAACACCAAAGTATCAACTCACTTATCATGGCCTAAGTTAAATATCTTATTACCCTGTAATAATTCACGTTATTAATCTTCACCTACAAAATGAACAAAGTGCAGTTTATTAAGACCTGGTAATCTCAAAAGTCCAAAGTATTACAAATAGGTACATTTGACTAAATTAATTACCATACTTAATAATTCAGTACTTATCTGGCAGTGACCCTCCTGAATCAGACTTAGAAGTTCCAATGGGAAAAGAGTTCATTAGCAAACTCTGTCATTTATCAGTTCTTTGCAGAAGAAATCCCTGGATAACAGTCAAAATGGTTCAGAAAATCATTTCCATAAGGACTGGAGAAATACATGGGAAGAAAGTTAGAATTATATCCTACTATACTGTATTATTTGTTATATAATTTATGAAAATTTAATTTTTTGTTATTGCAGGTGATTATTTAAACAATGTGCATGCGAGAACTTATGCTGGCATAAATCTTATACTGTATATATTCTCATACGACTGCACACTCAAATATTACTTTCCTTAAAATGTATAAAGTGTATTTTAAGCATTCTATCACACAGACTTTTTTCTAGATATAGATGTCGATGTGTATGCACATGTAGATAAAGATGATGTATGTGTATATGTACACAAAAGAGAGTAAAAATTCTCTCTAAGTTTCTAGGAAGATTACGCTGATTTTTGAAAATGGTCAAGAATAGTAAGTGGGAATGATAAATGAATATGGGAGAGATGAGTGCTCAAAATGGCCAATAACTTCAGTTTATTTATACCAGTCAGTGCAGGACTCTTCTGTTGGCTGCAGGGTGAGGCTGACCTCACCAAGGTGATTCAGAAAACTGAACATTACCTTTTAAACTCTACTTAGGGAGATCTCACTCTTTGATTTTCCTCTTTCTGACTAGAGGGGGAAAGTTAGGAAGGGAAGCTTCATTAAATTAGTCTCTGTGAGTTACTCATCCACATCAGATTTCAATTTAAAACTTCTCTTACATTTCACATCTTTGGGAATTATTGTGCTTTAAAGCATAAATGCATTTTAGATGGAAGATGTTAAGCAACTGCCTAATCCCACAGAGCACCTTTCAGCTGTGGGTTTGGCAGGAGTAGAAGAACAGCAGGTGACAATCACTACCACAACAGTGCATTTACAGCAATACTGCACCAACCAAGACTTCTAGGTTCCCATCCATAAACTGAGCCATCAACTCGAGAGGAATCGACTGCACTCCCTCACCCTTTAGCAGTCCCATATGGCTCTTGAGAAGTCCAATACAAAGAGGAGGCTAACAGTGGACTGCTGTGGCCTAAATGAAGTCACACCACTGCTAAGTGCTGATGTGTGGGATGTGCAAGAACATCAGTATGAACTGAAGTGCAAAGTAGCCAGGTGTTATGCCACAGCTGAGATTGCCAATATATTTTTCTCAGTCCCTCTGGCAGCAAAGTGCAGGTGACAGTTTGCTTTCACTAGAAGGAATGTCCAGTATACCTGGAATCAGCTGCCCCAGGAGTGGAAACAGCCCTGTCATTTGTCATGGACTGATCCATATTGGAACAAGAGGAAGCTCCTGAGCACCAGCAATACATTGATGGCATCAGTGTGTGGGGTAACACAGCAGAAGGTTTTGAGATAGGGAAAAAAATAACCCAAGTCCTTTTGAAAACTGGCTGTGTCATAAAGCTGCACATGGGATCTGGTACTACTGATGCTATGTGGAGTAAATGGATTGCACTGATTGCACAATGGGCTTGAATAGTCATCCACGAATCCTGGATGTGGTCATCAGATAGCTCAAAGGCTATATTTTTTTTCTATATTTTGGAATATCACTGGAAGAGGAAGTGATGCATGCTGAAGAGGCCCTACTGTATATTGAACTACCAAAGAATGAGAAATACGCCCTGTTCACTGATGGGTTCTGTCAAATTGTGGGAAAGTTTTGGAGGGGAAGGCTGCTGAATGGAGACCAACATGATGAACTGCAGAAACTATTAAAGCACAAAGTGAATCCAGCTGATTTGCAGAACTAAGTGCTATCTAGCTTTCTTTAGATAGTGCTGAATGAGAAAAGTGGCCAGTGCTCTACCTCTACACTGACTCGTGAATGGTGGCAAATGCCCTATGGGGCTGGTTACAGCAATGAAAGAAAAACAATGGGAGCACAGTGGTAAACCCATTTAGGCTGCTACATCATATAAATACCTACTTACCCTCTTACCCAAGAATCAGGCTGGAAACATACCGTATGCCACATGCCACTGCCTGATACACTCTTGAAAAGCAACTCCTGTGATGATATGGCACCTCAGAAAGAATTCAGACAGCAGGACTCATTTCCAAAATAACCTCATAGACACCTGGGTCAAACAGCACGACATTGGGTTGTTGTATCACATGCCATTTTACACACCATACATCAGCCTCTGGGAAAATCAAATGATTCAATGGAAAGATTGAGATCAGTGGATGCTGGGACATTCAAACACTGTGATATGCTTTTAGTAAAAGGCACCTGGTTAGATAACTCTTGGGGATCTGCCAGTCAAGATGAATCTGCTCAGTCAAACTTCTTACATACTGTAGAAGGAGATAAAGTTCCTGTAATGCGCATGAAAAAAAAAACAAACAAAACAAACAAAAAAAAATGTTTGGTGTGTACCTCAAGAGGATTTAACAGCTAATAATTTGAATTGTATGATGTTAATCGATATATAATAATACATATAATCACTACTGTGATTGCCATATCCTTTATCAATTGTACCGCAGCAAGAATTACACAGATTAAATTAGAATGAATTCTGAAGGAACCAGAACTGGCTTCAGCATGTAGTAATACAACGCTATGCATCATCCTTCCTGTCCTGAGTGAATGGTATGAAAGATGGAGACCAAAGCTGTGAATGAAATGAACTCCCTGGACATTTTAGAGAAAAATTTCATAGACTACAGGAATTATATCTGTGTGTATATATCAAAAGGCAGGAAAAGTGATAGAAATTAATTGAGATATATGGGAAAGTGTGGGACCTGAGCATGATATAAGTGGTATGGAATAAGGGGTGGATATTGCTCTTTCAGCTGGGACAGAGTTGGTTTTTTTCATAGAGTCTGGAATGATACTATATTTTGACTTCAGGAGAAAAACAGTGTTGATAATACAATGACGTTTTAGTTGTTGCTGAGCAGTGTTGCATGAAGCCAACAAAGGACATCTCATGTTTTGCCAGTGAGGGGGCCTGGGCAGGCATAAGGAGCTGGGAAGGTATGGAGTCAGGACAGCTGACCTAAACTAGCCAAAGGAACATTGCATGCCACATGACAACATGTGAAAAGAAATACCTTGAAAAACAGTGGGGAATAGGTCCAGACAGGCTGTGGCTGACTGGGAACTAGGTGAGTATCAGCTGGAGGGCTGTGAGCAACTGTTTGTGTATCTCTTCTTTAGTATATGTATACATATATAATATATCATTACTATTATCTGTTTTCCTCTTTTTTTTTGTTGTTTGTTTTGGTTTGTTTTCTGTTTGTCTTAGTAAATAGCTTTTATTTTAGCCTACAAGCTATACTTTGTTTTATTCCCAATTCTTTCCCAAATCCCACTGGGAGAGGAAGGAGGTGAGTGAACAAATGTGTGGTGTTCGGCTACCTGCCCGGTTAAACCACAACAATTTATTTTACAGAGTTACAATTAATACAATTATGAGATTAGCAAATAAACTATAAAGAATCTAGTTCTAAATGTGTTGTATTTGGAAGCAATTCCAATTTTCCCAAGTTATGAAGTCCTGAAGAGAGAGGACACAAGAGCAAAGATATATTGCTCAAAAACTGTAATTGATTCTACTTACATGAACTGGATTATAAATGTTACACATAATAAACTTTCAGCTCCCTAAAGAATCTGATTTCTTTCATTTAATCTATCTTCCTGGTTTTAATTAGTGTGATGGAAAACTCAATTACTTCTGAAATTATATCATTATAATTTGTAACCCAAAAGAATGGAATGTAATGTCTCTTCATTTCCGTATCTCACTGAAAACAGGGCTTTAACATTCAAAGCTGAAAGCTCTGGGGACAGAGAGGAGTTGTTATACTGATTCCGATTTGGATGGCACTAACTTTCCCCTCAGCAGCCAATATAGGGCTGTGCTCTATATTTGTAGCTGGACCCACACTGACATGGCACTGTTTTGTCTATAGCTGAGCTAGAACAGGTAGAGAATGACTGCTTTCTCCCTTTGCTTTTAAGCTGTTTTACTTGTTTTTATCTCTTCCTTTAATTAAACTGTTCTTATCTCAACATATAACTCTTATTTTCTTTCCATCATGCTTCCTTCTGCTGTTCTTTTTTGGGAATGAGAGAGCAGTATGGTGGAATTACCTTGACATCAGTGTGAACCCAGCCTACAATGTCTTACTAGTTCTATCTTCACTGTGTAATATGTCAGAAATGGAAATTCTTGTTTGAAACACAAATATCCATTAATTTAATCAAGGTCAAGAGGATGATAGAGGGTTGGACCACAGGTTTAGAGAGCTGAAGAAAACACCTTGTAGTGCTTTCCAGTACCTCAAGGGAGCCTATAGGAAAAATGGGAAGGGTGGTGATTTTAAATTAAAAGAGGGTAGATTTAGAGTAGATCTTAGGAAGAAATTCTTTATCATTGGGTTCATGAGGTGCTGGAACAGGAATTGTTCAAAGCCAAACTGGACGTGGCTCTGAGCAGCCTGGCTTAGTGAAGCATGTCCATGGCCATGGTAGGGGTCTTAAAAATATCTGTTCTTTAAGATCCTTTCCAAGCCTAACCATTCTATAGTTCTATCTATGGAGCTAGTGAGCATACCAAGCAGGGAAATGTGTACAAATGTAGGAGATCAGCATGAAGTTACTAAAGTGACCTGGGATCAAATGTGTGTGCTTGTGTACATCTTTGTGGGGCTGACTATGAGAAGAGTGGGCCATTGGAGAGACCATGGGCTGGCTGTGTTGTTCTGGGGGAAAGGCTAGATATGTGTACATGTTCTGGGAATGTTTGTGCTTGTGCCCATATGAAATAAATGCTCAGCCTTGCCAGTAGGAATAATTCTCCAAGGAATTATGTGTAAATAACTAATTTATTAATTTCTTCCATCTTTCATTGCCATTCTACAACCTCTGTAAGAATTTCATCATCTCCTCTGTAGTATGAACTTTTTTTTGTTGTCATCTTCTTTTTCTTTCCTTTTGTTTGCTGTCTCTTTTTTTTTTTTTTTTTTTAAATTAAACTGTCCTCATCTCAACCCACAAGTCCTTGCACAAACCTTTCATTTTTCTCCCTCATCTTTCTGTGGGGGTAGAGGGAGTGAGTAAACCGAGTGATAAGTTGGTCAGACACACTAATTTATGTGAGTATGTGAGACTGCAGGAATGTTTATTCCAGCAGGTTTATCTATTTGAGGACATGTAAGGTGGGAGTTGATCACAAGAAACAAACCTCCCAGTCACAGTAATTGGTTGGCTAACAAGCTACAGTGATCGCTTCCAGGAAGGATGAACCTTGCAGTTGGTAAGATTGTGAGCCATGGGCTCCCAGACGGAGGATGCAGTAATTGCAGGGCTCTGCAAGCCCATGGGGGTGTGCAGAGGAAAGGAAGCAGGAGGAAGAAAGTGGAAGGATAGGTAGAAAAAAGTACAAAAGGGCCAGTTGGGTCTGAAATGGGGCAGATCAGTACACAGTCTGACCGAGTCCTGTGCCTATACTTTTATATTAATTTCTTCATTAAATATTTTCTTAACTATCTTTTTGCATGCCCACATTCTCTTTCCCATGTATACACGAGCTGCAAGGACTACTCAGCAGCTACTGGTGACACCTGGATTTGGGTGAGTGAAACTCAGTGCCAGTTACTTCAGTGAGTAAGGGTCCTAACGCCAGTAGTTGGAGGGATCACATCTCTGGATCTGAGATGGTACTACATACTTGGTCTCCAGAGTGCAAGCTACTAACTAGGTGACCAGGGTGAGTGAACAGGGTGCTAGCTACTGGAGTCAGACTGAGGGTATAAGTACCCCCAGCTTGTAAGTAAGTATATGGTGGTAGGTATTGGAATGAGCTGGGTTCCCTAATCCCTACATGTGATCATCTTTAGTTCCCATTTTGGATCTTACAGTTCCATAAATGATGAATGCGAATCCTTTTCAAAAAAAAAACAACATTCTATGATTCTATTATTATATGCCAATCATGGCCAAGAAATTGCTCAAATAAGTAATTTGGAAGAAGAAACTCATTTTATTATTCAAAAAAGAAAAAAACCGACCACAACAACCAATCAATCAACCAACCAAAAAATTCCAAATCAATGCTGAAAAGACATGTGGCCATCAGCAGGAGAGCAGTGGTTATCTCCCCTCTTCTTTGGGGAAGCCCATCTGGAGTACTGCACCCATGGCTGGGGCTCCCAGCACAAGGAAGTCGTGGAGCTGCTGGTGGTCAACGAAGGTTGCTGGTGGAGGCAACAAAGGTGATCAGATTTCCAGAGGATAAATGAATAACACACAGTACTGAACACAGCCAGGTTACCATTCCTGTAAGATGGCAGAGCTGCATCAGGAGAAAGTGACTAGCTTCAGATTCTTTGAGTGAATTGGCTTCCAGAGTGGGTCTGAAAGTTGCATTCCAGCACACCACAATTTCTGTCGCTGGAGGCCTTCACAGGTGGCAGCCAGGACAACAGTGTGAGCAGTCCATCCTAACATCCTGGCACTTATTTCCAGCAGGTTCAGGTAATGCTCTTCCATCAGGTAATGTTCCATGGCCTAAAACAAGGATTGTAGATTGCTTCTGTTTGCACTGTCTTCTTAGCCATGGCTTATTGTGCTTGTCACTATTTGCACTGCACTCAGCTCTTGGTCAAAGCAAGGGCATCAAAATACCACATCAGCAGAGAGCATCACTTTAAAACCCTGTCTCCATATAAGATGAGTATTAGGAGAACCAGCACCAAGAATCTATCAGAACACCATTATCCTGCAGATAAGAAGGCATAAAAGCAATGAGAAGACATTGAGGGGTCTCACACACTGTAACATAGACAGACTTTCAAAATAAGCACATAGAATTGGAAAAAAAAAATTCAAATAAGTTGTCACATGTTGACAACAGTAAATGTAATCAGATTTCTTTGCAATCTCAAATGTTGGTTATTTAAGCATTCAGAGAGAGAACTGTCATTTACTGAAATTTATCTTAAATGTAAGCACCAAAGTAGAACCGAGCCATTAAAAAATTGCTATCCATTTTGTATGATGAATATTAGACAAGCTGTCTGACAATATGTGACTCTTGCCAAATTGAATCTCACAAACATGGCAATCAGCCTCATTGTAGTTAAGTATTAGTTTGCATTTGAATGCATTTTTTTCAATGAGTTTAAAAAAACTCTGTCAGAGCATTTATTTTTGGGTGGTGGTGACTATCAGTCCAGAATAATAATGTTTCATGGAGAATAAATCTAAATAAAATTATGACATAAATCTTGACAAAAATTAATAAGCACTGTCTTATATTCAACTTGCATAAAATTAATAGGAACTGTCTGACCCAATTATGACCCGCCATGAGTTTGAAACTGTTTTCCCTTTCCTTTATTCTTCAGTCTTTCAAACTTGTTCCATGACATTTTGCTAGCAACTGCAGGAACCTGTGGAGCTGATTATATAAATTGCTTGCTCATTTTATATTCCTCTCTCTTGTGTATCTTGAGGCAACAGATGATATTTTTGAAGATTAATGAATAAACAACCAGCTAGTACTGGCTGAGCAGCACATGTTGTTATAGTTTTCATTTGAATCATTACAGTAACTTCAAACAATTGAAAGATTACAAACTAGGAAATTTATTTTATCAGATTTTTATTTTGGATATAAAGGATATTCCATGCAATGTGACATCATGTTAGCAATAAAAGCTGAAGGAATTGGGGGTTGATCTAGGTAGCCATTGCTTAGAGACTGCCTGTGCATTCACCTGCTTATGGGAGGCCTTTCTACCAGTTGCATTGCTTTTATTTATGCTTGTAGTTGTTTTGTTCTTTCTTTTCCTCTTTCCTTTTTTTTTTAATATTTATTTTACTGTCTTTATCACAAGTTTTCTCCCAAGTTTTTCACTTTGTGTTCTCTTCCCCATCCCGCTGGTAGCAGATATGATCAATTGTGCTTAGCTGCTGACCAGGGACAACTTACCATATGTGAGTATATGCAACATGTGATGCATGTGATCGTTACCTTCTGACTCACTTGTTTGAATTTTCTGAATGTTTGGAAAGTATCTGCAGTAAACACTGAAAAACACCGCAGTAAGTGAAAACATCTCTTGATCTCAAAAGTCTGAAATTTCTGATAGTTAAATCATAAGTGAGATCGCTCTGTCTCCTGGGTTACAGCTTCAAGTGCAAACAAAAGTGCCTGCAACTACTTGTCAACAAAAATTAAATCAAATTAAATTAAATTAGAAGGCATGTTTGTTCTTACATATCACATTCTAGTATAGCATCTAGGACATTTGAGTAATGCTATGATACATTAATACAGTAAAACGAAGGTATAGCACTAATAACCCACAACAGCTACGTTCAAACAGACTCAGAGCTTACCCTGGATAATTTCTTGTCCTCAGACAATAGCCACTGGCTGACATCCAGGGAAAAACAACATATACAATAATAGAGAAAAATTCCACTGTTATATTCTACCAACATCTACATGAAATTTCTATCCAACCTATAATTTTCATAGCATCTTTAGATTCATTTTCCACAAATTCTCTGAATTGTTTGCTTGACCTTCTTTTGTGTTTGACATCCACAACGCCTGCCACAAAGTTTTCCTTAATGTAAGTAATGCACTTTTGGTTGCTTTCAGCATAGCAGTACTAGCCTGACTTCAGCATCATGAATACTTTCCAAACTGGATTATGTTAGCAAAGATGATTCTAATGCTTCTTCTAGTTTATGGTAGAGTTTCACTGAACTGTTTGTTGGGTTTTGAAGACTTGCAGTGTTCAGACCATTGCTGTGTTCAGACCATTGCTGTGGTGATTTAGCACTGGTCTGTAGCTAAGCACTGTGCTGCTTTCTCACTTCCCCTCCTTAAAAGGACAGGTGGAGAAAACACATGAAAAAGATCATGGGTTGAGATAAAGACAGGGAGTTTTCTCACCAATCTGCACACAGCTTTTCATCAGGAAAGAGAAAACCTAAAGCAGCAAAGCAAAATAAAAGAAAATACCCCCTATGAATATGTGTATTTCAATAGAGGATTTGACAAAGAGCAAAAGATGGATACCAGTATTAATGCCTCTAATACCTTCGCAAGACATAGAAGCCCTAAAAGAATTACGCTGATTGAAACTTTAATTTAAATGCATCATGCTGGGGAAAAAGAAAAAAAAAAGCCAAATTTGTCCTCAGTACTTCCATATGTAAATCCATTTGTGATTTCTTCGTGCCAGAAACTTTTCACCGATTCAGAGTTGTTATTTTCTGCAACTTCAAACTGACCTCTTTCATTGGAGTTAACCTTTTTATGAGCATGGCATACTGAGAATCTAATCTTATGGAACAGACAAATAATACATACTAAAGCTAAAGCAATATGTTGAAGAAGTGAAAGTTTAGAGCCAATTACATAGCATGGCTACTATAATTTGTCTCAAATACTGCAGCTTATGCATACTGTTCCATAAATTTCTTATAAATTAGAGCTATAATTTACTTACATGACATAGATGAATTATACCTTTGCCTTGATTGCCTCACTTACATTTCTGGTAATACCTACGTCAATAAGTAGAACTATTAAGCTAAAGAAATGCAGAAAGGTAGACCTTTAGTGACACAGAGGAATCTTCAGAGTAACAAATGCATACAAAAAGTTGAAGACCTTATTTCCTTTGCAGGCACAAGACCTACTTTAATTCTCCTTAAACAATTTGGAATGAGAAGAGAAAACTGAACTTGAAATAATCAGCTTATTAGATTAGAATTTGATGTAAATTGGAAAGAGAAAATTGATATGTCAGTACACAGAAAGCGATTTAGGAAAATAGAAAAAAAAATAGAAGGAAACTCGCGCAGATTAGAAATGTTTCTACCTCATGCTCTTCTCATCATCTGCTGGGCATGTTTTGCTGACAAAGATGTACCAGAAAAATGTGAAAAAGTTGTGCACTCTACTAACAAAGTTTGCATCATATAACTTCTATGTTACCATCAATCTTTTATTTTTCTACACAATGAAGGAGAGAAAGTCTCTCATTCATGAAAAGAAATATTTTTATTGAAGAGGTGGACATGTTCTTAACCACAATATGCATTACATCTTTAACAGAAGGCTTAATTGAACACATTTTCTTAAAAAATAAAACCCAGCTTTCACCTCTTGGTTCTCCAAGTTCAGACTGAAATAGAGCTTCTAGGCAGGCAGCACACAGTGAAAGAGGGCACTGTAATGCTTTCTGCACTTTTCTTCTGCCAAGTCCCCAGTTCATATAACTACCTGGTATACCTTCATCAGTATTACAGATGTTCTCAGCAGCTTTCATGAGCTGGAAAGCAAGTCAAGAAATTCTCAAAGACACAATCTGAAGGCAAATTTGGAATGTCTTCTGCAGAGCTAGAAATGTTGCTTGATATTTTTGAAGTATTACTAAAAGCTTATGGTGTTGTACAAGCTTATTCTATTTGTCTCCTGGGGTACAGCAAATCCAGAAGCAGACTGATAAGTAAAAAAGAATGAGAGAAACATTAGCTTAAGCATCCTGCCAGTTCTGAACTGCCCACTGTTTTAAATTACACCAGAACCATTACATACTCAAGTTATATACACTATATTTGTCTCCTCACTCAAATATCTCTTCCAAATGCATTGTTCCATCAAGGGAATTTCTGTCATCTGATAGCCAACTGGAATGCATTGATTGATTATACTCTCAACTGCTAATATTATATATTATTTTGGAAATAGTGGCTGCCTTTTAAAAAATGAATGCATGCAACATTTATGTTTTTCTACTTCTATACATATTCATTTATATTCATATTCACACATAGATGTGTATGAACGGACATCAGATGGAAAAAAAGATCTTTCTTTCTCAAAGCTGGTGCCAGACTGGTGCAGTATCTTACATCATGGTGTAAAATTAGTAGAAGTTCATTGGAGGCAACACATTTTATAAAAAAAACCCTTTTCTTGATTAAGTAATGTCATTCAAAAGAGTTTTTAAACTGAATTAGATTGCTCATGTGCAGCCTTGATTCACGTAAATTTTCACGGATGCACTTCAATTGGAATGCATCACATTAAGGTCATGACACTCCTGCAATTTGGTTTTTATAAAAGTAGTTTTTGTTAAGAACAGAATGATGACCTCATCTTTAAGATTTCTGATGTTATTGCTCTGTGCTACAATTTTAATGGGATTTACATTTTTTAAATAGGCTTTTCAGCTTTATAATCTTTAAACAGTGTTCTTAACATCTGCAATTGCTTCTGTGGAAACTACCTGTACTTCCTTACCCTTTCTTACTTAGAAGTAAGATATACTCCCCAATATCTCTCCAGCATTCCTTACGAGATGTAGTCATACATTTTCCTATACTAGCAATGCCATTTAGTTTCATTAGTATGCAGTTATCACTGGAGATAGATTTTGTAGCATTGTATAAAATAACATGTATTTAGCAAACTTACCAGCAAAAATTGCTAAAATATCCACTACGCAGCATAAGAGAATATAACACTCCTCCAGAAAGTTAACACAGCTGCAAGCCCAGCTGAAGTGCCTCTACACCAATGCAAACAGCATGGGAAATGAGCAGGAAGAGATGGAAGCTATGATGCAGTTAGAAAGTTTTGACCTAATTACTATCATGGAAACATGGTGGAATGAATCACACAACTGGAACACTAAGGTTGAAAACTACAAGCTTTTTAGAAGGGAGGCATGGGGGAGTGGCTTTCTATGTTAACAAATGCATTTTTTCTTTAAAGAGCTGCCTCTAAAAAAGCATCCATGACATCTGGTGGTTGGAATCTGCTACAGGCTGTCTGATCCAGGGGAGCTTGCCGATCTTCTTGCTTCAACTACAAGAAGCATCACATTTGCAGATTCTCATCATAATGGGAGATTTCAACTACCTGAATGTTCACTGGAAAAAAAACAAGGCAAGTTGCAAGCAATCCAGGAGTCTGGTCCAGATATTCCACAAACCAAACAAGGGTGAACAATTATTGGACCTGAGAGAATAAGAATTCAAGCTGAGGAGGCAGGAAACTGGAATAGATGAACAAGTACCTGCTGGTTAAACTGAGGGATAAGGAAATGTACATGCAGTGAAAGCAGGGATGTGTAGCCTTGAAACAATACAGGGATACTGTCTGGACATGCAGAGATGGGATCAGGAAAGGCAGGAACAGAAGGAATTCAATTTGATGAGGGATGTGAAAAATAAGAAGGCATTCTACAGCTTCATTCATCTCAGGAAAAAGGTCAAGGAAAGTGTACCCCCTCTGACAAATTAGTAGGGAGAACTGGCCTCAGCAGACATTAAGAAGGCTGACATCTGCTGGAAAACTAGCATGGTGAGCTGTAGGCAATCTGGAATGTATCAAGGATAATTTCCTGAGGCAGATAGCAGACATTTCTACTGGGGGAATGCAATGCTGGACCACTTATTGTCCATCCCCCCTAATCCTTACACAGAGGCTTCCAACTGCATCGTCCCTAACTGAAACGATGTGCAGTCAGTCCTCTGCCTTACATTCACTGCAGCTCCTCCATCTTGCCTGCCCTGCCCCTTCCTCCTAAACAGCTTATAGCCCTTTATCCTAGCATAAATCAAAGGATTCATTCCACCAAGTCTCACTAATACCAACGATGCCATAACTGCGGGAATGAACCTGTTTCCATTTCTTCCTATTTATTTCATATATTACCTGTATTGATGTACAGGCATTTCAGGTAAGTTCACAAATCTTTGATGCTCTTTGGACCAGCTCATTAAACTGACATGCCTACAGCTTTCCTGGTGATATTTTCTTCCCTCATCAAGTCCATTTTGAAGCCCTCTCAACAAGTACTGTTAACTTATGGGCAAATAAATGTATTCTTCATGTAGACAAGTAGATCTTGATGTGTCCCAGAAGACCTTATTTCTCAGAGAGTCTGCCATGGTTGGCAAAGCCAACCTTTTTAGGATTCTACGATTCTACAATTCTGTTTCCTTGATTCTATATTGCTGCTAAGAATTAACACTGGAAGCAATCTCTTCAAATAGACAGTTTGAACAAACAAACAAAAAAACCCCACTGGAATTAAAATTACTGTTTAATAGTACAGGAAATTATATACAGTATTAAAGAGACACATAGATGTGATCCTGCTCAACATGTGTTTTTCTCATGGTACATGTCTTAATGAATATACATATATGTATAAAATAAATGAGAGGCCCTGATCATTCTGAATTTTTGGTTTTAAATCAGTATTTTTTACAAAGTGAGTAACACGTGTTTTCTCTAAGGATGTGTTTATGTTGTTTCCTTCTTCGTTATTTTCCTTCATCTTACATAAGTTATCAAGACCGAAAAACAAGGTTTTCTGATTGTGTATGAGAAGAAAAAAGTAAAAAATAAAATTGAATGCATTGTATGGCTAGAAGTCACAGATATGGCAAGCAGGCAGTGCTGCCTGGGATTTAAATCTTCACTGTTTCTGACCTAGACAAAAACTGTTAAGTCAAATCATCTTCTTGAACTTAGTCTCCAGAAGATACCATATAATATCTCAAGACAGATAAGATTCTATCAGGTTTTTGAGCTACACGGAGAAGAAGTGTTTCAGCAGATCATTTCAGCAGGTATTTCAGCTTATTCTCAATCCAAAATTAAAGACAAAAAAGAAAATAGCATTTTACCATTTCTTTTTCTGAAGGCAGTTTGTTGCGGTTAACAAACATTTGCTACATTCATAACTCAGAAATGAATCTTTATTTTTAGATAAGTCAATTTGATTTTCTTCAGAAATGGAAATGTAATGGTTATCATTTTGTGAAACAAATGTAAAGAAAAGAGGTGATCCTAGGATGAAAAGAATGACAATGTGACCTTAAGGACCACATTCTGTGACAAGAGCTGCTGCATTTCTATGCCCTCTCTGAGTTATGTATGCATAGTTATGAGAGAAGGGACACATAATAAATTTAGGGTGGAGAACAACATAAACAACAAGAGGAGTTCTAATGGAATAAATTCTGTAGCTGGAGCACTGCCTCTACATTTCCACTACTTTAGATGGAGAGGATGCAAGAACCTGAAGATCCTTCAATGTCTGAGGAAGCTCTCAAAGAAACAAATTATGAAGACACCTACTCATCCTAATTTTGAGCTGCTTCATAACAAGCAATCCTTTTTTTTTTTGTTCCACTCTCTTCAGAGGGCACTATCATAAATTGCAGCTGCGCAAGCTTTAAGCAACATCCCTAGAATTGAAGCTAAATTGTGCCCGTATGTTTTTTCAAGCCTACAAGTATTCCCAAAACACTTAAAAAAATAAGAGTGTTACGAACAAGAGAAGAGAGGGAAAGATGAGACTATGAATATGAGAGTATTCGTCTAAGTGTGTAATGCTTAGGAAATTTTTATGGGGACCTTAGTGCCAAAACTATAAAGCTGGAGGACTACTATCCATTCCTGTTCTCCACCACCCTTGACCTGGCTAGACACACTTCTTTTGATGCAGCCCAGGATATAGTTGGCTATCTGAGCTGTGAGGTCACACTGCTGGCTCATGCCTAGCCTGCTATCCACCAGCACTCCCAGGCATTTTTCAGTTTTTCTTGCACCTGCCAGGATGCCATTGGCCTTCTTGGCCACCTGGGCACACTGATGGCTCATGTTCAGCAGATTGTAGACCAATGCCCTCAGGCACATTTCTTCTATACAATCTTCCAGCCACCCTGCCCCAAACCTGTAGTCGCATCTGGGGTTGTTGTGGCCGAAGTGCAGTACCTGTTGAACTTCATCCCTCTGGCTTCAGCCTAGCAATCCAGCCTGTCCAAATCCCTCTATCCCTCTGTAGGGCCTTCCTTCCCCTCCCCCTCCCCACCCCCCCCCAGGCAGATTAATACTCCCTGCCAACCTGCTGTCATCTGCAAACTTGCTGAGGGCACATTCAGTGTCATCATCCAGATCATCAATAAAGATCTTGAACAGGACTGGCTCCAGTACTGACCTCTGTGGAACACCACTCATGACCAGTTGAATGTAACTCCATTCACCACCACTCCCTGGGCCTGGCCCTCCCGCCAGTTCTCTACTTAGGAAGGAGTGCACCTGTCCATGCCATGGGCAGCCAGCTTCTCAGGAGAATGCTTTGGAAGACAGTGTCAAAGGCTTTGCTGGAGTCTGGGTAGGCTACTTCAAGACTAGGCAGACTATGTCAAGCTGTTAAGTTGCATGATCTTTCATTGATTATTTTACTGCACGAGAAATGTGGTAAATTCCGTCTAGTAAAGTTTCTGAACAATTATAGGCTGCAAATCCTCCAAATTCAAAGCAATAATATGACCTTCATTGTCAATGTCCTGATTTATGAGCCTATTTCTGATGATTAATGCGAAATCAACATTAATCCTTTATCTAAAATAGAAATACTTCCCTATAGATCTTCTATTTTTTTTTTCTCTCAAGCAGAAAACATTCCCCATCAAGAAAACATTCACATTTTTTTTGTAATAAAAAGTAACCACTCAGTATTTCCTCATGCCGTATTTGATGCATATTTTATATAAGAATATCACATTCTTTTGAAGAAATTAGAACTTCTACAATGAAATGTTTGTTAGCCCCCTTCTTTTTCTTACATATTTGTTTAGTCTTTTCCTGATATATTTTATACTAGCTGAATGCAATCTGAATTTTGAAAATTGAGAAAATACCTTTTGGTGGGAATTAATTTCAGGTCTCTGTTTTTCTTAAATAGGTATCATGGAATGACATCAAATGCAACAGATTGACCCCTCCTGCCCAAAGCCGAGTCTTGAATGTTGGGTTGCTCAGGGCCATATCCAGTATTGTTTTGAATAATTCCAAGGACTGAGTATCTGTAACGCCTCTGGAGTAACTTGTTCCAATGTTCAGTCCTCCTCACAATAAAATCAGCTTTTTCACTCCCAATGGGCATTTAGACACAGGGATAAGATTCCCCTGAGCACTCTCTTCTCCAAGCTGAATAGACTCCATTCTTTTAGCCTGTTCTCATGTGAGAAATTGTTCTGCCATTTGATCATCCTTGTACACTTTTGCTGGACTTGCTCCAGTATGTCCACGTTTCTTTTGTACCCGGGACACATCACTCCAGATACTCTCACAGCAGCAAGGAGCAGAGGGAAAAAAAATTCTTTGCAGTGCAACCCAGGATGCTGTTGGCCTTCTTCGACACAAGGGTTCGCTAATAGCTCATGCTTAACTTACACTCCATCCAACCGTTTCTCTGCCAAGCTACTTTACAAGCTGATCATCATCCAGTGTGTATTGGTACACGGGCCTGTTTCTTCCTCGATGCAGAATACTGTGTTTTCCTCTACTCAACTTCGTGAGATTGTATCCGACCATTTGTTCTGGTTTATCCCAGCAGGCAACTGAGCACCACACAGCCACTCATTCATTACCCCCTACGGTGGAATGGGAGAGGCAATCAAGAAAATAAAAGGTAAAACATATGGGGTGAGATAAAGACAGATTAATAGGGTAGAAAAGGAAGGGAAAATAATAATAATAATGATAATGATAAAAGAATATACAGAACAAGTGATGCACAGTGCAGTTTCTCACCACCCACTGACTGATGCACAGCCAGTCCCCAAGGACCACCTGCCTCCCTCACCACAGCCAGCTCCCATCAGTTTTATTCAACATTACATCATATGGTATGTAGTATCTCTTCAGAAAATTTGGGTCAGCTGTCCTGTCTTTGTCCCCTCTCAGTTCCTTTTGCACCCCATATCCTGCTGACATACTGGTCTTATACTGACAGATCAGTATAAGAAACAGGAAAGTATTTACCTTAGTATAAGCACTGCTCTGCTGAGCAGCCAAATCAGTGTCTTATCAGTATCTGGAAAGATATTAGGAGGTTGCTGGTTTCCTGCCTCTTCTGCTTGATTTCTGCTGCAAGGAGATTGAGAGCTCTTGTGCTATCATAAGGTGTTCTTAAAGAGTTGCCATCTCTGTTTTGGAATCAATAAGTAAATAAATCCATTGCTCTCCCCTTGTTCACTCAGACAGACATTTTCTTGTAGAAGGCTCTCAAATCGATCAGGTGATTTCCACTTCCTTAAGCCTATGTTTATTAACTCCTCAATCACATTCTTCTCCTCCATATATTTGGTAGTGGATTCCAAGAAAGTTTTGCTCAATCACTTTTCCAGGCATTGATGTGAGGCTGACAGGCAGGTAGATTCCTGGATCTTCCTTCTTGAAGATAGGAATGAAATCGCCTTTCCTTCAGTCCTCAGGATCACCATAACCTTTCAAACACTATTGAGAGTAGCCTTACAATGACACTGAGTTGCACCCTTAGCATCTGTTTTATCAGGTCCTATGGACCTGTATATGTCCAATCTGTTTAAATGTTCTCAAATCTGAACCTCTTCCACCAAGAGTCTTTCTTGCTCTAGATTTTCTCACTGGTCTCATGGGCCTGAGATTTATGACGACTGGTCTAACCAGTTAAGACTATGCAAGAAGGCATTGAATACTTCAGCATTTTTCACGTCCTTGTCACTAGGCCCTCTGCTCCATTCATCCATGTATCCAGATTTTCCTTTACTCCTGAAATACTTGTATAACCCTTCCTTATTTCCTTTCACAGCCTCCACCAAAAAACAACTCCAGGTGAGCTTTGGCTTTCTTGATCCCATCACACCTGCATGCTTGGACAGAGTCTCTTTATTCCATCTGATGCTGCTTCCACTTCTCATATGTTGCCTTTTAATGTTTGAGTTTTATGAGGACCTCTGTTCATTGATGCAGGCCTCCTGCCACTTTTAATTGGTTTCCTATTTACTGGGATGGACTGTTCTTGAGCTTGGATTAGGCAATTCTTGAAAATCAACCAGCTGTCTTGGACACTTCTTCTCTGCACAGCCATACCATATGTGAATCTTCCAACCGGAAGCCTTAACAGGCCAATGTCTTTTCCATAAAGTCCAGTGTTGTGATCTTGATTTATGATTTTTCATTCCACACAGAATCCTGAACTCCACCATCTCAAGATCACTAAATCTAAGTCTGAACTTCACATCCGTGACTAGTTCTTCATTTTCTGTAATTGTCAATGTCTGCTGCCATTGATTCATTAATTACCTTTTCTCATCTAGAAATTTATCATCATCCTGGATTGCTTCTGCCCTTCAGTGTTGTTCCATCAGTAGGTAACAGGATGTTTAAGATCCTCTATGAAGATCTGGACCTGCAAACATGAGGCTTCTTACAGGTATCTGAAGACAGTCTCATCTACTTCATTGTGATCAGGTAGTTTGTAGCAGACATTTAGCACAACATTTCTGAACTTGGTTTGCCCTCTAATCTTGACCCCTAAGATCTCAATAGACTCATCATCCACTCCAAGAGAATGCTCTGTGTGTTTCAACTACCCTCTCACATAAATGGCAACCTCACTCTGCCATTGTTTTCCTAGCCTGTCCTCCCTAGAAAGACTGTATTAATCCACTGCAGCACACCAATCATGTGATCTATCCCATCACAGACCTGAAATAACTGTTGTTTGTTCCCAACATTCTGTGCATTATTGTACAGCACTACAGAGATGTCCCAAGACATTCTGATTATACCCTAATTCTGTCCAAAATATACTTCCTTTTTCAGATGCATACACACCCTGTGGGTTTTTTAGCCCTATTTTGTTGATGACTATGTCCCCTCTGTTTATGGCATGACATACATTTTATTTGCCAGCCTACGTGAGCACTGTATCATTTGATTGTGGATTATCATGTTCTTCCTGCATCATTACTTATTTAAAGGTCTACTCACCATGTTGCCCAGACTTTTGGCAGAGATGCTTCTGCTTCGCTTGGTCACAAGCATTTCAAATCTTCCTAGAAATTCTCAGTTCTCCAACAGAGTACCATGGTTGTAGAAAGCAACACCAGCTGGGCAGATGGGGATCTTCGCTCCCATCAGCAAGTAGTCACCCACCGCTATGATTTCCTTGTTCCTCCTGATGCTATCGAGTGGCTCAAACTCAGAGAGCATAGGTGCTTCATTTAACAGATCTCCTAGCCCCTCATCTGCTACAGGGACACTGAGACTACTCTGCATATACAGCAAGACCTTGTCGCTTTATCAGAAATCACAGCCTTCAAACCTTCACCATTATGGGAGTCTCAGTTTCCCATGCTAATTAACATGGACTCTGCTTGCCCCTACTTCACTACAGTTGTGTTATGGACTGGATCTTCAATCTCTTTCCATTATCCTTGATGCTGAGCAGTGTGCTGACCACTTTCCCCCAACTCCTTCACGTGGCAGAAGAGATCCTCCACCAGCAACCACTTCTTGCAGCTTCTATGCTCTTGCCCCAGCCTTGTTAAGAGACCCCAGACACTCACCAGCTATATTTCCAGACATGGAATGCTTTATTCTCCCTCAAGAGCTCAGTCTAAGATCAGACTTCAGCTATGCCCGGGGTAGCAGTTCCATTGGATGCAGGGTATCATTTCCTGTAGCAGATCACGACCATTGCTGAGCACATGGAAACTGCCTGCAGTGATTTCTGAATGCCTCCTGTGCACCTTTCTGAACAAACTGCTACAGAAACTGGTAATACACAGACACAACGTGACATGTACATAAACTTGCTACTTTAAGAAACATATTATTGTTGTTTTACAATTTTGTGCATTACTTTTTTTTCTAGGATCTCTTAAACAGTTTATCACCAAGGACTAAATGATATTTTATTTGAAAGGAGGATGAATATTGTGACAATGATGCCTTCTGTTAAGATTACACATACGAACATCTTTTATTACTGGAGTTTTTATATAAATGAGCAAAGGTAATTATTCCCAACATTTTACTATTTGTAACATTAGTTATCCATGATGGGACAAAAACAAATCAACAACAGCAACAAAATCCTACAGATTTTTTTTTTTTTTTTTTTTTTTTTTTTATGAAGAAGCATGATATCTGTGTTTCTTCCTCAGTTTTGGGGTCCACTTGGGGCTATTTTGGTGTTTTCTTAGAACAGTCAGCTTCCTTCTAATTCATAATCAACTGAGTTCTGAAAATTACACACTAATGAAAGACAACGCAGTCATCAATTAGAGCCTGTGTGTGCAGGGAAAGGCATGCCTTACTAAAGCCATAACATTTTATGACAAGAATACACACCTAGCAAATAAAGGAAAGGCACATACATGGCTTTCTTTGTTTGTTTGCTTGCTTGTTTTTAATCTAGGAAATATTTGATTTTCACAGTCTCTTTCTGGACAAAATGTCCAGCCTACAGACAGACACGTACATGAGACAATGAGCAAACAACTGGCTGATGAGTCAGGCCCAAAGAATTATGGTAAACAGGGTTATCTGAGGCTGGTTACCAGTCTGTAGTGGAGCTCTGCAGGACTCCATTTTAGGACCAGTTCCCTTCAGTGCTTTTACAAATGGTCTCAAGAAAGGATTCCCCACTTAGTTTGCAGGTGATTCCATATTAGGAGGAATTTTTGATTTGCTTCAGAGTAGACAGGCTTGGTAGAGAGATCCTAATAGATTGGAGTACTGGGTAATCACCAACCATGTGAGCTTTAACAAGACCAAATACCAAAATCTGTAAGGTGTAAACCTGGATGTTTGTATATGATGGCAGACAAGTGGTTGTAGTGCAGTCCCGCAAAATGGGATCTGAGGGTTTTGGTTGATGAATAGGAGTCAAACATTGTGCTCTGACAGCCAAAAGGGCCAATCGTATTCTGGGGCACGTGAAAGCACAATCTAGCTAACTTGTCAGAAGACTGTCAGTCAACATTGGTGTGATCTCACCTTGAGTACTGTGTGCAGTTTTGAGCTCCACAACACAAGAAGATCACCTAAAAGAAGTCGACAAACATGGTGGAAGGAAGAGACACCATGCTTTATGAGGAGTGGCTGAGGAAAACACAACCTTGAATTTCAGCATGATATTGTCCTTCAGTGTCAAGAGATATAAAACCCTCTATAATATTGTGAAATTATTTTAAAAACCAATGGTGCTTAAAATAGGATCCACTAATATTACTCTAATTCTACCTCACAGATGTTTGGGGCATAACCAGCCTCTGCCACACTCCATGCTGATGATGAAATTGTGGTATTTCAAGGCAGAAATTTATGAGGTAAATGACATAGAAGATGAAGAATTATTCAAAGGCTTCAAACCCATTTGCAAAAACATCTCGCACGCAGAGGCCAACATCAAAGGAAGTAGTTTTTATTTTTACATAAAAGTAATGCCTCCTCAAGGCTAACATGATTCAGTAGCTAAGGCACTGTTTCAGGAAAACTGTTCCCATTAAGACATCCCCATGAACATAAACATTCCCTATGAACATAAACATTACACAGCACAGAGGGTAGAGCTGTCTCCAGACTGTATTTTTTAGAGCTAAGAACCAGAAGCGATGCTTTCAAGAGTGATTCTAAACTCCTTCTGTTGCTGTTTGCTATTACTGCTGTTGTGGTTTTTAATTTGTTGTGAATCAGGCTTGATCTTCAGAAGACTCGAGGTTTATTTGATATCAGAAATATCTGCATATGCTCAGTACATGTTAAAGCACAACTGAAAAACTGCAAATCAGAAAAGTCCCTGAAAATTTTTTGAAGGATTTTAGCCTAAATATGTTAACCTTCCTTCTATTAAGTGTACCAACTATTCTGCTGTGTTTTATTCTACATCTATCTTCCAATCTCATTGCAAGTTTTTAATTTGGCATAAAGGGAAAACGTCAATCTTGCTAATGGAATTCAGTGATGCAGTTATGTACACAAACATAGAGAAATTACAGTAATCTTCATAAGAAAGGAAAAATAATAACATAAAGTACGATGGTTGACAACTATTTTTGATTAGTAAACAAATATGATAATATGATATCATTGCTTGTTAGTAATTGTAAATGTGATAGATTAAATTGTTTAGCCACCAAATTTTATGTATTTGTGTGCTAGTCACTATGGTTAAGATGTGACCAAACAATTAACACATACAATAATTTATATAAATAAAATAGATTTATTATACAGAAAGCATATTTGGTTCTGTGGCTCCAGTTCCCTTCAAGATTTGAAATTTTTGCAGCCTGCTGATGCCTGAATTTGACAATGAAAGAACAGGACGATGTATGGAGAATTTGTGGTTAATTGAGACAGCTAACAAGAGATGCAGTTATACTTTTTGCAACTGCTACTTACAGATGTTTTGTGTACTATAGAATTCTGCATGTAATTCTGTATATAAAAATTCTGTATGTAACACCAGTGTCATTTTTCCTGTGTCATTTTCCAGGGTTTCACAGTGTAACATGATCATGATTTTTAAGGGACTTTTCCGTCTAGTGCTTCAATTAGTGGAACCAAATCTGACCTGAAATCTTTATATCAGAACTGGTGTTAACATGCAGCATATTCCAAAGGCCAGTGAGTCATTACAGTAAAAAAAAACAAGCAGAATCATCTGCCAACACACTGCTGAGGAGTGCCTTACACCTTTGGTATCTTTAATATGTTCAGAACGAGTAATTTTGTCACATCACAGACATGCTTGTAGCTGCAATGAATTGTTTCGATGCCCTTGTCTTTTTAATGATAAGCAGATCAATATTATTTCACCAAGACAAATTGGCTCCTGTATTTAAAGACAGATATTCATATCATTAAAATAGTATAATGAAATAAATAAAAGTGAGATCTTGAATTCATTAAATGGCTTTCGCTTATAAGACTCCAAAAATATTTCATTCTATTGTACAGAATGATGATCAGACATATATATACAAGTTTGATGGCTATTGTCAAAAGTGAGTCATATGGAGATTAAAATTAAAATTCTGTTGAATTTCAGATTTAAACATAGCTTATGTCCCAAACTTTTCTCTATGACCTTCTATCTGCATAATAAATTTGTATTTCTGAATGCTGAATTTGAGCAAAATGGAAATATCAGTGGAGACATCTTCTAGATTTCACTTATATTTCAGAATGAAGCTTCCAATTCATCTTACTTTAAAGACTGATAAAAGTGGGTGAGCATATCACAGGAGCCTTACTTCTGAAAAGGAGGAAAGCACTCAGCCCACAAAAATCATTGCAGTAGGAAAAAAAAAAAAGGTGATAAGCATTCTTAGTGAGATGTTCTGCATCAAAATTGAAGCTATGATGAATTGCATAGTTTTTTTCTTGTCCGAAAGAAGTATATTTTTTTTAGGCTGCGAGGACTATTTACAGCTTTCTTAAAAATTGTGAGAATCAAGGATTTACATCTGGTGCTGACTGACTGTTGTATATTAATTAAAATATAACTGTACTGGCTATGTCGTCACATATAATTACCTGATGAACCATAATGCAACCTTTGCATTAGACACACAGGTAATATTAGAGAGTTCACAAATGTCTGTTCTCATTACATCTACTGATATCACCTGCTAAATCAGACTATAAAATGTTTCAGTGTAGAAACTTAGAGCAAAATATTCCCGACTACTTTTGTTCTGGTAATGGGACACAGCCAGTAGACAAAGGTTTCAAACTGGATAGTTTCCTGCCCTGTGAATGAAAAATAATGTTTGTATTACAGAAGCATTAGTAATCAATCTTCATTTGTATTGGTCAGGAAAGACACAGTCACACTTAGATAAGTGGAAAATCATGTGTTCTGCCTGTACTAAGTAGAGAAGTACTACTGAAAGAGCAGTATCTACGTAATCAGTAGATTTTCCCAACCATTGTAGATAAGACTTAAGTGAATTCTGTCCTTTTATAAAATAATATGATACATAATGGTTGTTTGGAGCTCTTCAGTTTATAAAATTTACTCCAAACTCTCCTGTTTAGAAAAATTATGTTGGAAATTGAAGCTTAAGCAGATATTAAACTTCTTGTAGAAAGAACATTTCAAAATCTGTTTGTAAAAGGCAAGAAGGACACAACTTTTTTCTCTTGCACCCAGACAGTCACTAAGAAACAGTTTGCAAATTTTTTTCACAACTTATCAGTTAAAAAAATGAGCTTTGTGAAACAACGAACGTTTCAAACTTTCTTGGATGTGCTTAAGACTATGTGTGCAAATGAAGAAAGTGATGTTCTTTTCCTCTGAAAACTTTCATTACTTCTTAGTAGAGAATTTTCAGACAGACAATTTTACCACGCGAAAAATGATGACCTATTCATTGTAATTGCAATGGGCTCTGCTATGTAATTGACAGGGGGAAATATTAGCGGAGAAGGCAATGTAGCAGAATAGGAATAGGTATGAAGTAATAACTTTCCCATGTATCTTTCATCACAGATGAAGTCTCTTCAAGCAGTTATTGCTTTTACTGGAAGAACTGATTTCAGTTTTAAATTATTTTTTTAAAATTTGATCTATCATATTTGGTTAAATCCATATACTTTATGCTCTTTTGTTATTTTTTTTTTTTTTACCAGGTCTATCTCCATACGGCACATACCCCGTAACTGAGTAATCTCTTTATTTTTTAATTCAATGGATGTGTTTCTGTAGGTACATCTCTGAAACAAGCTAAAGACCAATGATCCCTTAAGTGTTGCCTGAGATAAACAGTCTGATAAAAGGCAGGTAGAATATAAAAATAGAGATTTTTGTCTTTAGTTAATTTTCAAAGCAAAACAGACATTTCATAAGCTAACCACTAGGTTTGCAAGTGAAAGATGAAGTTAGTGAAACGAAAAAAATTTGAATTCCATCCAACTCCACCACTTAGCCATTAACTCTGTGCAACTATTGGTTAAGGCGTGAGAAAAACAAAATATCTGTCACTTTCGTGAATGTATCAGGACAAGCATCTCAACTGCACCCAAAGCTCGAAGACATAGATTCAGACAATAGATTATGACAGTGAAACCTCAAGACATAAATTTTTCAGCTTTCAAGGAAAAATATTGATTTGAAACATTGACATTGATTAAAGAGACAGGAGTCATACACAACTTCCTTTTAAAAAAGGAAACAAGGGAGTCCAAGGTAACTGCAGACCTCTCAGTTTCACCTCTGTTCCCAAGAAGACCATGGAGCATGTCTTCCTGGAAACAGTACTAAAGCACATGGAAAACAGAGATGTGAGTGGGGACAAGCAACGGCATTATTAGGGGGAACTCATGCCTGTCAGTGTAGTGGCCTAGATGCCTGAAGAGCATCTAGTGTCATCTACCTGGACTTGTGCAAAGCATTTGACACTGTCCTGCACGACATCCTTTTTTCTAAATTGGGACCACTTGATGGATAAGGAATTGGCAGAATGTTCATATATCGGGAGTTTCAGTCAACAGCTCAGTGTTCAGGTGTAGAACAGTGATGAGTGGTATTCTCAGGGACCAGCATTATTTAACATCTTTGTTGGAGATACTGACAATGGGACAGAATTCACTCTCACCAATTTCGTGAATGATACCAATCATCACAGTGCAGGTGACACTCTGGAGGAAAGGAATAGCATCCAGAAGGAGACTGATGGATGTGAGAGAGGGATTTGTATGAATACCATGCAGTTCAGCAAGGCCAATTGCCAGGTCCTGCACCTGGGTCACGGCAATCCCAAAACACAAATGCAGGTTGGGCAGAGAATCAACTGAGAATAGCCCCACAGAGAAGAACTTGGGGGTGTTGATTGATGAAGGACTGAACATGAGATGGCAGTGTGCACTTACAGCCTATAGAGCTGACTGTATACTCTGCTGTGTTGAAAGAAGTGTGGGTTGAAGTGATCTGTGTTAAACTCTAGGACCCCCCAGCATGATCACAGCACGGACTTGTTGGAGTGAGTCCAGAGGAGGGCCATGAAGATGCTTAGAGAGCAGAATCATCTCTTCTGTGAAGAAAAGCTGAGAGTTGGGATAGTTCAGTCTGGAGAAGTCTGAGGGAAGGCCTTGCTGTGGGCTTACAGTTACTATAGGGGGCCTGTCAGGAAGCTGGGGAGGGGCTCTTTATCAGAGGGTTGTGATAGGTGCTGGTTTTAAACTAAAAGAGGGCAGATTTATACTTAGGTCTAGAAGAAATTCTTTACCATGATCGAGGTGCGACACTGGAAAATGTTGCCAAGAGAAGGTGTGAATGCCCCATCTTGGAATTTGGCCAGGTTAGATAGGGCTTTGAACAACTTGATCTCACTGAAAAGGTGTCAGACGGGGAGGACAAAGGGCTGAATTTAGAAGCTTTAAATTTCATTCTAACTCAACCTATTCTGTCACTTGCGGGGATTTTCACTCTAACAGTATTTTATACTGTATGTACTGAGTATATAAAACAAACCTTCTCTCTATTATGCAAAAAATAATGATCATGAGTTCTCATTACATTCTGGGTTTAATATATGAAGAGAAGAGATAATTATTAAATGTCTTTGTGCTTTCCCTCATCATATAAAATAAGAGTTTTTGAATTTTGAATTGATTTTTACAATTCATCGTGACATCTGCAAATAGGATCACTGTTCTCTAAAATAAAATTTACACTTTCAGGACACAAGACAGTTCTATGCTTAGCTTTTGCTGCATTTTAAAATGTGGTGAGAATTCCTTTGAAAAATAGGCACGCACAAAAAAAATACTTTTGTAGGTATGTATATATATATATATTGATTACAGGAATGAACTCCATGCAAAAAATTGGCAGCATTTATTTATTCAGTGTTGTAGTAAGCTTTACATTTCACCATAGAAAATCTTTTGTCCCTGAGGTGTTTACTGAAACATACAGCAGAAAATATAACAACTAACACCCACTTAATCAAGGATAAAACATTCATATTATCCCCCTAGACTGAATCCCTATTCAGCCTTTCTCGTTTACTCTGTAAGGAGCTAAACAAATACTTGAAAACACAATAGGTAGTAACTCCCCCACCAGGATTAACACAGTAAAATTGAATTTTAACAATTGCCCTTAGTCTGTATTTAGCTTGAGGTTTGCTTCTTTTTTTCTTTTTCTTTTTTCAGTGCAAGCCAGTACAATTCTGTTACAGACTGACACTGGCTGAAGACTTTCCATTACATCTACAGAAACTTGACAAAATCAGTGGTCGAAGTACTGGGTCCCTGAGATGTGGTCACAGTAATAGTTATAGATAATGCAACTGACAACAACTCTAAAAGCATGAACATAAATCCCCAAAGATATTAACAGTGCTAAAGCCTAAAAATGGCATCCAGAAATGTATTCACCAGATATCAGCAAAAACAGAAAGCAAGAATTATATTCAGTCATTGAGAATCTGGTGGAAGACCTGGGTACTAAAAAAAAAATAAAATAGTGAAATTGACTTGATTTGAGAAACAAACATACAAAAAGAAATTCAAAATCAATTGAAAAATCTGTGAAATTAGAAAAAAAAGTTTGTTAGCAAAATAATCAGCTCAAGGATTAAAATAAGAGAGTATGAAAAGAAATCTGTTACAATTTAAAAACCACAAATTGCAGAAATCCACAGACTGAACTGCCTTTCTGAACTCTTGTTATCTTGAATCTCTACTCTCACATCATATACTAATTCACTGCCTTGCAGAAACACATTTCTTACAGTAAAAATATATCCAGAGACAGGTCATTTTTTTACCAGCAACTTATGACTCAAGCATCCAACAGCATTATTAGTTGTTTGTTTGATCCCTAAAGTGCCTCCAGGCTTTCATTGCTTTCTCAGGATGCCATATATATAAAAGAAATTCAAGGCTCACTGAGAAAGCTAGGAAAGATGTACAGCATTAATTACAACAGTGCTTGCAAGGAGGAGACCTGGATCCTATTCCTTCCTCTGAAGATTGTTTACAAGCAGAAAGACATATGCAAAATGTGGGAGTAGGATGAGAAAAGCAAATTCATCTATAAAATGCTTTATCTCAAATTGGATAGTCAGCAAAGGAGTAGCGTTTTGGCTCTACCTGTTTCTCTCTTGAAATGTGTAAATATCTCTGTCCAAAATAGATGCCTTTCACATTTCTCATCCCAGCAAGGCAAAGCATTGTAAAGAGCAGAGTGCATTTACAGTATTTTAGCTGGTAGTGGAAAGGAGATACAAAAGCTGTGTCCTTCATTTATTTATCTGCAATTTAAACTTATATTTCCCTATAGCTTGGAATTTAATGAGAAACTAAGACTTAGCGATAAACATGCTATTAAAGCACAAAAAAAAAATGGTACAGAGAGAGACACATAGTCATTATGATGAACATGCAGATGTTTTCTGCTTATAATATAGTATGAACTGCCATTAGGCACTCCTAATTATAGCCTGTATGCTGACGTTCATGTGATTCTAGCCATTAACCTTCAACTGAATTGCCAGCTTTTGCATAAGGTACATTGTCAGTGCAGTGCTCTATGTTTATTTGAAAGCACCAGTATGTACAACAAAAAAGATCTTTCTAAATGTAGCTCATGGCATTTTCTTTTTAAAAATAAAACAATTAGAAAGAAACAAGAACAAAGGAAGGAAAAGGAACAGAAGAAAAAAAGAGAAAATGGGAAAAAAAAAAAAAAAAAAGATTCAATTCTAACCTGAGCACATTTTTAGCTGTTTATTAAATAGAAACAAAATAAAACAAAGATTGTTGCACCAGTCATAAGGTGATTTTGAAGAATATATTTGCTCAGGCTAGACAAAATTAGAAAGAAGACTGCAGGAACGATTTAGCTATTTCAAAGGATATACCCTAGTAACCTAGTAACTATGATGTATAGTTAAATTCAAAGATAATTTAAAAAAAAAGGAAAGGGAAAACTGCACAGTGTAGTGAAGGAGTGCATCATTTAACAAGTAGGCACCACTAATTTGATTAATTGTTGAACTGTGGATTAAGATAGTGATCAACATTTATAAAACTTTTGGTGCAGGAGGAGATTGGACGAGGCCAGGATCTTCCCAGTGGTGTGTAATGGTAGGCAATGGCCAAAAACTGGAATATAGGAAGTTCTACAAATATGCAGAATTTCTTTAAAGTAAGGGAGATGGAGCACTGGAACAGACAGCCCAGAGGAGCTGTGGAGTCCTTTTCTATGGAGCTATGCAAGACCCACTTGAATGCCTACCTGTGCAACCTACTGTAGGAACCTGCTTTGGCAGTGGGGTTGGACTTGATGGTCTCTTGAGGTCCCTTCTAACCCCTCAGTCCTGAGATTAGCAATTCTGCAGTAGTCTGGTACCTCTCCAGTTTACCAGAACTGCTGATAAATGATGGAAAGTGGCTTGGTAAGTACTTCTGTCACCTCCCTCACTACTGTTTGGTGAAGCCCATCTGGTCCCATGGACTTTTGACAGTGCAGGTGGAGAAGAAGTTCAGTAACTGTTTCCTCCTGAATTTTGGGATGGCAGGGGTGTGTGGGGTGTTATTCTGCTCCCCATCCTGGTCTTCCAGCTCAGACACATGAGCATTCAATAAAGAACTGAGATTCTCCTTGGCCCTCCTCTTATTTTTAATGTCTTTGTAAGAAACGTTTGTGTTATCTTTTACAACAGAGGCCGGATTAAGCTCCAGCTGGGCTTTCACCTTTTTGACTTTCTCTCTCCGTACCCTAGCAACATCACTGTACTCTTCCAAAATTGCCTGCTCCTTCTTCCAATGGTGGTAAGGGAATCCCTTTTAATTTTTCCAAGCAAAAGCTCCCTGTTCAGCCAGGCCAGACTTCTTCCCTTCTCATCTTATGGCTCAGTGGGACAACCTGGGTAACTGTAGGGTAAGTTGAAGTCCCCACGAGAACAAGGGCTAGCCATCATGTGACTTCTGCTAGTTGCAGATAGATCACTTCACCCACCTCTTCATCCTGGTTCTATCCTGGAGTCTGTAACAGACTCTCTCCAGGATGTTAGCCTTGTTGGCCTTCCCCTTGATCCTTACCTGTAAGGAATCAACCCTATAATTACCAGTGTTGAGCTCTGCAGCATCCAAACACTTCTTAACACTGACAGTCACCTCACTGCCACTCCTTCCTTGTCTATTTGTTATGAAAAGCTTATTACATTATGAAAAGCTTATTACATTATGAAAAGCTCCATTAAATCACACCAGTCACGTGAGTGATCCCATCATGATGGTGACTAAGTCCTAGTTTGCCTGCTGCACAGTGGCTTTTAACTCCTCCTATTTGTTGCCCATGATGCATGCATTGGTGTAGATACACTTCAGCTGAACTATTGGACTCACCCTCTCCAACCCTAGCATGATATCCATAGGCTCATCTCTATAGCAAGATTGATTTTATCCCCTTTGCCTTCAAACCTAGTTTGAAGTCCTCTCAGTGAGCCCCACTGAATCCTAGGCTAGAATTCCTTCTTCCCTTTGAGACAGAAGAACCTCATCTGCCATCAGCAGGCCTGGTGCTGTATAAACTGCCCCGGAAATAAATGGCAAGTCATACAAATGAGCCTGCTAAAACATTCAGAACTGTTCTGTTCATTAAAAGCAGAAAGTGCTGAAATAGTCAGAAAAATACATGCAATTTTTCAGGAATGCATTTAAAATCTAAGGCGAATTTAAATATTGACATAGAAGGAATAAATTACCATCCACTATAGAACTATTTCTAAAGCAAAGTTTTAACTCACATTTATGTTACAGATATACCTGAGTTGTATTTCTATGTGCTTTGGTAGCTAGGTATCACGTGAAAACAAAGCAAAAAAAAATACAACAAAGCCAAGTAAAACAAACAAAACACCCTATTGCCTTTACTGCTATATGTTTGTAATTTGTTTCTCTTACTTAAATCTTACATCTAATATAAATTCCACTCAATATGAATGACTCTGACTATGCTTCTTTAAAAACTGGCAAATAAAAATAACTTTCTGAACAGTGTTGTGCACTACTCACAGGTAATTTCAGCAGAATACATTTGACAAAAATCTACACACAACTACCCCCACTCCCATTTTACGTAGGAAAACATTCACCTAACAGTATTCCTGTAGTGTCATTATTACAGCAAAGACTGTGTTTAAAATGAATGTAATAAGTATCCAGCAGTATGAAAGCTTGATGGTGTGGAGTAACTGAAAAGTTTTGGGTTACAGCTATGGTTATGATTTTTTAATGTAAAATGCATTAAACTGCTCAGTATTAGTTGGTCAATTTTTGTTGTTCAACCTGTCAGGCAGCTAAACACCACAGGGATGTTTGTTCATCCCCCACCCTCGCAGTGGGATGGGAGAGTGAACTGGGAAAAACTTGTAAGTTGAGACAAAAAATATTTACTAAGATGGAAAAGAAAAGGAGAAAATAATAGTATTAATAGTATAGGACTCCTCCAAAAGTAATGCCTCCTGTTTTATTTCATTGGCCCATGACATCATAGATGGATATTGGTGGGATGGCAATAGAGGTTGAACATTCTGCCAGTATCCCTTTTCTATTTTGTTGCTATGTGACAGATGGCAACAGAGGAGCAGTTTGACAAAATGGCATTTGAAATGGAAGAAAGCACCTTTTCAAATCCTGAACTGAATTCCTCCTTGCAGGAAAAATGGCACCCATTGACATTCATTCACGTTTGCTGAATGTTGATGGAGACCAAACAGTGGATGTGAGTGCAGTGAGGAGTGGTGGTGCATTTCAGCAGTGGTGACAGTGATGTGAAAGACAAAACATGTTCTGTATGGCCATGCATAGCTATCACATCATGAAATAAACAGCATCTTGATCAACTCATCCACATGAATGGGCAGATTATGACCAGGAAACTGTGCATGGAGCTGAATTTTGGCTTCAATGTGTTGGAAACAATGGTGGAAATGTTGGAATATTGCAAAGTTTGCACTTGCTGTCTCCCAGGAATGCTCACACAGGAATAGAAAGAACACCATACGCCAGTTTTTCAGGACCTATTGTTGGCTCATAATATGAGGCTGAAGATGACATTTTCCTGGATTGCATCATTACCTGTGATAAGACCAAGTCACCACTGTGACCTGGATTCAAACTGGCAGTCCATGAAGAGGCAGCATGTGAATTCTCCATTGACGAAAAGATGGTTGTGGTAACTACAGCCTAGTAGTAGACTGAACATCCTGATGCTGAATGAAAATCCTTAGAGTAGAAATTAGAATTGATGATATAAAGAGGATCCTTAAAACTGAAACTGTGTCTTCAGGTTAAGCACTCCCCAGAGCTGAATGAAGTGAAAAGGTCATTTCTCCACAAGAAGAGTTTGACCTTTATGCATGCAAAATAATATAAATTTTCTTAAGAAACAAATGTACAACCACAACAGAACACCATAAAATCCAAGCTGTTTTTTGGAGTGCTTTTTCTGTTTATTCCTTTGTTTATGTGTTTTTTTTTTTTGGTTGGTCTTGTGTGAGTTCTTTCAACATCTGAATTTTTCTAGAAAATGTTGATTTCTGATGAATATAGAAATACTTTCTTTACATGTATCAGCTTCAAAGTTTTGCTCAAAGTAATAGTTTCACTGACATTGTAAGTCAAAGTTACAATGATGTTTGTGTTATTTCATTGGTAACTCAGCTGTTTTTTTGAGATCTTTTTGTGGTTATAAGCCAATTGCAAACATCTGAACATTTGAACTTCTGAAGTACTGTTTATAATTCATCTATTCGATGAACTATGTAGTCATTTCATAGGCTTTCATCTAAGTAATTCTGAATGTTAATGTCACTTAAATGTTCAATCTCACCACAATTATTGCATGTTTCTTTCCTTGGCAACAAAACTGAAAAAATATAAATAATTAATTCTTTATTGTGCAAAGTCCTACATTCATGTTATCACTTCCATTTAATGAGCACTTTTATTGACACAAGAATGAAAAGTAAAGGACAGCGTTACTGATGGATTTATATATATATATACACACTCGTATTTTTATTTATATATTTGTTTACTTTTGATGTGTTACTGGCAGCAGACAAGAGACTTATTTTGGACACCATCATCACTGATTGACATAAAACAAGTAATGGGAAAAAAAGGTGGACATGAGCCAGCAGGGTGTGCTTGAAGCCCAGAAACCCAACCGTATCCTGGGCTGCGTCAGAAAATGTGTGGCAGATGGGAGTGGGAGGTGATTGTCCTCCTCCATTCTGGGTGAGCCCCCACCTGAAGCACAGCATCCAGGCCAGGGGCCCCCAGCACAAGTAAAATGCAGAGCTGTTGGAGTAGCTCCAGAGAAGGGCCATGGAGATGATCAAAAGGCTGAAGCACCTCTGCTGTGAAGAAAGGTTGAGAGAGCTGGTCTTGTTCAGCTAGGAGAAGTGATCATTGTGACCTTTCAGTAGTCGAGGGGAGCTTACAGCCGAGATGGAGAGTGACTTTTTACATGGTCTTTAAGTGATGGGAAAAGGGGAAACAGTTTTGAACTAATTGAGGGTACATTTAAATTAGACATTAGGAGGAAGTTCTTTAATCAAATAATTCTGAGGCAATGGAACAAGTTGCCAAGAGAAGCTTCTGGTGGTGTTCAAGGTCAAGTTGGATAGGGCCGTTGGTAACTTGATATGAAGAGTGACAACCTGGCTCCTCCTCTTCTGATGCAGCCCAGAATACTGTTGGCCTTCCAGGCTGTAAATACACACTGTTGGCTCATGTTAAGTTTTTCATCAATCAGGATGCCCAAGTCTTTCTCAGTAGGGCTGCTCTCAAGGTATTCTCCAGTCTACAGGCATGTCTGAGTGCAAGACTTGGCCTTATTGAACCTTGTTAGTTTCACATGAACCCATCTTTTCAGCTTATTCAGATCCCTTTCTTCAGTTGTATCACCTGTACCTCTTAGTTTGGTGTGATCAGTAAAATTGATGAGGGTGCACCAATCCCATCATGTGTGTCACTGATAAAGATGTTAAATAGCATTGATATGTTAAATAGCACTAGTCCCAAGATGGACCCCTGGGAGACACCGCTTGTCACCAGCCTCTATCTTGACATAGAGATGGACATCTGAACATTATCTTTCTACAGTCTAATATACCATAAATGTGCCTTCTTAGAAAAAAAATAAAAACAATATATTTACATATGGATTAATTAGAAAAGCCATTACCACACAGATAAAGCACTCTAGTCCTTAAACATGATTGAAATATATTAAGTTTTCGGGTACGTGGGATGTTGCATAGTAATAAAAAGCAAGGAATGTGCAAGATGTAGGCTAGATATACCATTAATAAACAAAGTATTAGTACTATCAGTGAGAACAGTACAGTTTCTCTATGAAAACTATCTTTTGCGTAATCTAGATGAAAGTTTCTAAATTTTACTCTGCCTTTTTTTTTTTTTACAACAAAGGGAAAGAATAAGTGTATTGCAGTGCCAAGTACAGAGGAACAATCACTTCCCTAGTTCTGCTTGCCACAGTCCAGCTGAGATAGACCAGGATTTCACTGGTCTTCTTGGTCATCTGGGCAAACTGTTGCCTCATGGCCACCTGTCAACAAGAACCCCTAAGCTCTTTCTGTCAAGTAACTTTCCAGCTATACTTCCTTAATCCTGTACTTCTGCTTGGAGTTTTTATGACACAAGTACAGAACTCAGCATTTAGCCATGCTGAATGCCATGAAACTGAATGTTGCCCATCCATCTAGCCTATCCAGAATCCTCTGCAAAGCCTTCCCACCTTCAAGCATTTCAACACCCCTAACCAACTTATGCTGTCTGCAAACTCACTCACAGTGCCCTTGATCCCCTCATCAATATCACTGATAAAAATATTAGAAATCTTGACCCCAATCCTGAGCTTTTGGGAATAACCACTTGTGAGTTGATCTCTCCACATCTTCACAGGTGCCTTAGTATAGGCTTATTTTTAGTCAATAATAATATGAACCAGTGAACTTCATCAAACCAAAGTCAATACCACTTTTTTTCTTAGTGCATTTATAATTTTGTTATTATTATTATTCAGCACTGCACAGAAGCTTGTCAGTGCTGCTCTTGTATCAGTGGCATGGAACAAGCGCTTCTGAAATCTCAAGCAAAGCGCTTCTCTCCAAAATTGATCTTGTGAAAGGTCTAGGGCTTGCTGGAATTTATAATCTCTGATTGAATGTTATTACAGTGAAACTCAGGAAGAATCATAATCAATAAGTCATATAAACTGCTTTGCACATACTTCAGTAGAAGACAGACTAATTAAAAATATAGATGCTATACAAGTCACTATTGGAAAGAAATTATAATGAAACATTGGTTTTACTTTTCAGAAACCTAGTATTTGTTCATTTAATATAAATTCCATAATGCAATATCACTTGTTCTTTGACAAGTCATTTCAGGAAGGACACAGATATATTTTCTGCTGTTAAATCTCATTTTGTAAGAGGGAAAGATAGTGGCAGAGGGAGGAATGCAATCATACTGTAGCCTCAAACACTAACAATGTTGGCTTTATTAAAAAGTACAATAACTAAATTATTACTATGAACACTTAACAACCTGCTCTTGTGTTGTTCTGCTAGCTATTTAAGTCCCTTCAGAACCTAGGAATTTTCTTTGTTCATTACTTAGGAAACAACTCTTCTATATACATTTAATTAATTTCAATACAAATTTTAATCTTGGAACTTGTGAAGATATCTTCAAGAAAAACCAACACGCAACAACAACAATCCACAAAACAGTGGATGTCAAAATTTGTTTCAAAAAGCACCTCGAGTACTGTGTCCAGTTTTGGGCCCCTCACTGCAAGAAAGATATTGAGGCCCTGGAATGTGTTCAAAGGAGGGCAACAAAGCTGGTGAGGGGTCTGGAACACAGGCCATATGAGGAGAGGCTGAAGGAGCTGGGAATGTTCAGCCTGGAGAAGAGGAGGCTCAGGGGAGACCTCATTGCTCTCTATAACTTCCTGAAGGGAGGTTGTAGTGAGCTGGGGGTCGGCCTCTTCTCTCGTGTCATTAGTGATAGGACCAGGGGGAATGGTTTCAAGCTACGGCAGGGGAGATTCAGGCTGGACATCAGGAAGTACTACTTTTCAGAAAGGGTGGTCAGGCACTGGAATGGACTGCCCAGGGAGGTGGTGGAGTCACCGACCCTGGGGGTGTTCAAGGAAAGACTGGATGTTGTGTTGAGGGACATGGTTTAGTGGGAGCTATTGGGAATAGGTGAATGGTTGGACTGGGTGATCTTTTAGGTCTTTTCCAACCTTGGTGATTCTATGATTCTATGATTCTAAAACTAGAAATATTTCTTCAAGTGAATTGTGTTGTTTTTTTTCAAACTCAGCGCCGTAGAAAAATATATAATTTAGCCAACATAATACAGAGAAATAATTCAATGACACTGAGAATCGAGGGGTATCAGAATTCACTCCCTTGCTAGGTGTCAGTCGTACTGATACTCCTGGATCCATTTTTGAAGGAAAATGCTGTTCAGCATGAACGAAGCCTGTTTTCATGATAGCCAGTGATGTGAGTTGTAATCATAGAAGAATCCTGCTTTACATTTTAGCCACTAAGATCCCTGAAAAAACTAAAGTATCATTGTCTACCTTTACAGAAATCTTTATTCTATATCCGTTCAGATAGATGCAACTAGAAGATGCTGCTGCCTTTTACCAGTAGGAACAGTAATCCAAACATAATCATGTCTGTCCTGTTAGTAATTTCCTTGTATTTATGCCTAGGATTCAGTGATAGTCCCCATGTCAGTCAAGATGTCATAAACATCCCCCGAGACATACACAGTGAAATAATGTACAGTGGGGAAAAATAATCTAAGAAAACCCCAAAAAACTTAGAGATTGAAACCTGTAGACTGGTAGACAATTTCCTTTGTTTCCTTTTTAGCTTACAGCTATGTCCACTAAAAAATCCAGGAGCTTTGTGTGAACAGTCTGTCAACTTGGAATATACATAGATACAGCTTTCTACCTTTCTCCTTTCAGCCAAATGCTTGATAATGGAAGAGCTTAAACACGAGTGGTTTCATGCTTCACTATCTATGATTTTGGATGGAAAAGTATATGTAGAATGATCTTATTGCCTATGACTGTGATCACATGAAATGTGAAACACAAAAATCGAAGCCTGTTCCCAGTAAATCACATGGAGTTCTGAGATATGAAGGTATATATTTATTTATACATAAAAATGATGTGGTCCTAGGTGAAAGAGAATACAGTTATTTTTAGTGACCTTCAGAAACCACAAATATGCAGTGAAATTTTATAGTTGAATTACAGTCTTGTCTGACTGAGAAACAATACTTCTGCCACCACAAAAAAATACACTCAGAGAGAAAAAAAAAATAGTCATAAAATTTAAAAACTTTCCTTTTCTTAGGGCTTATTCTGTACCACTCAGTGTGGCATGCTGAAATCGGTGACCTCAACAGCATATAAAAGTTGGATAATTGTTTAATCTTTTCTGAAATCATTTGGCAAATAAAGGAACGCGAAAACACATTGCATGTGAAAAAATGGGAATTATTCAACTTGTTTTCATCAAATATATTTGGCTGAAAAGTTGTACTGAAAATTTTGTTCTTTCCACGAGAACAGTGAGCAACAGTGAATTTACAGACAGATTTGATTATTTCCAGGGTGTAAAATACATACGAATGTAGACAACACTGTGGACAAGAATTTTTGCAGAAAATTGAGCTGACCTATCAGACACGGCTGATTACACACTTTCTTGAAGGCAGCTTTACTAGAATCTAAACATGTACCTAAAGAATTGCTGTGTGGTAACTTCTCATAATAACTAGACAAAGCAGCCTCACATTAATTGGTCAGGAAAATGCCAGAAGCTTATTGCTGCTTTTCTTAAGTTATTTTCACTCATTTAATTTAAGCACATAAAAGTCCATCCAGTGTTCTAGCAGCAACTAGACCACTAAAGGAAGGTGACAGTGCTCACACAGAATTTTGCCATGATGTATCCTCCTATAAGGAGCTTAATAGGAAGTTGTGCCCTTTGATAACTTCCTAATGCAACTTACAAAAGGCATTTAGATGAGTAAATTTGATTCCTATGAGCTTCTTTACAGTAACTGCCATTTAATTAAGGTTGACCAATTATAGACTAAATCAAATCCTGTTCAGCCTGACGTTTTTTGAGGGTGAATATTTTGCTTCCACTTCCATTAGATCACAGAGGGAAGTGTGATATTTGCTAAACCTGTGTCCAAGCAGACAGACACCACGGGGACCACAGTTTCCCCAGTTTTGCACAATTTCCCCACACTTCAAAATTCTGTCCAGTTAGCTGTTGAGATATCCTGGTCACTGCAGGAATAGAGAAAGTTGAAGAAGAAACAAAACAGGAATTTTGATTATTATGGACAAAAAGATAAAAATGTGCTTGCTAATAGCTTCCACAAAATGATTTCTGAAATATAAGAATGATGGCATTGATAAGTATATATTATATATTTGATAAGTATAATACATAATATTATACATAGTATATATAGTAGTACATAGTACATAGTATAATACATTGCCATCTTATGGCTTATATATAAATGTAAATACCAAACTGGGCTCAAAACTGATGTAGCATAAGTGAACATTATATACTATATGAGACAACCAGCAGTGACCTTAAAGCAGCCCTCAGAGGTGATAAACAGCAAAAGAGGTTGAGTGGAAATGGGAAAACAACTAAACTGCCTCTAGCTTCTGCGTGTAGGTGGAACAAACTTGTTTGTGAGAAACTGCTCTGCAGCTGTAGCCAAGTATCCTTATCTTCTGCAAATGACCTTTGTTTACCCTAATACATGATTCTTTCTTGTCTCCTGCTGTTACATATGGCTGCTAAGGGGTGGTGTGGACAGTTTACCAGACGGCTGGCCTTGGAAATCAGTGCCTCTCTATTAAACTGATGAAGATTAACTTGCTTCCACCACACTTTCTTTGCAGAGGTGCCAGCACTTTTGCATAACTGAGATTTTACATAAACAAATCTTTTAATCAATTAAGTAATCAACAGAACGGCTGGCAACTATTAAATGTGTATAATAGTGATTATAAATCACAAATAAATTTGTTTCTATGTGCCCTTGTCAGGTCTATCTAAAGCTTTTCAGCACCATGTTAGTCATCAAAAAGGACAGTTCTGGTTTAACCTGGCAGGCAGCTAAGCATCCCACAGCAATAGGCACTTCCCACTACCAGTGGGATGCAAGAGAGAAAGCCCTCCCTCCCAAGTCTCCCAGTTTTGATGCTCGGAATGATGACGTATGGTTTGGAATAAGGCTTTGGTCACTTTGGATGAGCTGTCTTGGTTCTGTTCCCTCCTCGCTTCTTGTGCATCCCGTCTCTTTGTTGCAGGGCAACATGAGAAGCAGACAAGTCCTTGACTTATTCACAGCACTGCTCAGCAACAACTGAAACATCAATGTGTTATCAACATTATTCTCATCCAAAATCTAAAACATAGTGCTATGTTAGTTACTGTGAAGAAAATTAAGCCCCTCTAAGCCAAAAGTGGATTGAATTATGTAACAAATTTATTCTTGTAAGATGGGATCCATTTATAACCTGTCATCCTAAAATTTTAATCAACTTAATCAATGCAAAATATTTAGATTTCACATCAGATGGAAGTAACATTACATACAAAACTGTAAATATGTTACCAGTGCAATGTTTAGTAGTTGTTTTATGTCGTTTAACCTGTTATGTCATGTTAGACCATGATGTAGTTCTCATTCCTTGCAATTAAAAAATAAATAGCAAGAAAGGTAATTTCTATCAGAAATACTTAAAATACTATAAGGGAGCTGGGGATATGTATGAGTTTGCTGACATGCCAACTTAAAATTCTATGTGCTTGAAAAAATTCTATGAGCTTTGTTTATTATTCAGTACAAAACAAGATGGTGTCATTCTAAACTATTTTTGTTATGAAGATTCAAGTGACAGCAGCATGTTGTATAAGAAACAAATTTATGTAAAATAATAGGTAAAAGTACTATTAAAACAAATTTGCTATTGTAAATTAATGTACAAGTTAGTGCTTATGATTCTGTGTTTCAATACAACAAGTCTTCATGTTCAGACATCTTTTGTTTCTTCTATATATTGTGTCTACAACACTGACCTACTAAAGAAATAATGGAATCAAACTATTGACTGTGATGGGCTCACCTATATGTAGGCACAAAGAATCTGAGTGCATACAGAGTGCATCACAAAGCATAAATCCATTACATAGAATCTTAGAGAACAGGATAGTATTCCCTGTAATTAGGGTGAGGTTCAGAGTTTTCATATTAAAAAACCCTTAATGCATCAGGCAGAAAGAGTTGAATTTTGAAGATGAACATTTCAATATATAATTTATACTGTATAATATCCCAGATGCATGGTCTTCATGCCTACTAAATCCAGTCTGTTAGCCCAATTATCCCAGTACTGGAGCAGCCAGGTGACGATGTGCTGGTCTGGATAGTGGCTGAAATATTTCCACATTTCTCACAACTCGCCTAGGGGAAGGCATCAGGCAGTTACTGACTCGTAACCTCTATCTCTTCCTCCTGTTCTCACAATGGCTCTGGTGTGGAGTAGCCTTCCACATCCCCTTCTTCCTTCATTACTAAACAAGATGACATTAGCTACCACAGTTTCTGCTTGTGGACAGGGGTGATGGATACTGGTACAATTTGGTTCTCTGATTCAGCCCCCGATCCTACAAGGTTGGGTCAGATCCAGAGGCTTTTTCTTCCTTTTGCAGGTGCTGAATAGTGTTGATCATGTTTGATAGGCACAAGTCAGACCCCAGCCCAGAACTGTGAGCTGTATCTCTTTGTCTTTGGCAGGATCAGCACATATCTTTTTAAAACATTCTGTCAGCATTTTACGATTCCATATGTGTTTAGGGGTATGTTTCAGACTATCTCAGGATAGATCTCTGGGTGGTAGTTTAGAATTATTTCTTAACAAAAAGAACAGTGTTCTGGCCAGCAGCTATTAAGCTATTGTACTGCTTTTACCTTTTTTTTTTTTTTTTTTGAAAGGTTCTTGTCATATCATGTCAATGCTTTGAGCCCCGCACTGGGCACCTTGAGGACAGTTCTGGTTTAACCTGGCAGCAGATAAACACCACATGAACCTTTGCTTCCTCCCTTTTCCCAGTGAGGAGTCAGATAATCACATAAATCAGAGAATCAGAAGAAAAAAGGTACAACTCAGAGGTTGAGATAAAATCAGGGGAAAGAAACAAAAAGGAAGGGAGAAATGATAGTAATAATAAAAATATATAATTGTGTATATTTATAAAACAAGCAGTACACAACGCAATTACTCATCACCTTTCAACTGATGCCCATCAATTCCCTGAGCAGAGGTAGCCCCCCAGGCCAATTCTCCTCAGAGAGTTGTCATGGCATTTCCTGACATGATGTATAGCAGGCGGCGGATCTTTCAGAAATTTAGTTAGAATTTGTAGTGTTTTTACATTTTCCTCTTGAATTTGCTGGTTGCAAGCTTGAGAGTATACAGTTTTCTGTGTCATTTCAATGAAATACTTGACTGAGAAGTGACTTCAAGTATCAGCACTGTTTGAGTACCTTAGCAATCTCGGAGTAATGTAGAAATGACTTAAAAGGCTTACACTTATCATTAGTTGTGAATGAAGATGTGCATCCTGCACACAGTAACTAGGTTTATGAAGCTCAGATTGTTTGCATAAGCTTAAATATCTTTAATTGCAATAGATCTTATTTGGTACTTACTGGTGTTTGATCTATAAAGTTATTGCATAGAGGTGATTAAAGAAAGTTGGGTGTTATTACGTTTGGAGGAACAAATCAGTACGACGCTGAATCCTTTTTGCTAATTAATGATTGCTTTCAGCTCCGACTGAAGGAAATGCTTTTTGTCTCTAATTCATGCAACAGCTGTGCTTTAATTTTGACAGGATGTTCACAGAAAAATCATGTAATCAGTTAGGATATGTACACATTGGAATGTCAATATTCTTCTGTTTTGTTCATCATTATTTGCGCTGTTAGAGAACCAGGCTGACGAGCAGGTTTTGAGAGTGAATTACATAAATACACTTTCCATACAAGCCTCCTGGCCTAAACAAATCATTTTATCAAAATCTTAAACGGTAAGAACTTGGGGTGCTCTTACATACGCATTTCCTTAAATGCTTTACTTGTCCATCCTCAGAAACTGCTATGGATTACTTCATCTTCCAAACCCCAAAGATTCAATATGAAGGACATTTTCTACTGCTGCATAGTTGTTCTCCTGCACAATTGATTTTAGTGCAGTATCATTGATGTCATGTCATCCTAAATTAATACGGAGCCTTCTCAATGGACGGTCTTGTGAAAACTCAAGTGTATTTCAGACCATCACGTAAGCCTCTTCCTTTAGCTAACGAGTTCATCACTGTGTTGTTGTTGTTGTTTTTTACACCACCAACTACCAGGTAACATTTGTATTTGATTTCTACTTTTTGTCATTCACTGAAGAATTCTAACATCTCTTAGATGTAGGAAAACGTAGGCAGGCAGGATGAGTCTCCAAGTGGTGCAGTTAGCTTTGCACATCTACCGAACTGCCGTTGTAGTTTGATTTTGTAGAAACAGAAGAATTATTATGGTTTATCCCAGTTCTCACAGAAAATAAACATTTATTTTCTTTGCTGAGATCTACTTTCACTGTGTTCTTTTTAGGATGTGACTAGTATAAATAATTTGTCAGAGCATTTTTATTTTGTGCCCAAACTGATAATCTTTCCAACCTTTCTAAAGTAATTAGTGTTGTTTTTCCCTATTGAGTATCATTGATCTGGCTGACATTTCTCTATTATGCCTCCTACAATTTAATGGATTGAATCCTTTTTCTCATGTTCTTCTTTTTATAAATTCATACTTGTATCTACTGTATCACTTCAGCTTGTTTTATAATATTCCCCCAGGCATACACTGTCTTCCATGACATTCTCATTCTTCTCTTTCTCTTCTCACTTGTTTGGTTCTCATGTATTAGTCCTAAAATTTGTGTCCATATTAGAGAAACTACAGTTGCCTCCTATTCCTCTAGGCTTAGGAGTAGTATTTCTGTAAAGGAATGTAACTTTGGCTTTGTCTACTTTAATGGTTTCCTCAGAAACAAATGACCTTATACACAATTATATTAATTAATTGTCAGTTAATGGTTTGGAGTAGAACTACTGGATTGTTTTCTATAGCAACTTCCAGTTTTCCACATATAAACAAGTGGATACCACATCTTTTGACTGCTATTTTGGAGTCAAAACCATGAACAGGATTCAACAAGATGCTAACAATTTCCATTTAAAAAGCATACTGATGAACAATGAACCAAACAACAATGACAGAAACAAAACAAGCTAATGGAAGAATTGCTCAGATATCTACTTACTGTAGATTGCCTTAAACCAAAGTAAAACATTTGCTGTTACAGTGTATTATTTTCTATTAATTGTATCTATAGATCATGTTTTAATAGGATTGCAAGTGCACAAACAGTAATAAAGGAAAAGGCTGCATATAAGGTTTTCTATTATTGTGATTACGTTGAAAGCTCCTGGAAAAGATCAAGTATGCTATATTTTTATTAGCACCTCCTTACACTTCTCAGTTACTCTTTTAGTTACAGATGTTATTTATGAATCTTCCTCTTGCTGCTTTTACTTATCATTGCTCTTTTTTTTTTTTTTTTTGGTTCAGAAAAACTAGGTAATTATTTCTTTTTTATAATTCATTAGAGTGTCCCAAAGACCTGGACGTTTACCAGGTCTTTGTTTGGCTTCTCCACTTTTGGCAAAAGAAATAAAAAAGAGGAAAATTTATGCTGAAACAATGCCAAGAGTAACCCATTCAATCAAAATCATGTCTTGGTGCATAGACTATTAGTCACTCATATCCACATTCCACCCAAATAATTAACTTGTAACACAGAAATTCTACATTATTGGAATGTCCTTGAGTATGGCCATGGGTTTTATTGTTCTCACAGACAGGAACAAGTCCTGTCTTTAAGAATTTCCGTGATACTGGATGGAAGCTGTACGAATGCAGAAGACTCCAAATGGTGCATTATCTGAAGAAGAGAAAACAACTTCTGTTACATTAATTTTGCTTGCAAATGGCCCTCTGAATAATTCTGTATGCAAATCAGTCATGAAACCCATGAAAACTTCAGTTTTCCTACACAGAACTACAATGATGATAGCTTCTAGCAATTTTTTAAATCTTTCAATACTAATAAAGATCTAGAACTCCAGCCTGGATCCAGCCTATTCGAACAGCCTCTGTATACCTGTGAGGTATGTGTGTATGCCTCACACTTAGATCTGTTCATACCGATCTCCATACAAATGTTGTCCATGTAGATGTCTGTTCATGGGCAGCATGGTTTTCATTATCTGAACTACATCAGAAAAATTCTAAAATTTTTCCCATCCCCATTGTCCTCCACAAATAAAATAAATGCACAAAACAAGACAAAATCTTGTATATATTTTCTTTAGAAGGTTGTGAAATTGCTTATTAACAAAGAATAATCACTATCATTTGGTTTCATGCTTCTCTCTGTAAAATCCATGTTACTGTAAAAATGGTAACATTTCTTCACAATATTAGAAAAAACACACAAAGGAAGTTATGTATTTCTTAGAATATACTACCTTCTCCATTTTGTGCTTTCATCGTTTGTTTCACTAGAAAGTTTAGCAAGAGAGACATTTCATGTTGTGTAATATTTAAAAAATATAAATACCTTAGAAATTCTAGAAAGAAATGCTTCAAAATTTTAGATGATCTGAAAACATTTATTACAGCTCTGACAGTGGACAGACATGTAAAAAGAAATGAATAGCTGCTGAACATCTTTTATTACCAAACCCTTTGCTGACTTTCAGAATAAGCTGTGAAAAGTTCTTAGAAGGCCTGTGCAGATTATTGAGCCAAACTGACAGAATGAAAGGTTACTTAAAGTCTCATGCTGAGCAAAAAAATTCAGCATTCTATAATCAGTATACCAAATAAGGAGTACATTAGAGTCCAGTTGGAGGCGTGCAACTAGCTGTGTTCCACTGGGTCCTGTTTTATTCTACATTTTCGTCAATGGATAGGGATAGAGTCCATTCAGCAAAATTGGGAGACAAAACTGGGAAGAGTGGCTGACACACCAGAAGGCTATGCTGCCATCCAGAGAGACCTGGGCAGGATGGAGAGCTGAGTGAAGAGGAGACTGGGGAGGAATAACTGCATGTAGCAGTACAGTTTAGGGGATGACTGACTGGAGAGGAGCTCTTAGAGAAGGACCTGGGTGTTCTGGTGGACAGCAGGTTGGCCATGAACCAGCAGTGTGTACCTGTGGCCAAGAAGGCCAACGGTACTGTGGGGTGCATCACAAACAGCATGGCCAGCAGGTTGAGAGAGGTGATCTTGCTCCTCTACTCTGCCCCAGTGAGGCCACAAGTGGAACACTGTGTCTAATTTGGGGCTCCCCAGTTCAAAATGTACAGGGATCTCCTGGAAAGAGAGAGGCCCACAAAGATGATAAAAGGCCTGGAGCATCTCCTGTGTGAGGAAAAACTGAGAGGACTGGGTCTGTTCAGTCCAGAGAAGAGAAAGCTGAGGGGAATTCATCACTGTTGTTTTCTCGTATGCATTGTTTCCTGGGGCCACTTAACTGCTTCTAGGCAAAGAAGTGCACTTCAGGTTTAGGAAACACTGTTTAATGAAATTCCTAAGCAGTTATTCCCTGCCAGTATCTTACTTAAGCAGATAAGTGCTTCTTAATGAAAACAATGCCACTGTGCACAGTGATTAATTAACTCATTAAACCGGAATGTAATGAATAACCAGAATGACTTTGTTCTGCTTTTGTTTCATGGAAAAGATAGCTCTCATTGCCTTGCTAATCTGCGTCTGTGTACCTATTTTGTGGTCTACATTTGTAAATGCATCTCTCTGTCACAGAGAAACACAGAGTTACAGAATAGTTTAGGTTGGGAGGAACGTCTGCATGTCTTCTTTTTCAGCGCCCCTTATAATAGTCTGATCTGAGGAGACATTCCCTAATTCCAAAAAAAATCATTGCACTGCAGCTGTATGTACATCTCTAACAAGTCTCTTTTATTCTGAAATCTTTATCAGTGTATTTATAAAGCTTTATCTATTTCTTAGGATGAAAAATTCTGGTCATATGTTACTTGTTAATGTATTTACATATCACTTTTCTGATTTTAAGGACACATTAATTAACATACATGTATTTTTGTGATCGTCCCAAAACCGCAAATAGATCACAAAAAACTAAGAATCTGCTTTTGGTTACATGGTTTATGTAGTAATTATTTTATGAGAGAAAATGCTTTTGTACAGGCTCTGAGGAGGCTTAAATGACTCATAACAAACTTGAGTATAGTTCATAATTTATGTACTTTAATTAAATTGTCCGTTTGGGCACATATATGATATTGCATGGAGAAAATTGTCTAGAAGGGTATACTTTGGATCAAGTTAGTAGTTAACATTGATTAGTCTCTTACAGTGATGATTCATAGATACATGATTTTCTCTGCCAGGGCTCCGCATTCAAGTGATCTGTAGTTTCAATGTTTACAATTAAAGAAGTTTTCCTATATTGTCTTAAAATAAAATCTAAGTCAAAATCCCTTTCAACAATTTATGTTAATTGGATTATATCTAGCACTGGATATCCTAGTTCAAATATGCACATTAAGTTATATTTTTATCAATTCTAAAAAGTGGAATTGTTTTTAATTCTGATAATTTAATTCTTACTTTTGTCTTCTTTCTTAATATTTCTATGGCATAGTGCCATCTTGAGGATGTTGCTAGCATCTAATAGGGCACAAGATATGCATATTCTTTGGGAGATAATAAGATTTTTGCTGTATTATTTTAGGATTCTGAGACTGAATGTAATTGAAATTTGATTCTCTATATCACAGCTGATGGTATGTCTTGAAAGTATCAGGATAGTTAATATTTATTATTGAATTCTAGGGTCCATTTGTCATAGATGAAAATTATACACTTATGTTGTAAGAGAAAAACAATAATATATTTATTGATAGAGTGATTTAACAAAGCTTAATTAGAAATAAGAAACATTTAACAGGATTTGTGATGTCAAGGTTTGTACACTTAAGTATCGAGTGCATAGAGGATAGTATTGAACACACTCAACCATGGGACTGCCCCAATGAGTCACAGGGTTCAGAGTGGACTTCTTTGCTTTATAAACTCTTTGAACTGCAAAGGTAAGGACCCTCAGTGTGCCTGAATCCACTCCAAGTCTCAGGCTTGGTCAACAATTTATGTCTGAGCACATATATGCTCACTCTCTATCCAAAATATGAATCTCAGAAAAGTTTTGAAAGCTTATGAAACTACTAGCCACTTACCAAGACCCAGTATCTGTAGTGGGTATATGAGGAATATCTGAAGCAGATACAACCTTGGGAAGTGTCCCCACTCAAGGGTAGATCTGTTATACAATCTGCTGTTTTACAGGAGAGCTCAAAGTGCTCTTAGGCTGTTGACAGTTTATTTGGTCAAATGATTCATAGTCATGTTAGATGCTGATAGTTTTAAGCTAAATGTTAATTCCTCCAAAATCTATTTAAGCCAGACAGTGTTCAGCACTTTGGTAAGGTTAGTGCTGGCTTAATTAGTTCTCAGCTGTGGAGCAAGGGTGCCAGTTTTTCCAACAGCTAGTCAAGGCCAGAAAGTAAAGAGTATTGAGTTCATCTCTTGCACAAGAAAAGTTGATGGTGAATGGTCAGACCGAAAGGAGGAAGGCAAGGAGAGACACCATCAGACTATCACATACTCCTAGTTGAAGAAAAATACTGATATGAATCTAATAAAATTGAAATATTTAAAAGAAAATTTATTGCTTTAAAGACAATTTCACAATTTTCATAAATCCTTGTCTTGATTAACCAGTAACCAGTTAAGCTGTAAAGAGACCTTAATTCTTCTTGTGATGTAAAGGAGCAGAAAAATGCAGCAACATTGTTTTATCCTCATTCTTGTCACTTCTGCATAGACCTTTATTAATAGTCAACAAAAGCTTAGGAAATAATTTGAGTTTTCAGGACTCTGCATCAATGTCTCCTGCATTTCCAAAAGTGAAACTAGATCATCATGTCTGTCAGATGAAGTTCCTGGTGACTGGAAAAAGTGAAATATTAATCTTATTTTTAAGAAATGGAGAAAGAAAAACCTGGGCAACTATGGACCAGCGAGCTTCACCTCTGTGCCTGGGAAAATCATGGTACAGATCCTTCTGCAGGCTGTGTTAAGATACATGCAAGATGAAAAAGGTGATCTAAGGCGGCCAGCATGGCTTTACCAAGAGAAGTTTGTGCCTGACCAATCTGGTGGCATTCTGTAAAGTAGTGGTTGTGACAAGAGAAGATGACCAGTGTTACATGCCTGGCTTTCTGTAAGGCCTTTGATATGGACCCACACCATATTCTTATTTCTATATTGGAACAAAAAGGATTTGAAGGATGGGCTGTTAGGTACGTAAAGAGTTGAATGGATGGTTGCAACCAGAGATTTGTGGCCATTGGCTCGACATCCACATGGAGGCTGATTACAAGTTGTGTCCTTCATGGCTCCATCTTGGGACTGATGCTGGTTAACATTTTTATCAATGACAGTATCCTGTGTGTCCAAAAAAGCCAATGGCATCCTGGCTCATAGAAGAAGTAGTGTTGCCAGCAGGAGCAAGAAGTGAACATCTCTCTGTATGGAGGCTGCATCCTGAGTGCTGTGTTCAGTTTTGGGCCCCTCACTACAAGAAAGACATTGAGGCCCTACATGTCTAGAGAATGTCTAGAGAAGGGCAGCAGAGCTGTGAGGGGTCTGGAGCACAATGATGAGTGGCTGAGGGAATTGGTATGGTTCAGTCTGGAGAAGAGGAGACTTAGGGATGACCTTATCACTCTCTACAACTGCCTGAAAGGAGGTTGTAGGCTGGTAGGATTTGGCCTACTCTCTCATGTAACTACTGATAGGACTAGAGGGAATGGCCTCAAATTGCATCAGGAAAATTGAAGCTGAACATTAGGATATTCAGGTTGGATACTATTTATTCTCTGAAAGAATGGTCAGGTGCTGTAATGAGCTGCCCAAGGTGGTGGTTGAGTCTGTATCCCTGGAGGTGTTCAATAAACTTCTAGATGCTGTAGTAAGTCACATAATTAAGTGGGGAAATACCGGTGGCAGCTGGATGGCTGGATGAGATGATCTTGGAAATATTTTTCAATCTTTGACATTCTATGATTCTATACCACTCAGGTTTTAAGAGATCAATACCTTATTGTGAATTTAATGTGAAGGAGGAACCCAACACAGTTCCTTAAACTAGTCTACTGGAAAGCTGCAGCTCTACTAGGAAGAATATTCTGCAACAGTTATTTGGCAATTCAATTTAAAAATAGTTCTTCATATGTGATTGCATCCTGAGCACTTATTTATTTGCATATAATTTATTTCACCTTTTAGAAATAAGTGAAGAACTAAAAGATTAAACTACCAACTGGGAAATATTAATCTCTTACAGTTCTCTAAGAAATCTCTGTCAACATTTATTTCATACAGCCAGCCAGTGTAGTGCACGCATATATGTAAAAATAAACAAGTAAATAAAATAGTTCTTTCTAAGTTGTGTAAGGCAGTAATTCCAGAACTGCAGACTGCTCTAATTGGCTGGATCCAGGCCAGAGTTCCCAACCTTCATTCATATTGCAAGCTTTAAAAAATCCCATATTACCCAAGGTAAATCCACACTATTTTGAGGATGTGCATCCTCAGGAATACCAGCTATACCATTTACAGATTCTCTCAGGACCTTTGCTACACTGATTGAAAGTAGACAGAGTATGGGAAAACTGATGTTTAGTATGAGGAAATTTCTGAGCTTCATCTGTTCTATATACACATGAATACCATCTACTGACAGTGGTGGGAAGTTCAGTATGCGGATGTTGTGTAGAGCAAAAGCCATCTTCCTGCCAGAAAATCCCACCCAAAAAAATTCTGAGCCTCATAGTCATCTGGGGCAGAAAAACATCAGAAAAGCAGCTGCCACAATCTCCCCCACAGATCTACTTCCCAGTTATTTAGCATGCATACACTGGACCAGGTACGTCACCTTGTTCACCACAGAGCCTGCATGACCTTATCACAAAAACTTTACATGTGAGAAGCACAGCCTGCAAAGAATTGACAGCCTGTCTGAGCCTGACTGTTCCCAGCTTCTCTTCATTCAGCAGAAGTTCTACTTCATGAACCGTCTCTGTTGGTCATTGCTGGATTCTCTCTAGTATGTCCATCTTTTCCTGTATTCTCAACACTGTTGAGCAGGGAAAGGGCCACTATTGATGATAAATTCTACCTAATTGTAGCCCAGTATGTTTTCAAACTTCTTAATACTAGCCATTCTTTGTTGGTTCATGATAAACATGTCTATCTTCAGGCCTTTTTCTGCCAGTCTCCTATCCATGGAGCCATCCTCTGGACTGTACTGATATTTGGATTATTCCTTCCCATATGCGGGAAGTTTTTTTTCAGTTTAACCTACCTTTCTTACCAATTCAGAGTAAGCAATGTTTCATTAAGTTATGTTTGAAGAAGCAGTTTAACTACAGTACAGCTAACTGATATCGATTTTGGGGCAATTATAGAAGATGTTAAGAAAACTGAATATTTGTTGTGATTTGTAATTTTTATTTTAATTTCCTATCTTGTAGATATTTTCTATTGCTTGATCCTTTCATCACTGTAATTTTGTATAGGAAAACTATTGAAAGATTTAAAAAATTGCTAGAAGCTATCATCATTGTAGTTCTGTGTAGGAAAACTGAAGTTTTCATGGGTTTCATGACTGATTTGCATACAGAATTATTCAGAGGGCCATTTGCAAGCAAAATTAATGTAACAGAAGTTGTTTTCTCTTCTTCAGATAATGCACCATTTGGAGTCTTCTGCATTCGTACAGCTTCCATCCAGTATCACGGAAATTCTTAAAGACAGGACTTGTTCCTGTCTGTGAGAACAATAAAACCCATGGCCATACTCAAGGACATTCCAATAATGTAGAATTTCTGTGTTACAAGTTAATTATTTGGGTGGAATGTGGATATGAGTGACTAATAGTCTATGCACCAAGACATGATTTTGATTGAATGGGTTACTCTTGGCATTGTTTCAGCATAAATTTTCCTCTTTTTTATTTCTTTTGCCAAAAGTGGAGAAGCCAAACAAAGACCTGGTAAACGTCCAGGTCTTTGGGACACTCTAATGAATTATAAAAAAGAAATAATTACCTAGTTTTTCTGAACCAAAAAAATAAAAAAATAAAAAAATTGAGCAATGATAAGTAAAAGCAGCAAGAGGAAGATTCATAAATAGCAACTGTAACTACAACAGTAACTGAGAAGTGTAAGGATGTGCTAATAAAAATATAACATACATAATCTTTTCCAGGAGCTTTTAACAGGCAAAAACTGCTAATATTCATTTACCAGGGTACTTTATTTGTGTTAATCTATGCTTTGAGGATCAATGGCATTGGGAAACTTTAGCTCATAAACTCATTCAAATCACATTTATAATACAGTAATAATAATAAAAACACTCTAATGCAACTGAAAAAAGATGTAGACATTTTTTGGAAACTGCTTTTTGGAGTTAGGTGGATACTTGCTAACAAAGAACTATGCAGAGAATATATTACCTGAAACTATACTCAGATTTTTTCTTTATTTCACAAATTGCACAGCATTGCCAACCAGTAAAGTGAAGTAATTGTCCTGCTCTATTCCCTGCTGGTGCAGCCTCAGACTGAGTACTGTGTGCAGTTTTGGGTGCCATAATAGGAAAAAGACCTAAAACTACCAGAAAGCATTCAAAGGAAGACTGCAAATAAAGAGAAGAGTATTGCAGAGAAGATATTCAAGAGGCCTTGAATATCTCCTGAAACAGGGCCTTTACCATCTCTCTGGGCCACCTGTGGCAATGCCTCATCACCCTTACTGTAAAAAACTTCCTCCTTATATCCAGGCTAAATTGGCCCTCTTTTAGTTTGAAGCTATTTCCTATCACCTATCACCACAGATCCCGCTGTCTTCTTTTTTCCTGTAGTTCCTTTAGATACTGAAAGGTTATCAAGTCTCCCTTCCTCTCTATGCTGAACAGCCCCAGCTCTCTGTCTGACCTTGTAGGAGAGGTGTTCCACCCCTTTGATCATTTTAATGGGCCTTCTCTGTATGCACTCCAACAGGTCCACATCTCTCCTATACAGAGGACTCCATATCTGGACGCAGTGCTCCAGGTGAGGCCTCACCAACGCAGAGTAGAGGGGCACCTGCTGACCATGGTCACCCTGCTGACCATGCTTCCTTTCTTGCAGCCCAGGATACAGTTGGCTTTCTGAGCTGCAAGGGCACATTGCTGGATCATGTCCAGCTTTCCAACCACCAGCATCCCCAGGATGATATGAGGAGTAAATCCCTCGGTTTGCTCAGGAAGCCTCATGTTGACTTACAGCTTCCTAACAAGGGCAAGTTCTGATCATAGAATCACAGAAACACAGAATTGCAAGGGGTGGAAGGTACCTCAAGAGATCATTGAGTCCAATCCCACAGCAGGTAAAGCAGGTTCCCTACAATAGGTCACACAGGTAGGCATCCAGATTGGTCTTAAATATCTTCATAGAATGAGACTTCACAACCTCTCTGAGCAGTCTGTTCCAGTGCTTCATCACCATGACTGTAAAGAAGTTCTTCCACACATTAGTGGAAGTGTTCAAGTTTTAGGCCATTGCTCTTTGTCCTATCACTACACGTCACTGAGAAGGCACTGGCTTAATCCATTCACCTCCCACCTCTCTTCAGATATTTATAAACATTAATCAGATCCTCTTTCTGTCTTCTTTTCCCCAGGCTAAGCATACCCAGGTTACTCAGCCCTTAATCACTTAGGAGATGCTCCAGACCCTTCATCATCTTTGTGGTCCTCTGCTGGACTCTTCCTAGGAAGTCCCTGTTGTTTTTGAACTGGGGAGCCCAGAATTGGACACATTAGTCTAAATGTAGCCTTACCAGAGCAGAAAAGGGGGAAGACCACCTCCCTTGTCCTGCTGGCCATGTTCTTTTTAATACACTTCAGGATACCATTGGCCTTCTTGGCCACAAAGGCACACTTCTGGCTCATGGCCAACCAGTTGCTTGGAAGAAAGTGTAAGTCAAAGAGAATACTATAAAGCAAGCTAAAGCACATGGTAAAGACAGGTAAGTCTGAATTTATAAAATGTAAAACATGAGAAAAAGGATTCAATCCATTGAATTGTTGGAGGCGTAATAGGGAAATGTCAGCCAGATCAATGATACTCAATAGGGAAAATCAACACTGATTACTTTAGAAAGGTTGGAAAGGTAATCAGTTTGAGCACAAAATAAAAATGCTCTGACAAAATATTTGTACTTGCACATTCTAAAAAGAGCATACTGAATATGGCAGTAGATCTCAGCAAAGAAAATAGATGTTTATTTTCTGTGAGAACTGGGATAAAACACAATGATACTTCTGCTTATATTTTGGAACCAACACAGTTCGGAAAGACATCTGACTTTATTGACTCTTACGGTTTCCCATTGTTTAGACATTTATGCAAAATTGACCCTGAAGGCAGACTGAGTGGATTTCAGTTTTGCAAATTAATAGAAATTATTATGCATGATTTCTGTCATTTACATAAGATAAGAGATGTTAGAATTCTTCAATGAATGACAAAAAGTAGAAATCAAATACAAATGTTACCTGGTAGTTGGTGGTGTAAAAAACAACAACAACAACACAGTGATGAACTCGTTAGCTAAAGGAAGAGGCTTACGTGATGGTCTGAAATACACTTGAGTTTTCACAAGACCGTCCATTGAGAAGGCTCCGTATTAATTTAGGATGACATGACATCAATGATACTGCACTAAAATCAATTGTGCAGGAGAACAACTATGCAGCAGTAGAAAATGTCCTTCATATTGAATCTTTGGGGTTTGGAAGATGAAGTAATCCATAGCAGTTTCTGAGGATGGACAAGTAAAGCATTTAAGGAAATGCGTATGTAAGAGCACCCCAAGTTCTTACCGTTTAAGATTTTGATAAAATGATTTGTTTAGGCCAGGAGGCTTGTATGGAAAGTGTATTTATGTAATTCACTCTCAAAACCTGCTCGTCAGCCTGGTTCTCTAACAGCGCAAATAATGATGAACAAAACAGAAGAATATTGACATTCCAATGTGTACATATCCTAACTGATTACATGATTTTTCTGTGAACATCCTGTCAAAATTAAAGCACAGCTGTTGCATGAATTAGAGACAGAAAGCATTTCCTTCAGTCGGAGCTGAAAGCAATCATTAATTAGCAAAAAGGATTCAGCGTCGTACTGATTTGTTCCTCCAAACGTAATAACACCCAACTTTCTTTAATCACCTCTATGCAATAACTTTATAGATCAAACACCAGTAAGTACCAAATAAGATCTATTGCAATTAAAGATATTTAAGCTTATGCAAACAATCTGAGCTTCATAAACCTAGTTACTGTGTGCAGGATGCACATCTTCATTCACAACTAATGATAAGTGTAAGCCTTTTAAGTCATTTCTACATTACTCTGAGATTGCTAAGGTACTCAAACAGTGCTGATACTTGAAGTCACTTCTCAATCAAAATCAAAAGTGTGGACTCCTAAAATGTTGATAGAATGTTTTAAAAAGATATGTGCTGATCCTGCCAAAGAGAAAGAGATACAGCTCACTGTTCTGGGCTGTATTTACTCCACAGCAGAGCCATTGTGAGAACAGGAGGAAGAGATAGAGGTTATGAGTCAGTAACTGCCTGATGCCTTCCCCTAGGCGAGCTATGAGACATGTGGAAATATTTCAGCCACTATCCAGACCAGCACATTGTCACCTGGCTGCTCCAGTGCTGGGATAGTTGGGCCAACAGCTTGGATTTAGTAGGAGTGAAAGATAGGCATGTGGGATCCCTCTCCAGAAAAGGTGGCACTGAGATTGCCAATGCAAGAAATGGAAATCTCTCCTCCTCTGGACACAATAAGTATCAGCTGTGAAGGAAAAGTATCCCTACATAAATAATATTGAGTGTCAGCCAGACAAATGAACCTTGCAAAGTGGTATCCAGTGTTTGAAGGAATTAGCTGTGCTGGAGTTTTTTGCATAATGTAGACTAAGACAATAGTCAATTACCCCAAATCCAGATAGTGTTAAGTGTAGGCAATGCATGTGTTGGAAATTCGCGTGCAGTTCACCATCGTTACACTCCAGTCATCATTATACTAGCAATAGTGACCTAGCTTGGAAAGCTGAAGAGGAACAAATGGTGAATTAATTGGCTGACTGATGCTGACAATATGATGAAAATCTCACTTGCTCTCTGTTTCTCAGCTCTGGAGATACTTTCCTAAGTTCAGCAACTCAAATATTCCTCCCCACTGGCACAGATCATTGTCTGAACCACCAGAAGTAACTGCTTTTTCATTCAAGAGAGAAGATACAGTAGGTACACAACACATTCCACCCTGAGCTTTTATCTATGTGACCACAGAGATAACAAGATGAGCAAGTGGGATGAAAAATCCACCTCAACCCCAAAAATGTGGATATATGAGTTGCAAGAGAAAAAAGAAAGAGAAAATGGCTGCTTCCATATCCAGAGGGCAGTTCTCCAAACAGAATAGATTGTCTGATCTTATTTCTAAATTTGGTAACAAAACTTTTGGATCACATTCATGAGATACGAATAATGAATAACAATAAGCTGAACTAGAGGGGCCTGCCTCCAGCAGGGATAATTGTGTTTTTTGGGCTATGTGGATTTGATGCTTGGTGCATCAGAACCACAGGTATAAAAAGCACTAGTGGGCATTGCTTCAAATTGTACTTTAATGCCATTATTTTACAAAGGGACAGAACCCTTCTGCATTTCTGGAGGGGTATCCTAACAGCTAACTGTATTGGTGTGTGTTTGGTGTAGCGGCCTTGAAAGTGGAAGACAATCAGCAACTATCTTGGCTGGTCTGTCTTCCAGGGGAGATCCTCTGTTGTGGGGTTGTTAAGAGTAGAAGACCTCATTAAGTATAAAAACTTCAATTTTCTGAGAAAAGCAAGACAGACATCTATAACACCTATAACAGATAGATGTTATAGATATTATAACAGATGAGCCTTCCTGGACATACACTGGACATACACTGTCTTGACAAACTTCTTATTTAGATTTTTTTTTCCCCCAGATATGATACAATCAGGAAAGGCATCATTTATTGTACTCCAAAGTACAATAGTACAAAGTATTTTCCAAAATGTTAATTAGATATTTGACATCTGTTGTCAAAACAAGACTCTCACAAGAACAGCTGGCTGGCAGTTCTTTACGTTAACCTGGTGTTTCTACACCTCAAGAAACCTGCCTGACCTCCATGATCAACTGCTCTCCCCCAGGACAACCTGGAACTGGAGTTGATAGCCTTTTTGAATGTTACATGCAAGCTTAGTATTTAGTTAAAGAAATCTAGATGAATGGATCCGTGGGAAGTCATAACCAATAACGACACTGTACAGGATGTGAACCATTAGTGATCCAGATCTGGATGACAGTGCACAGCGTTCCACAGACTAAACCTCCCCTGTGATCCAGTCCTTGTAGTTAGAAATGCTAATATTTGTTCTTTCTTCACTGTTGATACATCACCACTTAAATGAAAAGACAGTTCATAGGAGCTAGAATGAAATCAAATTCAGCCTTTTAAAAAGAAAAAAAAATGCATAGAATTCATAGATGACCACCAGTAAATAAATTTTATAGTGGATTTTTGGTTGTTTGATTCCTTTCATTAGTGCTCAAATGATTAAAAAAACCAAATCATGTTTCACATGAGAAAAGCCTGAGAGAGCTAGAATTGTTCAAGGTGGAGAAAAGAAGGCTCAGGGGAGATCCTATCATGGATAGTATAAAAAAATTTGAGCAAGCTTTTTCTCATTATTGTCCCACAATAGGACGGGTAGTGATGGATACACTGAAACACATGAAAATCTGTCTGAACATAAGAAAACATCTTTTTACTATACTAGTGATCATACTGGAACAGATTGCCCAAAAACATTATGCAGTTTCCACCTTTGAAGATGCTCTAAACCCAATTAGGCAGTCTTGGACAAGCAGCCCTTGATGACCCTGTTTGAACAAGGGAATTTGACTAGAAAGTTTTCAGAGATGCATTGCAATCTCAGCTATTCTGTATTTCTGTTTCTGGACTATTGTCAATGCAACTCCATCAGTCTGGCAGCACACCAACGTCAGTAGTTCTTGTGTCAGAAATACTGATCTACCTAGAGAGTGCCTTGCTCCCAAGGCTGACCACATTGAAGAGAAAGAAAAACAGTTGAAAAAATAGCCATGAAATTGCAAAGAAACTTTTGATACGTAGACAGCATCAGCTTGGATATCTTTAGAAATGAAACATGAATATTTGTAAGATACAGGAGAGATACTGAAGCAGAAATAGTAGAAGTCAAAGTTGACACTGACAGATGTGTCCCCACTGTCATCATTAGCCCTGCCCTGGCCAGGCAGAGCATCTTTCCTGCTCCGCAAGGGAGTGAAAAACCAGGACCACATAATTCCAGGACAAAAGATATGTTCTAGAAACACACACAGGCAGGGAGGGGATGATGGGTCTGTGTGTTTGTGGTGGAATTGGAACTGTAGCTATCAGTTATAGGAGGGTGTTAGGAGCTCTGCTATTATTCATTAATGTAAGTGTCCAGAATTGTTGTTTATCTGTTGTATTGCTGATAGTGATCATAGTTGCATAGTTCCCTGGTTGCTGGTTAATGGTGTGTCTCTACTAAATCAATAAACCACTTTTATTCTGATTTAGTTAAACCAGATGAATTGAGAAGCTTTTCCCTGCAACAGTTTGAGATCCTTAAAATTGACCAAAATAATGACACACTGGACATGAGAAATTATTCGCTGAGGTAATTCATGGAAAAAAGCACAGTTTGTACAGGAGCAACTAGCAGAAAATAAGTGAGGAAGAAAAAGAGGAAGTTAATGGAAGGCTGGAAGGAGAACATCAATGATCCACAGGCTCCCAATTTACATGTTCTGTACTAGAGGTTCTCCTTTAAAGAAGTTTACAGTAGAACACAAATGTAGTTCATCAACCTGATGACCTTCCCAGCCAGCTGAAAATCTTAATGTAAAGTAGTCTGAAAGATGAACAAGACCTAGGGACAAACATCAGCTGTGGGGTTTGGAGGGATTTGTTCTCTGTTTTCTCTTTATTTGGGTGGTTGTTGGTTTTCTTTTGAGACATTCTATCAAGTCAAAACATGGATATGCTATGTCCAGCTTTAAAATGAAGTGAATTTATCCATTCAGGGTTTCTCAAAATTTATTTTTTGTACCTTTGGGGGGGAAAAAAAAGAAAGAAAAAGGAATGAAAAGAAAAATGTACATTTATTTAAAACATCTCCCTCAGAGATGAAAGTCTGGTCTTCCCTGTAAAAATTCAAGGATAAAATTGTATCGGTTACGGATATGAGAGTTGTGCTTAATTTTACTGAGTATTTTATTAACCTCATACATAAGTACTGGCAAATACTCAAAACCATCCCTTCACCTTTTTGTTAATTAGTTTTTTTTCATAAAGAAAAAAAAACTCTCCAAGTCTCTACGGGATCCCAATGTATTTCCTGTATTGGATGAAGAGGATATTGTTCTACTGTGCTATCAGCATGGGCAGGGATCTCCTGAGCTTCAATTTCCAAGATGTAGATGTCTGGAACGACTGTGCATATTAACTTAGATAGGATGCAGTGATTAAATCTGCACCTGTATGTGTTTGAGGCAAAATTCAAATTGTACCAATGGTGAGATATTACCTGTTCAGATCTCAAGGCATCATTTTAAGTAATTCATAACACTTTTTTCTCCAAAACATTAGGGTGCTCTACATTTGGACTGAAATTTTCTTGCACTAGATATTTTAAATAGAATAGCTCTTCCATAATCCTACAAGGAATAGAAGATGGAGAAAACTATCACATGTTGCAAACAAAGTAGGGAAGATAAATTTGGAATCAGATGTATAGAAGTCAGAAATAAAGATGCTTCATTCCTTGTTTATTGCATTTTAAAATACTAATTGAGATTACACTAGAATTTTGAGATAATTTTGAGTGAGACTCTGCCATGATGACTGAACATGAAATCTATTCAAGAAAGTTCAGACTGCTTAGGATAAAACCACAGTGTGAATGCTGCATTGCATTAAAATGCTGAGCTGGATTTATTAGAGCTATTTTCAGGTAACGAAAGCAACTTATATGTTGAGCATAGAGTCCAGATGATTAATATGCACGTTCTTCTCCATGGGCCTGTTAAACTTTCATAAGCCCTGGCTATACATTAAAATAGAAAAATAGTTAATTAATATACGTTGAGATCCACGCTCTGAGAAAATGCTTCCAAAGCCTTGGGGATGGCTTTAGTATGAGAATGTCCTCATATATGTAAAGAATGCTAAAATCTGCCTGGGAATGTAGTTTTCCTCATTTAGAATCACTATTAAATCTTGCTGGCTTCATCTTCATATCTCATAAAGAATTTTCACCAGGACATAAATTACTTGAGATAATATTTATTTCCCCACATTGTACTATTTTTATCTGAGACAGAAATAGCCTGATTTATATTGGCCTATGAAAAAAGTCTATTGGGATAAGCATAAAAATCACAGGGTTAGGATGCTCATCTGTTATCGTATTGGAAATTACTGAAATGCCACGAAGAATACAATTGATTCAAAAGCCATTGAGTGCTTTCTGTGCATTAGAGGCTTGAGTCTATTAAACCTACATCGGTATTGGTCATTTATTAGGAATGAGTTTCATAATTGTACAAACCCATTTTCTATATAAATAGCAGAAAGCACCAGACCAGATTAATGACTAAGCAATTGCTGGCCAAATTTCGTGTTTAATTAAAACTCTGTCTTTTTCACTCTAAAAATGAGGAGAAAGCTATCGGAAAATATTCAAAAGTTATTTTCATGCTGTGCAAAAATAGCTTCCTTCAGATACTAATTGGAAACAATAAGAAACTTACTCTTCATCGTGCATAACTATTTTTAAAAATATACTATTGTGTACAGTAGAATTTAAACCTCAGACACCATCAATTAAAATATAATATTTCTTGATAAATAGAATGCCTGTATATTATAACTGTGTCATGTTACATTATGTTACATTACATTATGTTTTATTTTGTTCTGTTCTTTTACATTTCTTTATGTTACCTTGGGTTACCTTATGTTTGTTATGGTATGTTAAAATAAATTATTACTTTACATCAACTTGTTAATACCCCACCCAGGCTAGGACTTCAGTATTCCAGCAGCTCTGAATGGATATCTGAAATGCATTACTTACTAATGGCTTTACCATCTAAATAAAAGCAGACTTGTAAATAAAAGCAGAAATCTTAGTAATATTAACCCTATTCTATGAACATACACTTAAAATTCTATCTGCCTCCCAGCCTGACACACTGATGATAAGATCATTTGTGTATTAGCAGGACACAGAGTGAAGAACAGCACATAGAATGACAAAGACCAAATTCTTTTTAAGGACAACACAGTCTTCAGAGGGATTATTCTACCACCATAAAGACCTCCTGGATTTAACTATTTTCCAGTGTCACTAGAGTGGAACTACGAAAGTTTAAAAAGATGAATCCGGAACATATGTATTGAAGACAGATATTTGGGAGGGGAGGGGAGGAAAACATGTAGTTCCCTAATAGCACCTATTTAAATGCGAACCTGTTTTAAAGACCTGAATGCTCAGTCTTTCTCCAATATGAGGATTTTCTTAATAATGCAGCAATTATATGTAGGTCTAGAAAAGACTCCAGTCTACTCATGCAGACTTGCCCCTTCTCATAGGACCTCTGTACAAAGCCCACTCAAGGTATAGGTAACTCTTCTGGTTTGAATAATGCTCCTGATGCACCAAGAGGTGTAAGGGCATGCAAGAGCTGACAAGCCCTCCAGCAATAAGAGAAACAGTATCACTGCTAAGACTCTCATTCTGATCCTTCCCCAGTGTTTGGTTCAAATCCACTCTGCTCAAACTTCAGTATTTCAGCAGTATCTTCCAACTAAGGTCTGATACAGCTGTGGTGGTCCCATGCAACCCCTCTCCAAGAATACAGGTAATAGAAAGTGTTCTTCATCCTTCAAAGTTCAACATGCTTTGACAAGGTCAGTAAGCGTCAGTAGGATTTCTTAATGTGGGGAACTCTTTAGCACAGCTACAAAAATGTTCCATACGTTAAACAATTTCACAAGCGCAGAGCAGAAAGAAGAGTTATTTTCTCACTCAGTCTGACTCCTTTTTCATCCTTCCTCACAAAAACATGCTGTAAATATTCAGCTGGACTACAGAAGTGCTTCAATGAAATATATCTTGCTTTTTGTCTCAGTGGATTAGTTCAGGAGCATTTTCAGTTCCAAGGAAACAACCATTCATTGAACCACATTAAGCATTTGAAGATGCAGTGAATATTTTGATGTTAAAACTCCCTCCACAGCTACCTGTGACTCTTGCTGAAGAACCTGCAAATAGACTGTATTTCTTAGTATCATAATAGTGCAACTACACATTTAAAACAATGTTTCAACAGGATGAATCTTGTTGGCATGCACAAGGTAACTCCTGTTATTACAGGAAAAAATTCAGTCTCAGTTATCCACTCGTGGTTTCTCAAGAGTAGACTCAAACTTGCAAACACTCCAAGGCTTTCTAGGGTACAGCTCTATTCTACTTGTGATTATGACAATGCAACAGGGTCAGAAAAGCTTATTAATAAATAAATTCTCTGTTCAGAGATAACAAACAGTGAGCTGTTTAAAGTAATTAAAAGATATTTTCTACAAGGAATTATATATTTAAAAAAAAGGCAATGGGGATGGGAGGGGCGTGTTCTGTATATTACTATAAACTTTTATCTTCATGACAAAGTTTATTAAGCTGCTGTAATCCTGGTGACCTCAATCTCTGGATCAGGAGGGACAACTTGCACTGCTGAAGCATGTTCCTTGTCTTGCTGTCAGTAGCACTCTTGACAGTCATTCATACATTGGATAGCAAATCAACACCAATTCAATGTGTAGCTTCATGAGCTGCAGGCAAGAATGCAACAGAACATGCACGTTGTACCAGCAGCTGTGTGAGTAAAGTTATGTGCTATTAATACATAATTCAGAAGTTTTTCAAGATGCAGTAAACACTTAAAAATGACCTAGATGGAGTTTGAACAGGAAGTCTGGATAATTTTTGTATACGTGTTATATATTTTTTCTCTATATATAACATAACATAATATAATGCAATGCAATGCAACACAACACAATGTAACACAATGCAATGCAAAATATATTTCAATCAGTCTGGTTCTTTTCCAGCTGCAGGAATGGTGCTCCAAGGCTCTTCACACTTTCCCAGTTACTTTCTTGAGTTATAAAAGTTATTCTTGAATACATACAGTGATGGGTTAAACTCCTTAAACAAAGGGAGTCACCCTCATCCGCCCTTTAGTTTCATGGCAGATTCTCTTCATCAAATAGTTTTTTGTGTGTGTGTTTGTGTTTGTTTTTTTTTTTTTTTAAGCAAGGTCATATAGCTTGCTGTAAATTAAATATTAATTGTATTTTCCCTTCTAATAAATATTTCAATTAATCATTGAAGTCTTTAACTGTGTAAAGCAGAAATGTGATCGAAGAACTACTTTGACAGTCCAGTTAAGAGTGTAAATACTTATGTTAAAGTATATCACATGTCACATTTAAAAATACTGAGCAACATGACAGATAGAGGTTGAAATAAGTGATCAGAAACACACAGGGATCTGTCACGGAGCAGAGCTGAGCCATGAGCAACACCTTGTGTATCTCTAGAAAAGCAAATTTAGAACATGGAGAAACTGCTGTGCCACAGCAGCTGGGAGAGAGGAGTGAGAAAGGGAGAGAGGCTGCTTTGCAGGCACTGAAAAGTCAGTGCAGAAAGAAGGCAGGGTGTGCTCCATGCACAGAGCAGCAGCTCCCTGCAGACCAGGAGAGGCCCATGGAGGAGCAGTCCCCTCCAGCCCATGGGCACCACAAGGAGCAGATCTCCATTGCAGCCCAAAGGGCAGCAGAGGATGAATGGGATCATGTCGAACAGTTCAAATAGCAGACTGAAACAATAAGAGGAAGGCCCTAATAGAGAGTTTTAAACTGCCAATTCACTTCACTTGGAGATAGAGATAAGAATTTAACTCATGCTATGGCATTTATGTTGCTAAGATGAATAAAATGATTAAGTAACCAAATCCCCAGTTTGCAGCTTCGAAGTTAACATTACATTACAGTGAACAAAAGAGTTGATACAACTTTTCAGTGTCTCTGCACACACACTATACGTGTGTGTTTAGACATTTTGTGGGTACTATACACAAACATATATGCAGACACAAAAAATCAGTTTGCAACCAGTGCCTCACAGAAGCTGATGGGAGCATGAAATGCTCCTCTTGGTTAAGACAAATGATTTGCAAAAATCTCTTGGTGTTGATGTTTTTAACCATACCATCTATCACATCTAAGTATTATGTTTTGGTTTGTATCAGAAGAGAAAAGACTTTTATCTCACCTATTAAAAAGTGCTAAACCTTAAGCTAGAGTCTACTACAGGTAGGAGAGAAAATGTATCATTTTGACTATTGCATTGTTAAGAACTTAAAAACAGCTTTCTTAGGTCTTCTGTCTCTGAAAATATATATTCTTCAATTTTCTTTTTGAAAAGTTGAACACTGAAGTTCATACAGAAGATGCACAGCCTAGAAAAATCTATGTTTAAAATTAAATGTTTCTAAAGTAGTTATTAAGTCTTTCAAGACTTAATATATAAGAGTAATCAGAATTAAAATAAGAGTAATATTAAGTAAAATCAGAATTAAAATAGGAGACTTATGGTTTTGTTTATATAAGGCAGACCCACACAAGAAAACATTTACCAAAATTAAATTCTATATTAAAGAAAAAATAGAACATGTAATACAGTAGATAATCAATAAAAAATTGCAAAGTTTCTTTCTGTTGAGCTCTAATTTCAAACTCCCACTTAGCACTGAAAATAGAAATCTGAGTTTTCTGAATGTAGAAAAATTGTACCTCCTTTTCAATTTGAATAGGAAATTTTAATAAAAGACATGCATGACTAAGTCCAAGTCTCAGTTAATGTAAGTAAAATATAAAGGTAAGTCTGCAATTCTCATTTATTTCCAATGACAATTGGGTACCTTCTTTAGACACCTTTAAAAATACTGCTGTTCAGTCCTTTCACAATCTATACAACCTTCTTTCATCTTAATTCTACCAAAATCTGCTAGAACTGGTTCAAACACAGCTGAAGTTAAAAGCTAGCAGCAGTTAGTATAATTTGCTGAGTATAGGTTGTATAGACTTTGATGTAGCAGAATGAGGCTGAGGAACATGGCAAATTGAGAGTTCTGGTCTCAACTACAGCAAATAGTCATAATCCCAGGGGTGACTTATAGCTTCATTTAAATCTCTATTGCTTTGCTTTGGTAATAGAAAATAAAAATCTGCACTCTTGGTTGTGATCTCAGATATGGTTCAACTTATATCACCAAATCGCACTCACAATTTCTATTCTCTTTCATCTTTCTATTGATATTACACCAGGCTTGTACTATCTCAGGCTGGTTTGACTTCAGGTAGCAAAAAGAAGTCATCTGAGGTCAACAGCAGTCCCTAGATACAGTTGAGCAGATCACTGAAAAGTATATGGCATTAATTTAGATCTAATAGTTCTACTAGATGGAAAATCCTTTTCTAAAGGATTTCAGAGAAGATGAGCAGGACTAGAAATCCAGCTGCCCCATGATCCACCAGCAGTAGAGTCTGGTTTAAACACAAGGCACCACAGCATGTATTCTAGGCTTACTTTGAGGATTAACAGAATTGCCTCAGGGTCTGTTCTCCTTTTAAGTATATATAGCGAGAAGTTCTATAATCAGTTTCAGCTCCTTTTGAACCACTTAGCAGATGCACAGACTGTGCTGGCTCCAGATCTTATCATCAATTCCCTCTCTCCCCTAAAGAGAGGACAAGCATCTTATTTCAGCCTCCATTAGTGACTACGACATAGTCATTACTTGTCCCAGTTTGTCAGCAATCCAGATTCCCTTCTGACTTGCTACTCTTTCCATTTAGTTTTGGATGAGTTTCACTCTTCTAATTTATAATGAATTATGCTGACAATAGTATATATATGTTAACAAAATAATGCATACGGGAATTAGAGGTAAGCCATATGCCAGATTCTGGCTATAATTCTTCAATACTGCATATTAGATGATATGCAGTCTCTTCTCCAGTCATTTAATATACTGTTTGATTTATGATTTTTAGCCATTGTAGATATAGAAGAAAAAAAACACCACACATCTTAAATGAGTGGTGGAGAGAGAAAACAATCCTAAATATTTTATGACTTTAAAAACTATTCAGTCTCTAACACTTATGTCGCTTACAACAGAAACAGATAAATTTCCATTTTTTTATTAAGATCTATTTATCTCTTACAGGTATATTTTCCTATAGTTATACACTGAGTGTTCCAGGATGGTATTCATTCAGAGGATACAGGATGTGAGAGCTGGAGATGGATGGATGATTGATTCTAAAAGTCCTAAAAGTACAAGATTTACTAAAAGTACAAATACATTCTATGGCAACAGTAGACAAAAGCAGCACTTTTGGATATTGAGCCACAAAAAATATTTGGACTTTAGCATCCTGTGGGAACTAATAACCAATAAATTCAGTCTGTGACAAGATGACTATGAAGCATCTACTCAATGTACCATACTCATATTCCTTTAATATTGCACAATATTTTTTGTTGCTGCTTTTATAAAATCAGTTTCCTGCACAGTATTTAAAATTCACTGGAGTGGTAGTGGTAGTCCTCTGGCTCTGGTCTTCTTCTGATCACATTCAATAAAAGAAAATGTCTGTCAGAGAGAGTAGCTCAAGAGGCAGAGGCAAGAGCTGTGGTTCAATTTTAGTTGTTTCCAGGCATGAATGCTTAAATTTAAAATTAATGGGCCAGTAAAGGGCTGATTTAACACTTGTGCTGGGAGGGAGAGGTCAGAATTAACAATAAGGGACAACCGTTTACAAGAAGTCACTCTACCATTTCTTTCCTCTTGCCTGGATGCACACAAAGAATTAGAAATTTTCCTTTTTCACAAACAGACAGCAATTCTTTGAATGTTTTTAACGTGATTATTATTGTTTATAATCCTGGGATAGAGCCCCATTAAAAATCCATTAAAATTTTGAATATGAATCCAAATTTTTTATCTCAGTATGTTATTAGACTAAAATATTCATCTTTTGAAACAAAAACAAATGAGCAAACAAACAAAATCAAAACACAACAACTACAACACCAAACACCCAAACAACCAAAACTCAACCTGACCTGTCTACAGTAAAGTCATCTACAGAGATCTAAAACAACTGATGTGTTGCTCTACAAGATAGTATCTTCTTATTAAATTAGCTGCCATTTTCTTAAAGGAAAATTTATATCTGAAGCATCTGACTAGAGAGACATCATAAAGACTCTAATAGAATTACTGGACGCCTTGTGATTTGGAGATTTTTAAAGCTACAATGAAAATGACATCTAAAAATAAATCAATACTCCAATCTCTGTGTCATTTTCCATAATCTTTAGTATAGCCAGATGAAATAGCACTTTGTCTTAAAGTTTGCAAGTAGAATAGTTAATAAAATATTATCTTTTCTAAGTGGAAAAGAGCCTTAGCTATTTATATTGGGATAACCAGCATTTATATTGGGATCTTCATGCAGCTGTTGAAACCTACAATTTTTGTTTGTTTTCTTTGAAAGTTAGAGTCAGTTACAGATCCCTCAGCTCTCTAAAAAAGACAACCAGGTACACCTGAGCTGACAAATATGAACAATCTTATTGTTTTAATTGGGTTGCTGATAAGCTGAGTGTTAAGTGGCAATTAAAGATTTACTAGGTGAAATTCCAACTTAAGCTCAAGAGTCTAATCTCAAATTTGACAAGTGTTACAATCTATACTTTTGGTCTTGAGACATTTCCTTTTTAACAGAATTCAAATCCTAAGTCAACAATGTCTAGTTCATACCTTAAGTGCATTCCACAGCCACTCAGCTTGTGATGCTGATAGCACAATTATAGGACCCAAGGATCAACTCCAGTAACTTAATTTCCCTTAGAATTCTACAATTGGTCTGATTTAATCGTACTTCAGGTTTGTTTGGGGCTTTTTCTTTATTTTTCTTCTTTGCAAATATTCATATCTGTTGTTTCGTAGCCATGTGTTGTCAAGATTTTTTTTGAGATTGAATATATTATGGAGGTTGCTCCAAAAGTAATGCCTTTTATTAATTTTCATGGAAACTAGAACAGATACAAAGAGTACAGTAACACTAATTGATAGAGAAAATTATCAGCAACAAAATGCTCTTTTTCAACATACTCACCAGCATTAGGTATACATTTTCACCAATGATTAACAAGAGGCTGTGTGCCATGCTCATAAAAATCTGCAGCAGTGGAGATGAACCACTTTTTCACAGCTGCTGTGATGGCATCACTGCTGAACCCACTGCCTCACTGTACTCATATGCATTGCTTGGTCTGAGTAAATGTTCAGCAGCATTGATGAATGTTAATGGGTGCCATTTTTTCCACATGAAGGAATTCCACACCTTTGCTTCATACACACTTCCATGCCAGATGCCATTCTGCCAGATTGCCATTCTCCTGCTATCTGTCACATGGCAACAACATGTGATGGAATACTGGCAGAAAGTTAAAATCTGTACTGTCATATCACCAACATCCATCTCTGATATTGTGGACCAACATACGAAAATATGAGGCATTGTTTTCAGAGCAGCCCACCTATTTATCTTTCGAATAAGAGAAAGAATTAGAGATTCTTATGGATGAGAAGCTTAATATAAGCCAGCAGCATGCACTTGCAACCATGAAGGCCAACTGCATCCTGGGCTGCATCAGCAGAGGGGTGGCCAGAAGGGTGAGGGAGGCAATTGTCCCCATCTACCTCCCTCGTGAGGCCCCATCTGAAGTGCTGCTTGCAGACTTGGGGTCCCCAGCACAAGAAGGACACAATGTTGTTGGAGTGGGCCCAGACTGTGATAGTGATAGGACAAGCAGTCCTATCTAAAAGAAAGTAGATTTAGGTAAGATGTTAGGAGAAATATTTTTTATTCAGAGGGTGGTGAAGCATTGAAAAAGAAGGTGAATAGTTGTGAGGTACTCAATGCCATGTTCGATGGGGCCCTGGGCAGCCTGATCTATTAGGTGACAACTCAGCAAATGGCATAAGAATAGGAACTAGATCTTTGAACTCAAGCCTTTCTATTGTGAGGATTTCTATTGGGTTATGGATGCCCCTCCCTGGATGTATTGAGGGCCAGGCTGGATGGGCTTTTGACCAAACTGGTCTAGTGAGAGATGTCCCTACCTATAGCAGGGGGGTTGGAACTAAATCATCTTAAATGCCCCTTCCAACCCAAACCATCCTATGATTCTGTAATTCTATGAACAAACACTTCTTTACTATGAGAGTGATGGAGTGGACCATAGCAGTGTTTGCCTGGAGAGGCTGTAGAGTCTCCCTCCTTGGAGATCTTCACAAGCCACTTGGACGTGGTCCTCAGCAACCTGCTCCAGGTGTCCTTGAGATGGTATTCAAGATCTCTTCTAAACTTGACCATTCTAAGATTCTGTGAATTCAGTAAGATTAACGCTATGTTCTTGGCTAATTCTAAGTATGGCAACACAGCATGAAAGCAAACTTTTGTGGAAATTACTTTCCCTTACTTTATTATTTCTCCTTTGCAATAATGGAACAGCTTAATTAACTCATTTATTGAAGTATTAAATTCCAAAAATAATTGGAGTCCTATTACATCAGATGATGTATTTCCCAGGTGTTTAAATATTGGAGAAGTTGGAAGAAGTGTCTTCCTATCAGGTTAATCAAGCAACTTTTTTTTGTGCAATGCAAATTACAGTTAACTTTTCCTGTATTATTGATATGTTGGTAACAAAGCCATTGGAGGCATGATGCTATAGGCTAATTTTCATCAGTGGACTGCTTTGGAGAAATCTGCAGTTTGTACATACTTCATGAATTAATGTTAGCTCTTTTGAGACCCAAACAAACGTGGACGCATTCCAGGAAAGCTATATCCTGTTTCTACAGAGTGGATATTATTTACTGCTCCAGTATATCTTACACAGAGTAGTAAATCTGCTTATTTATAGAAAGAATAACGGGCATATAGTAAATACGAATACTTACAGGTAAGTATTTTATAAGCATTGCTTCTGCTAGGAACACTAAGGTGAGATATTAACAAATACGTTCTCATTTTTGATGAAAAATGTATGGAGAATTAAATGCTAAATTTAGAGAAAAAGATTTTAAGCCTGTTTGAGTTCCCTTAAATTTTAACTGTGTACTGCATTAAAAAAATTGAGCAATAGTAATAGTGTCATATTGTTGCCTTTCATTAACTCCACATTTCAGCAGTTGTATTACTGTTGTCTTTCATTATTCTCCACAGAATAGTTGAGGTTGGAAAGAGCTTTTGCAGATCATCTAACGCCATTGATTAAGTCTGTTGCCCAGGACTGTGTTCCCTGAGTTTTTGAGTGTTTGTAGGAATGGAGACTCCAAAATCTTTCTTGACATCCCATTCAAATGTTTGGCCACCCTAGCAATAAAACTAAATAAACAAACAAATAAATATGTAAACAAAGTTTTATAATGCTTAGATAGAATTTTGCATATTTCCATTTGTTCCCATCATGCATTTTGAGTTCTTTATCATTATGCATGAATTCATATAGAAGTTATCCTATGGAAGGCTGTTTCATAGACAAAAATCTTACAAGGAAACCAAGATGTAAAGAATAATAAACTCAGAGAAAATCCTGAGTTGGGAAGGCCCAAGAGGGTCATCGAGTCCAACTCCTGACTCCACAAAGGGCAACTTGAAAGTTAAACCATGTATTTAAGAACGCTGTCAAAATTCTTCTTGAAAACCAGCGGGTTTGAGGTAACGACCACTTCCCTGCAGGGACTTGTCAAGGTGCCTCACACCTTCTCTGTGAAAAACTTTTTCCTAATACCTAATTTGAATTTCCCCTAAAGGAACTTCATGCCAGTGCCTCACATCCCGTCACTGGTCACCAAGGAAAGAGATCAGTGCTGCCCTTTCTTTTCTCCCTCATGAGGACGACAGCAGTGATATCATCCTTCATTCTCCTCTTCTTCAAGCTGAACAAACAGGCCACTCCTCATGGAGTCATTTTGCCACCCTTGTTGCTCGCTTTTGGATGCTTTGGATGCCACAAGGAGAGAGGACCTTGGTTCAGTGAATCAAGGTTTTCCAGCATTTTCTTAGTGTCACAGAAAGCATAATTACTCCTTTGTCACCAAATCATCATAGAATCATAAAATAGCTTGGATTGGAAAGGACTTCAAGGATCATCAAGTTCCTACCCCCCGCCACAGGCAGAGACATCAACCTCCAAGTCTGGTACTGGAAAAGTCTGTCCAAGGCACCATTCAACTTGATCTTGAATACCTTCAGGGATGGAGCATCCACAACCTCTATGGGCAGCCTGTTCCAGCATTTCATCACTCTCTCTGAAGAGTATCCTGACATCCAATATAAACCTTCCCTCCTTGCGCTTAAAACAATCCCCCCTTGTCCTAACACTATCTACCTGAGTAAAAAGTTGATTCCTCTCCTTAATGCAGTGTTCTTAGCAAAGTGGGCTTTTCTTCTGTGTAGTATATGCTTTTTCAGAGAGAAATAATAGAATTAAATGTCAAAACTGCTATTGTATAGCTTTCCTAAATCTCACTCAAAATTGCTACCATATCTTCTGTATCCCAAGACACTAGAAAAGAGAAGGAAAAAAAATGAACTGCAATAACGTTGATGCTCTGCAAAACAGCACACAGTATGCTTATTACATATAATTTTGCAGTAGCAGCTGTTTCCATTTTTCCTCCAAAAATGTAAATTCTAGTTTTTTGACTGTTCTTGTTTAATTTTAACTTTAAAAAACAAAGATTTGAAGTTACAGTTCCTTCAAACAAAAGCATACTACCTACCAACCACTGCGTTTTGTATTGCTTTTAACAGCGCTTGACTTAAAAATCGAAAACATTAAACAATTAATGTTAAGCAATTTTAAAGAAAGGTTACAAAAATAATTTGACTAACAATGGGTCAATGATAAACTGAGCCTCTTCTTGTTCTTACATAGCTGCTTAGTCTCTGCTTATTCTCCATCCGCTCTTTGGGAATTCTGTTTACTAATAAGTTTCTCTGTCCTTTACACCTATGAATGAGAAGGGCCTCATGAGAAGGATAATATTCTCTCTTGCCCACATCCCTCCATCAGAGGTTTTACAGACGGAGCTGTGTGTGAAACTGCTGGATGACAATCCATTATTTCAGATTAAGTGACTGACTGCTGATGACCCCTAATAGTCTCCTGTGCCACTATAGAAAAGTAAATGCAGGAAAGCATGAGGACGTTTGGGATAAACTCAGAGTTAAAATACATAGTGATAAAAATCGGTCTTCATTTCCAATTAAACAAAACTATACCAAAAGAGATCCAATTGTTTGGATGGTTGACCTTTTCAGTTTAGTTTCAGATAAAGTAAATCATACTCAAGTGGATAGCAACTTCTGCATTTTGATGATGGTTTTATATTATTTATGCATTTCACAAACATCAACTCTCTACAGATTTCAGGAGCTGCAATCAACATACGTAAGCACAAAATCTGTTATGTGCCACTAATTTCTAGTGTACAAATAAAGCACTTCTCCACTAATCTCCCCTTATAAACTTCTGAAGAAAAAGAAAATATAGTTGTGAAATAAAAAGCAGATGCTCAGGGATAAAACTGCTTATGTCCACAGTTATCCCCTACTCAGCTGAGCAATTCCTAGAAAACTGGCAATTGTATTGCATTCCAAGGTGGCTTGGGGAAACGTGCCTTGTAACTGGAGATGTGTTATTGAGGTAATTTATGCAGCTATTATTAATACAAATATGTAAATGATAATGATACGGTGCATTTCCAACTGTACAATAGAAGTCTACAATTGCAAAAATGCTGCAAGATTGATTTCATAGGCCTTCATAAAAACTGATATAACTAAACTTGACTGGAGAAACATGACATTAGAAGTGTAAGAAATGGATCAGAATGAGATCTCGAGAAATCTCCAGGCTGAACTAGGGGAAATGGATCAAAGTTGAAGGAGGAAAGATTTAGGTTGGATGTTAGGGGGAAGTTCTTCACAAGGAGAGTGGTTAGGCCCTGGAACGGGCTGCCCAGGGAGGTTGTGGATGCCCCATCCTTGGATGTGTTCAAGGCCAGGTTGGATGGGGTCCTGGGCAACCTGATCTGAATGTGGATGTTTGGTGGCCCTGCTAGGCAGGGGGGTTGGAACTACATGATCCTTGAGGTCCCTTCCAACCCAGGTGATTCTGTGATTCTGTGATTCTGTGAATTAGCTTCCCAAAACAGGATTTATATATAAAAAGAAGTCAACAAACACTTGTTCCATGTTAATGTATATGTTTAAAAGTAATAATTCTATAATAGAATTGAAGCCTTTCGCCTGCGAAAGACCTCATACAGGTGTTCGCAATCGTTAGGGACTCATCGGTCTGTCCATTTACCCAAGGTGCACACCAATGTGGTGGGTGGTAAAATGGCGTTTATTGCAAGGAGCACATCCTTCTTAAAACTTTCCCCATGCCTTAGGGCTACTAACTGACCAATGGACATGTGGAATGCCTTGTTTCTTCCTTATTTGGTCTATCTTGTTCTTCTCCCTTATCTTCAGGTCATTTGTTGCCATGGTTTCCCAGGGGCCAAGGGGCCCCTGTCGACCCTGGCGATTGCCCCAGCCCATTCAGTTAACTACAGAATTCTGTTCAAGTATTAAAAAGGCATAATCAATAAGAACTGTCTTCCTATTGTAGAATGTCATTTCTCATCAGTTTAATAGTTCCGTGATATAATGTATATTTTTTAAAAAAGAATAGAAAAACATCTGAAAACAGCATGAGATAAATGATAAAAACACTAAAATATTTAAATTCCCCAAAGGGTTTCTTTTGTTTTTTTTTTTTCCCTTTTCAGTAAGCACTCTTATTAAGGGGTGAACAGCATACCACCTCTAAAACTTTTGCAGAACCATTTCCAAGTCTCATTAGCACTATTTAATGTAATTTTATGATTCTAAAGCCAAGGGCTTGCCTAAACTTTAATAAAATGTCAGTTTTTGATATATGTGAGTTATTAGGATGCAAACTTAAAAACTGTAGAATTTTACAGGCACTGGTTGCTGTTTTCATTATAAATCTACAAGCTATCACTGCCTTCTAAACTGTATCCTGGTCCATCCATCTAAAATGTCACTTTAGCTGCAGAGATGTCATATCATTCATTTTATTTACACAATAATGAGGCTGTCAGTGCATATTAAAAGCAATCCCTCTACAAATCTGAAACAGATATAAAGCTAAGGAAATATGACATAAATAATTTATTTCACGTGTTTTACCATCCATTTCTTGCAGAAACACTGGATAGAGTCTTGTATTATTTATACATTTACTTCTGGCTATGTTACAAAATGCTGTTGATCGTGTTGTTGGTAAAGTTGCAATGTTACCAACTACTATCATTGTTTTAATGTAGTTAGGTCTGGGTTTTAAGCCATTAAATAGTAATTACACCTTGTTTTTGTCCATTATGTACAAAACCTCCTGCTCCTCTGGGAGAAGCTGTGGATGAATCAGTCAGAAAAAGGCATGCCTACATAGCAGGAATTGCAGACAACATGTAGGCAACTGGGGATTCTCAGAATACAGCCCCCTCCCCCAAGGATACAACAACAACTCCAGTGTAGGCTGAAATTGCAAGTAGACAATCCTGCTAAAGCATCACCTCCACATGTTGATGATGGGAAAGCTTTATTGTCTCTGTAGAATATTGATTATATTGGACTATTTAAATAATCTGGGAGATAATTATACATGCACACAAGAATGGAAGTAGTCTTAAGGGACTGTCAGAAAGCCAATGAGCAAAATACAGTGTGAGGGCTATTGACTGGGAAACTTTGGAAGTTCTCTTTCATTATTCATTTATTTATTTTTGTTCTGAATAAATTTAGAGACAATGAAGAGAAGAGATTCACTGGATTGGAGTGAGGTAACTGTATTTCTCTGAAGAGAAGAGATTCACTGGATTGGAATGAGGTAACTGCATTTCTCCAGGAAAAGAGAAACCAGAAGTGCTAGATAAAAACAGAGCTAAGGATTAATAGTAAAGAAGAACAAAAGGAGAACAAAGATCCATGATCTGTGTGGGGAAAAGACTGCAATGCAAACAATTTGAAAGGGAATTCCAATACATTTTACTTATAACCTCAGCAGTAAGAATTTTAAAACTTTTAAAAGGATATGATGGAATAGATTGTTAACTCACAGTTGAACGTGTGTTGCTCTGAGATGTTTTCTGTTACTGAGTGAATACCATATGTTTCATATCTATATATGGCTTTCCAGGGAAGTGGTTGAGTCACCGTCCCTGGAGGTGTTCAAGAAACTTAAGATGTTGTACTGAGGGACTATGTACGTGGTCTAGTGTGAAATATTGGTGATAGGTGGATAGTTGGACTGAATGACCTTGGAGATCTTTTCCAACCTTGGTGATTCTATGATTCTTTGATTGATTCTATATCTAAGACTCCCACATAAAACTTATGGGGAGAGAAGCCCTATTTTTTCCTGTAGAAACTAGTTATGTTTTTCTGTAGCCAATGTGTTCTAAGTAAATATCCTGTAAAACTGCAAGGATACATTAGCAAACAGTGATGGCTCAGATGCTTTTCTTATTATTTCCAAAGATGTGTCATTAGCAGGGCATTAAATATATTAAAATTTGTAGCCTGCAGTATTCAAGTACAAGTAGAAATCAATTGCTATTTCATATCAAAGTAGGACTTATGAACTATTAAATAGTATCTCAATGAGACCAATTTTATTACAGGGAAAAAACCCAACAAAACAGAAAACATTCTAAGTCAATGTGCTCTTGAGTTCTCACAGAAAAAAAAAGCATTAACTGTCTGTATTTCAGAATGATGTAGCATTGCTAATCAATACAGAGCTAAGAATGACCATCAAATCATATCAGATCACTGTGGAATGTAAAATAATTAAGTTTGTGGAGAACTGACACATGTTTACACACTTGGAGATAGGCTAAAATAAATTAATTTGCTTCACAATAATTTGTAATTAACTAGCAAATCCCAGTCTATGTAATAATTTCTTTCACAGCTCAGTTGCTTCTGTACAATGGACTTCATACAGGTCTCTAGTGTTCTCTAACAAACGATAGCTTTCAGAGAAATAGCAGAATTTAGGAATGAAGATGGTCACTTAGCACAGTTTCAAATCACAAGACAGTTCATATGAATGCTAATTTAAATTAACTTTTCAATTAAAATTTTGAGACATTGTAGTAAATGTACTGCTAAGTTCCAAATATCATATATCTACTACACTTATTCTATCCATTAGTTAGGAATCCTTTTAGACAAAATTAGGTTTATTCATATAAACTACTGATTCTGTAATTACTCTCAGAATTTTTAATCTAAGTTTCCTTAAAGGCTATTGAAAACCTCCCAATATGTTTAATATAATGGAATGAGGCTTTTATTTCTATTTTTAAATTTAGCTTTGCCTGGGATAGAACATTGATGATCACTAAGTGGTGGTTAAATAAATAACTAATGCTCAAATATAGTATTATAAAGCTTTGTCTACATAAAATGTTGCATGATACAGTGCAATGTATAGATAATTGCAGGGAGATAAGGAAAAGTAAAAGTCTCTTTGTAAATGATGAATTAAAATATGTTAACTAGGTAAACATTCCTTGTGTATTCCTTGTTTTCCATTTATCCATGGAAAGATGGGATTCAGGAAAGTACATCACTGTTGAGTTCAAAAGGTAACATAAAGATTGTGCAATTCTTGTGAGTGATGAGAAAGAGGAATTGGAAATAAAAGGAAGGAAAGAAGAAAAGAAAGAGTGTGCAGAAGGCCTATCCCCATTCTTCTATCCAAAAGCGTGGGGTGGTTACATGGACTCTTTGTGCACTGACATCCATACACCTTAGCACCCTTGGCATTTTCTTTCCAAGATCTATATAAACAATGTAGGGCTCTGAAATTGCGGATGTGCATTGCCAAGGGACTGTGAAATTAATTCCTGAATGCTATCAGATCTGTAATATAAAACACAACATATATAGGCATTTTTATGGAATCTCCATGCTTGGAGATAGCCAACACTGAGCTGAACAAGGCTTTGAGCAGCTTCACATAATGACACAATCAGTCTTGCTTTGCACAGATTTGGCTAGCAGACCTGAGATTCCTAGCAGACTAGATTACCTTTATTTATGTGAAGAATGTAATTGGTCAAGATAAAAAATAACTCCAGATTTCTTTTTCATTTTTTTGTTTTTTTGTTTTTTTCTTCTTTTTTTTTTTTTTAATTTCATTTTCACTCCCTTCCCTAACTCTAACCCTAAAATTTAAATAAATTTACCTAAGACATGACAGACAGGGTGTATATGCTTATAATGTGCAATATCTACTAAAAAAAAAGAAAAAAAGGAAATAAAAGAAATTTTTTTGAAAGAGATTCACAGAATTTTAGCAAATTTTGATAAACAAACAAGAAAAAAATTGCTCATAATTTGTACAAATTTATTTTCCTTTTTATGTATTAACAGAACTTTTAGTTCATATGCCTTACAAGAGAAAACAATGAAGAGAAAACAATATTGACAAAATATAAAGCTGTATATACATATTTAGTCACTGTATATATTCATTCTAAAGATAACACATCCACTGTTATCAGAAACAGTGCACATATGTCCATAGCTTACTATTCTTTAAAATGAAGCATCTCATATCACTAAAGTACTCAATCCTCGTGCCCCACACCAAAAAGATAGCATTCTGAATTTAGCAAACTGTTCCTAATGAATGGTGAACATGGTGCTCTGACCACATTTAAGAGTTACCTGTACTAATTAATCAATAATTGCCTTTCTCTACATTCCTTCTGAGTTGAGTTGTGCGGAGGGACCAGAGTAAAGTTTGACCTTATATCCTTTCTATGGATAAAAGCGCATTTGTTTCTAACACTTGTTCATTTTTAGTCTACGATCAAAATTTCTATCTAAGCCAACGTCTGGAGGTCTAGCCAAAGGCAGTCAGGATCAAAGACTTCTTCCCAGCAGTGTTTCAGAAAGAGAATGGCTAATCATTCACAAATGAAGAACAGATGATCTATAGCACGTCTCTAACTGCTGTGTAATGATGTACGCGATTCGCACTGGGGACACCAGGAGACAACTGTGAGGGGAAAAAAAAAAAAAAGAGAAAATAGATTAAAAAAAAAAGAAAACTGTTACTATTTGTTCTAATGTGAAAAGAAAGAAGGAAAGATGATAAACAAATTCAAGTGTATGCACATCCCACAGAACTGAATCATGTGCATTTGCCAATAGCCTAGGCTAGAAACAATTCTCCCTAGGTGTGCATCCTGCTATTGCATCCTATGGACTGGAAGGGAATAATTAGGAGCAAAAAGGAAGTGTCACACGTGGGCAGGAGGTATGGAAGGACTCACTAGCTGGACGGTATGAGAAGCTGGACTTGACTTAGTGTAAGCACTGCTCAGAACAACAACAAAATCAGTGTATTATCCACATTTATCTCCTAAATCCAAAACACAGCATCACACACAAGCTACTAGGAAGAAAACTAACACTATCCCAGCCAAAATCAGGATACTGGGTTTGCACCACTTGAGGCCCAAAGTAATCACAAATACATTATTTACACCATAAAAACTCTTGATAGTATAAATTACCCTTACAATTGCGTTCCTAATCTATTTCCACCTTTGATTCCCAGGTAGGAGAGAATCTCTGTGTTTCAGCCTTTTTCTGAATCAAACTCTTTTTAAAAATACAAAAAAATGTTCTTCTGTGAGAAGTCAGGGTTTCCATTTTTTTATCTGTTAATGATTAAAACAGGCTGAATCTGTTAACCTGCAGCTAAATATGAAATATTACTTCAAGATAGCAATAAACAAAATAACTTCATTATCAATGGCCCCAATTAGAAATAAACTTCAGCATTCACCAGTTTTAATAGTTCTTATGGTTCACTAAAGTGACTCTGAAGAGCTGTCTATTTTCACAAAAACAACAGAAGCAATTAACTGATCCCTCCTTATGCAATTCTTTTACTTTTTTCACGTTAAATTGCTATAGAATACGCTTATCCAAGGAAGCCAAAGATATGTCCATTGAGTCCACAGTGAAGGGAGCACAGCTTAATTCTCCCAATTACAGCAATTGCCATGCTGCAGCAATTCAGAGCAGACAGACCTGTTCCCAGAAGCTGCTCTCCATGCAGCATTTCTGAAGCACACCACTCTAAATGTCTCCTGAACAGCCCTAAATAATGTCCCCTTTGGCTCTCAAACAAATGCTCTCATTCTCCCTGTTCTGAAAAACAGGGGCTAAGGATACTCGGTATAAAACTGTTAGTTGGGGTTTTAGAGATTAGCCCAAGATGTCAAGGAGTTCTAATTTATTATACATCCAATTATTGGTCCAAGGATCCAAAGTATGAAAAAAAAAAAAAATCAAAAAAAAATATCAGAATTTCTGCCAGTATTTTTTTTTTGTTGTTGTTGTTCTATTTGCACTAAGCACCAAACAAAAGCACTACAGACCAAAAATTGTTTGTCAACACAGACAACAGTGGCCATTTTTATCGAATCACAAGCCTAAGTCTGCACTTGCCTTAAGGTACTTAAAACCTTTCGAGCTTCCCACATTTGTATTTATAGAGGGTTATGCCCCTGGATCATAATAATCTTTATGTAGCTGCAGGTAATTCTGGGTCAGGTGGAGGTTGCAGTTTTGGCAGATCAGAGCAGAACATGGTCCAGACCAGTCAAGTATTAGTGTCAATTGTCTTTCACACATCTCTAAAAAGCAAGTGCTAAAAGATCAAACAGAATGTTCACTGCTGTGAAAACTGAGAAATGAACAAGAATGAGAAGAGTGAAACTGCATCCAGGCCAGAGAAAACCTGCAGGAGACAGCATCAAAATATTCATTGGGGCAAAATCAATATGAATTAAAAAGCTTGTGGGTTTAGATTTAGTTGATTTATTCTTGCCTCACTGAAGCTGCGTAGAGCATGATTCATGCAGGCTGCTGCTTTTGCAGAAGTCTCTGCAAACATCCACAGAGCACTGGGCAAAAGTGTTTGGGAACACGTGTCTGCAGAGAATAGGATTACATGCATCAGGTTATGCAGTTATTCATCTTTTCATTTATGCTCTGCTCTGTTGACAAACAGCAGGGCCTTCATGGCCGTCAGCTCAGCTGATCCTGTGAAGACACACGGCCAGAGGCACAGCCTGTTTGGGACAGGTGCTGTGTGATAGAAGCTCAGGAATTCATCTTATGTAAGTGTGTTGGCACTGAAATTCACATTTGACCCATAGTATAGCTGGATATCTGTGTTGCACTTGTGTCCACATCTAATTTGCTTAGTCACTAATTCCTCATCAAGTTAACTAGGTTGAGGCTGGAGGTTTTGGTAATTTGGCAGGACTGGGCTGCATTTGCTGGTGCAATAGTGTGAAGCAACATAAACATTAGAAACATGTTATTATATAGTTAATTATTTTGAGGTGTACATCCTAACAGAAAGCATGGGGATGCTTGTGGCATATGAAAAGTCCTGTCAAGCTCCCATCCTACACCTGGAGAAAGGAAAATGACTTTTTGAGCCATTTCCCTAACAACCCAGTTTATTTCCCCTCCTGCCATCATCCAGAAAGCCCCTTGGATCTGCAATGGGCAGTGCTGGAGAGTGAGTTGTAGGGAGTGTTTACACATAGCATCTACAAGAGGGTGACAAAACTTTTTTTTACAAGCTTTCATCCCAGCGGTCTAAAAAGAGAACAGTTTGTCTGCAAGCATTATTTTATCATCAGGTTCACTACTAGGACTCCAAAGAGTTTACTTTAACAACTAGAAATAACTTGTATTTAATCAGTATGTAGATTCTGGAATATTTTTCCTCAACAGGCAGTAGTTCAGTGGTAAATTTTGCAAACTACGTAACTGCAGGGAATTGGAGATCTGCCTGTCATCACCACTTCACACTGAAGAAATGAAATCAGTGACAGAACTTATGGTCGTTTTATAAAAACAGATGTGCCAAGAAGTAGAGCAAATAATCCCTCACAGAGCTTCCTGGAGTGCTACCAAATATAATTGGTGCCCATGCCAGCCATACTTGATATGGAAGTCATAGAATGCAATGAGAAAATAAACTGCTCTGCTCACATAGCTCAGCTCAGATTGCCATCTAAGTTGTTTACTGTCTTTTTTTTTTTTTTTTTTAATTAAAAAATTAAGCGGCAACCACAGAGCTATGCATTCAAGATTAATATCAGTAAAGCAGCGTATAAACCACATTACTAGGCATTCTTCAGCTGTTAAATATACAAATTTCAAAAACCCATCCATGATTAGTCCAAAAAAATTGCCAGTATGCACAGAGAGTAATATACATACAGGTACTACATCCTCTGGAGCTGTGCCTCTTACTAGCCCACGTTCCTTCTTCTAGCACTTCAGGATCTCCTCCTTAACCATTCCCTGTGAGAGACCATCAGCTTGGATATTACAAAAAAGTTCTTCCCAGAAGGAGTGGTGATGCACTGGCACAGGCTGCCCATGGAGCTGGGGCATCACCATCCCTGGAGGTGATGGTGGAGATGTGGCACTGAGTGATGTGATCAGTGGGCATGGTGGGGATAGGGTGGGATTGGACTTGGTGATCTTAGAGGTATTTTTCAACCTTAATGATTCTTTGATTCTATGACATTCAGGAGTTCCAGCTTCATGTGTATGCTACCGTTTTCCACATCTCATTGACACAAACACTGGTGACTTTTGGAGCAGCACTGACTGATCCCATTGCTAGCGAGCTAGCTTCTGGTGGTGTCACATCCAGCTTTACTCTGTTAACCTTTTTTCATTCCTAAGTATCTCCAGCAGGTTGTAGCCTTTATACATATGAGTTTTCAGGCTGAATCCTTTCTTCTACTGTTCCGTGGTCATTCTCTGGATACCGCTCACTTTGGCTCATCATGTTTTATCCATGCAGTACATCTTGCTAATTTCAACTCCTTCTCACATCCTAAAAGTCAAAGATGATGCTCCAGATGGGCTGCAAAACATTGACATACACATATTTCTGCTTTCTTCTATGATATGACTAACATATGCAACACACAAAACACATTGGCACTTTTTCTTTCATCTGGCATACTGCCTTACTGACACAGACATAATTTGTTGTCTTTGATGAGTTGTACTTTTCAATCCTATCTTTTGACTTGAAATTAAGTAAAATTGACATGAACTTCCACTGATCATGGCACTGAAAAGTCTGTTTTTAGGTAAATAAATTTTCACTGTGCAACAAAGGAATTCAGGTAGCATCTACCTTTTGAAAACGCAAAGGCACTAAAAGAAACTTTCCTGATTGGGTTACTACTGTATTTTATCTGCCAGTAAGGCTGGGATTTGGTGGCTGTGTTCATAGATGTAGTTCCAGGAGGATCATGGATGAGACAGCAGCGAGTGGAGGAATTGCAATGAGTAAAACAGAACCAGCAGCAACAGAGAAGTTGAACAGCTGTTCTTAGGAACGTGACAATGTTAATCTCTCACTGCAAGATTAATTCCATGGCCATCTAACTGAAAGTATTTTAGTTTGCTGAATTTTCCTCTAGACCCACCTGATAAGTGATTTTCCTTCATGGAATTTTATTTTGAGTTTATCATTGCAAATTTGGAAAGATGATTTAGTTAGTGATCAACAAAATCAGTAACAGTTGCTCACGTGGAAAAAGTTATATTCCTCTTACTGGACGAATTGGAAGTATTGTAGTAGAATGTAATTTTTCTAAAATTGCTGTGTATCTGTATGGTTTTTCTTTTTTCCATGTACTTTCTGCGCTCCTTCAAGGCTACAAAAAACTTCTGCTTCATTATTTCTGGTTCTCAGTCTTTCTTCTCAATTAATGTATCAATCAAAGAACAAAATCCCCAAACATCTCTGAAGGTCAGCATGGCAGAAGCATGGTAAATCCATCAATTTCTGTTGATATATATTGCAGGTGCTCCAGAAGTAGTGCCTCCTATTCATTTCCACAGGAAATGCAACAAAGAGCATAATATCACTATTCAATAGGGCAAATTCTTAGCTGCAAAACACTCTTTTTCAACAGTCACCACTGTTAGACAATTTGTGCAGATGAGCTGATCAAGAACTCTTCGTTTTGTGGTGGGACAGCAGTGCATGGGCATCTGAAATGTGGCTTATTTTTCACATTGCTGCAGCCTTTCTGAAACGCATCACCCACTGCCTCACTGTATTCACATCCAGTGCTTGGTCTCTATAAATGTTCAGCAAGCATCAATGAATGTCAATGAGTAACATTTTGTCCTTGCTGAGGAATTCAATTCCTCACCTTTGCTCCATACACACTTCTATATAAGACTCCATTCTGCCCCAGCGACTTCAGAGACTGCCCCGCTGCTGCCATCTGTCACACAGGAACAAGACATAATAGGATGTTCTTGGGAAGGACCAAACTCTGCTGCCATCCCATGGACGCCTGCCTCTGAAGTTGTGGGCCAGCAAAATAAAGTAGAAGGCATTAATTTTGGAACAGAACTTGTAAAGCCTTTGTAAGCAAATTAAATATTAAGAGAAGCAATGAGAAATGTGCTTGTGTAAGGTTACATTCTGATTAAATGTAAATCCAACAAGTAGACTACATCTGACTTTAGTGTAAACTGAATATTAAGTTTATTAACTTCCTAGAAACACAGATGCTACTGCTTAAACATGAGCTCCTTTCCACCCAGAGGTGACAGAGAGAGTGAAATTCTTGTGTGTAGCAGCAGATGGCACTTCTGACTATTTTAAAGCAGTCTTATTAACATATGTGATTGCAGCAAATGGGTGGACTTTGCTTAGTTATTTATATATTTATTGTTATGATGTGTAATTTTGGAGAGTTTTGTTATTTGAGTTCATGTGAGAAAGAGTTATGATAATTGGTTTGATTTCTAGCAATAAAATGGCTTATTTGCTCATTTCACAGGAACTATGCAGAAGACTTTACAGCAGCTTTTCACCTACCAGTACACCAAGTCCTTCTCCACACAATTGCCCTTAGTCACCCAGTCCTTATTGATGTCTGGGATTGCCCTCACCCAGGTGCACCTCATCTGGCCTTGCTGAACTCCATGAGGATTTTGTCATCCCATTTCTCAACTCTGATGTAGTTATCATTCTTTCTTTCTATCATCTCAAGCATACCACTCAGCTTGCTGTCATCTGTAAACGTGCTGACAGTGTACTCAAATCCAGTCATTAATAAGGATATCAAACAATATCTGCCCTCTGAGGGCCACTACTCATCATTTATCTCTATGTAGATATTGAGCTATTGACAGCAACTTACTGATTCAGCCACTCACAAGAGGCCAGTAGGTGGGTCAGGCACAATTTGCATTTTGTGAAGCCATTGTAAGGTTGTCTCAATTAATCTTCATCCCCTATTTTCATGCACATTAACATAGCTTCTGGGAGGATCTTCTTCATGGTACAGAGGTGAGGCTGACCATTCTTGCAGTTCCCAGAGTCAGTCTGTCTATCTATCTTTTTGAGAAATAGGTGTGATTTCCTCCTATTATTCATTAGTTCCCACCTGTTTGCCATGACTTTCCAAATGTATTGGAGAGTGCTTTGGCAACTACATCAGCCAGTTTTCTCACAATGCTGAGATGCTTCCCATCAGGCCCCATAGAAACATGCATGTTCAGGATCAGCTGGTGGTTATGAATCTAATCTTTGCTTACACCTGGAAAGACTTCATTCTCTCTACCTTGAGATTTTGGACATGAGAGACTTGAAGAACATAGGAATAGTGACTTCCAGCAAAGACTAAAGTAAAAACAATGTTGAGTACCTCAGCCTTCTCTGTGTCTGCTGTCACCAGTTCTCCCATCTTGTTTATCAGAGGGAGTACAGTCTTTTTAGCCTTCCTTTTCTGACTAATATACCTATAGAATCTCATCTTATTATTCTTTGTGCACACTGCCAATTTCAGCTTCAGTTTGAATGTATTATTTTAATCTTTCCCTTGACAACCTTAATTTATCATGTCTTACTTTTTTCACCAATAAATATTGTGTCAAAATGTACTAATTCAACATCTGTTTCCATCTCAGGCTAGACTGTGGTTATAAATGTTTCAGAAAAATGTGTCTTGTAGAGAAAAATTTAGAAAGACGGTCTACAGTTCATGAAAGTGTGAAAAACTGTTAGAAGAACCTTAACTGGGAAAAATACATAAAGTTTTAATGAAGCACAATTAACTTTCTTTTCTGGAAAACAAACAACCAAAAACCCAGAAAAAAATAAAATCAAAATTTAATTTCTGATTAAATGAAGTGTTTTCCTTCCAAAAGTTAGATCACTGTTATTTTGTTATTATCACTCAATCATCAGCAAAATACTTTTTTCTGAGTACATGGCTATACTGCCCTAAGATTCATCAAGGGAATGTGCTCATGTTTTAAGACTGTTTTGTTTTTATTTTCCATCTTGGTTGATTAGATGTGCAAGAAAGAGCCAAAAATTATTCACACATGACTAAGGACATGCTCTTCTTACTTATCACTTCTACAGGATAGCAACTGTTGTACCCCAGAAAGCACAGATCAGATCTCCTATTGCATCTCTGCATATACGTCATAGAGGGAAGGCAACAGAGCTACCACCTCCAGGAACATAAGCAAGCATCTTGTCTTCCATTCATTTTCTTGATTTTACTTTCAGCTCTTCCAAAAGAAACAAACTTAGATACTATATACTGCAGGGAACTGGAGCTCTGTGTAAAGCCACTGGTGCGCATATAAAAAAAAAAACCACAACAACAAACTAAGATTTAAAAAGAGCTTAAAAGCCCATATTTTTTTTTCCTCTCAGCTGAAATGATTTGGAGACCACATAACTTGAAAATAAATGTCAGTATTAACTACTTTTTTAGAAGATAAAATTATTCCATACTAATTCCAGACCAGAACCTTATGAAACATCCTTATGCCCCTCACATATTTGTTTGCTAAAATCAGTGACTATTTAAATCTTCACAGGGGAGGAGAAAGAATCTTGTTCTTTTCCAATGTGTAAATGAAGTACAGAATTGGTACATCTGTCCTTTTATGCCCTGTTTTGGTCATCGCCAACTAATAGAGGCTGACACTGCAGATAAATTAGAAGATACTGGAATATAGCCTTACAGCTTAAATTTATTACCAACATTTCTAGACCTGTCAGTACAGGAGGAAAAAAAAGCATACTTGGACATTGCTGCATTTTAGTACAGTTTATGGTTAATTAGGTTACCATCAGCAAAGATAAATACTGTCTTTTTAGCTTCTTTTCCCTTCTTACTACAGTAAGTATTCCTATTCTTACTATAGTGTGCAGAATATGATTACCTTGAGTATCTGTGTATCTGAATTAAAAATACCTGTCTTAAAGACTTCTGAAGATCCTATCCATTCTACCATAATTTTAAGTTATTGTGCATATAAATGTTAATCACATGCTGTCTTAATTTAGCTCATAATACTAGTCTCCAAACATAAGTATCAACCCAGAAGATGTTTCAGAATATTTTGCCTGACCAAACTGCAACAGTACATGCAGATCAATTGAGTCATGCATTTCTTCCTTCATAACTGTGAAGACCGTGAAAGAAAAAAATGCAGCAGTAGTATTTTCCCTGCCTGAAACCACACATTTCTTTTTTACTTTCTAAAATTACATACTTAAGAAAGTGCATTGTCATGATAGTTCTTTGTGTAAGGAAGTCTAGGTAAACATTTTACCAAAATCATTATCTTCCATGGAGGAACCCAACAGAAAATAGAGGCTTCATATTAAAAGAAGCTTACAAGAGTCTCTAGATATAAGGACAGCAAAAGAGCCAAGAGAAGTTCCTCCCATGTTGTTGCCTCTAAATGATGAACTTCCTATGCAAACACTTGAGCAGGGTCTAGTTCACCTCTGGTGAAACTTTCTCAGGGTGTAGAAGAGGAGCCACAGAAGATTTCTCCTCTCCTTGGTTGTTTGATGCTTTAGTAGGCAGGAGAAGACGGTACAGGGAATATCTTCTACCCTACCAGTCAGTCTGAAGGACACACAGTATCAGCTGTTTTGGTGTTGGGACGTATTCCAAAGAAAATACTAGTATGTGAGTAGAGATAGTTTTAAAAGAGAGACCTCTGCAGTCTTAAAAAACAAACAAACAAAAAACCCAAAAACAAACAAAAAACAACAACACTGGTTTACACTGCAAAGCACACTTGCTCAGATTAGAATTATTGAACTGATATATAAATGTATTTCCCCCAAAACTGAATCACTTTTGATTTTTTCTATGGCCAGCTTACCCACTTCCCCTTCTTGTGTGGCAAGGTGGACTTGACTTACCTACAAACACACCAAACAAGTGCTCTTCTAATTCTGCATTCTCCCTTTTTGCAGGCTATAATGAACTGAAAGCTTCAGTCTACTAAGGAGATAACACACAGTTCTGTATCTTGCCCCTGCAGGTTTTAACTAGTTGTGGAACAGAGTGAAGGCAATTAACAGAATATCCTTCACCTGTGATCATTATCTTTGATGTAAAATTGTTGTGATCACACACTCCTTCCCTAGGAAGCCCAGCAGCACCTCAGAGCTTGCTCTTGAAAGCTAAGTAGGTGAGAGCACCTGCACTCTCTCAGACTTGTAGAACTGAGATGTAATTGAAATCTGCACATGATTTTAAGTAGATATTGTTGCTATCCCGAGGGTGACTCAGACTACATCTGACTGAAAGTTAAACTGCTCAGTGAGGTAGGGAGCACAGACATTTCATCTAGGTGCCCTTGGGGACTGCTTGTGTCTGGCTGATGGGGCCTGGACTGATGCCCAGATATCTACCCAGGTGGGGACACAGCTGCTGCTTCTCCTTTACCACAGGTAGTAAAGCTATAGATGTATCCCAGAGACCCTCTCTCCACTCAGTACCCTTGAGCAGATGCCAGGCTCTCTTTTCCATTTCACACCCCACCTACACGACAGTTAGTTCAGCTTGAAGTTTGCTTCATGCAGGCACTCACATTCACAGGTTCCCCTGCCTGTACCAGCACAAAAACACTGTATGCCTGATACCTGGCCCAGATCTGAGGCCCTTGCCTTGTACTGGCAAGCCCAGCTTAAATTTTGCTAGAAAATACACGTGCACACGAGGTGGGAAAGATAGAATTACTTGGCTCCTCAAGCACTTGGCACCAGGCACATGAAGTGTGACTGACCCATGGCCCTGCTTCAGCTGCTGGTGGAGAGTCTGCACTGCCTCACTCACTGTGTTTCCCCCACAGTTAGTTTGGGAGCACACATTACTTCTGCCCCATAGCTGGGAATTCTACTTGCTTTGGTAGCTGGCATCAGTTTACTCACACTGATCCCCCAGTTGCTGGTACTTCAGGCTCAGAGTCAAATCATGTTCAAATCTTCTTACTTCCAGAGAGGACCCTCCAGTTACTGACTTTAGGACCCTCATTCATGCCAGCAGCTGGCACTGCAATCCAAGGGCACCCATGTTCCCAGCCTGGCTCTGGTAGCTGGCACTAAATCCAACTCACACGAGTCTCCAGTAGTTGTCACTCTGAGCTCAATGTCTGTAGGACCTTTTCAAATCCATGGAGTTATGGCCCCTTGCACTACAGGCACTAGGATTCCCACTTCCCTCAGTAGCCATCACCAATGTTCTCTCATGCACACAGGTCTTGCTAGAAGCTGTAATCCTTCAACACACATACATATAGGAGACAGTGCAAATATGCAGAGAGTTAATAAAAAATGTAATGAGAAAAGACAGAAGATAGGACAGCCCCTGTTCTACAAACAGTCAGCCTTTTTATACCTTTTTCCAGCTATCCCCATCTCTTGATGCCCCCTCCCCCTGTTGCATCCCCATGGTTTTGCACTCTCTTCATGCGGACCCAATGGTTCAGAATCTTACCAACTGCAAGGCTCATCCTTCCTGGGAGCGATGCCTGTAGCTGTTAGCCCACTGATTAGTGTGATTGAGACATTTTGGCTGGAAGTGTGGATCTGCCTGGGGGTAGCGAGGCCCTACAGAGGGATCTGGACAGGCTGGAGAGCTGGGCTGAAGCCAATGGGATGAGTTTCAACAAGGCCAAATGCCGGGTCCTGCACTTCGGCCACAACAACCCCAGGCGACGCTACAGGCTTGGGGCGGTGTGGCTGGAGGACAGCGTAGAGGAAATGGACCTGGGGGTATTGATTGATGCTCGGCTGAACATGAGCCGACAGTGTGCCCAGGTGGCCAAGAAGGCCAATGGCATCCTGGCTTGCATCAAAAAGTGTTGCAAGCAGGAGCAGAGAGGTGATTGTTCCCCTATATTCAGCACTAGTGAGGCCGCACCTTGAGTACTGTGTCCAGTTTTGGGCCCCTCACTGCAAGAAAGATATTGAGGCCCTGGAACGTGTTCAAAGGAGGGCAACAAAGCTGGTGAGGGGTCTGGAACACAGGCCATATGAGGAGAGGCTGAAGGAGCTGGGAATGTTCAGCCTGGAGAAGAGGAGGCTCAGAGGAGACCTCATTGCTCTCTATAACTTCCTGAAGGGAGGCTGTAGTGAGCTGGGGGTCGGCCTCTTCTCTCGTGTCATTAGTGATAGGACCAGGGGGAATGGTTTCAAGCTACGGCAGGGGAGATTCAGGCTGGACATTAGGAAGTATTACTTTTCAGAAAGGGTGGTCAGGCACTGGAATGGAATGCCCAGGGAGGTGGTGGAGTCACTGACCCTGGGGGTGTTCAAGGAAAGACTGGATGTTGTGTTGAGGGACATGGTTTAGTAGGAGCTATTAGGAATAGGTGAACGGTTGGACTGGGTGATCTTTTAGGTCTTTTCCAACCTTGGTGATTCTATGATTCTATTCTATGATTCTATGATTTATTGCTCGTGATTATCTCCCAGCTTAGAAGTACTCCATTAGACAACCCTTCTGGTGTAAATATTCCTACAGTCTCATATGCTCTCATAAATTTATGACTGACCGCATTTGATGTCTTGGATGAGATTGTACACTTCACACATAAGAGAGAAGCAGAAATGTATTTTATTGCTATAGTGATTTAACAAAGCTTACACAACTCAGCAAGATTCATGATGGTGAGGTCACTTGAGGTCACTGACAGATGACCAGACAAAAGTGTAACAGAGACCCTCTCATTGATTCACAAAGTAAGAATGGACATTCTGGTCAGTGGTTTATTTCTAAAGGATTATGTGTGAAATTAATCCTTTATATCCCCCATTATAGTAGAATCATACAATATTAGAATGGGTTGGGATGAAAAGGACCATAATTCTTATCCAGTCCCAATCCCCTGCTATGTGCAGGGTCGCCAACCAGCAGACCAGGCTGCCCAGAGCCACATCCAGCCTGGCCTTGAATGTCTCCAGGGATGGGGCATCCACAACCTCCTTGGGCAACCTGTTCCAATGTGTCACCACTCTGTGGGTGAAAAACTTCCTTCTGATATCTAACCTAAACCTCCCCTGTCTCAGTTAAAAACCATTCCCCCTTGTCCTATCACCATCCACCCTCATAAACAGCCATTCCCCCTCCTGATTATATGCTCCCTTCACATACTGGAAGGCCACAATGAGGTCTCCGCACTACGCTTCTCCAACCTAAACAATCGTACAACAATTGGCAAGCTATTGGCAGATAACAAGTATCTCAGTCTTGAGAAATGTAAAGTTTCAAGAAGTCATCTATTAGTCACTTGGTGAGTATCCACTGAGGTAAGGAAGCTCTAGACTTGGAGGAGTAATCTTGAAAGTCATCCTTGTCCAATTGATTCCCATTCTTTCTTAATATCGCTTATTGCATTGGAAAAGGTCCTGGACAAAGTTTCTTTAAAAGGAGCTTTCCTACTTACCTGTACTAATATCTGATTTACAATATCTGATGATGTATTTTGTTGTGTTAATATCATTTGTCTTCCAGCATTTTCTCCCATCTTCTGAGTACTGGAGCTGATCTCTGTAACTTGGATGTGAGTGCTTTAGCAGTTCCTTGTTTTCTGTTTTCCTTTTCGTAACTGATTTCTCAGCACATAGTCAAAGTCAAGATAGGTGAGAAATCAGGGTTCTCTTGTTGTCTTAAACTATCTATTATTTTCCTGCTGTCAAGATGCTTTGTGTTTCATGCTCAAGACGTATAAGGATGATACAAGGAAACTGCTTCCTCTATAGCAATAGCTGGGAGGTTTATAGGGTCACAGAAGTTAAGCTATCTGAGATTAACAGGCTTGGCAATCGTTTTTTGAATAAAACCAAGTAAGTTGTTGAAAAGACTGCCAAAGACTTTTTTCTTTAACAGCTGATCTAGTAATGAACACAGTTTCAGCTTCTTGTTTGTGTATTAAACAGAAAACTAAGCTCTTCTCTTTCTAAAATAAAACTTATGTTTAGTTTATGAGATAAAAAGTCAGTACTCACAAATGAATTTTAGAAGAACATAGAAATAGATTAGCATTTGAAAGTGTTTTTTTCCTCTGCAAGCTTATGTGTAACAAAGAAGGAAAATCTGGCATTACTGTCTATCAGACAGTATTCTTCTATCACTTACTCTTTAGCACATTTTGCTATATTTGCTTGAAAAAAAATCTGAAAAAGACTTTAAACACTGAGTGGTCACCTTCAAATCTAATTATCTGTTCATGCTCCCAAATTAATTTGTTTCTGAGCATGTTTCTATTTCAAGGTTTAAATTACAGTTGTAAAATGGAAAGAAAAGCTGAATGATAGGTATTTTCATAAAGCTTAGAGAAGGTTTTATTTTTTTTTTTTTGATTTCTGGTTGTTGTTTTTTTTTTCCCCACCTTTTAAAAGGTAAATTGATTTTTTCAACAGAAATCAGTATTGAACTTGGGATCCCCACAAATCCTACTCATAAAACATTACATCCTGTAATTCAAACAGAAACGAAACCATCCCCAAGCACCGCAACATTTTGTTAAACCTGAAGTTTGTGAAAAAAGCCCTTCAACAAGAGTGGTGAACCAAGTCTGGTAGCTCCTCTACAAGTGTCACATTCCACTCGTGAAGGAAGAGAGGAGTGAACAGACTCACAAATCCTGTTAGATTAAGGATAAATGATATTCAAGGTCCAAATACAATCATCAATTTTAATGAGAATCTCTGTAATACAATTATCTTAAAAAATACTGGCACTCCTACAATTATACCTTAGCTGTGTGATTAACCTATGAGACTCCATAGGACACCAAAATAAGCTTTGTGTTATTTAAAAGCTTTAAGAGGAAAATAAAAGAGAGAGGTGGGAGAGAGACAGACAGAGGAAGCGATCACCAATGTCTAGCACACAAACACACACACACACTCAGGAATCTCATATTTCCTTGGGAATCCTATGAAATTGAAGAGCATTACATTTTACTGCCACATGCAGCTGATACAGCCTTTGGAAAGTTCAAATTGTTAAGTTTTCTGAAAAAAAAAAGTTACTTTATTTGCTATTAAAATGTACAAAACCACCACATTTTAAAACACAACAACACAGCATCCTTTCAGAGTCAAGATGTCTTGCTTGAAAACAATCAGTGCTGAAGAAACTAACCTTAGACATATTCAGCAAAATCCATTCCCAAACTCTTGTGATATTACAGAATATGTACCAGTAAGAAGCTTATTCAATTTACTTCTTAATCTTCACTAAACTAATCCTGAATTTCTTCCTGTTCTTCCTGTTCTTTTCCCTTGCCATCCTCTTCAGCTTTCTGGTCCTTCTTCCCTCTCCAAAAAAAAAAAAAAAAAAAAAAAAAAAAAAAAAAAAAAAAGCCTAAAATTTGTAAAGTCTTGATTTTCTGTAGTAGACTGTTGAATTATTGAGAGCTCAAAGAAAACAGGGGGCATTTGCTCTGCTCCATCCCTTCTTGTTCTTTAATTTTAATGCAAGAGAAACGAAGTATATATAATTAAGCAGCTACTTATTTAAAGCCTAACCTACAGAATGGCAGAAGATTCCCTTTTAGTTCATTTGCAAATTTATGTCTGAGGCAAATACAAAGAGTATCATAACTTTTGAAGTTGTCTATTGTCAACTTTGATGCTGACTCTGAAGCCTGAATTCTGACATTAAATAAATAAGATCAAGAAGTACCACTTGAACAAATCAAATTAACACATGTAATGTTTTACCCAAATGCAACTTCAGACATCTTAAAGAAGAAACACTTTCTACTTCCCTACTTCTGGTTTCCCACTGCAAAACTTGACATCTCAAGGGATACACTGCTGATGAAAGAAACACTGCTTTATTTCCTTGATCCATGTACACTGTAGCTTTCAGGGAGACAGAGGACAAGGATGTTTGGGAAAATGATTGCCATAGTAAACACTTCTAGTGACAGCCTCTCCAAACTTCTGCAGTATTCCATACATGTAAGCTACATATGTTGCTTCGAAAGTTGTGTCTCCTGTTTATTTCCAAAACTACAACTATTATAACAAGCACAAACCATTATTTGATAGAGCAAATTCTCAACTTCAAAGCACTATTTTTCCACATAGTTATCACCATTAGCTATGCATTTTCACCAGTGATGCACATGAGCCCACATGCCACACTTGTAAAAGTCTGCACCAGCAGAGGTGACCCACTGTCACTGCTGAAATGCACTACCCACCACTTCCTGCACTCACCTCCACTGTTTGGTCTCCATAAACTTTCAGCAAGCATTAATGAATGTCAATAGGTTCCATTTTTTTCTACATGGAGGAATTCAATTTGACAGCTTTGCTTCATATGCACTTCCCTACCCAACGCCATTCTGTCAGTCTGCCCCTCTGCTGTCAACTGTCACACAGCAAGAAAATGTAATGGGATATTGGCAGGAAGATTCAACCTCTACTGCCATACCATCAACATCCACCTCTGACGTTGTGGGCCAACATCAAAAAAGAGGAGGCATTACTTTCAGAGCAACCCCCATATAGCCCTACTTCTGACTGCTGAATGTGAATACAGATTGACATAAATGATTGAAGACTTCTCCATCAACAGCTGCTACTACAGCTTTGGCAGAGAAACATTATTTGCTCTTGATTTAGGTAGAAACAGAATTTCATCCTCAAGAAGAAGTGAAAATTTGTATGCACAGTCTAATAACTGAGGGTCCTAATTTAGACCAGTCAGTAGCATAAATCTTGAGGCTTTAGTCTCCATATTCCATGTTTCTTCCTCACCCTGTTAGCATACATTACTGTCTATTGATACATAAATAGATCTCTCATTAAAAGACTGCTTTATGATCTTTTGCCATGCACTTCATTTTTGTAGCAGATGGTACTACTTCTTACCGATGCTGATCACATTTTCTTCTAGTAAAAAATGTAACACTATTGACATAACATCAAACATACCATATGAAATTAAAATGAGTTCCTGCATTCTATGTAGGAATGAATATTAGAATCCCAGGAGATCCGGCTTTGTCTGACAAAATGTAACCTCAGATGCACTTTTTAAAAAGGAATATGGCCCCAAATAATTAATAATGGTTTTCATCTCAACCTCAACCTGTCTTTTCCCCATAACATCTTTCAAAAGTCAAACTAGGAGAGAGAATCACTTCGGGAGTTCCACCTTTATTAATTTACTTATTTCCAACAGATTGCATTTATTCTACAAATAGTAGATGAAGCTTTTGTTTTGCATTTACATGAGCAGTATATCAAGAGGATCTAAAGCTTCCCATCATCTTTCTGATAAAGCTGTCTTCTGTGGGTTTCTCCTACATCTAGGTACTCTGAAGTTATATAGAAAGAAAGGGATGAGGTTTCCTTTCATATCTCACCTTTGCAAAGTTCAGTCATTCATCTCAGATCTGCACTGTCCCTTTCCTTATGTTTCACTGCAAATATATCTTTTAAAACAGAGCTAAACTGAAGATTATGTCACCTACACACCTTGCATCACCAAAGCTATAACAAATCCATTCCAGAGAAGAACAGCCACTGTAGCAGTTAGCACAGATAGACTATCTATAAGATGGGAAGTTTAATTGGTCTAATTTCCTAAAGTTCTTTCATGGGCAGAGTGCTGCCATGCTAAGTACACCTTTAAGTTTATGTATTTTTTTTTATAAAGTGTGCATCAGTTAGTTGTGAATGCCCTAATTCTGTCCAAATTACTTCGGAGTACCAATCTATAACTTTATTTTAACCTTTATTCTTGTTTTTCTGTTAGCTGTTATTGTATTTAAACACCTTGCATTAACATCTGTCTTCCCCTTTTTGGGGTATTTCAGATCTGAGGTCTCAGTTTCCTTTGTGCATACAGAACAGTCTGGTTTCCCATTCCTTATGGGACATTTCCTTTGCTTCCAGTGTTAGTCAAAGTACCTCCTGTGCAGCTTCTTGATGTTTTCTAGCTTCCCATAGTCCTCATAAGATACCATAAATAGAAAATCTCAGAGTATTCTAAAAGAAGCTTTCCTACTGCTCAATATGTATTTAAGTTCTGATTCATACATCTCACTTTTAGAGACATAATGCATGCCAGGACTTTGTTTACCTTCTCGCTGCTAGCAGACATTGTGCAGATGGCTAATGCATTATCTCTAATCACTCCCAGGTCTTGTTGCAGCTCTGTTTTGTGGATGAGTGTTCTTATTTGTGCTGTAGAATTTGTATCATGTGGTTCCAATCTCCATTTTCCACATTTCCATACCCAAAAGATAATCATATGGTAAAAATCAAATCAATCAGGTTCTGAACTGCTGAATAAGGTTACCTACCATTCAACTCATTTAACAGCTTATTTAACAACTCTTTAGCTCTTAATGCTTTTATGAAAAGCTAATTTTACCAAATGTTGAAGCACAGTGATCCTGTGCTTGTTTAAATGTTTTCGTGAATTTAACTTGGTGTATCAAGGCTTCAATTACAGTACTGCAAGTGGGCTACATGCTTAGTTAGTATAATCCATGCACTACTGTCAAAGCCAATTAATCTGTTATGATACCAGTCCAGGATTGTAAATGTTACACTTTTATCTACCTATTGATCAGGAAAAAGATCTCATCTATTTCTGCTGAGGATAGAGATAAGACATTTCAAAGGCTTTCTATTTTTAACTATGACCCTCTTATTTACTTCCCTCTCTACAGCTGAACTTTATGAGCTACAAGATCTGCCAGCCTTTAACAGATTCCTAGCTGAGCCTCTGTTAATTTCTTGTGATAGCTAAATTAATTAAATAAGTGCACAAATTAAAAATTCAGTGAGTTGATTCCAATGCTTTTATCCATCTTTTTTTTCTTAACATTTCTATACCATTTCTACATTTGAGTTTTCATACCATTCAATAATTACTGCATAATCTCAATGATAAAATCTCAATACAGACTTTGTTTAAACAGACTCCTCCCAGATCTCTTCATTTTAATTGAGCACATCTGAAATGCTTGTACACTGATGATGCAGTATGAGGAACAAGCTTCTTGAACTGGAAGGTTTTGGCCCCAAGTCTTATTGTGGTGAGACTTGGCAGCATGAGTCCTACAAGTGGAGTGATGTATGGAGGGCTATCAGCTGCTCAGGAGGCTTAGGCAGGACCAGTGAGGTTGAAGTGTTGCACTGTATGCTGTATGTAAAGAGGAAATTAGACTGTACAGACCTTGATGTTAGGGATTGCATAGTAGAGAGCCTCTGGGTAAAGGTTAAAGGGACAAATAGCAAAGCAGATGTCATCATAGGTGTCTGCAATTGACCACCCACCCAACAGCGTGAATGAGCTATTCTGTTATGGAAGAAATCTATGGATAAGTTGTCCCTATCCTTTTTTGGAGACTACCTTCCCATATATAAACTGGGAATATTCAATTGCTGTGAAAAGCAAGTGGGTGCCATGGGGAGGTGGTGGTCAAGTTTCAAGTACAGTGTTTTCCTTAACCCTTTTTTTGACTTAACATATATGGTTACCTAACAAATAGGATGAGGAAACAGTGGAAGCATTTAATGCCTATTTAATGCCTTTTTTTGCCTCAGTTTATACTAGTAACAATAAATCTTGGGCTGCTCAGTCTTCAGATTTGGAGGACCACAATTAGGAGAACAGTGACTTTTATCTGTGGCTGCTGAGACTGTAAGGGACCAGTTGCAGCAATTCATAAGTCCCTGGAACCTAATGGAATTCACCCCAGAGAACAGAAGGAGGTAACTGATGCTATAGCTCAACCCCCTCCATAATTTACCAAAGGTCTTGGGTGCCTGGGGAAGCCCCTGCTAACTGGAAGCTAGGCAATATTGTATCTATCTACAAGAAGGGCTTGAAGGTAGAACCAAGAAGTTACAGACCTATTAGTTTAACCTCAGTCCCTGGAAAAGTTAAGGAAAGACTATCCTTTGGGTTATCAAAAAGCAGTTAAAGAAAATAAAAAGCAATTATCAGGCATAATCAACACGAGTTCACAAAGAGAAGGTCCTGCCTTAGTAATTTGATGACAAGCTTACCCACTTCATGTATCACAGAACGATGGAACATCCTGATTTAGAAGTGACCTATAAGGATCTTCAAGTTCAAGTTCTTGTTCCACATAGGATGATCTAAAATTCAAACCATACGTTCAAGAGCATTGTCCAGAAACTTCTTGAACTCTGGCTGGCTTGGTGCTGGGATCACTGTTCTGTGGATCCTGTTCCAATTGCAAATAAGAATATAACTGACCTCTGCTTTAGGGATTTCTTAGACAATAAGCACTGAATCACAGAATGGCTTGGGTTGGGAGGGACTTCAAGGATCATCAAGCTCCAAGCCCTCTGCTGCAAGCTGAGTGGCAAACTGTTAGATCAAGTTGCCCAGGGCCCCATCCAATCTGGCGTTGAACACCTGCAGGGTTAGGTACACCAAAAGGGGTGTACCCAGGGTGGATTCATCCTTGGCTCTTATAAGGGCCAGCCACTGAAGCCATGACCTGCAGGGTTAACTGTTCTGCCCACAAAGAAGCAAAATTTCTTCTGACAGATTCTTGGCAATACCAAGAAAAGTGCTCACAGGTAGGCCAGCAGTCTTATCCAAAAAAAAAAAAAAAAAAAAAAAAAAAAGAGTCAAATTCAACCAGCTACTGAAGAGGATCTCTGGCTATATAGCATTCCATCTCAGAAAACAGTCTACACCCAAGCAATGCTCTTCCTTCAGTGGTTGGCCCTTCTAAGAGCCAAGGATGAATCCACCCTGGGTACACTGCTTTTGGTTAGATGGGGAGCACAGGGCCAACCACACCCCTTCACCAGGGACTCAATCACCAGTTCATACCATGACCTAACAGTTCTCCTACAATTGGAAATCCACAACCTCTCTGGGCAACCTGTTCCATCACCTCTCCACCATCTCAGTGAAAAACTTCCCCCTGACATCTAAGTCTTCCCTCCTTTAGTTTAAAACCATTTCCCCTTGTTCTATCACTTTCTACCTGTGTAAAAAGTTGACTTTCCTTCTGCGTATAATCTCCCTTTAAATACTGGAAGGTTGTAATGAGGTATCCCCACAGTATTCACTTCTCCATACTGAAGAAACCCAGCTTTTTCAGCCTGTCTTCATAGGAGAGGATCTCCAGCCCTCTGAACATCTTAGGGACCCTCTTCTGAACCCTTTAAAGAAGCTCCACATCTTTCCTGTGTTGGGAACTCACAACATTCTTATGGATAAACTGCTCATCTGTGAGATACACAGGTGTGTGTTTTGCTGGGTGATGAACTGTGTCAGTATTAGAACTCGAGGGGTTCTAATGGGGCTGCACCTCGCTGGTGGCCAGTCATTAGCAGTGTCCCATAGAGCTTAATTTTAGAGTCAATTCTGTTCAATGTTTTTATCAGTGATCCAGTTGCATTGGAGCGTTGGACAACCATCAAGAACATGAAATTCAACAAAAGAAATGCTGACTGCTGCACTGGGACAGAGTAATGCTGGACACAGGCGCAGACTGGGAAACAAGTGTCTGGAGAGCATATCAGCAGAACTTGGGTTGTCTAGTTTGGAGGAAAGAAGGCTGGGAGGTGCCCTCATTGTCAAACACTACAACAGGCTTCCTAGCAAAGTGGTTGATGCCCCGTGCCTATCATTGCTCAAGAAGCATTTGGATAACACCCTCAATAATATACATTTAACTCTTGGTTAGCTCTGAATTGCTCAGGCAATGGGACTCGATGATCTTCGCATATCCCTTCCAGCTGACCAATTCTAAAAAGGAAAGACATCATTGTGTGAGTCAAAGATATCATCGAAGTACCTGAAGGAAAGAATTTATCTATCGTGTTTATAACATTTACTGTCAGAAGCTACGTTAGAAATTAGATCATTGCTATCTTTTCCTTTTAAAAAAGGAATTAACCAGTCTATAGAGGGAAATACAAGTCTACCTGTTCTGAAAAAGCAGCACAAATATTTCAGATCAGCAGGGGGAGCTAAACAGTTACACTTTCACTGAACACAGAGACATTACAAAGAACAATGCTTTCTATGTGACACTTTTTATTTCTTTACTTTTATAGTATTTCCCATACAGCCTTCTCCACATAAGAAGCCTCAATTTCTACTCTGCTCTCCCACTTCCCCTAAAGTAACTAATCCTAATGAACAGCTCTTTCATGGCAGGGATGCTTGGATGAGAAGCTTAAATAAGAAGCTTATTCAAGATGGGGTGATGATTTTATCGCAGCACTACAGGATTACTAGAGGGTATTGTCAAGTTTCACCAATAACAAGGAGAATAAAAATATTTTTAATGTTAAAATTGATCCAACCAACTAGTTTGAAGATATATTTATGTTACAGGCAGCTCTGTGGCTTTAACCTTACTGAAGTTCAATGTAATGTAATGAACAGGCTCCATTACACGTTCTAAAATGAGAAAAAAAAAAGGCAAAAGAATGTGAGGAATAGCATGTTTATATGCTTTTACAGAAAGATCAAATCCTTTCTGGATAGAAATGAGAAAAGAAGTGGTTAATAATCTTTCCTCATCCTCCACACTTCCACTAATGCCTCTGTGAGTAAGAAGATTAAAGAAAAAAAAAAAAAAAAAAAGAAAAGAAACGAAAAACTTTTATTGGCAAAAACTTTTGTTTAAAACATGCAGAAAGTGGAAATGGAATGAAGAGTGTCACAGTAACTCTAATTCTGTAATTTTGGTTTGCTCCTTGTTTTTTTTTTTCCCAGAGCCCCAATCTCCCAACTGTTAACACTGCTTGTTTGCTGCTCACTGCTTGCTGTTCATTGCCGGATGCCTGGCAGAGGGAATTGCTTTACTAAATGCTACCCAAAGGAGTCTTGATATAATTGACCCAGGTCTGAGTCATATGAATGTAAATCATATGTACCAACACTGTTTCCCATGATCCAGCATACCACCACAAACACTATTGCTGTAAGTCTATGTATGTCATCATTTCACATCCTATTAATTCACATATCTGATGAGTGTACACTGCTCAACATTGTTCTCGTGAACTGTGGTATTGGTATCAAGTATTCCAAATGGAAAAAATATATATATACCAAATCATAGCACATTCTAACCAAAGTTTGTACTTGAAGGAATCTCTAGATAAAAGCTATGGAAATGCTGTCACAAGTGGGCAAAATTTTGGCAGAGCAAATGAGTCACTTAGTAAATTCACAACAAAGTGATCCTCAAGGACAGATAATCAAGACCCTCTATTAGTCCATAGTCTAGCAGTGATGCGACTCACTGAAACAGAGACTCCAAAAGATCAAAACTTGTTCCAAGAGCGATGTCTGAATCATGTTTAATCCAACCTGGTGCAAAGCCAACAAAACACAGAACAAAAAAGGAAAATGATCACAATTTGACTTGCAAGATCTTCTCTAAAGAGTTTTATATACACTATGTGTTATAAGCCCTTGGTCTAATACTGGAAAGAAAAAAAAATAGATGAACGCATAGGAACCATTTATGTGAATTGCAGTGCTCTCTAAGACCACCAACGGATTTCCAGACATTGTATGACCATCTATATTAACAGAAATCTTGATGAAACATACCTAGTTTTAAGCTTTTTTGCTGTTGTTGAAACTAGGTAAGGGCGTTTCTGAACAGCCCCTCTAAAACCCCTAAGGATCTACACCCCTCTATTACATTTTCTATAAGATATACTGCTAGTCCCAAGGCTCCACATAATAGAAAAACAGAAGTTGGATAGACTGCATGGCAGCTGCTAAACAATGAAGCAAGGTGCTGAAGACATTATAATTGATTGTGAAAAAGTTTGGAGCTAAATCAAGCCCAATCAAGGCTGACAGCAAACTCTGGGATTTGCATGTTTATATTGAACTCTTACATATACAGCACACTGAGAACACATTTCATAAAGAAAGATGCCACATAAAGCTATTCTGACCAACGTATATTATTACCCAGGGGCGAGGAAGAAAAAAAGTAGCACAAGCATAGAAAACCAGTCTCAAGAGAAAATAATGAGGGAAGAGTTTTGTTGTTGGCTGGTGGCATTTATTTTATATTTCTCTGATCAGTATGTGCTTACTGCACCTCACAGAACTGGAATTTCTGGTGGCTGGGTACTTAGATGCTCTCTGTGTGTCTCTGTATAGTTTATGGGCTGGTTTGGCCCAGTTCTGTGACTAGCCTGTTCCAGTGCTCTGTTACTTTCACAGTTAAGCTCTTCCTCGTGGTTGTATGGATCTTCCTGCATTCCAGTTTTTGCCCATTGCCATTTGTCCTGTTGCTGCACACCGCTGAAAACAGCCTGGCCACATACACTTCACTCCACTACTTTAACAGTTTATAAATTATGATGAGATCATCTTTCAGTTTTCTCCAGGCTGAAGAGTTCCAGGTCTCTCAGCCTTTCCTCAAACAGGAGATGCTACAGGTCCCTACTCATCTTTGTGGCCCTCTGCTGGACTCTCTCTGGCATTCCCCTGTCTTTCTGGAACTGGGGAGCCCAGAACTGGATGCAGTACTCCAATGCATACACAAATATGGCCTCATCGAGGCAAAATAGAGGGGGAGGATCACCTCCCTCATCCTGCTGGCCATGCTCGTTTTAACGCACTCTATTTGCTTTTTTGGCTACAAGTGCACACTGCTGGCTCATGGCCAACCTGTCATCTGCCAGAACCTCCAGGTCCTTATCCTCAAAGCTCCTCTCCAGCAGATCAGCCCCTAACCTGTACTTATGCATGCAGTTATTGCTCACCAGGTGTGAGATTCTATACTTCCTCTTGTTGATGCTCACCAAGTTCCTCTATGCTCAACTCTCCATCCTGTCCAGATCTAGTTGAATGGCAGCACCACCTTCTTCGTGTCAGCTGCTCCTCCCATTATTAGCAAACTTGGTGAGGGTGGACTCTATCCCTTCATCCAGATCAGTGATGACAATGTTGTACAAGACCAGACCCAGTACTGACCTCTGTGAATACCGCTGGTTAGGTCTCCAATTAGACTGTTCTCAGTCCACCTCACTGCTTATCTAGCGCACACTTACTAAGCTTAATTGCAAGGATGTTGTGGCAGATAGCATAAAAAGCCTTGTTGAGTTCATGCTCTATCCTTCTAAAACAGCCTTATCTTATCATTCTTCCAAAAACACAAGTGGCATGGCTTTTAGGTCCTTACCACTAATTCTTTTATTCTAATTCACCAATTAGACACCAGTGATGTCTTCAGTGGCATCATAAGTTTTGCTAAGATAAATCTAGACGCTCTCACCCCTCACTGTAGCATTAGTTCAGAACTGAGATCCAAACCACAAGTCCATTCATGACTACTCAAAAGATGTTGATGGCAGGTTTTGATGCTTTTGTTGCCTGCAATCTCAGTCACCAGAGTAATTTTGCTCAGTATAGCTTAAAGCAGCGTGTACTATATATTTAAATCTTGTTACCAAATTCAAAGCTCAGAGGTATTTGTCAGTTTCTGCTTCAGTTCAGATCCATGCTGTTGCAGAAAATTATGTCCTCAGCTCCTCAGCCAGAGTGAGGCAGCACTACACTCCATTTGATGACTGCCATACTAAACCCAATTTATGCTCTTCTGAATCTAAACATAACAGAGTCCACCTGGTCCTTCCCTTTAGACCAAGAGTTCACAAACTAGCAATCATGTTTCTGGAAGTGTGACTGCAAAAGTTGTAATGAATTTGGACACAAAGATAATTTCAGAACTGCTGTCTAAGTTACCAGTTTACAAGAAATATAAAAAATGTGGATATAAGCACAATTAAGATGGCTCTAAATTCCTTAAAGACAGTCCTCTTACTGCAGAGGGAATGTTATCCATTCAACGCATTGTTTTCTCTGCATTGCCAGTGTATATGACACCAAATACTCCATTGTGTAGACACCTTTACTTGTTGGAAGTGTTTTTGAGAAAAGAGTGGAAGTTGTTCCCAGCTGTAATTTATATATAAAAATTTTAAGGAAATCAAAACCAAAAAGCAAATAAACACCAAGAACAACCGCAACCAGCCAAGCAATCCCAAACCTCAACCCAATATGCTTTTCATTCAAAATGAAAATACAAGATTTTCATGTCACAGAGCCTCTGGTGCACCACCTTCTGTCAAAAGCAGGTTGGGAAAAAGACTTGAAAATGCTTCATACTTTTTTCAGTATACCATACTGCAATACAATTGTACGTTTTTACTGTATCTGCCCTCTGAATATTTGGACCTTTCCCCTTATAGTAATTGCCTTTTTATTTCCTTGTAGTTTAGCTGTACTTTGGCACTGGACAGAAATTATCTTATACTTTCATGCTGATCTTTCTTTTATAAGGGTTTCAGAAAAGAGGCAAATTAACAACGCTGATAAACTATTACAGAATATTTTACTTTGTCTCCTATAGAAAAAGCTGTAGAAACAGGCATACAATGATGACTTTTTCTCTCCTAACTTTGTATTTAGTTCATTGCCTGCCTTGACAGCTTAAGAAATGTGCTTGCCAATTTTCTTTTCCCCAATAATATCTTTAAAACAAGCTAGAACAGACTCTTTTTCATTTGTGTATAGGTTTTGGCCATAGTCCAGGAAAGCACTCAGGCATATTTTCAGATCAAGCATATAAACATCTGAGCAAAGATCAATGCATAGGTAAGTGTTGTGAAAAGCATTAGGTAAACTCAAAATCTGAATTGAATAATCCTGCAGTAAGTATATCCAGAAAGTTAACAACTTTTGTTGTCATCCTCCCTGTTCCTTCAAGGGAAAGGCATAGCTAAAGCTGGTGTCATAAAAAGGCTGTTGCTGTAAAGAGAGCCAAAAAAGTGGATCAGTATGAAAGGGCGAATGATGCCAGAGTACTACCTGCCAGGTTTTTGCTGGTCCAGTGAAGATAACCAAGCTGAGATCAACTACGTAACAAAGATTTGCAGATTCTTCCTCTTAAGAAGGAACAATTCCTACCGTTTCTGTCTGACTTTTTTCTCATGTTGTAATACACTTTAGGCACAACAAATTCTACAGTTTCTGAATACCCATGACTTCAATTTTTTTTTTTACAGAGATGAAGTCCATATATCCTTAATCTTATGAATATTCCAAAGTATTTCCAAAGTATTCCACACCAGGGTTCTACTGGGTGTCCACATCCACCTGTTAGCAGCAGCCCATGAGAGAAGACCAGGGGCTGTCTGGTGTCAGGCTGTCTGGTCATTTTCAGTCCAGTCCAGTTGGCTTTGCAGTAGCCCCATCACAACCACAGAGGTGCCCATCAGTAATGCTGGTGACACCTCTGGGAAAACAGAACTGGGAGAAGGAAGAAATGCTCGATAGGCACAGGAGTGAAGGAAAAAATGTGAAAGGAACATTCCTGCAGCTCCAGGATCACAGAAGGAGGAGAAAGTGGTGTTTCAGTTCTCCTGAGACCTATAGAAGAGAGTGTGTTGGAGCACAGTCCATGCAGCCCACCACCAGAAGCACACCAGGACCAAGCCATGTAGTGCAGTCAACGTGCCCAAGGGATGGGATGCCATCCAAACAGAACTAGACAGGCTGAGCAGTGGGCCCAGGAGAATCTCATGAGGTTCAGTAGGTCCAATTGGAAAGTCCTGCACCAGGGCCATGGCAACCCCCACTATCAATACAAGCTGGGGGATGAAAGGATAGAGCACAGCCCTGCTCTTTAGATGGCTCTGTTGTGATAGGACAGGGGTAAAAACTTCAAACTAAAAGAGGGCTGATTTAGCCTGGGTTTGAGTTTACATTGTCCTTATTTACAATAAGGATAGTGGCACAGGCTTCCCAGAGAGGTGGTGTGTCTTATCCCTGCAAACAGCCAAGGTCAGGTTGGATTAAGCTCTGAGCACTGATGGAGCTGTGGGTGTCCCTGTTCATTGCAGAGGAGTTGGAATAGATGATCTTTAAGGGTCCCTCCCAACTCAAATGATTCTATGATTGTATCACAGGAGGTAAATTGAATAATCTTTTAGTGGTTCATACACTATTTATACTGACTTCAATTGCAGGCTTAGATGGGTGTAAATAGGAATCTCACCTTGACAATGATATATTATCAAAAATATTCAGAAACTATACTCAAGCTGCGTAGAGATCAAAGGTTTTAAATGTTTGTGATTTTTGAAGAGAAGGGAAACTTATGCTAATACCTTCAAGGGAGATTTTTGGTGACCAAACCAAGTCTGTTTTTGTGACTGGCTAGAGACAAGTCATTGTTTTGAGAGGAGGGCTCTTTACATAATACTGGAGAATGTCTGAGTACAGCAAGAATAACTTTGGGTGTAGAAATAGGAGCTCATGGAGAAGCTAGCACTCTGAATGTACTTTAGCTAACCTGGATGAAAAATCTCATAGAAAACTTGTTAGGATAATTGTTTTAATTTTCCAGCACTGCAAGATTTTGCAGGTGATGATGCAGTAATTACTGCTCAAAAAGCATGATAAGAAACAGCATAGCTCAAAATTACTTCATTGTTCCAATAGCTGATTTGAGAATGGAAAATACTCCCAGTACTATTATAAACAGCAGAGACATTGGCAAACTTTGCAGGAGAGCTGTTATTGTATGGGGCCTTGTGCAACCCAATCTTCAGGGTAGCAACCCTGACTATGGCAGGGGGGTTGGAACTAGATGATCTTTAAGATCCCTTCCAACCCAAGCCAATCTATGATTTCAATGATTCCTTGCTGCTTACCAAATTTAAAACTCTGTAAGAAGAGAAAATTTCAACTAAAGCACTGTGAAGTGCATCATGATTACCTGTGAAAAGCATAAGATATTAGGTACATTTTATCAGCTGCTGCTGAAAGTAACTTGCAGAATAACATCATCTACATATATGAGATGAATGTACCGTTATAAGAATGGAATTTTAAAAATACAAATGAAAATTGAACAACTTTTGTTTTGCATTTCTATGGAAACAGTATTTGAAAGACTAGGATGTAGTGAGCATCATTACATACTGCTACCTTCACTTCCTTATAGTATTTAAACACTAGATGGGTGTGTTAATTATGAGATATTGGAAGAACTGAAAGATTTCAATCTACACAGGTTGTTTAGCTTGATGGCAGGTTTCTGTTATGTATAGTTAAAATGCAGTCCTTAGGATATACTTACAATTGAAGCTGATTACGAGTTAGTCAGTGAACTTTCTATGCAGCGTATTAGCCTGATGCGTTTTGTCAGAAATTGACTTACAGAAAGTGAATGATGAAACAGAACAATTCTTCTCTGATACAGAACAAAATTCAGAACTAGTAAGCTTACTTCAAGAATCCCTAAGACAGGATCTACCAACAAATGTGTGCCTTATGTGATTTGGAAAAAGTAGAACCTGAGTACCACTTACAACTAAAGCAATCTTCTGTCTGAACTAGTAGCCACTTCTGCCATGCTAATTGCTCTATTTAAAAGCTTCAGTTTTTTGGGTTACTACTAATATGAAAGAAATTTGGGAATAATTTAATAATCTTATTTTGTTGAGGTCATGAAAAATGCATATTTCCATACTATCTCTTTTTTTCCCCCCCATTTGTGAGCACAAAATACATTAAATAATTTCCAAGTTAGAAACAGTTAACATTGTAAGTACAATTATTGCTCTGTGGGAGCACTCCACAGATCAGCAGAATCCCCTCTCCTTCAGTTACGCTGTCATAATACTATGAGGTGGTATTAAAGACCTACAGGGAATGTGTGTGCAAACACAAAATAAGCCAGAATTCTTTAACTAAAAAAACGTCCAGCCTCACTAGGATCAAAGTGTGACAAGTATAAGAGATAATAGCAGGCGACGGGAATGAAGGATTAAGGCAGCGATAAGATCCTTCGGTTATATTTATCAGCAGTGTACATAAGTGGATGATGGAGCCACAGTCTATTTAAAACCAAAGCAGACTGGACGCTGCTCAATCGCATCACATCACACAGAGCACTCTGCGGGGTCCCACTGTCTCTCACTAACAGGTGCTATAATCTTTTAGGTTTCCAGATAAATCCTTACCTGCATTCTATATAGGTCTTTAGCTCCACTTGTGACAAATGCCAATAAGTGTTAGTATCTACCTTCAGTAGGGGTTGTACCTAACACCTGCAGGGTTCACTGATCCCATACATACCTTACAGCATAATCATAGAGCTAAATGAGGCCATCAGAACCTCTGTGTTTTTTGTGAATAACTCGTTTTTGGGTGTGTTCACTCATGAGAAGCAGAAAAAACAGAAACCGACCACGGAAAAATTACTCACAAAGCATGACAGTGATGGAAGGCTACCTAGAGAATGAAACATGACACCAAAGGCAGCTTAGCGCTATTAATACTATTAGTATGAGAATGCACTCTCACTTTTTAAGCTTACATCTTTATTTTCTAATTTATTTTAGTACCTTCTTACATTTCTGAGGATCAGAGGTAACATATATTTAACAGAAACTGAGATCAGTGAAACAGGAAAACTGGGAGGACCTTTCTCTGTTTCAAAAGTCCAACAACTGCCAAGGCATCGCGTCTTACTTCTCCAGTCCCAGAAGTGGCTTTGGAGGTGGCCCTAGCAGGCAGTTAGGACCTGGTCAGTCACTCTCTCTGTCTCCTACAGTGGGATGGAGGAGAGAATCAGACCGAAAATGAGAAAAATCATGGGTTGGTATAAAGAAAGTTTAAGAAGTGAAACACAACAAAACAAACAGAAAACAAGTGATGCAATCAGGCAGTCAATCGCTCACCACCTCCCAAGAGCAAACGTGTCCAACCAACCTATGAGCAATGGCTACTTTGGAAAAACTTGCCTCCCCTGCCTTCATCACTGAGCATGATGTGAAATGATATGGAATATCACTCTGATCAGTTTGGGTCATCTGTGGCCTTTCTCAACCTCCTGCCCACCAGCAAGGCCTCTAGCTTTCTTGCTGCAAGGGACAGCATGAGAAACAGAGGTCTTAAAGTTGCTCAAGCATTGCTCAACAATAGATGTGTTGTCAGTAATGTTTTAGTGACAAATCTAAAACAGCACTGTATGGGTTGCTGTGAAGAAAATTAACTCCATTCCAACCAGAACAAGTAAATAAGTTTACAGGATTCTGAATATTCTTAAGCAATATGTATGAATATTCTATGAGAGTAAACGACATGTCAGGGTATTTTCCAATCACAATATTCAGTGTAAGGCCACTTTTTTAGAGAGTAGCTTGTTTTGAAGGTGTCATAGTAGAGCTTCCTTTGCTAACTTTCACAACATTTTTTTTCCTATCGTAGAAAAAAAAGTCATGATTGAGAAATCTTTCTAATTTGGGAAACAAAACAAATTAAATACACTTGTCCTTTTTTTAAATTATACAGGGTTGTTTATTATTGTAATTATACAAAATTGGTTAGAAATAAAAAAAAATTATGATTTCTTCATGTACTCATAACTGGGTTTTTTTGCTATTTATGCAATTCTTTACATTAGTAAGTCAATAACTCTGACTACTGAGTTTGAAAAAAAAAAATCATGCTACTGCTGTTTCTTAAGAGTAGACAATGATCAGACTATAACTGTAAAGTGCATCTCTAATGAGCAGATTGGTTAACTCCATATTGACCAAATTCATATTAACACATACCAGCTGTCAGCTACAGAATTTAGTCAGCCTTTAACAGCATTTATTGTCTCAAAAAAAAAAAAAAAAGAAAAAAAAAAGTAACTGACAAATACTTCTTGTGACAACACCAAATTGTCCAACAAATTCCAGTAGGTGGTAGAGAAGATCTACTGCTTCTAGACAGCCCAAACAATGGCTAATGAGAACTTCACCTTAGGGTTGCTTTCTTGTTTTGTTATTTTACCTAGCCATGCAAGTGCACAGCTGGGACACTGAGATTATCCTATGTGCATGTGCATGTTTTCTCAGTGTTGCTCTTCACACCTTCACCTGAAACCACAAGGAAACAGATTCTGATTTCCTTGAGTTCATAATAGGAACATAACAATGTTCTGTTGTGTAAGAGATTTCTGATATAAGGCAATATTATCTTAAAGGTTGAAAAAAGCCAAGATGGACAACTCAAAACTGGATACATAACATTTTCTAAATGAGATCCTAAGATTTGATTTGCATTCTCGACAATCACATCTGAAGAAATGCAATTGCAATTATGCTACTATCGTAAAGGTTTTTGTACCACCTTACATATATGAATTGCTGCTGCCATGTGATTTGGCAAAACACATACTGAAGAACTAAAACATAATTTCATTCTTCTTTGATGAAAGTTTTAAGCTCATGCTTCAAACCAAGCAGATTTTAGAGTGCTTCACAAAATGCATTTGGGCTTTGTGCTCCACTGCTTTGACAAATGGAGAACATAATCAAACAAATGAAGTAAGAGACATCTTTTTTACTGCCGTCCTTCCTTTGTGACTGAGAAAAGAACCTGAATTCTTTCCAGTATTTATCCTCTACAACTGTGGAAGAATTCTAGAAGGGTGATGTCTGCCGCTGACAAAAACATACCGATGGTGCTCTGCAACACCCAAACTCTTGCAGGACAGGAACTGTTGAAAAAAAAAAAAAAAGTAAATTGAATTCATCCATCCAAATTCTTTATGCTTTTTCTGTCTCATTAGCTTAATGGCCCAAACAAATGACAAATGCTTGTAATACTGCTATATTTTAAGTGTTAAAAAGTGGAAACACATTGTTCAAGAAACTGCACTGTTCTTGTTCATTGTCATCAGTGGCCCATGTATTTTGATTCTTATGAGGTAATGACATAATAACAAAGATTATTTTCAAGTCTTACTGCGGATCTTTTGCTCAGCTTATTTCTAAGGGCGCTAACTACATCTGCTGAGATAGTGCACCAAATGTTATTCAGGGAATGACTATAAATTTGAAGTAATATCTGTAAAATAATCTATTTTCCAAATGCAAATTGCTTTCTCTGAATGCCCTTTTCTTCCCAGCATAACTACCCTGTAAAACTCCACTTTTCTAGTACGTCATTCCTTTACACTGCAAAGCACAAACAGAGAATTCAGTGGTGTCTGTCTTCCCCTTTTCAGTCCATGAAAAATTTCTTTAATACACCTTGGCAAATATATATTCTCCTTCTGCAAACATTCATAAAGAAGAAGAACCCAGATTTTAATCAGTATCTCTTACTGGTTGAAGACAGAATTGTTTGTGCTATAACTCATAGCGACCATCTTTCGTGCAACGGTTCAGATGTAACAGAACTTTGTTTGACTCCATCACCCTTCCAAAAACCCATCTTGTCTGGAAGTGGTCTTTTATATGCACCACAGAAAATGAACTGAAGAGTCTTTTATTCATGTTAACACTTCTGTCTTCCTTTATTAACCCCAGCCTATCTGGGAGAGTGATTATTTTGTGTGTTAATACCTTGCCTAGTCCAAAAGGGACTCGATTCTGACCATGCAGAAACAACATAACAACACCAACAAGATTTTATCTATGTCTGTGTGACAATGCTAGGCTCAGGCAGGGAGAGGAGCTGAAGAGAAGATGCATGACTTCTACATTTAGATATAAAAAATTAAAAGAACTACTCTGTTTCTTTGCAAATCTATTGAAGTGTTAGGCTACTGCTTCTCACAGTGCTTGTAAAGTCAGTGCTTGTGGTATGCTGTCCTCTCTTTCATTTCCAATATATCAACTACTGTTCCAATATATCAACTATATCTCATACAGTAGGACATTACTTCTGGTACTGAAGTGTGGACTAACACATTCGCTGAGAAGAAATTTTCCACAAGAGAACAAGGCATTTGATGTATAAGACTCTTCACCACGGTGATTTAATGGGATTTAAAACACAGCTCCTCCTTTACTCTTTTCTCTACAGTTATCTTTTCATTTTCTTGAAAGTAACACAGTTTTCAGTGATTTTTAAAAGTCTACTATCAATAAAGAGTGACTACATTAATATATCAGGTTACTCAGAAATACCAACCTCATAAGGTTGCCTACAAAATCAAACAGACAAAATACACCTTAATTAAAATTTTCTATACAAACAGAAAATTTTGTAGTGTTCTACATAGCATAGCTAATAGCAACTGTGAAGATGTGACAGAAAATAGACTTAAATTTTCCAAGAACAAGATGTAGCTAGGCTGCTAATCCCTAGAAAAGTTCATGTTCCCACATCCAAAGTGCTGTTTAACCCTTCCAGATGTGTGTGTCTAGCTAATTCTAGTGAGCTCGCATTAACTTACAGGCCTTGCAGTTAATATCTTCTGAAAGGAGTGGAGAAACATCACTGGTCTTCATCACTGGTCACATCTCAGAAGACTGGTGTCTGAATGATACTTATAACCTGAAAAAAAAACAAACCAACACTTTTTGTCCTTTACTGCCAAATGACAGGGTAAATGTAAGACATAAGAAGTCGATGGGCCCCAATGGGATTCATTCCAACGTACTGAAAGAACTGGCTCACGTCATCACAAAACTTCTCTCAATTGTTTTTCAATGGTATTGGGAAACTGGAGAGACCCCCATTGACTGGAAGCTGTCAAACATCTCAGTTTTCAAGTAGAGCAAGAAAGAAGACTCTAGAAGTAACAGACACTCTTCAGTGGCTGATAAAATGATGGAGAAGACTATTCTAGGGGGTACTAAAAAACACTTGAAAAGCAATGTATGTAGTCCCTGGTCATAGCTAACATGAGTTGATGAGGGGAAAGTTCTCATTAACTAATTTTTTTCCTCCTATGACAACATTATCCATGTACTGGATAAAGGGAAGCCAGTTGATGTAGTCTTTTTGTATTTTAGCAAAACTTTGGATACTTTTTATCACAGTACCCTTCTGGGTCAAATGTCCAGCGTACACCTAGATACACACATGAGCTAATGCATGAATAATCAGTCAGGCTCAAGGGGTTACAGTAAGTGGGGTTACACCAGACTGGTGGCCAGCCACTACTGGAGCTCCATAGGACTGCATTTTAAGGCCAGTCCTCTTTGATGTTTTAATACATGATGTGAATGCAGGACTAGAAAGCATACTAAATAAATTTATTGACTGAGAGTACCTGCTAACTCCCTTGAGGGTAGAGAGGCCTTCCAGAGGGATCTTGATAAATTAGAGGGCTGGGCTATCACCAACCATATGACATTTGAGCATGTTGTGGATTCTGCATCTGGAATGAGGAAAGACATAGATTTAGTTAGTTTCCTAGATATACGGAAACCACGGGACAAGAGGCTGGAGGGCAGCCCTGCAGAAAGGGTTTTGGGAGTTCTGATTGACTGTAAGCTGAATACTAATCAATAGTGTGTGCTGGCAGCCCAAAGGGCCAAACACACCCTGGGGTGCACCAGGCCCAGTGCTGCCCACTCTGCTCTGCCTGGTGTGGTCTCACCTGGAGCACCAGGTTGGGCACCAGATACAAAAACAACATAAAGCTATTAGTGTCCAAAGGAGGGCTATGGAGATGGGGAAGTGTTCTGAGGGCAAGGCGTGTGAGGAGGGGCTGAGGTCCCTTGGTTGGCTCAACAGAGCAGAGGGGGCTGAGGGGAGGCATCATGGAGGCTGGAGCTCCCACAGGGAATGGACAGGGACAACTCTACCAGACATATGGTTTAATTTTTAAATACTTACGTGTGAAGACAGCAGTTGAACTCAGTGATCCTTGCAGATCCCTTCTAGCTCAGGATATTCCATGATTCTAAGTAAGTACACAGTCACTTCTCTGTATTTCTCTGATTCATTTTCCCCTCCAGAAATCAATTATAAAAGTTCCAATTTATTCCCTACATGTGAAATGCTGGTAAATTCCAAAAATAAACTCCTCTGCAAGAAAAGAAAAAGTCTCTGGCTGTAATTCCATTCAAATGAATCATATCTCCATTTAAGTAAAAGCATATAGGTCGAAATATGTTTATGAAGCAAAATTCTAAACACAGCACATTTGTTTCTATACTGAGCAAACACAGGACTTATTTAGATAAGTAGTTCAATTTGTGGGTGCACTCAAATAGCAACAAAAAATAAAACCCGGGAATATGTGACACATTGTTTTCAAAGCAAAGTACAAACACTTGGACATAGGCAATTAAGCATTTGCTATGTTTTCTAGATGAATATGTAAATTTGACATTCAAATCAATGTCTAAAAATAATCTCACCCATTCAAAAACCACCACGATCATAAGGAGTGCAAAGTGTGAGTCTTTTTGCTTTAATTACTTTCCCGTAATATCAGCTAAGGGCAAGGCACTTCAGTGGGTTATCATTTTTCTCCTCCCAACTGTTTCAAAAGTCAAGTAGAGTTTCTCTTGACAAAACAAGTAGAAAATGGAATTTTTAGATGGAGAATTTACAGGAGACCAGCATGCAGAGAATCCATTATAGCTAGGAGGAAGAAGCTACTGTAAGAAGATGACAGCATTGTTTGCATAATACTTTTTTCCTGTTGCAAATTAACAGTAACTGCTGAACTGGTTTAATAAATTGCATGCATTGTCAGTAGCTAAAAAGAAACATGTAACCAGTTCTGGAAAAAAAGAGAGTGAAAAATATGAAGTAAAAAAGTGTTATGGGATATGCTATCAAGATGTGTATTTACCAATACACAGACACACCACTACTTAATGTTGATTTACAAGAAAAAGGAATCTGATGACCTCTAATTCACTGCCACTTGGCAGAGGTAATGCATCTCTATCTCACGCAATGATGTGCAGCTCCTTAGGTGAAACTAGGCTCCAAGTTTGGATTTTGCACTGCCAGTTCATGGTTCTTGCCCCATTCAAATACAGTTAGTGCCATGGTTCTACTGTTTGCAATTTCAGCATTCTGACCTATGGTGAGATTTTGTAATATTTTATTACTATCATTGAACAAAAAGCAACAAAGTCCTCCACATGACTTCAAGTCTGTTTCAGCACCATTTCAAGATCTAGAACAGAACTGTGGTGGCAATTAGATATTGGAATGGACATCAGTGGAAGATTTATGTTGTTACTGCAAGATAGTATTCTTTTAGCTTTTAGGTACTTAACAAATATACACAAGTGAATAATATCAGAATATCCTTATTAGATTTTAAGCAGGAAAAGGGCCAGAAGAAGTGATATGAGTTAAGGAAACATGACTGTACTGCTCTAGATTAACAGGAGGGGAAATAATGCATACTGAAATGATCAGAATGTGTCCACTGTGCATCTAGGTGCTATGAAATGAAAGCTAAACTTAACTATGAATGGCCTGTGCCAAAGTCCAGTAAAGTCAATCTTCTCTTTTTTAGAAGGGATAGAATTGGTCAGACTCAAAATCAAATTCTCCTTCTTTGATTTAAACTGCTTTCATTGTGAAATGACTGCAGAACTAATTCAGTCTAGGACATCATTACAGCTGAAGTGAAAACTAGAAAGAGGAGCAGAAAAACATTAGCACATCAGCAAATCTCTTTATATATGTGTGTGTGTATTCATATATATGTGCAGGTAATATATGAGGATCCACCAGATCTTACTAGCATTTGCAGTAGCAAACACTGTCATGAAGTTACTGCTGCCTCCACACACCCCAGCATGTTGATCTATCCCACTTGTGCTGTGTCTGTCTTCTGTTTTCTCTGTGATTTTATCAGTTATAGAAAATGAACAGGACTATGACTGAGTACCTTGAATCCCAAAGTCTATCTAATAGTCATTGCAGGCTTTGATGTGCAGCAGTCTTTGTGAAGAAACACTTACCTTTACATAAACAGGCTGACCTTTCTAACTGGCATTTTGTCAGGACTGGCTGAAGGTGGAGGGGGGAAAGAAGAGGGGGAGAGCAGTCTGTACTACTTGTTGCTGCAAGAGAAAACATACTCCAAGGCAACGAGGCAAGATGGTATGCTTTTCATTTTTATAACTGCATAATGAATCATGCACATGCCTACATATTTAACAGCTACTACACTTGAAATGGGCACTTCTTTTTTCTCCACTATCAATAACATCTTTCCTCTACTCCTGTTTTCCCCTCCTCCCTGAAGAAAATAAGAAAGCAAAGCAGGGTAAGTCATTACTAAGAGAAAATGACTCCACAGTTCTTTAGTTTAAAAATAACTTAAAGGTGCTGGTGGGGGTGGGGTGTGTGTGTGTGGGGGGGGGGGGGTAAAACAATGTGATGCAATTGGGCTTCTGCAACATCTCACAAAAAGATTTTGGAAGCATAAAACTGCCAGGCTGAACACATGCATACAAACATTTCACCCCAGTGCACAGTGAGATGCATGAGAGAAGACAAAAGCCTTCTTCATCAAGAAGGTCAACAGAAATAAGAGTCTTGTGAAGAGTGCATGTCACACAATGGGCAAGTGCTGCTGTCATGCTGTCTGCCATCCCATCTTGCTCAACGTATACATCACATGGCCTATGTAATCACTTTGCTTACTGATCTTGGGAGGCACAGTGCGAACATGACCAGCTTACCCTGCTCTCATGTTGGGATGCCAAAGCCCCTTGTTGATCTGCAGCCTGTTCCCTGTCAGATTTCGATTTATTAACACCAAGCTCTCAGGCTAATCGTACCTATGGAAAGAGGTGTTTATTAGCGATAAACACTTCTGCTTACAGCGCATATATGCATGCGAGTGACAGAGCCAGAGAGGTTGCAAGGAGGATCATGCTCCACGAACGCTGACGCTGCTTCCCCTCCCACACATATCCCTTGAAATTCAGCACACATTCTGGAGCCACTATGTGAGGAAAAGGGAGATTTTTTCCACCAAGCCAGATCGTGATTTCCATACAGAGAGCCGAGAAGCGCCAAGAAAGGGGGGAGCGAATAGGGATGCTTCGTTAGGCAGGGCGGGGGAGGGGGGGTCTCGAACGCCCAGCAGGAACGCTGCTCAGCCCTACCCTCCGCCACCGGACAACAGCTTTCTGCCGCGATGTCCGCCCTTCCGAGGCGCTCCGAGACACCGCTCCGCCTCGCCCGGCTCCGCCAAAGGGCTGCGGGCTGCGGGCAGCAGACGGGAGCCGGCGGGGAGAGGTGGCTGCGGGGGGGACTGTCAGCGTGAAGGAGGGAAAAAAAAAAAGCACAAACCCAACAAGCCGACACCGAAACCAAAGAGATCTGAGACAAAGGCTTCTCCCAGGACAGGGGAGAGGCAGAAGGCAGGGCTCCTCTTACCGCTCGGTACCGCCGCCGCGGCTCGCTGGATGGCGGCTGTGGGAGGAGGAGGAGGAGCGGCCGCCGCGCCGCCCAGCAGCCGACCCGGAGCTGCCCTCCGTCCTGCCCCGGCCCTACCGGCTGCTCGCGTCCCGCAGCGAGGGGCTCCGTGCGGCTGCCCGCAGCCTCTCCGCCCTCCTGGAGAGGATCGGTGACGCCGGCAGCCCCTCCACCGGAGCTCCGCCGAGCCGCCCCGGCCCTTCCCAGCCTCCCGTTGCTGGCTCGGTCTGGGCTGTGTTGGAGCAGGCTCGGCGCAGCCCCTCTGTTCCAGCCCGCTGTGCACATCCCGCCGTTCGTTATTCTTTCCTTGAGGAGCACCGCCATCACCGCACACACACACAAACACACACAAAAGGAAAAAAAAAAAAAAAAAGGAAAACCGACCCAACCAAAGCCCCGCAAACAAACAGGCAACAAAATAAATCTTAACCCCTCCCTGCAACTCCTCATGCTATTCGGATTTCCTACCCTCTCTCCTCCTCCGCCCCTCCACTCCACCCCCCCACCAGTTTCTCTGGGCCCCGTGCCTCCCCCCGCACACACACACGCACGGTGTGGATGGGTGTTGTACTTGCTGCTGTGCCACACGGAACTGCTGATGGTTTCCAAAGTCCCACCACCACCATGCCCATCCCTCCTTTAGCCTGAAGCCTGAGATATGGACTGTACGTTTGGATTCGGGATGCATTTTGCTCACAGCCGCTTCGCTTCCTGAAATGTCACCCGGTGAGTAGGTTTTATTTCACATTTAGATTGCTTGTCTTCAGAAAACGGACACTTAAAAGAGAGAAAAAAAAAAAAAAAAAAAGAGGAAAGAAAGAAAAGCAGCCTTTCCGTTGCCTCGCCTTGCCTCTCAGCCTCCCAGCAGCGCGGCTCGCTCCGCTTCCCGAACTCGAAGGAATTGGAAGCACCAGCCCTGCCTGCACAGATCCGTTCCGTGCGTTAGTCTCAGCTCCCGGCTCTACATCGCACCGCTCCGCAGCCTCACACGCGCAGCCTTTATGCCATTCCGCCGCTTATTCATCACATTGTATTAATGTTTCCATCAGACGCTCTACCTGCTACATTCCCTAAGTTTAACTCCTGCAGGCACAGCTGATCGCGGGGGGTTGGGGGGGGGGGGGGGGGGGGGCGGGAGGAAGGGCTCGGAGGAAAAGTTCATTGCCCTCACTGATCCCCGAAGGAGCGAGGATTGGATTGGGGGATGGGGAAGCGTGCTTCAGAAGGGATCGGAAAGTCACACAAGGAATCCCCAAACCCCACTCGCTCTGTCCTGTCGCTTGCGCTGGAAGGTGCCAGCGGCCGGGCTGCGCGCCGGGGGCGGCCGGGGCGGCTGCGGCTGCCAGCACCGCCGGGTTCGGTACAGCCAGGCTGGGGGATGCTGTGAACCGCAGCACCGCCGGATTCGGTACCGCCGGGATAAGGATGCTGTGTTACAGCTTGCCTGGGGGTAGAGAACAGGCTCCGTCTGCACCAAACGTACATATATGTATATATACACACGTCTACCTGCCGCTTTCCGAAGCGAAGGCTGTCCTTTGGATCAAGTAAGGACTTCTTTACTTCGAAATAAAAATTCAGAATAGGACCAAAGGGGAATAAATAGTTGTTGTTAAAAAAAGGATGAGTGCCGTTATAGTGCTATTTGCGGCTGATGCTTCCAACGTTTCTGTGTCTCTAATTAAAGGCAGAGATCCACCCACGTTCAATAACAGAAGGTAGGGAGGGAACATGTTAGTTCTCACGAGGAGGTATTGACCGAGCTCCATTTAATTCTGTCATTTAGCGTGCACGGTGTGTGTGTGTGTGTGTGTGTGTGTGCGCAGTCATGTCTCCACAGCAGTACGTGCACAGACCGCAAGGACGGTGCTCAGGGCTTGCGAGCAGGTGGAGGTGCCAGTGAGAAAGACACGAGATCTGAATTTATTGCCTGGTGGCAAGCAGAGAACCGAAAAGATCAATGCCCTCTTCAATACCATGCTCCCGAGATTTGTTTCCCTCCCCTCCTCCCCCCGCCTCCAAATTGTGGCTGATGTCGGGAAGGGGGAAAGGGGAGTAGAAGAAAACGCTTCAGGCGTGGGATTCAAAATCCATCCTTCTTCCAGTTCCTCTCTTCTACCGGCTGCTGGACAGCCCCCCCACGCCCCGGCTCCAACCCTCCCCATACTCTGTTCCCCCTCCGAGTTTCCCGTTGCTGTCAGTGCCCCCTTGCCCCCCTGCCCCGGTCCCTCGCACCAGGCTGGGGTCATTAACCAAACCATGGGCTCTTCTCTTGAATCTGCTGCTGCGGGGATCCCCCCGCACCATGCTCCTCAAGGAAAGTTTCTTGCGTTCAGATCTCCTTCCTTTCCTAGGTATAGAGGATTACCTAGGTAAGTGCATTTCCAAAGCTCTACCCAATTTGTCACCCTTCTTTTGGTTCTTTATTTTTCTCTCTGTATTAAGAACTAGCAGGAAATCCTGGGGGTTAACTCTGTAGGAATAACCCGCCCGGTGAGCAGCACCTCGGCACTCCTGTCAAACGGTAGCGCGCTGCAGAAGAGATTGATGTGCCCATCAGCAGAACGCTGCCCGCGGTTTGGAGCACTCCGCACTCCCTCTGTGCCGGCAGTGGTGGGAGATGGCAGGGCAGGGAATGCGGGCAGCGGAGTAGTTCAGATCGCGGTCACGGAGATGGATGGCAGCGGTGCCTGGGCAGTTCACGGGCAGAGTGGTGGTTCGGCAGACGGGGAGGGGAGCAACAAGCCCTTTGAGTACAAACATCGAATAAATCAATGCAATTAATGTAGTCTTAATGGGTAATAGTATGCGGCGAGAGTGAGGCATGCTTAACAGGGAAGATTCCCATTAGTATCGGTGGTTCATTTCCAGCGTTCCACGCTTCCAGACCAGAGGATCCCCACTGCTCACACAGGGCTGGATGACTCGGAGAAAAAATGGGAATGCCAGGGAGCAGCCCGGCGGTTTTTGGCTTCTGTTCGGTTGATTCTTTTGCTTTTTGTACAAAGGAGGGGCAGCGGGTAAATACCTCCAGAGCCTCACACCTCACTCCTAGGGGAATGGTCAGCAATAGCCTTCTTCCCTTCTTTCTCTCTGCTTGTTTGTGACTGGCCTCGCTGTCAGGGATTGCTGTCACCTCCTCTGTCACCTTCAGACTCTCTGAAGCTGTGAGGCTTCGGGACTCCTCGGTCAGGAGCTAATTTTCCAATTCCAAATATTGGCAGTGGCAGGCGGACACCTGGGAGGGGGCTCGGAGGGAGGACACTCCTTTAAAGACGCATGTCGGCAGCCAGCCTGCCCGTTCCTCTGCCTGGACGTAACCCCGCTCCGTTCCTCCGAATTGCTCTTAGCCCTCTCGGGGGAGGAAGCAGTGGGGAGGGGGAAGGGGGGGGGGGGGGGGGGGTGGCAAGCCAAATCCCGCAGCTGCAGGAGGAGCCCCGGACAGGGCGAGCTCCCGCAGCCGACTGTCGGACCCAGGCTGCTGGAATCCCCACCTCTCCTTATCCTCCACGGGAGAAGGAAGTTCCCTGCGCCCACCGCCCGCCCCTTCGGAAGGGAAGAGGAAAACGAACCCCCCGAGGACGGGGTGTGTGCCCCGCCCGGCTGGGCGGACTTGACAAGGGAGCCGGAGAGCTCGGGCTGAAAGAGTTAATCGGGGCTGCAGGGTGCTCCAGGCGTGAGTCCTGAGAGCGCCTCATAGGCGCACCAGCCAATCCCAGGCACCAGGAGCATGAACCGTATGTAGCACAGTGTAAAAAGCGAGGTAAAGAAAATAGGGTGTAAACTGTAACCATATACTGGAAGGCAGGAGACCTGATTTTTGGGGGCTACGATTCCTGTGCTGCTTAGCGATCGGCATGCATGTACAAAGGTAAGGGCTTTGTTACCAGCAATCTGTATTGTGGCTCACTGCTGGATTCAAGTGCATTTTCTGCATACGTTTCATTAAGTGTTAAATCGTACGGTGCAGAATGGGAAGAAGTGGAATATGCTGTAGTTTACTGTTTGAGATTATTATTATTTTGAAAGACTACATTTGTTTCAAGTGGCAGTAATTTCTTTTAGAGGTTAAGGAAGTGTATGCGTGTGAAGCAAAGTAGATCTGTGACTGGCAAAAAATGTAATGCATGTGATAAGTGAAGAATGTTCTGTGATGATGCATCGGAATCAGTCATGGACCCACATCATATGAAGGCCAACATGAGATAGACCTGATTTGGAAAAAAAATATATTAAAAATAAATAAAGGGGTAATTCAGAGACATGTATGTGACAAGCAAGTCTGACAGCAGAAACTAAAATAACTTATTTGCTGACATCTAACAATATTTAAATATGGCATCACAAAAGAATGCTATAAAAAGTGAAATCAAAATCTTACAGTGTGTATTTCCAGAGACAGGTGGCTCTGACACGTTAAGTATAAGGAGATAAAGCTGGAGTGGCCCTACTTGCATTTACAAGGTGAAAGGCATAACTTAGAGGAGCAATCCATTTAGCTCTCAGTTTACAGACTGCTGTCAGCGCCCAACAAGAGCAGAGCTTGCGGTTACTCATTTTACATGTGCTCTATCAGCTGTACCTTAAGACCTGGCTTTGAGAACAGAAATGTTTCATGCGTATATCCTCTCTGCATCTAAGCATGGCAAAGAGCTGTAGTCTGAGACACTGTTGCTGTGCCAGTTATCAGAGTTATGTAAAGAAACTACCTTCAGTGTCTTGCCCTGAACCATTTTTTCTCTGTAAGTCATGTACATAATTTAAGCAGAGCAAAAGGAAAACCAAAGGAAAGGATGTGTTACATTTTCAGTAAGCTGATCCACCTCCAGTGAAAGCTCAGCTCCCCAGCAGATGCCGAGTTCACCAGAGTTGCTGTGTTTGGGGTGTTTGTTCACGAGATAACGAAGCACTGTGAGGGAAAACGTTAACTAGGAAATGTGAAAACAAGCAGCTGAATGTTTTACAGATCTTACTGCAGAAGGCAGCATTTGTTCAACAAGCCAAGAAAACAACTTGAGGATCTTCAAGTGATGTAATCACCCTGTCTCATCTTTTCCCATTTTTTTCTACTACTGTCTGAACACTGTTGTGAAGAATTAATTACAGGAGCCTACTCATTGTTTACATCAGTGTGTGTCTGAAAAGTTAGTTCTCTACTCATACAGATCACAGTGATTTTGCTCCTGTCAGTCTCAGGCGGAGACAGTGATTTATGGGACTAAAATAGTTTTATTTCATTTGGATTAATTTGGAATTGAGTTTTCGCATCTGACTATGAGCAGTCTCAAAAATGTCCTCCTCGAGGTTTGAACAACAAATGCAACACCTACTTAAAACTAAAGAACACTCTTTTTAGCATCAAGCTTGACTCGTGAGTGGTTTGTGAAAGTCGAAATAGCAAACTGGGAGAACAATTAATTTACATAAGATTTTGCTTAGGAGAAAAAGGGAGTGGTGCAAGACATTAGATGTACTTTCTAGAAGCATTAAGTCTTTTATAGATGTCACGTGCAGCTCCTTATTCCTCCCAAAGGTTCGACCCTCTCAAAATCAGAAGTAAAGATTGATTTTTTTGTTTGTTTGTTTGTTTTCTCTCCTGAAATATTGGCAATCTCATTGGTGAGTTAAATCCCTAGAAATATTCTTTGACACAGGGAGCCAAAATACACTCTCGGATAGGCTGCTTTAAAAACAAACTTGTCCTGATAGACTGCTGCAGGCTGTAACTTACAATAGTCACTTTATGAGAATTGGCTTACTCTTCCTCTTAATCTCATCTTATGTCCTCATAAGAGCGAGCAAGCATTTTTTTATTTAATTCATTTTTAAATTGCAACCACATTCCTGTTTTGGTATTGCTTTTCTATTGTTCAATATGTCTGCTGTTCAGTGAGGGCCTGATCCTGATCCTGCTCTCTTAAAGGAGATCAGAACATTGCTGTTAACTTCATCAAAAGCAAGATCAATTTCCAAGATAATAATTTGGAATCAAAATGAACTTCATTTTTAGAAAAAAAAAAAAAAAAGCGAGCTTCATGATGCGACTTGCTGCACACAGAGTTCTACAGGGTATTGCGTATCTTGACTCAGACATCATTAAAATAGTAAAGAATTGAAGATTTTTTAATATGATCTCATGTTTCTTTACATCTTAGTATTCTGCCATCGCTGATAAATCAACATTTTTCTGTATAAAGTTGAAGAACACGAAGAATTCCATTTTCTGAAGGGTTCCACTGAGCTGCAGGCATTTAGTACATCAAGAGTTAAGTCATCCTGCTGCCGAAACTGTAATGGGTTGTTTTGGCTTCCTAGCTCTGACATTAATAGCATACGTGTAGTATAGTAAGTGTGAATATACACAGTTTTTATATACATATACACAAGAGTATATAAACACGTATAACGTGCACCTTACCTATCCATCCATTCATTCTTCCACACATATGATATGTGTAATTGCTCTTTTGCTCTGGGTCATACTTGTGACCAATTATTAGCACAGTCGTTTTCCCATCTCCCATTGAAAGTCTGCATTTACTCTGTGTGCCACAAAATAACGAGCTGGCAAGAGGAAACAAGGACACCCTCTGTCATGTCAAAGCTTTACATATTTAATGAGCCTTTCACAAAAGCCACAGATTCTGTTCAGTCTTCAAAAGAAGATTGACCAGGCAATATGTACTGTTAGCTAAATTAATGCTATTAAGCTGTAGTGGTTTCTCTAATAACGAGGTGAGATCTCAAGGCTCATCAGTCAGGTACCTTTGCTGTAGCACTCACATTAATGGCGATTAAAAAATTCAACTCATTTGCAGTAACACTTTCACTTCCACATTTTCCAGCACATGATTAATGAGAAACGTGGCTTTTAGGATATTTATCATACACTGCAAGTAAAGGACTTAAATCTGGGGAATCAGAGTACTAGTCTATATCTTTAATCCCATATCATTCATGACTACTGAGAACTCTGCAGAGCTAATTTAGCTCTTTCAGTACTTACTAACCAATGGAAATAACAAAAATATCTGGTTAACTGACCATGGTTGACTCTAAAGTTAAATGGGATTATTAAAATCCATTACATATTCCCTTCCCTTCCCTTCCCTTCCCTTCCCTTCCCTTCCCTTCCCTTCCCTTCCCTTCCTTCCCTTCCCTTCCCTTCCCTTCCCTTCCCTTCCCTTCCTTTCCCTTCCCTTCCCTTCCCTTCCCTTCCCTTCCCTTCCTTTCCTCTCATTTTTTTTCCTATTTGAAACTCTATTCTGTGTCTTACCTTTACAGGTGTAAAACACTGAAAAATTGTACAGTGGGTTAAGGTGGCAGCCTAGGAATGCACTATTAAATAGGTAGCTTTCACCTAAAATGTTAATGGTCCCTATTTGGAAGTTTGGAGGTCACACAGAGCGGACATTAATTACAGCAAATTTTATCCTTTTTTTTTTTTTTTTTTTTAGCTTAATATATAACTCCAAAGTCTAGAACTGCCCTTTTTTGAAGGTGACATTGTATGTAAGTGTATTGTATAGATGGACGTATGTGTACTTTGGCATCTTAACAGTGATTATATCAGCACTGTCTTGTAGGAAATACTTAGCACAGTGCAAGCAGAATGTTAGCTTTTCTCCTTTTCTTCCTCCATCTTGAAAAGTGGACAGGTATACATGGCAGAGATGACACCCATCTCTGTTCTTTAGGAATGTGTGGTTGCTCAGCATTTATTGGATTAATTACCTTATTCCTCAGTTTTGTAACAACATTTCTAATGAAGATGCTTCTTAATGTAAAGCATGTTTATGCACGTTGAGACTCATCCTGCTGTCAGCCTCTGGAAATGAATTTATTTCACAGAGAGCCATTAGCTGGTGATGGCCATTAGTTGATGTTCTCTTTGTTTAATTACTGCTCCAGTGGGAGGTGAATCTGACTTATTAGCTTAAAAAGTAAAAGCTTTAGTAACCTACTAAGTACATTTAAGCTATACATTAACATATGTTTATCATGTTTATTTGCATTATTTGGAGAAACAGTAAGGGCTCTTTTTAAAAGATATTCATAAAATATTTCCATGCAGGTCTATCTTGGCTAGATAAAGTCTGGAACATTTTTTCAGTCTTTCTGGAGGAAAAAAAAAAAGGTGAGGATGTAATAAAGATATCTTATGTTCCTCATATCTAGAGAGAATGCACTGATCTGTATTCTCAAATAAGAAATGTAGACAATGTGTCCCCTGTTCTGCACTGAAAAGATACTAGAGGAAAGTTTAAAGCTTTTCAACATTTGCTTAACATCCCTCTATTAAATCAGAATGTGCTTTTCTATCAACTGCATCAAGAAATTGTGATAATTTTGCAGCACCATGGTTTCAGACTATCACTTAGCTAAATTAAAACAGTTGGGAGATTGTAATTGGTGACGAGACTATAGCTCAGACTTTCTTTTCTCATAACATGATGTTCACAAGAAAAGTATCTTTTAACAGATTTTTCCTTTTTTTTCTCTTCCTAATTTTGTAATTTCTTCTAAATTTGTCCAAAAAGTGGCAAACAACTTTTATTTTCCCTAAACTAATGTCTCATAATCGTGTTTAGGAAGAAGATTTATGAAGAAGCTTCACTGCTGTATTTATATGAGATTACAGGCTGCCCAGTACACATGACATAATTATTACTTTTACAACCAAGCCTTGTATATTATCCATCCTGAGATGCAATTAGGTCCAGACTGACTTGCTGAAGCTTGAATCTTTGTTCAGTCAGCCATAAAGTCCCTCTCTTACTATAAAAAATTAATAGCTTTAACATGAACATTTAAGAGGATCTGGCTATTGCCCATATACTAGTTACAGGCTTAGAATATTCAGGCAAAGGATCTTATGCAAAGTCATGCAACAGTTTACAGAAGGATCAGACACTGAGTTTTGGGCTCTTGAATCCTCTGAGTTCTGTCTAGGCAGCATGCACAACAGGTTACACATTTTTTTCCAATAAGGCTTTGGTGGTATAAGTGTATTATTATTATTTTTTTTTCTGCTAGCGTAAATGAGCTGAAGCCTGGGAATCTGAAAGGTATTTTAACTGTCCATTTACAACAGCTGAAAATCAGCTCCACCATCTGTGAAATCAGCTGTAAAATACATTACGAGCTCTGGAGCACCTTTGTCTGAAGGACCTAATGGAAAAGCAAAACAAAAACATTACCATTTTATTAGATATCAACAATAAGAAACAAAATACATAAAATCAACCATTCTTACTGAAATGAATCCAGAGATGTTTGTGAAAGACAAATTGACGTTCTATTAGATTTTTATGGAGATTATTTCTAACTACTGGTCTAAACTAATTTTCACATGGAAAATAAAATCAAGAAGAGTGCAAATTCTCCATCAGAAGTCACTTAGCTAACACTACAGAGCAATATCCCATACTTGAACTAAAGCACCTAAACTGACAAATTGGTTTTTAGAAATCCCAAACCCATGACTTCAGTTGTCAGAATTTGAAGCAAGAATGGGATTATGGATTTGATTAGAAATCTGAGGCACTAGAAGAACATGAAACTTGGCTGTCAGCTGGATTTTGTCTTTTTGTCCTTACTTCATTCAATTGCTTCTTTGTCCCTCTTTGCCCCATCTTAAGACCAGAGGATAGCTGCATCTCATTATTTTTCCTCTTCATTATTTTACAAACAATATTAGAATGTCAGTAACTTTAAGGAAACTTCTATTTTGTCCAAAGCTGCCATTGCCTTTCCTGAGCATTTGTTATAGAATCTTCACAACCATATATTTTAAGTAGCTACAAAAATAGTTGGCTATTCCATTAGTAGATTGAATGTTTTCTGTTTTACCTTATACCATTTTTGTCATCAAATTATTTGAAAGCACCCTATAGATACTGACTTGTCAGATTTCACAACACCCTTGGTTCTTGATCTTATCAGGAAAAAAGACACCAGTATGGAAACTGGATATTAACTGAATGTTAAGGGACTTGTCAATGTTTCTATGCTAAAATCAGAATTATAATGCAATACAGCTTTGCTCCAAGAAGCGTTCCCTCTCCAAAATGCATTTTCTTCAGGTCAACAAATTGTTGGTGAGCAAAATTTCCATCTCCTTTTAGCCTTATATGAGTCCTTTTGCAGTCACCAGTGATTACTTACATTGAACCTGGTCCTTAGATTTGAAAATCTTAAACTAAAGTCTTAGTGTGCATCCTGTGTATAGATGCTTCCTCCCATTTTAGAAGGCATCTAAAGACCTATTTAAGCACCAGTAATAATATACATCCAAAAAGATCACTGCACAGAAGGATATTGAATATTTTAGGTTAAGCATTGAGTTTTTAAAATTCTGGTTAGCTGGAATACAAGTTTCTAAATATCTATTTCCCATTAGGATTTTTCTGTGAACAGAAATTCCTTTAGAATTAATTCCATATATATATATTTTTTTTTCGAAGAGACCTTGTACTATTTCATTCTTATTCTTTTAACTCTATCAGATGTATTCATTAAAATTTTTTTGGATGTTTAGAGTAACATTTGATGGAGTGGCAAGACTGAAATGCCACATACTGTACTACATGCAAATATTTTTGTACAGGGGATAGCCCATGTACACTCATGGAAACATAAAGGCCTAAGAACTTTTATACAGTTGTTCAGCCTGGAGCAGCTTTGCAGCTCTAAAAGCATCAGATTTTACTGTGGCTTCATGGCACAGAGATCAGGCAGAGTCCTGCTCAGATGTTCCAGAATTTAACATTGTTTTAGCTCTTTGTGTGACTGTTGAATTTTACTTCCAAAGGACATAGAGAGGAATCTTAGATGAGGAGCTGAGATGCCATGAAGAGTGGGTGAATTTCTCTCTCTTTTTCATGTACCAACACAATTCATATGTTCAAGGCACTCTCACATGAGAGAGCCTCATGTGGGTACATCCAGTTACATGCTCACAGACACCACAAGGATGAATTGCTGCTCATACAGAGCAAACACCAATGCACCTTCCTTTGGCAACCACGCAAACCATGACAATCAAAACTCACATTCCAAACAGAGCTAAAATCAGACATCTCATTTGTTCTTTGTTTTGGCTTTTGGGCATGTAATTACTGTAGTCTTATCCTTGTCTCACATAAAAAGTAGAGAAGAAAGCTGAAATTCAGCAGTGGTGAAGCTCTGAACAAAGAAAATGTGGTTCTAATAGGGGGCATGTAGTCAAAGCAAACATCAAGATCTGATATGAAGATCCTATGTATTTTTAAGTTCAGAATTCATTTAATGATGTTAAGTGTAGAATTATTTTCTCCTTTCAGATTTGCCAATATATCTGCTTTTGAGCCTATATGTGATGACAGTTCCTAGGCCCTGCATGAACAACAGAAAACAAGCTGATGCAAATCCCCCCCCACAGAAAATCATCTGTTAACCATACATTCTACCTAGGTGCTTTCTACTTCTGCGTCCTGGCAGCAGCTGTATCTTGAACCTCATGTGTATCAGATCTGGTGGCAGACAGTGCCATCCATCCTTTAATTCCCCAAACTCTATTCTTTTTTTTTTTGTTCCGCCAGATGTACATCCTGCCTTTCTAATCACTGCACTGTCCTTTTGGTAGTTGAAAGTTAACTTGTGAAAGTCAACCACTGTCAAATGGCTGCTTAGGAGAGCAAGACAGAACTTTATTTCGTGTGTCCTTTTGCTATCCTTCAGAAAGTTTAGCTTGGCAGAGTTTATTCTATGGATTTGGATATATCTGTTTGAAGAACAAGATCCATGTAATAGCTGAGAGCAGAACATAGCACATTCTCTGCTTTTTCTTCCTCCTGTGTAGTCCATATCCATCCCAGCACTTTCTGCTCTTTTATTCCATGGCACATCAGCAGCTTCTTGGCTGTTCTGTTTACACTGGACTGCGTGAGAATTTCAAGGACAAGCACATCCCCAGATCTCATTCCTTTAACACTGTTAATATGCCAGAAGTTGAGGACGAGATCATCTCCACAATTCAGATGAAGAAGTGAAAACGCAGGGTCGTCAGCTGATAAGCCTATGATCTTACAGCAATAAGAGTAATCTCTGACACTCAGAGTTGTTGTTGTTGCCATTGTTCTTAAAGGGAAACGTATTTATCAATTATTATGTTGCTTAATTTAAAGAAAACTAGATTTATTATTTGCATTCAAAAACACAATCTGGGAGACATTAAACTTTCACTTGTGGAGAACATCTTTTTCACATTAAACCCATTAGTTTACTTTAAAAGAACATATCTGAGAATTACAGACCTAAACATTTTACCACAAAGTAAGTTTTTATCCAACAGAATTCTTCCAGCATAGAAGGACATCATCCTCCCATGGGAGAACTGGGTTGTTTCACTGTTTCCACAGAATTCTAAGTTCTAATTCTAAACAAAAGGTCTTTGGCCTTTACACTGTCAGGGGGAGATTCCTCTAAGAAGCAAAAAGAGAGAATGATGGAGACAGTGCTGCATACTTTTCTCTGATGCTGACAGAGATTGTGCTAGCATTGTTCCATGTGTAATAGCAGAAAGGATATCTCAGGCTATGTCTACAGCACTTACTGTGTGTATTTTAGTATATATGATTTATCAGTTCATGGTCTTTATGCAAGAGAGCTCAGTGCAGAAATAAAGCAAACACTTAAATTTTGAACTTTTAGGTGCAGCGGTTTAGTGGCCTTACAACCCACTCCTATGCAATCTGTATCATTTCTAATGTTAGAAGAATTAGAATAAAAGAAATAGAACGAAAAGTTTACAGATGTCCTATAGTCTTGCTGCCAGGTGAAGCTTGGTGACATTTGGCTCAGTGGTCACAATGTTTGTTTTGTGCTTGCCAGGACTACATTCTCAGCTGGAATTAATGCATGGAGTTTACCAATCTTCAGCACTCTTTACATGCTCATGAAACATAAGGCATAGCTTTCCCAGAAGTATTTCCAGAAGTTACCCAGTCAAGACCATTTTGCATTAATGTCTGTAAGGACCACAGATTTCTAACAGATTTCTAAAAAATATGCTTCTTGAGCTTAATATAACCTCAAAATTTAGAAGGGGAAAGGATAAAGACTTATCAGCATTTGCAAGAAGTAGTTGGGTGAAACACTGGGGATAGAGGAAAGTAATTTGTCTGTGCACCTATGCTTGGTAATTATCCTCTAAGCTAGCACTTTAAAAAGGCAGCATGTTGATATGCCAGTTTTATTTGAAGCATCTTCTTTACAGAGTGTCTCTTCTACTCTAAAATCCACCACCTCAGTTACTTACTAGGCACTTTATTTCTCACAGCCCACCCTGAAGACAGCAGGTGCTCTCCTGCAAATTTAATTCAGATCATTCCTCCCTGGAGTTCTGTGGTGGTTGTTCTAAATACAACCTCTGGATGTTCCACATACCTATATTTGAAAATTGTTTTCCAGGCATTTTAATTTGTTAGTGAATTTGAGTATTTAAAATCTTGAGAGATCTTTCACAATGTAACTTTAGGAAAATTCCTTAGGCTGAGATTTTCAAATCTGTCTTTTAACACAGAGTACATATTTAAATCCCTTTGGCAGCTTGCAAAATCTTAACCTTGGTCTTTTCATGCTTCAGTTTCCTGTTTGTTAAACTGAAGTAAAAATTTCTCTCTCAAGGGTGTTCTGAAAATTCATGATATGCAGGCTGTTCCTGCAATGACTGGGCAATATGCACAAGTGGATAAGTATCAGTTAGAAGCACATGCGTTGTTTTGCTCTCCCCAGTGACCAGCTACCTATTTAAACTCTTTTGGAAAAATTCATTTATTTTTTATACAAGGAGATAATTTTCTTCTGTCACTACACAGGTTTCTCTAAAGGTGTTTCGCTGGTGGTAAATTTATGACATAGCATGAAGTGTAGTGTTAAGGCTAATACAAAGGATAGCTCTTCACTATTCCTTTGGATGTAAGAAGATGCTACCTATACATAGCAATTAATTTTCCAGTCTCAAACTCAAAAGGAGCTTAGTTAGTCATCATTACAGTATAATGCCCTGAAACACTTCATTGTTAATAAGGACCCCAAAGAGTAAGCTCTTATCTCTTGTACATTAAAACATTATATGATTTTTTTTCAATTGAAAAATTAATTTAGAAAACTCAGAACACTGTCTTAGCTCTCAATCTGATAACAACATTAGGTGTAAAAAATTACAATTCTCATTATGCCCTTTAGAACTGTAGATAATGTGAAGAAATCATGCCCAGAGTCTTTCTAGCTTGTTGAGAAGTTGAAAGAGGGGGATGGATTTGTTGTGAAATATATTTTTTCGTGATTATAGGCATGTGATGGTAGGAGGGAGATGGTACATGTTAAAAAGCCTGGCTTCTTCATTCATTTTGTGAGATAATTCTTATCAGGAAATGGCAATCAAATAATCGCAGTGACTTCTGTGGCCCAGGAGAGTCAGCCATTGCTTTTCTGTTTTGCTTTAGATCTATGCACTCTTGTTCATGGCATGCCATGAAGTTTGCACAGCAGTGTAACCTCACACAAATAAACACCAGTCTGTGAAAGAAAGAAACACCAGTCTTGAAGAGAAGACATGGGAGCTTCACACAGCATTCACAGATCTGCAGGGTTCTTTGCATGTAAATGATTGCTTGAGAGTACAAATAACAGTTAAGAGAGTTCTTTGCTGCAGAATCTCATTTCAAAAGGATTTATAAAATTAATGCAGTCTGTGTTTCATGATCATAAACTACCACAATTACAACTCAGTGCTCTGACATATGTTCAGTGTGAAATATATGAATAGTCTTTTCTCAGTGAGATTACTTACGCATTTAATGTTTGCAGGATCGGGTCAAAATCACATTTTACAAACATTTACATTTGTGCTAAGAAAACAACAAACTTTCTCTGGTTGAGATAACAGATAATTATTACTTTCTTAGGCTGTAAATTCCCATTGGTCCAAATGAACCTCTCTTTTGGAGACAGTTTGCATCCTGCAACAGTATGTTCATTATCTATACCAAAGGCTCTTTAGAATATTAATGGTGAGAAATTATGGAAAGAGCATGTTTATTCAGCTACAATATTTTCAGTATAATGGATGGGTGTTAAAGAGTGTGTATTTGCAGTAGGGTTCTTTGGAAGCAACCTTTATTTGGGATATACTTGAAAATTAAATTACTGATGCAGACAAAAAAAGTTCCTGCCAAGAAAAAAAAACCATAGTGGGGGCACAGTAAAAATGTCATAACGAATGCTGTTTTATTTGACTGTGAATTAAAAAATGTTTTTCATGAGCACATATTCACATCATTTCATCAACTAGAAAAATGAAAGCCCTCACATTAGCATATTCTGCTTAATTCTGTGTTGTTTTATCTTACACTGAAAATCAAAATGGATTGTTTCTATATACTTCAGTATTTCTGGGAGTTCATGCTCTTGAATAGATATTTTCACAAAATCTGAGCAAGATAAAGAATCATTGCTCCATTTCACAGTTATGGGATTGAGGTATAGGAAGAAACTGGCTTGTCTTCACTGAATAATTCTTAAATAGAGCTATGATTGATTATTGATTTTTAATTGGACACCCAAACAATTTTCCAGGCTCAACATCAATAGTATTTCTAGATCGAGCCATTCAATTGAATTGGACTGCAGGTCAAGTGCTGCTGTTAGGGATTCTTAAAATTGCAGCATCTGAAGCCTGTATATCTCATTGAACTCATCCCTCTGGGTAGCTTCGGTACACCTGAACAACATACTTACTCTTTGTTCAGCTATGCTAGTTGGAACAGGACAACTTGATCCTATTAACTGTGTAGTGAAGGCAAGCCATTAAGTGACTTTTCTAAGGACGAAAAAAGGAAAGCAGGCTGGCTCTTCTGAATCTCGCCTGTTTTCTCTCTAGTAGCTGAACTGAAATCTTAATGCCTAGACATTGCTGAATGCTTTTGAACTGATGCTAAAAGGCAGTAATTCTTCTGTTGTATATTTTTCATTAATGATCGGTGTTATGGGGGAGGGAAAAATAAAGAAAAAAAGAAAAAAAAACATCAACAATCCCTCCCATGACAATTTGTGAAGGTTTCCCTTCAACTGTAAATATTATTGCTGATGATGTTAATGAAGACATTAGTTTCACAGCGTTTGAAGTACTGAAACACTCCAATGTTAACTAGCCTTGTGGGGTTTATGCTAATGTAATATGTAATAAAGTAGAGGCCACTATCTCTTTAAGCTGAAAGAAAGGAAACTTGTTTCTGCTTCCAAGGGATGCCTAGTGTGTGCTTATCTAATTGACTGTGTATTTTGTCTAGGTGTTGAGGGAAAGCTAAGAGAATGAAGGCTCTAAGTCCCCAGTGGAAGCATGATATGGCGATGCAGTGCTGGTGCTGAATTGTTCTCTCTGATGGCTCTATGGGAGTGGATAGCACTGAGTCTTCATTGCTGGGTTTTAGCAGTTGCTGCTGTTTCGGATCAGCATGCCACAAGCCCCTTCGACTGGCTCCTCTCTGATAAGGGACCCTTCCATCGTTCACAGGAATACACAGATTTTGTGGACAGAAGTCGACAGGGATTTAGCACAAGATACAAGATTTACAGGTATGAAGCAAAGGGAAAGCAATTGCAGAGATACCATCCTTAGAAGTTGTAAATTACCAACAAGGGTTTCCTTAAGGGAAAGTTTCACATGTGGGAATAAATCTGCAGACACAATTCATGGCTGAAATATATATTGCAAGGTCAAGTATATGCACAGTGTACTATGGAAATGCCTTCTTGTGTTGTTTCTGTTTTGTATAAAGAAATGTTGGTAACTCACTGTGTTGTTTTGGAGAACATTGGTGTTTACTATCTGCCTCTAGTCTGCCCTAGTGACATACTGAAAAATGTCCTAAGGCATCCTGAGGCATTCAATACTTTCTCTGGGGTTACTGTGGGGCACTCTTGTTTGTGCAGAAAGATCCAGTTCAATTGCTTTTCAGAGCTGCTCATCAAGACTTAAGCCAAGAATGAAATTGTTGCTTCACAGATACTGCTGGCAAAGCATTGGCTTCATTGTACAAATAAGGGCATTTCAAATGTTACTCAAATGTTTTTTTGTATACCAGTTTATACCAGTGTTTTAGAAGTAGCTTTCTTATCCATGAAGGACTGAGCACTCCTATTGTAATGGGAGCTGAAAGTATTTGTTCCATCAGGAACCTCAGCATTAGCCTGGCCCAAGTCAGACTGAATGAGGAAAGAAAAAATGGGAAGACTTCTTCAAAAGTATAGGCCTACTTGAGAATTTATGCCTGGCTATAGAATTGCTTTCATGGTACATTTGGAAGCTGTTGGTTTCTGGTCTTTGAGACAGCACTGATGAAATATCTTCTTAATCATTTGCAAGAGGCATAACTCGGGAAAACCTGATAGGTTTACCAAGGACATCAGAATGAAAAAGGGAATTCAGTTTAGTGGTAGTGAGCGAATGGCAGATAGATAGAAGGAGAAAAGAAGATCTGAGAGAACAACTCTATAAGCAGAGATTTTTTTTCACCTCTTATGGTCACAGATCCCTCTGGAAGCAAAGAGAAAAAGGCCATAGCGATGCAATGCAGGACAGATTGTTACCATCTCTAATAACTCTCCAGCCTATAAACACAGACCATATTTGGTGGAACAACACATGCTGATTTCATTTGAAACAATGAAACAGCCTGTGCAGTTTCTACATCTACTTTAAACTATTATTCCATAGAGGTATGCAGTTCTTTGAAGAAGAGAAGAGTGCTATATGTGTTCATGTACATGCTGTTTTTCAGTTCAATGGTCAGTGCCCTGTGACAAATCTGGAGGACTCAATACATTAAGCTTTTATTGTTAAGGAACTTGCTTTGTGTTTCTTTGCTGAATGCATGCAGTAGAGGGCACTCTGTTGCAGGTCAATTTTGCAATGGGCTCCTTTGCCACATGCAGAGAAATTAAACATATTTTGAAAAGAAAGTGTGATTTGGAAATATGCTTGATGAAGTGGCTTGTCTTAACGGAACAGCATTGCCCAATATTTACTGCATTTTAAAAGCCAGCTGTCAGGACCGATAATGTAAAGCCAATAATGCAGAGACTGAGATAGCACATTTTATTCCTATAATTCTGTATTAGTCAACAGCGAACCAAAATTATCTTGCTAAAAACAAGAAAGATGGAATAGTACTTCATTTCAGTTCTTTCAATCACGTCTTTGAGATTTTTTTTTCTCTTTTGAGTCATCATTACAGAAACATTGTTAGGTTTTATAGATCTGCAGTCATATCTCTGATATTCGTTTGGGTTTAGGTTTTAATTGACTGTAATTTACGTGAGTCCACAAAAAATTGTTGCTTGTGTTTATTTCCATCCTCCGCCTATTCCCTTCAAGGAATGAGCTGGAGAGAGGCCATAAGCTACCTGAATCAAAGGAAAAACTGCATTTTTGTTTTATTTTGTCCTCCCAATATGAACCTTGCTGCAAAGTTTCCCTATAAAATACAGTCCCCTTATCAAGTCATGCAGAACATGGTGACCTTGTTATGAATCACACAATGTAAATTTAATCCCTATTTCTCATCTGTGAGCTTTCATAGGCTGAAGAATCTGGAGTCTGATTGGTTTGTTCATTTCCTCACCTATCTTTTACCTTATGAAAATGGTTCTTCAGGGACACAATCCTTATAAAAATGGAGAGGCTGCATTGACTCAGCTGAATTATATGGCCAAGAAAAATGATGTCCCTCCAATCAGTGCTGACAAGATGGCCTCCTTTACCTTTGTCCTCTCCATCCTGAAAGCCTGTTTCTACCATACCAGTACTGTCATTTGTATGACAGGAGGCAGACTACACATGAATGGTATGCTGAACTTCCAAAATGTTCAGCAGCCTTAATTATTTTCACTTCCTACATTGTAGAATAAGCTTGCATTTTAAACAGATAAACTCCAAGACTAAAAAAACTGTGAATACGTATTGTTATACATACTCCATGCTAGAATTTCTCTTTTCATCTTGTTTATATGCCAATGAGACCAAAAACTATTGCTTTGTAACCACGCTATAAACAACTGCTCATCTGAATATGAACCTGTTATAAAGGATGTCAAAGGTTGGTGCTGAGAGAATGTACATATTAATTGAGCATGATTTCTTATGGGAGGCCTTAATTTAAGCATTGGCAGTTCTGTCAAGATAAAATTAAGCCTCACCTTCTCTTCTTATCAGGCTTTCTGACCACAAAACAATCATTTGAGAAAAAAAACTGATGTATATGTTATGGGAGAGTAGCAGCAAAAAAATCTACTCTTGCTGCATTAAAAGTCAGTTATGTCCATGGGCAAAAAAGCTGGTCTTGTAAAGTTCTTTGCTCCTCAAGGAGAGGAGCTTTCAGTGCTACAGATACAGGTGAAAGAGACAAAAATATGTGTAATAACATTTCAACTAGGTTTTGCAGTACTCTAAATAATTGCGGCTGATGTCTCCAACATTGGTACAAGCTGGAAGAGGTAAGCTGATTATCTTGATTCTATGGCAGAGTAATATTCCCATAATTTTTCATAGGAAATGTCCTTCTGCAGGAAATTTAATAATTATCACAGTTTATGGTGACATTCATTGCCAATATTATATCAAATGTCAGAGAAACACCTGGATAGCTGTTCAAAACATCTAAATTAGTGGAAGTGCTGTGTCTGTGGAAGGTGTTTATTTGATAGAAGCTGGTTTGTATAGTTAATAACAGCAAATGAGAGGGATGTTCCACAAGTAATGCCTTCTATTTTATCAAGCTGGGCCTTGCCATCAGGGGCAGATGTTGGTGGTATGGCAGTAGAGGTTGAATCTTCCCACTAATATCCCATTACATTTTCTTGCCTTGAGACAGAAAGCAGCGGAGGGGCAGTCTGACAGAATAGTGTCTGATGTGACAGTGTTTATAATGCAAAGGTATGGTATGGAATTGAATTCCTTCTTCCAAAAAAACCGGCACCCATTGACATTCAGTGATGCTTGTTGAATGCTGATGGAGACCAAATGGTGGATGTGAGCACAGTGAGGTGACGGATGGTGCACTTCAGCAGTGATGACAGTGGCTCACTTCTGCTGGTGCAGATTTCGATGGGCACAGTACACAGACTCTTGTTCATTGCTGACAAAAATGCATAACTAATGATGGCGGCTGTGTTGAAAAATTATGTTTTTAGCTGAGAATTGTCTCCAGTGAATAGTGTTGTTGCGTTCTTTGTCCCTGTTGTAATTTCCATGGTAATAAACAGGAGGCATTATTTTCAGATCAACCTATGTATTTCGGCAAGGAAACCTGATTTTGTAATTTGCTATTTAATACACAATAGGAATACTGTGCTGCTTATGTAAATCAGCTACGTGGACAAAGGAGTTTAAATCCAAACAGAACAAGACAAGAGGTTACCAGGATGGAAAGACTGATTGTGAAATTATGCAAAGAATGTGCATTGTGTCAGAAGAAGTAATTTCTACAGATATACAGGAGCATTTATGCTATCAGATAGGGTCCTGAGGAAATTTTCTCAGGAAAATTGTGTGGTTTTGTTAAAGAAAAATGATTTAAAATCTGAAATAGATGTGAAAAGTCAAGAAAAAGAAGAGTCTAGGTTTTTGAGCTGAAAGAAATTTGCATATATATGGGGGCTGGGAAAGAGGAGAGATGGAGAGAGGGGGAGAGATGAAAGAGATTACAGTTCCTATTCGTGTACATATCATAGACTGGTAAGAACTATTTCAACCAAAAGCTGTTAGAAAACCAGATTGATATAAACTTGCTCCAGATAAATGTGGACTGACAACTTAGCATAGGTTTCTAATCATCAGAATAAAACAGCTTTGGGAAAAACCGCATTACAAAGACCAGTGGAAAAAGGAAAAAGACACAGGGCTTCTAATAGTGTACTAGGTTTTAGTGACCATTGAAATCCATTTCAAGTAGTTACTCCTAGGAAGTGTAGATTATCAGTCTGCAGAGGGAGAAAAAATGTGTCTTAAAGAATGGAGTAGCTCAATATATATATAAATACGTAAAGAATTGTGGAGCACGGTGTATGTGGCTTCAGAAGAGTTTATTCAGAGGCTATTTTAAAAGGGATTATGTTTGTTCATGTGCAACACAAAATGAAGGACTAGAAAGTAATGCTATCTAATTAAAGTTTATTTTTTATAAAGACATATTGTTTTCCTTTCACATACTCCGAGTAATGCTTCAATATTTGAACCTTCACAGTAAAGTGAGTAAGGCTGAAGCCTAACTGACTACTCATTAAAGTGTTTTAACACTTGTGTAAGAGGTTAAGTAGGATCAACATTGAAATCAGTTTTATTTTACTTCCCTATCAACATATTTTAGCCCACAGTTACCACTGGATTCCTTCACATCCACCTTCCTGACAGAAAGTGATAATAAAAAGTTGCTGAGTTCAGTTGTGTGTGTGCACAGTGCATGGCATGATTTGCACTTCTTTCCTTCACCGACAGTCTGGAATTAAATTTCCTTGTACTCTTCCCGAGATTGCCTTCAGCTGTAAATTTAGGGACTGTATGATATTGAGAGAATTAGCATTTGTCCTCAGTAATTTCTCCCAAGACAAATGTTCAGGAAAATGGAGGACTGAAAAGAGATGGCTGCTGTTATCCATGTAAAAAGAAAGCAATGGTACGACATTTCTTGGTGCTGTTACTTCCTATACACTTGACCATACTCTGGAAACTATTGTTACTGACAACTTTTTGAAAGTGCCCATTTGGTCCTGGCAGCATCAGAGGTGTTATCTTTAGATAAGTCATTTCCTTTGGAAATCTTACAAGGGCTCAGCCACGAGTCTCAATTTCCTTAACACGAAACATCATGTACAAAACAGACAATAGATGAGGGGGGTAGTAGCAGATGAATAGCACAGGATATATCAGAAAAAGAAATGGGGCAAATGTGTACAGCAGAAATTGAGGAAAGGACTGGCTGCAGTCAGTGACCTGTGGCTCTAGCAAATGATAGTGCTAGGTAGCTTAGCAAACTGGGCACCCGTTGCCTTCAACTCTTCAGAGCCTTTGCTTCCCAGGGCATAGAAATGTATGCACAGTGTCGCTGCTGGGCCACTGAGAGCCAGGATTATAAATGTACCAAAGAGAAAACAAGTTTATCTTTCAGAATTGCTATATCGGTTGGAAATAAATAGAAGGAAGAGTTCTTTTTGCCTTTTCCTGAAGTTCACTGTATCAGTAAATTGCTTCTGGCCTTCATCGTAATTGGTCAGCTTGCTTTGGGGGATTTTCCATTCAACCTGGTGGATGAAAGCTACAGTAATGAGATGTATCATCATTCTCAGAAGGTTTCAAAGCCCTAGTCTATGGAATGTACAAAGTCCTCTTTTTATATACAGGGGTTCGTAGACTGGAAATAGAGAAGAGCTGCTCAAAGAGAATTTCTGTGATTGTGAGGATTTCTGCTGTAATAATAGTGCTGGTAGTCCAATACTGAGGCCTCATTATTGAAGCACTGTAGCCTGAACAAAAAGACATAAATTCCATTTCTGAGCAGTCAAACATTTGTAGACTCTTACAGTGAGAAAAATAGTTACAAAAAATGAAATAAAATTATAACTGTAGGATATTTCTTAAGAATATCTGTATTTGAAAAATATCAGTTTCATTTCTGATTGCAATGATCCTGAATAGCCTCTATTAGTCTAGGTAGTTGGGGTCAATAAAGACGTGACAGAGACAATAAAGACATGACAAAATTGACTTTGCTGAAACTACTTTCACAAGTACATACTTGAGCAAATAAAAGTTCATAATGACTGTACTTCCAGGTCTAGAGATACCTAAACAATGCTCTGCAAGAACATTTACTTTACAGGGCTTTGTTTCAAATGCAATTCTTCCTTTCCTAGGAAAGCATTTGTGTTTTACCTCTAGATCCTAAGCACCTATTAGCTAGTGTTGCTTTACAACTAGCAATTGCTATTATCAAAATTACGTACCTTTTATCCAAAGGATTCTCAGAGGGAGGTGCAGGAGATAAAGAAAGGACACATTTAGGTATGGTCCCAGTTATGAAAGAGGCCTTCTTCAGTCAGCTTTAACTCCAAAAGCAAGAGTAAATGAATCTGAGTTCCTGTGGATGCTTGTGAGGGTGAGGGAGACGAGGATAAGGGAGCTGGGGGCAGGGAGGAAGAACCAAGAGGAGGTAGTGAGTTCTGGTTTCCAGAATGTTCCTACCTTTCCAGTTCTTTTGTTTGTGTGAGGCAATAATGTAGAGAAGTCATCTGTGCTAGGTAAAGAGCAAGCTATTACTCACGAACACAGGAGGCATCAATCAAGCTCACTTCTGACACCAATCCCTAACATTTGCCCTAAGTTAATCTTTGCAGGTCTATAGAAAAGCATGGCCAAATCCTGATGAAAAAACCCATATTTTTAAGAGGTACTGTTTTTCTATGGAATCTTACAAAAATCTCAGAAAATAACAAGGCATGTTACAGTGAGCCTAATCCCACAGCATTCAAATGCCTTTCCATTGTTTTGCCAATGACCAGAGCCAGGGCTTCTCCCTAAACCCTCACTTCATTTTCTTAGCTAAGTACTGAAAAACTGAGTTTCAAAACAGGGATAGAGTTTCTCTCAGTGAGGTAAACAAGTGCCAGCACTGGATAGGATGCTGGGGAATAGTGCTGGCTGAGCCAGCAGGATTAGGAAGGTTCTTGGGAGTCAGTTTGTTTGACAAGAATACAAGAGTGTTTTAGCTTGGCAACAAAAGAGAATATTGATGCCAAGATTGCCTTCTGTATATATATTTTTTTTTAATAAAACACTGCAGGAGTCTGTGTTTTGACAATCTCTGTGCATTTCTTCTTATTTGTTTGGTGCATTTAATCAAAGATCCTAAGGAAACTCAAATGGCAAGGAGGGGAGTGAATCTCATTTTTTGTGAACATTATCATAATCAATTTCCAGAATATACCTACTTTCAAAATCTAATATTTTAAAAATGATTACTGTATTAAGCCTCCTACTGACATTTTTCCCTAGAACAATGAACATTTATTTAGACAATGTGTTTTATCATTATGTCATTCAGTAAGTTCATAAATCATTTAAGTCACTCTGAAAAAAACTAAGATAATAGAGGCTGTAACTTAATGGTTTCAAGCAATCATTAAGGTAGTATAAAAGCTGTTTAACACTAATAATAGATTAATTCTCTAGTCAGCAGGATGATCTGCCAAGATCTTGGTCTTGGTGAAATCAGGTCATTATCATTAATTCTTTGAAAATTTTTAGTTATTTGAGACTTTTTTCTTCCATTTGCCTTTTATTTTCAGTTTTGTTTGAACATCCTTGCTAGTCCTTTCACAACTATTCAAGGTACAGAGGATGACTTTCATAAAAAAGAAAAAACAATTACTAATATTTATTTTGTTTAATTAAATAAAAAGCTTACATGAATCAATTTCTCTGTCATTTTAAACCCTTCACTGGTATTTTTCATTATTGCTGCTAGGTCAGCAGTCCTTCCCAAATAGAATGACTGAAGTTTTCAGGGATATTTGCTTGCTTGTTTATCCACATTTATCCACATTTATCCACATTCTAAATGTGGGTGGGTGGCATGTGTCTCACACAGAGAAAAGAACAGAATAACACAGAAACCTTTTCTGTATTGACAGCAGTATAGATTGGAAAGTATGGCTCTTTCTTTAGGAGAGGCTGCATGTTTTCCGCACAGACCAAGAACAATTGGCAAAAAATATACTCACTTTGGACTTTTTTTGTCATTTTTTTCTTGTATCATTGACTTAAGGTCATGGTCAATATCTTAGAATTTAAATCTTAGTTGTCTTCTTGCTCTGATTGATCCTAGGGGTTTTAGTTGTCATTCTGCTGGTTGTGAAATTTTACTGTGGAACTCCAGATTCATTCCAATAGAGACACTTGCAAAGAGAAGCCATACTTCAAAATAATATCTTCTTGTTCGATTCTCACTAGAATTCCAATATGATTGTTATGGAAAACAAAGTGTTAAGGTTGTTAATGGTTCCATATCCCAATATATCTTCTGACACACTCACTTTCTACTTTAATTATACAGTTCGAAAAAAAATAAAAGTGTTTTTACTGACCAGGCAATTTAATGTATACAGAGAGAGCTCTGCAAACTAGTCATACAAAGCCCAGTAGCAATTTATAAGTTGTGTATGCAGGTCTTACGTGCACTGAAGAGATACCATCTGGCTTTAAGCAATGAATATTAATTTCTCGAGGGAAAAACACATTTGCCGGTTTTGACTTATTTGAGCAACATAATTCAAAATCAGAAGCATATGCAATATTTTACCAAATCTTCTGAAAGACCAGCAGAATCTGAAATATTACTGATGCACTTAAATAAATATTGCTATTTGAAATAATTCTGAACAGTATCTTACAGTTCTTGGAGTTTAGCAAATAGGGCTTGTTAACCTATACCTTGACTGATAGCAATAGAATTGACTACTCTATTAGAAACTCAAATGCCATGTCATCTTTGTCTACTGATGTATATGATATATTCCAGTTTGAAATGGAGGCAACACAATTTTCTCCAGTTACATCTGCATTTTATTTAAATCTTTAGCTATGTATGTAAAACACTGGCTATAGGTTATAGAAGTAAGAGTAAACTCTAAACATCACGTGGCACAACCAATCTGATACACTGCATTAACAAACAACATTAAGTCTTTTCTTTACATTTCACATATTTAATAGTGCAAAATAAATGAAAAAAAAAAAACCCACCCACATTAATTTAAAATGAATAAAATTGAAGTACCTGTAGTGAGATCACTTGTTATAAATAATTTTTTGTTGCCATTTTTCCTTTGTGAAAAACTGGCAATGTCTTTGATAGCATACTATGAAACTCAAACTATAGTAGGTAGAAAGCATGCAGTCTGTGGTGCTTTTTTGTTTAATAACTTCTAGAACCCCAATATTTTATGATGAGTAAATTGGTATAAAATTGACTGCATGTATATATACATATATATACAATATATATATATGCAAACATATATGTGCATGTCTCTACAAATAGTGAAAATGCGTGAGTTTATTTCTTTTTTTCCAGGCAAATAGTGAGAAGAATATTGTTTATTATAAAGAAAAATATATGTCTCCTACAGTCGAGTGTCTGAATAAGAGCTTTTGAATGTACGTTATTTTACCATGGTCATTTTCTGATGCATCAGATTTTTAGGAATTTTCCCTAACACTGGCCTTTCCTCATTAGACTCTTGGATGAAAATGCCTTTATCAGAAGCATTCTTTCTGATCTTACTGCTTTTTCTCAGTGGTCAAGTCTAGATTATGACATACAATAAACTTAAGCTATGGCTACAGTAAAAGACATGTGAGAATCTCTAACAGAAATAGACTAACTTGAACCTTGCATTTAGTACAGAAGCTATTATGATTACTCTTTTTTTTTTCTTTTTTTTCAGTATAATTCTGAGTATATTTAATGAAATTAGACTTAAGAGAGTATAGCTTCTTTTTGTGCGTGCTGAAAAATGTGTATGTATGCATGTAGTGATAAAGACTTCTAATCTAAACCCCTGTTTTCCATAGATTCCTTCTGTAATGCTGTTTACATGAAATCCACATGCCACAGAGCTTCCATCTGTCTTCACTTGTAGCTCCTAATACGTATCCAAATATATGCTGAGAGTGAATTCTCCAATATAATCTATCAGTATTTCAATGCTTGAAAATCATTTTAAGTTATGTATAATTCTTAATTTTAAAGGAATCTGAACTTTGGGCTCAGCTCAGTGCCTAAGCTATTTGCCCAAGTTATAACAAATAGCATGTGAGTAACAAGCAAAAACTGGTTCCTGATCATTTCTTTCATATGTCTCCTAAAAGGTTCAGTAATCTCTTTTCATTACTGATTTCATCAAGAACTGCTTTTCTTCTTAGACAGACTAAATAGTGACTGAAATATATTTATATCTGTTTATGAAATTATATACCATTATATTATTCTACCATGTTGTATTATCCTGAAATTTGCTTTTCCACTCAGTAAAAATATTTTTCATATGGTTTACTGCAAAGATCCATCTGTTTATTTAGAGTTTTCCCCGAAGAAGCAATGCTTATGTCTATTTTTACTATCATCTCCTTAGCCTGGATGAGTACAAGCAACCGTGCACTTGTTTCCTGGTTCGGGCACAAAGATTCTGTGTGATGTGAGTATGAGTAGCCCTGGTACCAAAACCGTTAAGGTTTGTAGCAGTGTGATTTATTAAGTCCCTTGATATTTATCCTTGCTCTCCTCTGGCCTTCTCCCCTTTTCCAAAACAATGAGATCAATAATTGAAGAAAGGAATTGTAACTGTAGGGATTTATTGGGATTTAAAGACAAAGCTAACAATTAAGCTAAAAATATTTGTTAACTGGGAAATTAGAATGAAACACTGTTATGCTTCTGCTTTTAAAACATGTTCATGTATGCTGTATTTACTGGGAGACAAAATTCTGTGTATGACAATCACGTAGATTTCACTCAATTTCCCTTCTCAGTTAAAACATAAGATGAGATTTCAAAACCAAGTGTGACTTTGTAAGTCTATATATCATTGTTGACAGCAGTAAAGCATTTTAAATTTGGGGTTTATGCTAAGATGAAGTGAGATTTTACAAGCTGCTATACGGAAGAAGGGCGAGGTCACTACGCAGGAAAATTGAATCATAGAGTCGAAGAATTACAGAATCATAGAATCACCAAGGTCGGAAAAGACCTCCAAGATCATCCAGTCCATCCATCCACCTACCATTATTTCTCCACTAAAACATGCCCCTCAGTACAATATCTACATGTTTCTTGTACACTTCCAGGGATGGTGATTCTACCACCTCCCTGGGCAGCCTGTTCCAGTGCCTGACCACTCCATCAGTAAAGAAATTTTTCCTAATATCCAACCTTGAGGTCACATGATTTCTAGTTTCTAGTTTCTAGGGTTTCTAGTTCTATTTGAATCTTTGGGAAATCCCATATGCAATATTAACGTTTCTTTGCAAGTGCTGGTTCTGTCATGATGATTAGGATAAAAAGCTAATTAGCTATATCTATGAATTTAATCAGAGACCAGAACTTTTCAGAGAGCACAGGGAAATAGGGAAAGGTGGGAGGTGGAATAGAGCAGTCAATTTATACATCATCAAATGATTTTATGGTCAATAGTTGTGTCTGACAACAGTGTGTACTGGCCCCACGGTGGTTTTATCCTTGAGAGATCTGTATTTCTGATCTGTGGTAAGGCTTGTGCTTTTGTTCTCTGCTTTGATGTGACATCATCCTGAAATGGGCTAACAAAACTGTAATTTCAGAAGTTACTAATTTGGTGAGTAACATCCCTTACATACAAAAGACAAAGGAAAATGATGTTAACAACACGAGGTGTGGAAAGGCCACTCAAATGACTGCCTCCTAATACTATTGATGAGTGCTGAGCAAGAGGAATGCAGTCTGCTTTGAGCTTTACACCTACAGAGTAATTAGAGGGAATCAGCTCTTTTCTGAGTGCCATACTGAGTACAGGTTGTTTTTCTTTGGCTTTTTATCTTCTCACAGCTGGCTGGTTCTCACTGTATCTTGTCTTGCTGTCAGGGTATTTATAAGAGCGTCACTCCTTTGTAGTCACTTTCAGCTCTGTGGGGTTATCAGCAGGGGCACCTTTGTGGTCACAATATTTTATGTACTTCTGTTCATAAAATGTGAAAATAGACTTAAAGAGATTTGTAGTTGAACACTGCTTGAAATCAGTGAAATTTCACTAAGTTGGATTTGGATGCAATACAGCTATGTGTGCAAACGACTTTAAGATCAACCTACATCTACTATCACTGTGCACTCTAGTTCTTAAGATACCTGGCTGAATCAAATGTAGAATCAGACTAAATGAAAAAGGCTGCATTCTTATGCTTCTGACTTGAAAATACTCCAGATTACACAGATGGGTTTTGGTCTAATAGAATAGGAGCTTAGGCTTCAACTTGGAGGTGATACAGGTGGCTCTCCATGACTAGATTCATAACAGCAAACTCAGGACCATATTTCATCTCCATAGTCCCATTGCACTTTCTTTTCTTATGAAGGGAAACTGAACAACTGGAGGTAAGCAGGGCAGGACACATTTTAAAGTGTATTTGATCCACAGGTTATATGTGGACTTGTTTTGGAGTAAGGAAGGATGATCTTCATGTTTGAATATACAGTTCTCACTTTTCTTTTTGTCCCCTCCCCCCATTTATATTTGTTTCTAATTAGAGTAATGGCACATGGATTTAATGCTTGCTCATGATTTTTGCACAGAGGATTACCTAATGATCTATGGTACACTGAGATTTCTAACAGCATTACAAGCACTTTGAAAAATTAGACCACGTAATACATAGGACTTTGATAACTGAGACAGTGACTGAATGAGAGTGGAGTTACGTACTTTTTTTTTGTTTTATTTTTTTAAGTCTTTTTTGGGATTATTGGACATTACATCTAAAATCTGCATAATATTTCAGTAGTGTCTTATGGAACATTGTCACTGGAAGATGTTGCTACTGGGATGTATTACATTAATTGAATGCAATTAATCAGTGTAAGAATGAACATAATTTTCGCCATCCAAGCAATCAGGCAACACAAATAATTTTCCTTCTGTACCAATGCTATTAATTATAGAATCTTAGAATCATACTATAATTATATTATAATTTGGGTTGGAAGGAACCTTTAAGATCACCCAGTTCCAACCCCCTGCTATAGGCAGGGACACCTCGCTCTACACCAGGTTGCTCACAGCCCCATCCAGCCTGGCCTTGAATATTTCCAGGGAGGGGGCATAAACACACCCCCTCACAATGACATACCTCTTGTTAGTTTATAACTTCACGTGAAATATCACTGAGCATCTCACCTGACTTGAATCCGATTCCTAGCAAAGTGTTCAGTGGAAGGTGGCTCACATCATAAAACCCACAATTAAACTCAGGTGCTAGCTTTTTTGGTTTTTTTGTTTTGTTTTAAATTATTATTTTGCTGGAAAATAAATAAGTAAATAAATAAATTACTTTATTTTCCTGTGGCTACGGTAGATAATACCTTTTAATCAATATTGACATACAATACCCAAGCAACATAAATGATTTCACGTTCCTGATGCCCTAGGCCAATCCCTTCTAGATATTTACCCTTTGGAAGTAACTCGGTCCTGAAAATCAGGGACCACGCTAGCTCTGTTATGCAAAAATTGCAGTGAGCTGCCTGTCAGATAACCTTCTGGGACAATAATCTCTCTATCTCAGATGAAGAAAATCGATTTGTAGTTAAAGGATCTGAACTGACTGGCTGCAGAAATTTCTGGGTTTAGACTGCCATGAAATGCTGTGCTGATCCTAATTGTAAGTAGACAGCTATACACAGAAGAAAATATGTAAAAGTATAAGCATGTCCACTGTGGACTTGATGCTGAGACTAATCCAGCAAAGGGATTAGGATTTTACATTTCTTTAACTCCTTTCTCACATAAAGAAATGTGCTTTTATCGCTGGTAACAAATGCTGGAATTTGTAACAGAGGTATTCAAATTCTCATGCTCTGAAATGAGCACTGGTCACAGTCCTCACAGGCAGAAGCAAAAGGTTGTCTTCACAGCTAATGTGTTCAAGGATTACATGTTACTTTTCATGTACTAATGAATGCAGTGCATAAATTTGAGAACCATCCCTCTGGTTTCAGAGTGGTTGATACTTTTCCACCAAAATACTGTCTTAAAGACAAGCAGTGTCCAATTAAATGAAAAAATAATATTTTTAAGGAGTTTCTGAAAGCTTAAATGCAGACTTTACAATAAGAATTTGTTTCTACAGGCAGGAAAACAGAGACTCTCAAGAACTGCCTTTCGTCTCTCACTGTAAGCTTCACAAATGCCTCTGATATCTAGTTTTGTTACACCATTTTTTTTTTCCCCAAATAAAAGTTTTAGACAATAAACAAGATTCCTAATGCCACTCCCAAAGTAAACCTGAATATACAGGAAAAATGCCCAAAGATTTTTGATTTTGGTTATTGGATCTTCTGATTCTGCTGGTCAGTGTGTTAGCCACAGAGCAGTGTGTCGCAGAATAGAAAACTAAAATCCTGGAAGGTAATTTGCTTATCAGAGGGAAGGTTTAGTCTCAATTGCATTGGGCCAAAATCAGCATGAAATGATAATGACCTGGCATAGTGAAACTATTCAGTAATGGGTTTTTTTAATACATGACACTGGGCTAATTTTTTTTATTTAGTTCTATTTCTCTAAAGACTCTCTGAGTTATTTGAAAAACTTTGTCATACCAAATAATATTCCAAATTATCAGTTTCACTGAAGTCAGTGATATAACATTGACTGATATTAATGATATTAATGACATGATATTAACACTTTAATAAAAAGAAATAAAAGTGTAGAGAATATTTGTGTGTGTCTGCAGATTTTGGAAGCCATTTTGATGCAAACAGATTGTTAGACACATACACTGTGTTTCTTCCTAAGCAGTTTATAGTAATTTCTGTTTCCAACCAGTTTTGTTATGCTGATGAGCTAAAATTGCCATTGTTGAGAAAGAACATTGTTGCCTATCATAAACATTCCTGATTTCCTGTTCTCCTGTAATGTGCTGTCAATTCTGCTGTGCAAATCTTGTCAAGTAGCTGATATTTGTTAAAGGATTATATTAATTTTGTATGTTTCTCCACTCTATTGCCAGAGCTTTTTGGTGATACAATTTTTTTTTTTTGTCATTGAAAATCTGACCAAAGATAGAATAACACAGTTATTGCTATCCAACTATACCCTGAAAATCAAATGGAGCTCACCTTCATCATTTTATTTCCATTTTCTTCTGATTTTATTTTATTTTATTTTATTTTATTTTATTTTATTTTATTTTATTTTATTTTATTTTATTTTATTTTTATTTTTTTCCAGAGCTCTAGACATCATACAGAAGCAGTTTGCATTGAGCTGCACAATTAGTGCCCTGGTTTTATCAGCATTCCATGTCAGGACATCATGCAGTTCATGATATGGAATAGTGATAAAACCAGAACAATTAGGTTCCCTCCACCAGCTATGATGATATTGCTTTTTCTGTTTAAAGATATGTGGTCTGAAGGCCATGATGCCGTTGGAGCTGCAATGCTGTTTGGTTGGCAAGAGATCTTGTGTTCATGCATTGATTCACTTGGGAAAAATAATTCACTATTGTTTAAATGTAACTATCCTTTTCTGGTTTTACCAAACAGAAAAAGTTAATCAGATATATAAAATGTACAGAGAGAAAATTATAAGCGTGCATTCTAGTTTTCCAGTTGTACGTTTAACTGGTTTTGTAGAGTAGCTGCTACTGAATTATGAAGACTTATTTTATCTCACTTCAAGGATAAGGTATTTCACATTTTCACATCTTTTGCTCTGGTTTGTTTTCACGATGAAATACCAATGAAGGTAGGAGAAAAACTCTGACTCTGAATTTCACATTACCACTAATAAGTAGTAGTCAATTTTTCTAAATGCTAAATGATCTCTTGCTGTCAATATAGATGCAAATCACTGATCAGCAGCTGTAAAGCTCTTTAATTGCGTACTTCTGTAACACATATGTCTAAGTAAGCATCTTCAAAGTATAAAAAGCACAATTAAAATATATAATTCAACTATCTGGGCTCATTGATAAAAATATAGCCACATTTTAAATGAGTTTTAACAGCTCTGTGCTTCAAAGAAAAGTAGATTAATACACATAGCCTGCAGGGAAAGATAAAGGTTCAGATCTCAGGAATCTGAAAAACTTTGCATTTCTATGGAATCTAATTTCAGGCTGCACAAATAAAGTTAAGAGGATGAGTAAACTTGCTGCATAGAATATTTTGTTATCTTAACCATTGTTGCACACTGAATTAAATTTGGTCATTCTGCTGAAGTTCCAATTTTATTTCATTCCTCACGGTACAGCTATGTTGTCTTTGATGTTCTCTAAATATCATCGAAGCTAATGCCGTGTCAATTAAATATGCTGTTAAAGTGCCATTTTTTTTTCCTCACCAGTCTATCTTTGTTGAGATTTTGTATAAAGCTTAACATTAACATTCAGAACCAGTTTCTCAAGATCCCCATATTTTCTAAAGACTTTAGTCTTTAGAGCATTGTTTGTTTATTTAGGTACCTAGTAAGGGTATGAGCTGTACTGAGGAAGATGGTCCAACAGTTTTTGAATTAATTGCTAGGATGTTTCCACTGCCATTAGTGATTTAATGCTCATACTAAACTGCTGTTAACAATTGATATGTTCAACAAGATTATGCCTGGTAGTTAGAAGTACTGTGCTCAGGTTCTTGTTGCAAAGGTTTGGGGTACATAATGATAGAGAAATAAACTAAACTTCCTATCTACTCTGATCTTCCCACTCTACTTTACTGTTGTGAGACCTCACCTGCAGTACTGTTTCCGTGTAAGAAGGATGTGGAACTGTAAGATTGGGTCCAGAGCATGGCCATGAAAATCCTCAGAGGGCTGAAGCATCTCTCCTGTGAAGACAGGATGAGGGAGCTGGGCTTATTCAGCTTGCAGAAGTCTCTGGGAAGACCTTAGAGCAGCTTTCCAGTACACAGAGGGGGTCTACAGGACTGATGAGAAGGGACACATTATCAGGCACTATAGTAATAGAATAACAGGGAACAGGTTTAAAGTAAAAAAAGGTTAATTTAGGTTGGATGTTAAAAAGAATTTTTTTATTCTGAGAGTGATGTGGCCTTGGCACAGGCTTCCAGATGGATGCCCCACCCCTGGAGGTGCTCAAGGCCATGGATGGGGCTTTGAGTAACCTGGTCTGGTGAGAGGTGTCTTTGCCCTCAGCAAGGATTGGAACTAGATGATCTTTCAGGTCCCTTCCACCTGAAACTCATAGTTTGTGATGGTCTACCTGAGTAATTACAAGAAAAATAAACAAAAAATGAGATAACAACTGGAAAGAGAAACCAAAACAATTTAAAATTGCATTTACCAAGTCAGTGTTATGTGACTCTGTGAATTTTATGTTCATTGCCTGTTTGCTTTTCCTTTTGGCCTCTTGCAAAGAAGTTAATACCACTGCAAGGCCTCAGGTGAGATGGATTCTGTCAAAGGGCATAGAGTGATCTGTTGAATATTTACCTCAGGAGCTAAGTGGTTGCCAGCACTTCACTCATCTTATAGATTGCCTCATACAGGGGCATAAATAGATATAACAAAACTTGCACTCTCCTACACAGTCTATATCTCTTAAGTACAAGGTAGGTAATAGAAAGTACAAGGTAGGTAATAGAAAAAGTTCTCTGCCAGTTTGCTAAGTCTTATTAACACACAAATCATTGGAGAAACCTTGTTTCATTGGGAGTGAGTGACATCCTAACCCTCTCTTTTTCTGCTCTACTCATGAACACAATACTGGGTATCTTGAACTGGTGTAGAACAGGGGAATAGGCTATGCCAAGAGATAAGTGGGTCCAGAAGAAGTAAAATCACAAAAAATATGCTACTTACTCATCAGTATGGAATTTCTTTTTGTTTCCAGATTTGCTGTTTTATAGATATGAAGTGGCTGCTGTGTCAGGGAGTAATCAAATCAAATAAAAACACTGGTTGGTTCCATCAAACTTCACAAATTTAATCTAATATTTTTGAGATAACGCTACTTCATTGAGCATTGATAGCTTTCTGATTTTCCCTGCAAGAAGAATATGGACAGTATGCCAGTGAGAATAGCCCATCTATGTGTTGAAATTCATTTGCTGTTTGAGTGTATATGTGTATGTACCTAAATCATGCAATTTTTCATTGTTCTGCGATGCTAGGATGCTTTATATGGGCTATAAGAGCATCCTGACAGTATATTAACAGTGTTGCTATGTAGCTGTTCTGGACTTTTCTAAATTAGCTGTAAAAATGTAAGCACGTATTTGTGTGTGCAGATGAGTGTGCAGAATACCTTGCATGAACTTAGACTAATAGGTTCATAGAAGTCATTAGGATCACATGAAAAATTCTTAGGCACTGTGAAGATAAAAAGCAGAAATGTGAACTTCCTAAGGGAAGTTACTGCTTTGGAAATATTGCAGAAAATAGTGTTGACTCACACGTTTTTTTTTTAAAAACAGACTTGTAGAAGAATATGTCAGTAGTGTAAGACAGGAGTTCAGACGTCTGCCTTATTTAAAGAGTAAACTCTCAAACTGCAGGTTTTCTTGTTCTGGACTAGTGTCAAACTTCCAAAGCTATTTTGCAAGGCAGAGTCAGTCACTGGCCAGGCTAAGGAGCTCTTAAATTTTAATTGGTAAATATCTTCAGCTACAGCAAAGCATTTCCTCCAACAACTGAAGACATTTATTCTGTGCCCATGTTGCATCTTTGTTTGGCTCCTTTAGGTACAAATGCCAAGACTGACATTTGCTTTGAAAATCTGAAGAATGTAATCGGCTGACTTCCATCTCTGTCTTTATGGAAAAGACTCTGATGTTGAAAATCATCTAATTCAGAATTTTGAAAGCTCAGTGCTGATAATTCCAGCAGTTAAAGATCTTTCCTCCAGCATCCTTCTCTGATTTAGAAATAAAGTTCTATTGACAAAAATCTTACATAAATAGATTAACATTTCTTTTTAGTTTAGTTTAACTTCAAGTAAGATATTGAGACAGATAATATGCAAACAAATAATTACAGAAAACCCCAAAGAAACCAAGATTTTTAAAAACTGATTTATACCAAACTCTTCAAGATGATATATGCCAAATGCTGCATTAAGCAATATTTTTAGTTCTTCCTCAAAGGAAAGAGAATATCTACTAGTTATCTCCAAATTTGGAAGGACTGTAGCCCTTTATCCTCCTCCACATCGCTAGATATGGATCTTTTCTGTAAACGTCTGCATATAGCTTCCTGAAGTTTTCACAAAACAAACTTTCACATAACAGTTGAATTTAAGTATAGCATCTCCATGTCAGACTTGTGGGATAAGTGTCATTTCATGATGGCCCTTAGCATATGGTGCTTTGGCACTAGGAGAAGGAAAACCGAAGTTGAATCCAAGTTGTCAGAAAGATACCAGCATATCTGTAACATAAACTGCACAGGATTTCTCCAGTACTTTGCGGCTCCTTTCTCACGTGCTATTATTCTGGTATTTGTGTCCATATTTGACATTTTTGGAGCGGTCACGGGGCGTCTTTGGAGAAAAAAAACAATCCTTCAAAAACTCTAGTGTGCTGGCACATGTAATTTAGGAGCTGTTCAGAATGTGACTCCATTTAGTGAGTGCTTTCAGACTGCAAAGCTTAGATAAAAATAGAGTACACTGAGCAGAGGGACCTCGAACAGAGCTGATAGTTCTCCTTGCACAGCTGGCCTTTCCCAGTCACAGCTGCTGCAGATCTCACAAACCTTTTAGCAGCAACAGGCGAAAGGTCAGGTTAGATTCCAGACAGCCTTTGTTTTTTCATCTATCTCCTCTGCTAAAACAATCTCATTTTCTGACTGCTTCCTTATCACTCCGGTTTCCTTACAAAAACCTTTAGCAGAGAAAGCTAATGCAATGGTCTTTCTCAGAGCTGTAGCTACTCTAGCGAGGAGCTCAGCAGGAATTACTATGCTAAATCATTATATTTATCAGCATTTGTTAAGCAGCAACATTCTGATGCAGCCTCTCACTGTTCATGTGGAAAGTTGCATTAATGAATGAGATTTCAGCTTCTTCTACGTGTGGTCTAATGAAACATGCCACTTTCTCACACTACAAGGTGTCCTATCTGCAGCTGCATAGTCATTACCCATTTTTTTTTCCATTATGTTCACCTCTCTTGAAGATTAGGTTAGTACATGTGTGATGAACAGCCCATAGAAATGCTGAGTTTTGAATATACCTCAGAAGCGATTGCAGCTGTGCCAATGTGAAATTTGCTGGTCTCACGCGATGATACAAAGAAACAGCTCTGATTCAGCAGTAACCGTGAACAAAGATGACATACTGCAGTTTTTAGGCACTCTTGTTAATGATTCAGATTAGACAGGTAAATAACAGCTCATCCACTGCAATGCAGAAGCTCAGTTCAGATTTGTGAGTTTTAATACTGGAGGCTCTTATTCTTATATTTTTTTTTTGGCATTTAGAATCATAGAGTTGCCCAGGTTGGAAAAGACCTTCAAGATCATCACCATCCAACCACAATCTAACTACCACCCTAACTAACAACCCACTGCTAAATCATGTCCCTGAGCACCACATTCAAATGGTTTTTAAACACATTCAGGGATGGTGACTCAACCACCTCCCTGGGGAGCCTGTTCCAGTGCGTAACAACCCTTCCTATAAAGAAGTGTTTCCTTATACCCAACCTAAACTTACCCTGGCGCAGCTTGAGGCTATTTCTCCTCATCCTCTTAAATCAATAGGTTGTAGAGGAGTAAATATTTTGCATGACTTAAACATAAAACTCTCCTAAATATTTTTCTATAGCTTCTCTTTGTAGTTTTTGGAATTATCTATTTCATTAGGAAAACTTCTAAATATAAGGGTTGCTCTGCAAGTAATGTTTCCTATGTTATTTTGTTCCAGTGTCAGAGGTCCATGGTGGTGGTGTAGCAGAAAGGGTTGAACCTTCCTGACAATGTCCCATGTTGTTGCCATGTGACGGCAGCAGAGGGGCAGTCTTGCAGAATGGTATCTAGCATGGAAGTTTGGATGAAGCAAAGGGTGTCATCGAATCCTCTGTGGGAAAAATGGCACACACACTGACATGCATCAGTACTTGCTGAATGTTTATGGAGACCAAACAGTGGGTGTGAGCTCAGTGAGGGGTGGGTGGTTTATTTCTGCAGAGTGACAGTGGGTCATCTCTGCTGATGTGGATTTTGATGAGGGGGGCATATGCAGGCTCTTGTTTGTTGGTGCTGAAATTGCATGGATAATGGTGGTGGCTGTATTGAAAAAGAGTGTTTTGAAAGATTTAGGTTGGATGTTAGGGGGAAGTTCTTCACAAGGAGAGTGGTTAGGCCCTGGAACGGGCTGCCCAGGGAGGTTGTGGATGCCCTATCCTTGGATGTGTTCAAGGCCAGGTTGGACGGGGTCCTGGGCAACCTGATCTGAATGTGGATGTTTGGTGGCCCTGCTAGGCAGGGGGGTTGGAACTACATGATCCTTGAGGTCCCTTCCAACCCAGGTGATTCTGTGATTCTGTGATTCTGTGATTCTGTGATTCTGTGAAGCAGAGAATTTGCTCTATCAAATATCAAATATTGTTATTGTGCTCTTTGTATCTGCTGTAGTCTCCATGGAAATAAATAGGAGGTATTACTGTCGGTGATATCAATATACATGAGGTTAATATGGTGCAAAGACTTCCAGAAGTGAATAGGTATATAAAGAATGTTTTATGACTGTAGAGATTGAGACTGAGGAATGTAGCCACAATTATGATCAAAAAGTAATTACAATCATAATGCTCCAGAGAGAACAATCATCACCCTGTTTGTTTTAGTGCAGATTTTCATTTTGTAAAACTACTACAGCTTGATTTATGTTAGAACTAATTATCACACGCCACTCAAATTTTAATATCTAGACAGAAAAGGGGAAAATAACATCAACCCCCCTCTCTTTTCTTTCTAAAGTTCCATGTTAACACAATTTGAAAGAGATCTTGAATCTTAAATGTGAAAGTTTTCTTTATTTTAAGAAAGCATTTTGCAATTTATTCTTTGTAATGTTAAAATCTTAATATATTTTCACTGGCTGTCATTGCATGAGTCAATATTAACACTATTCAATGCTATAATCTTGCCTGCTGTTTCTGGAAATGAGCTAATTATAATGATATATGGGAAGAAACACAAAAAAAACAAATACTGAGAAAACGATGGTTTTATATGAGCTGCACACTCATTTTTCTGTTATTTTGTATTCACCGTAACACTAATATGATATGTTGGAGTTAGTGTTTTGTGACAGCCTGTCAAATGGGCGTCTGATCAAATCTTTGGTTGAAGCTGGTTTTTGAGGTAGAGGCATTTTCTGCAAAACAATTATTAGTACAAATTCTCAGTTCTTGGGAAAACAAAACAAAACAAAACAAAACAAAACAAAAGACTGTAACAGTGCTGAGCATCTCATTCTTATATTGGTATAGTTGTGCTGAAGTGAAGTAAATCATTATATGTATTTGGCAAATAGTTTCTGACAATAAAATTGGAAGAATTTCTGTGGTCCACCTCTTTCAAAATGAAAAAAAACTGCATTTCAGTGTCATTATCATGTTTATAGGTACTTCAAGATAATCTTTTCTTTTTTCTTTGCACAAAAAGAAAAAGTCTGAGAAATGATAATATACCATAGAACGATGCCAAGCTTTTTATACGTTGAACAGATTCATTATGTCACTTTTTAAAGCTACTGTTTCATAATGTCTTTCTCTCCTCATGTGCTCTTTCTTTTCCAGCATGGGCATAGAGAAAGAAAAAAGGTGGACAGATGAAGGAAGGGAGACATTAGTTAAATAGCAGAATAGAACACTTTAATATTAAAAATAAAACAAGTAAAAAACAGAAAGTGAAGCAGTGGTATATGTATTTCAAACCAAAAGAAAAGATCTTTTGGATTGCAAACCACAGTTCATTGCAAGGGAGTTGGACTAGATGACTTTCAGAGGTCCCTTCCAACTCTAAAAAAGATTCTTCAGTTCTATGATTTGATGAAATCTTGCTGTTTTCTAGAGTTTTCTATCTCCACAAGAATGCAAAATAGGAAAGTTTTTTGCCTTTTGATAAATTCACAAATGAACAAAATTTGTGTCCAGAAATCGTGTCTGGGAAATGATTCTTAACTGCTGCAGTTCCTTAAGGTCATATAAAGATTTCTTCAACATTTGTAAACCATGTCTAATTGTCCACATTTTTGAGCATGCTCTTAGACCAGCAGTCTTACAATTTCTTCTGCTTCTTTATCCTGTGCAATAGCTCCTAAGATATACAGTCTATTATAACACTAAATTTCAAATATTCTTGGAGACAACTTTGTCTTAAAAAAATATAACGAAATGTGGTCTTGCCTAAAATAAACTTCCATGCTATCACTTTGGCTAACATATGCAATCAAAGGCTTGGCAAATGCACATGTATTTCTGATTATTTTGTCTCCTGCTGGAAACTGAGAAGTATGCTGAACAATCTGGAAAAGAGGAATATTAATCTCAGTGTTAAAAAGGTCTTTGGCATTTTTTGCTCATTAGAAGAAACCAAGCATGTGGAGATACTGCATAGGTTCCAAATTGTTGCTAAGGAATACCTTGGACCAAAAAACATCTTTGCTTATATTCTCATCAATTAACAAAGTGTGCAAATAGTGTCTGTCTGTATGGCTTCCCCTATTGCTACAGCTACTTGTTTTGTGCTACTTTTCCACAATATGCTGCTGTAACTTTCATAATTTATTTGTCGTTAGCCCTTAGTTTATAGCATTTCATATTGCCATTTGAATTTTCCTAGCAACTATTTTCCTGGGGATTGTAGATCTGACTTGCTCTCTAGGGAGTTTTGCTGCTTGCCAGGATCTCAAATCTGAATTTTGTGGAGAGATGCTACTGCATCTGTGGCCCTCAGACTTACTGCTCATCCACATAGACATTAGTGTTACTGCCAAAGGACATTTTAGGTGTATCAACAGTGCTTTCTGCAGTTGAGCCTCTAGAGTCCTTCAGATGATAGAAAATTGCCCACTGAAAGGGAAGGGCTGAGGAATCAGTTGAGGGACCCTTCAGGTCAACACCTGATCAACAGCAGGTATTGGTTAATGGCAGTGGGACATTCCACTTGAGAAGTTAAGGAAGAGGCCTCCATTGCCAACAGATTGGTCACAGCATTGAGGACAGCTTGAAATTATGAACAGCGGAGGACATGTATAATGAAAGTCAAATGTGGAGGTGGAGCATCTGCTTGGTACAAGCAGGGTGCAGTGTGATGTGTGTACAAGAGACAGCAGTAATAACAGCAACAACAACAACAACAAAAAAGGCAAACATCTGAAGTATGTGTACAAAAAAGTATAGCTCGGAAAAAAAACCAAATATGGAGTAAACTGGAGCTCAAAAACCAGTCACAGAGCTACAGCATTGTTGGAGTAACAGAGGCAGGGTGGGAGCTCATACAGCTTCAGTGTTGCAATGGATGGAGAAAAGCTGTTGTATATTAACCTTGGCCAGGACCCATACACCCACCCATCTGCTCTATCAATCTCCCTCCTCTACATGACAAGGGGAGACAACAGAATGATAAATGTTTGTGAGTCGCAATGAAGACAGGGAGATCACTTACCAATTACCAGCACAGGCCAAACAGACTTGACTTGGGGAAAATTATTTCCATTTTTTTACCTCTCTGTGAAGAAGCAGTTTGGATAAATGAAACTCTGCTATGGGATGAAAAACAAAAGTGAGAGCTGGTGGGTCAGAATGATAAGCAAGGACAGAGACGCCAAAATTGTATTGGGAGTGTTATGGGCTTCCTGGTCACGGACAATGGGTGAATCTCTCCTTAAGCAACACGAGGGTATCTCTAGGTCACAGACCCTGGTTCTTATGGGGAACTTATTTAACCCTGACAGTGTGGGCCCCATCATTCACAGTCTTTCCAGATGCAAGATTTGTCCTTCCTGAGAGCTGTGCCTGTAGCTGTTAGTACACTAATTAGTGTGAATTAGTGTGCTTGTCATTGTCTCCCAGCTTATAGATCCTCCATCAGATAACCCTGCTGGCATAAGCATCACTACAGTCTCACCTGATTTAATAAATTAGTGACTGACCAGCTTGGTTCCTATCATTCATCACTGATGGAAATAACATATAGTGCATAATACTTTTTAAAGTGACTGGATTGAAACCTTTATGAAATTCACAAAGGCCTGTTTGTGTGTTAAAGCACTTTATGCTTTGGTTATATGTGTGAAAAGTTTATCTCCCCACCCCCCTAAAAAAACCCAAAATGAATTCCACTAAAAGAAAATGAAAGAACAGCAAGAAAAATAGTAACAATAAAACTCCCAGTCCTCAATTTTTGAAGACAGCTTTTCATGAAAAAAGGAAAACAAGGTGAAAAAGACAGATTCTGTCCTTCTAACTGATCATAAGTATTTTCCCATTGAAAAGTGTTTAAATGCAGAAAAAAAACCCCAAACCTTGACAAGCTTCATTGTTCATTTCTTGCAGATAAAGGATGTTCAGTTGTATTTTCCTTCCTGACGGCTCAAAGCGATCTGCTTTATGAGCTGAGAAAAATGGACAATGATATGTGCATGTATCCTGGCAGATTTAGCCCTGTGGGTTTAATAGTATGCTCTGGGCTTTCCTTCTTAAGTTCTAGAAGAGTTCTGATATATATATCTCATTAAGGAAATCAGGACTGACTGCTACCTGAGAAAATATGGATGACTAATATTACATGCTTCTGAGCAAAACAGAATAAGGGTTCAGGGTGGAAAACTTATCCCCATGTCCTTTTTCCTTAAAGGTTCTCAGCGTGACCATGCCAATTCTTTTAGTTTGCTCTTGCAACAGATAAGAGCATTTTCCTGCCTCACAGGAATCTGTCAGGATGAATTTATGTAAATGTGTCTAGGTATTATGGCAATGGTAGGGGATGGAGGGATTAAGTGAGGGCTGCATTTGCTGAATCTGAACCAACTTGACCTTTGTCATTGAGACCATGTGTCTTTCTAAGCTGTGCTCTTTGAGTAGTAATACATCATCAAAACCCAAATCAGTTTCTTGCTATTAATTATCTGTGAAATGATAGTGTTTTCTAAAATTGTGACCTCATGATCATTAGCTAACTCTCTTCTTTAATCTTTATAGGTATATGGGGATTGTTTCCTATGTGTATCTATGTACAGCTGCTCAGCTGAGTCCTCTAGAAATGAAAAACTTGGTAGGAAGCAATGATAGTGATAGTTCAATTCATTATTAATAGGCTTTACTTCTGTTAGCAGATAGGGAGGAACTATGACTTTTTAAATTGTAACAAATTGCATTATTTCATATTTTAGGATCAATTTCTAATTCAAGCATAGAAGGGAAAAAAGGATATGAGTGGAAGACATCAGGGCAAATTTTGCAGTTCTTCCAGCCATGCTGAAGTAGGGTCTGGTTTCTATTTCATTGTGTCGTGAAGCAGTGATGGTGAGAGGTGAGCAGTTGATTGGTAGCTCAAACTTAAGGCAGCTGCAGATGGTAAAGCATACAGTCACAGAAGAAATGCAAATATTGGAAGTCTGATCACAGAGTTTTCCCTGGTCTAATCTGGGGAAGGAGGAACATTTATTTTGGAAGATGGAATCTGAAAGAAATCAGCAATTACAGATAATTCAATAAGCATTACTTTCTAGCATAACCTGGTAAAATAGTATCTATAGATTTGCAGGCATTTGAAGGACTCTGTCACTGTCTTCCATAGTTGCTAGAACTACGAGTAAAAATTAGATCCGAAGTGCTTAATTCATGATTGGATGTGCTTTAGAGAGAGACGGCTGTTCAGCCACAGTTCCTGGGGCAGTATCATTCAGTTACGGGGGAAGGAGGAATGCTTCTCTCTGACGGACAAATTACAAAGCAGAATTCACTGCCCTGCACTGCAGTAAGTCAGATCAGATAAACTCAGCATTCCCTTCTGGCCTTAAAGCACAGGAATATATGTCTCTGAGAGAAGGCTGCATCTTGCCCACAGCTCACTGCCGTGCAGTGGTCTGAATAACGAGAGCATCTGCTAGACCGTCCATGCTTTGTTTTACAGCACTTTGCATTCACATTCCCTTTGCTACCTGCATGCATGGCTAGAAGAAATAGAGTGCCATACAGGGATTATCCGATGTCTATTTTTGCTCTGAATCATTACTAAAATTTGTCTCTTTGGTGTACCTGTAAAACTAAGGTCAGTATTCTGCAGCACAGGAACTTAACCTTGGAGACAGGCAGTGTAAGGGAAAGAAAATCCTTCATGTATCCTTTTCCTTGCATTTACTAATATTGAGTTACATGTGATATATATTGCAGCAGATGTAAATGTAAAAGAAAAACTAAAAAAATGTTGCAATACCAAGGAGTTTCTGTGGTTTTGACTTAGAATGTGGGTGACATGTAAGATGGCATAGTAGCATCTCCAGAGTGTAAAGAGCTGGCAAGTGAGTTTTGTAAATGTCATCCAAGTTCAATTATTTATTCAGAAAAAGTAGAAGACGTGAGGAAATAAAAGTGTGAAGGAATATATTCTGCTATATTAAAATAGAAATAGTTTTTAAATACTCATCTGGAAAGTTAAAATATTAAAAAAAAAAGAAAAAAGAAGTGAACAAACAACTCAAGAATCCAGGAATTATTATCAGTTCTGGTGAAGATGTTGATTCCACTTTAAAAATGTTAAATTTTGACTTTTTCACTTGATTACTCACTCCATTTTCCAGATGGTTTAGGAATGTTCTGAGCCACAGAAATCCATTTGGCATGAAATGATAATCTTCTCTCCTGTGCTAACTAGTAGTTTTTTTCTGCCTTTATTTCCAGTCTTTTTGCAAGTTGTTAATCCACTTGAGGACTTTCTCTCTTGTCCAACTGTGTCATGGTGTCTTTATGAGAGGTTGGCTAGGAAAATTGTCTAAAGGCTTTTGGAAAGCTGAATGCTGCAAGATTAAAGTGAAGCTGCTTCCCTTTCGACAGGGGAAAGAACACTTTCGCTCTGGTAATCCCCTACAGAAGAGCTGTAATGGGACCATGCACAGATAGTGTAAAATCATCAAAGCCTGACTGTTTTTCTTTTCACACAGTAGTGGTATCCTGGGACTAATCCTGCCATAGGCATAACAAATACTTACGCCTCACCAGAGACATTATACCTTGTATCCACAGAATGCTCCCTCTTGCTTGTTGATCAGATCCTGTGCCTATTTCCCGGTAGCTTTCACAGTGGCTCACATCCTAAGCAGTATTTAACCTCGTTTGTTAGTCACACCAGCACGACTGGAATTCCTGGTTTTATATCCGGAATCAAACATTAAACATGCATCTTTATGACCTCCTATGATCACAGCCTTCTCATGCTGCTGGTATCTGTATAAGATTAAATGCAAATAAAGAGAAAATTTGAATTTCTAGTTTTACTTAGTACGTAAGCCAGAGTGCTTGTAGACTTACTAGCATATGTACAGTAAAATAAGTCTCTTAGTGCCATTTCAGTCTCATTTACCAAGCAAAGAAATCCACCTGACCCTTGAAATACTGCAACACAACTGCTGTATCAACAGTAAACAGAAGAAATAGCAACAACAGAAAAACTTACTTGGAAGGTATATGGTCCTATGGTATATTTCCAGTCCTGTAGAATGCGATAAAACTAAACTTTACCACTACAGTAAGGCATATTTGAAACTCGAATGTATTTTCACAGGGCTTTTGGTTCTGGTTAAAAGGTGGTATATTTGGTGTGCATGACACTGGGAAAAAGAACACTGTGATGATATATACAGACAGTTCGTAAAGACTGAATTATCCCTATAGTAGTTTTTGAAAGCCTCCTTTAAAAATGAGTCAACTAAAGCAGAGGTTTTGTGCCACATTAATCTTCTGGAAGTCATGCTTTTTCTCCAAAGCAAAGGGCTTGCTGAAATTGTTATCAAAATGTGAGTCAATATATTTTTCATGTTGTTATAATAATAGTGTACAATGATCTCAATGCATGTCAACATTTTTAATCTCCACAGTTTTTAAACAAAAGCTGAAGATTTGCACAAAATATGCACTTTGCTGTCTCTAAGGAGATACTTCATAGCATCAAGTTAAACACGCATGTAAGATCTTATAGCATCAGAGTAAAGACAAGGGGGAGGTAAAGAAAATAAGACTGGGGAATTTCCCTGTAACCCATCTGTGAACTGTCCACTCTACTAGAAATGAAGGTAAGAAAAAGAAAGCAATGGAACAATAGTCTGCTAATCCACTTCCATTGCTGTATGCACTGAAATGTGTGACAGAAGAGCATATGAGGAGGAAATTGTAAGCGATATGGTGGGAGAATTATAAAGTCACCACAGAGATAGTTTCAAAATCCAACTGTGTTGAGATCCTATTTATCCAAGGGAAGCATATAGAGAGGAATATATACCTGTTTTTAAAACCTTTTTTTTTCTCTCTTTTTTTTTTCCGTCCTACTATTAAGCTGGTGCATTTACCACTTTTGTTTATTATTGTTTGTTTGTTTTTACTTTTTAAAGCTATTCCTGTTTATTTGGAGTTATTTGGAGCTCTTGAAAGCAACAGACTTCATTTATAAAAAGTAAGCCTAGGAACACACTCAGGAGACTTTCTCTTAAGAGTCTTATTGCTGTGCTTCAGTGGTACTGATGAGGGAAGTGTTTGGGGGAACAGGAGAGAATACAAGAGCAGCAAGTGATTTGTGATTCAGAAAAGGCTTCTTATGCTTGTAAAAAGCCAGAGGTAATTAAGGACTCTTGCTGAAGAATTGGAATTTGGAGGAGGGGCAAATGAAGAAGTAGAAAGCAGAAATGAATTTCTTCCTCAGTGCACCTTCATTTAAAATAGCACTCTGTGTGAGGTGAAGGTCACATTACAGTTTTCAGCCCCACCAAAAGAGAAGCAAATAAAGTGCCTATCAGTCCCTAACTTTCAGGAGACCATTTCACAGATAAAGTGTTTTCAGTCTGAATCATCAAGTGCCAACCTTATAAAAATATCAAATTGCACTCGTGCTGCTTTATGATGCAGTCGCATCGTATGTTGAAAGAGTCATTTGATCTTGAAGAAATTAATATTTGAGTATATTGTATGACTTTTTCACTATTTGTTATATTTTCTGGAGTTACTAGCTTCTCCAATTTATTCTCTGTGTCAGTCTCTCCTTTCATTCTCTTTTCCTCTGATGCTTCAGAATTTGATGTCTGTCTTATTCTATTGGGAGGGAAAAAGAAAATCTACAGCCTTTAAATGAGGAGAAGAGCTGTTTACAGACTTTAGATTTCCTATGCTTTCCATGTTCTCCTGCATAAATTAATGAAGCTTACTAGAAATACAAAACACCATTTACCTTGGACATCTCACCTCCATTTAAAATTGTTCTTCTACCTGGCAAAAAGGCCATGATTAATATACATTCAAATTGGCTTTTACAGAATTCTGTCACAGCTAAGTAATAATTCTTTGCAGTCAAGCAAAGAAATTCATGTTTCTTTTTTTTTTTTTTTTTCAGTAGAAATTGAGTAATGGTACAGTAGGTTATTTTATTTAGTCTCTTTAATACTTGTAGCTCTTCACTGCTCTAACTAATTTGTTTTTCCTTTATTTCTTCATGCCATTTATTGCACCTTGTGAGAATTATGCAATAAATTTGCACACCTGAAGTTTTGTTGAATGCTTATAAGATATCAAATAGAGTTGCTGGTCTACCTTTCTATTTGGGAGGTCTGAAAGGGGATTTTTGGAAAACAGGTGGAGGAAAGCACTCTTTTATTTCACAGGGTATGCTACAGAGAGCAGAAAGAGGACAGCTTCTGAACATTCTGATAAGAATTTCTGAGCGTATCTATAACTAAACAGTCACACTGGCTTGGTGTGCTTAAAAGTACCATTGGGCTAGAGCACATATTGCTCATCTTGCAGTAATGACCTCACAGTGTGAAAGGAAATAAAAGGATGTAACATCTTCCAAAAAAATGGGTCCAATAAGCAAAGGCAAGCACCTAATCTAACCTTTTTGAATGGCTAGACAGCCTTTGGAGAATTATCAGTACTCTCCCATTAAAAAATGGACAAATATAAGCTGATAAATAAGGCTATATGTAGTAGAGGAATTCGAGCATATTTTCTTTTTCTTATCTTAGCGTTGTAATTCTTTGACTTCCCAACACATTTTCATTCCAGTAAACATAATTATAAGCCTGCAAAACCTTTTTCCTTTTATCTTTTATGGGTGTGCATCCGTAGTTTGCAGCTCCACACATTTTCAAGTTAGTAAAAACAACACTTACTCTAATGTAATAATCTTAGAAATTACATTTATTTAAGCAGTTAATGACTCTTGCTACAGTAAGTTTTTATTAGCTTGTGTTTTGTTTTTTTTTCATTTCGCGTTATTTTTAAGTCTTCTCTAATGTGCAAGGAATAATGAAGTTCAGAATCAATTCAGAAGTTTTGCCTCATTTGCAAGCAGCATCGGTTCCCTGAACCTCCAACTCTGTGATGACTTTTCACCTACTTTTCCATGATGCTGTGCTAGATACATCCAACGCACACACACAAAATATAAGTTCATGCAAAAGCACCCAATTTGCAGTTCTCTGAGAAATGATTACAGCCTACACTGTTCAACAGCTCTGCACAACCTTTGCCCCATACTTTTATCCCAATATTATTACACTGCAAATAGAATTTTTTCTTTTTAGTTTTTGTTATTCAAAAACACTTAACTGAAATATGCCATAGATTTCACGTGTCTCACACAAATATATGGTTATATATGGTCACCCTCCTTTTGAGTCTTATTCTTAAATGTGATACTTGTAGGCTGTAAATTACTCATGTGCCAGTTAGTATTTTTGTTACTGTTTCTGATGTCTGTAGTGCAATTGGTTTGAAAGGACATTTATCGCCATTAGGGAAAGCATGGAAATGAATTACAGCAAATTCATACGTAGATGAATGTTTAACCATTAGTATGTTTGTGAAGAAGTACAAGTCAACTGACTATGGCTGTTCTGCACAATTCCACTGAGCCATCTGAAGGATAGAGAGGGATGGAGGTTAAGCAGTTAGCTTTTATGCAGTCAGGAAAATATTTTGCAGCTAGACTCTTCTGGGGAACCCCAGCACAGCTAATGCAGTAACTGTGATTGGAGTGAAGTACTGGGAAATTTATCTGGCTCTACCAAATACTGTTTTTAAAGAGAAGTGATAGATCTTTGTGTTTTACCATCAAACTGAGTCCCAACCAATTTTCAGATTATGGAATTCCCTCCCCTCTTCTACCCTCCCCTCCCCTTCCCGTCCCCTCCGCTCCCCTCCCCTCTATTTTAATACAGATCAACCTCCTAGTTTCTGTCCCTTGGAAATGGAATACAAACAGCTCTTCTCTACACAGTTAATAAAAGTCTCAGCAATAACATAACATAATTTTATACCTTCTAGGCAGGTATAGCTTTAGTTGCACCTTTTCTGTATAAAATCTCACATACTTTAGAACATTCTGACAGTACAGAATGGGTATTCTTCATGAAATCCTCCAAGCCATTTGGATTATCTGTCTTTCATGAATGTGTCTTCGTTCCTCTGCGTCTTTGTGAATCTAGGAAAGCTAGCTGGGGTGGACTGCACAAGATAAATATGAAAAATTAGGCTTTTAGTTTCCAGATACAAGAGTGGGCATTCCTTTTTGAAATAGGTAAGGAACAGTAAGCATAAGAAGAAATCAAAGTGATTTTTTTTGTGACTATAGCTAGGAACTTTATAAATATATCTATTGTTGAAAAATATAATGTGGGATGCAGTGCAAGGTCACACACTTTAAGCTATGCTGTATTTTCTTGTTGTACAAAGAACAGGAAGGTTGTGAATCAGAGACAAAGTGTTTCCTGAATTGACCTCACTGCTGGTGCCAGTAAAAGAACTGTCTTTATTAAACCTCTAGTGTCATGACTCTTAATACACTCATCTGGGCCATGTCTTTTTAGGCACTTATACCATTTGCATTGCAGTGGCTGGACATGTGAAAAAATCCTTTGACAATGCAGCCACTATTTCTTTAAAACTCTGCTACCCAAGTCCACCTAAGAAGTTAAATAAAGTGTGTTTTAACAACCTCCCATGTGTTCAGATCAAACACTATAAGCTGATACACTGAACTCAAATGCAAATGGTCCCTGAGTACCTGATGTGATAGAAGCATCTGAAACGGAAGAGGAAAAGGAAGTATCTGACTGCCTGAGAAAAAGGCAGGTTTTACTGCTCCAAGGAACAGTGTACCACCTGTACAGCCTGCTCCTTCCAAGTGCTGACAAGAAGGACCATCTCCTTGAAATGCAGAGGAAATTGTTTCACTTAATGAGAAAAGTATGTCTTTTTGGTGGATTATATACTCTGAGGAGAGCTGGTATTTGGAATATGAGGTGTTCATAACAAAGCAATACAATCCAATGCCTCAGTCAGTGTGGACTGGTGAATAAAGCTATTGGTAAACCAAATTTCAACGGCTTGTTTAATACAAAGCATTAGTATTTAATTATTGATCTAATAGTTGTGAACATTTCCATTATTTCTCCTTGGAGACAGAGAGCAAATGTGTTTATACAATCTTGCAGTTAAAAAAAAGCACAAATCCATCCACAGCTAATCAGAAGTAACTGGGAGAGATACTGTCCATCCTGGTGCCATGAAAGTGTTGCCATTAACCAACATAATAACACATGAGAGAATTATATGTTTAAATTTCCCCTGGCATAGAAGATGAAATTAGAATCTCCTGATATTTCAAATTAACAAAGCAGAGAATTTTTTTTTTAATTATTTTAAATGCACTATACTGGATTCTTTCTCTCACTTCCTCTTCTTCTCCAATTCCTTTTCCCTCTTCCTCTCCCCATGTCTTTTAATGTCCATGCATGAGAAAATGTTCTTGTCCTGCACAGTTTGAGCAATGTCACAAGACAGCCTGACCAGGCAGGAGCAGGCAGAGCATCCTTTCCTCCATCCCTGGTAGCAGCTAAAGCTTAATCAACCTAGCACAGTGTGAAGCTTCACTTTGCTTTAGTGTGAGTTTCCATTTATTCCTGCAATGAAAACAAATACAGTGCTTAAATTTCAGTTTCTGTGTGAACATTTGGTCTGGCTTCCTAGGTAATACAATCGTGTAAGCTCATTCAGTGATTTATGAACAGAATCTATAGCTACTACAGATATTTTCAGTGTCACCAAATAATGGTATATGTTTGACCAGCTATGAAGATGAGTTTCAGTGCCTGGGACTAGGGAATTCATGAGGACGTTTTCCAATACCTGATTTTCCGTCAGCTATCTAACAATATGCTCAGGAGTATTTTGTGTGATCCTACAATCTTTCAGATAACTTGAGCTTGATTTATGGGAGAACAAGGTAATCTTGTCTTATTGGGTACACTTTCAAACAGCTTGTTATTTTTCTAAAAGAAAATTCAACTTGGTGCTTCTGAAATTCTTTTCTAGTACATTCTGTGTTGATATTAAGACAGCAGAGTTTCTATCGCTTGTTAACATTGATAGGTTTGTTTGTCCCCATATCATCCCCATATCAACAAACACAGTGCAACTATAGGCAGAATTTTTCAGTATTTAGTCAAAATAAAACAACAGTGGAAGACTGAACTTTAAAAAAAAAACATAAGATTTTATTAAAATCAAGGACATACAATCATGGAATTACCAAGGTTGGAAAAGATCTCCAAATTTTTCCAAATACCCAACCTGAACCTCCCCTGGTGCAACTTGGTTGCATAACTTTAATTTCTTCATTGTCTGTTAGATTTCAGTCGTTTTTATGGTTTATTCTCTCTCCCTATAGTAAATAATAGATGATAATATAGAATAAGGGTATTTGAAAAAAAAAGCAAAAAACTCATAGGGTTATTATTTTAGAATGTGCTGATAAGAGAAAACAACTTGTTTTTTGACAACACAAGTTGAAAGGCTTCAGCTTTTGGTATGTATGAGTATATAGATATTTTCACAGGGAAAGAGAATTAGCAGTTAAAAAACTGTTCAAACACACCATCATCAGCTTATCATTAAATGCACTCTCCTCAGCAAGGTCATTTTTATTTTCAGAAAATATACCATGTCCTTTGAAGAATACTCATTAATATCCAATATTGGTAGAAGTGTTAAGCAAGTTTTGATGTGTTTGGAGCTACATGTTGGGATACAAATGTCTTTCTGCAGTTTGTATGACCTTAATACACTGATATAGTTTAAAGAAATTCCAGAATCACTGTGGATGACTTTCATACATCATGTAGTTCATGTAATTTTCAGAGAATGAAAGATAACTGTTTGTTTTAGTATTGAGCACCTTTGTAAATTACACCTTTGCAACTGAAGAACCTGTGTTGGCCTTATTGGCCTTTTCAGGTGTTTTTCTTCCCCCCTTAGGATTTGAGGTATGACAGCATATAGTAAAAATGGAGATAGATTTGGAAATGCATTGGGGCTTCAAGGCTGTTAATGGCTGGAAGAGCTGACACATCAAATCCTCTCATCACAGAAGTCTGAATCCTAGCATGTCCTTACTGATAAATAGGAACCTTGTTTGGTTTCTGTCATAGAAGACTGTGAAAAAACCCATGGTGGTTCCCTGTAGCAGCAAACCTCTCTTGACACAAGTAGCATTGTAGCACTGTGCATTAAAGTGGTATTAGATGAGCTCATTAGGACTGCATTCAACCTCCAGAACCTTCAATGCAGAAGCAGCTGAGTGTGCCAGTGTATGAGCATTGTGGTTGAGTGAATTACACATGATTTTGCTGGGATAAAATAAAGTCAGAAATGCTTCCCTCAGTGAAACCTTCATCAACAAAAATTATCTCCTTCTGAAATACAGTACTTAGGCTAGGGTGACCTGATTCATTAATTTTGAAGGATTTTCTTTCTTTCTGCCCACGGGCTGCTGTCTGAACTCAAAAACATGGTAACCAGAAAGCAGCACTCAGATATCTTCCTGCATATGCTCATCACTATAGGTTGAAATTTTGCTCACTCATGATAACGTTAGGTTTAGTAGTGTTCTCATTAATACCAAAATCTTTCCTGAACACGCTTTAGATATTCCATGAGCCAGACATAGCACTTTCCATCCCATCTAAATTGATAAGACTTTATTTCTATTATTCATGGCTGGACCTAATCAGCACCAATGTTTCTTGATTAATATATTTATTTTGTGAAACAGAGGACTTTTTAATATATGTTTCAGCTTTAAAAGTTGATTACACATTTGCTTGCACTGCCTTTAGATTCCCAGTGATATATTAAACATATTTTGGGTGTTTCATTGTGAAGATTAATTCTAAAGGTTTTTATTTTTGAGATCAAATTCAATGTTTCCTTTTACTAGAGTCCACTAGGTTTTATTTTTAAGATTCAGAGTCCTTAAAGTTGCATTGGTCATTCTCATCAAGAAAGTACATTTGTTGCTACTTCTAGAAAGAATATTGTTAGGTAAACTCACCAGTTCCTATTAGGATTTCATTTTAATATATGTGAACACTGCGTTGCATCTTAATTAGAATGACTTTTAGTCTCTTGATAAAAAACAACATAAGACCAAGCTCTGCTTAATAGATCATGATAATGGTGAATAATTTTCTTTTATTTTCATTCATTTTTTACATAATTTGTAGTATGCTTTTATAAAGGGAAAATATAAATTGAGCCATTAGGGGGTCAGAGACAAGAATGTTAGACAGAAGGAGCTTTTAGAAGGAGCAAACAAGAGAGTTACAGTGGGAAACCAGAAGCAAGAAGACGGTAGTTGGGCTGTAGAGGTGAAATTTCTGAAGGGATGGGACTGACTGCTTCAGCGTAGCCCTTTTGAAATGATAGAATTTGGGACAGATAGAAAGCAATGCGGGTACTCATTTTAAACATCTATCTTACATTTTGCATTTTTGTTGACTTTTGCTTATTTTAAACAGCAGGGTTTTAAATTAATTTTAAAATATTTCTCAATGTATTTACTTATTCATTTATTAAATCTTTATCTGGCAAGCAGTAGGAAGTCTTTTTGGGTAGTTCATATGAACGAGAGGTAACAGCAGAACCACGGTAAAGTCCAGTTCAGCTTGGGGTCTCATCACGTTAAGCTAACGCCTTCCGAAGGGCTACCTTTTCTCCATCTAGCCAGGGTACATAGCAACTCCTTTGTTGCTTCCTGAAAATGTGGTATCGTTAAGTTTCAGAATGAATTTTTACGCTGCAAGAATTCAGTTTTATTGAAAAGTGTATCTATCATCACTTTTTGAATTTAAACAATATCTTAGTATATATTGTGATATCTGGACTGATATGGCCTTCTTAATGCTGAAATACTAAGTATTGCAAACTCCTTTCATAGGAAAAGTAATTAAAAGTTATATAAACACAGTTAAACTATCTCCAAGATTTTTGTTTTTAAAGTAGCCCCAAGTCAGAGACCTGACAGTAGTCTTCTTACTTAAACTCATCATATTTTATGCATATATGTCTCCTGTGCTCTAGAAAACAAACCAGATTTTGACCAAAAATATTGTTGGCAGCAAGATTTTATTTCAGTTTTACATTCTATACTAGCTCCTAATCACTTTCTAAGCTCAATTTCTCTAATGAGTTGATAAATATTGGCTCTTTAGTAGCTAATTTTCATCCATTTGAGGAAGGTATTGAAAATAACTGCAGCTCAGAAAGCACGTAGTAGAACTCCTTCCCCTCTTGTACGCTCATTTTCCTTTCCAGTGCTTATTATGGAAAGCTTTATTGCTGGCCAGCAAGCTCTGTGAACACTTATTGCCATTAAATAATTTTTAGAGAGCATCCCCATCCTTTTTCTCTGTGCCTGCATGAACTGTAAATATCCTTAGCAGAGCTGAAGCTCTCTGCATCCCCCTGTTTTACCTATGCGTTTATATTTTTACAGCAACTTGTCTGCTTTTACAACATACTTTTCATTTTTATAACTTCAGCTTCAAGCTATCTGGTTTCACAGACAATTCCCAGGGTTTTGCTGACCAGTCTTCATTGCAAATAATCATTCTTTTTCATGAACTCATTTGGAAAGAATTTCTTGCTGTCTACACATTTTTCCTTGGACATAATTTCAATTAATAAAGTAATGTCTCAGAATCTTTTGGAGACAGCCAGATTTGACACTCTGAAACACAGCGAGTAGGACTTTGCTTCTAGTGCAGCCCACTTGGTTCTTTTGATTTCTCCCATAACATTACATTCATTTTTTTTTTTTTTTTAAATGTGTTTTTCTTTTTTCTCTGTTATTTTTACGTTTGTTTCCTTTCTTTTTCTTAGCTCCGTAATAATTCAAAGGAGAAAAGAAGATAAACCTGTTATCCTAGCATGTATAGGAAGTGAGGTAAAAGTTCTGCCCTCGGGGTTTGCTTATTTAATATCAAAAGTGTCTGAAGAGCCTGGGTTCAGAGTTCCTTCTAAGTCTCTTCCCTTCTACTTTTCAAGAGATAAGGGAAAGCAAACTTAACAAACATCTGGTTAATATAGGATCAGATTGACCAGACAGTATGTTCCATCTCCATCTTGGGTGGATTTTACATCTTGCGTAGAATACAGTGTCTTTGCATTAGTGATGAAGTAATAAAGAAAAATAAACAAAACAAAACACTTCAAAGGCAGCATTTCTATGTACAAAACTTTCATTTGTTTAGAAGCTTTGTCATTGGCAGATGCTTTGAAGTGCCTCTGTTTCTTGGTAGGCAATCTCTAAAGCTCAGATAAATCGATCAGGATTCCTTCCTTCGTAGTTAGTCCACTTAGGTGACTATGTGATACAAGTATAAATTAGCTTTTGCTTTACAAAATTAAGAAGTTTTATACTATGGTTATTGATTTATTTTTTTTTTAATATAAATAATGGAACTGCTTTTTAAAATACACTTGTTGTGTTTTGTGCTGTCCTTTCACATCTGCATGAGTACACAGTCTCGAGGCTCTCTTGATTCTGAGTTCAGAATGGATGTTTAGGACCAGAGCACCTGTCAGCCATGTGGTGTTGTGGAGCCCTGCTGTTAGAATTGCTTTTGCCTCCTGCTTTGAAATGCGTATCTTTTAGCATCACTAAGCATATACACTGTTTATCTTCACGACACTTGAAAGAAATTTACCATCTGAGAAACATACCTCCATTTCCAATTGTGAGAATCCTATCTCAGGATTATCATCAGAAGGAGACATACCTCTGGGGAAAAAAAAAAGAAAAAAAGAAAAAAGAAAAAAGAAAAAATAAGCCTTTTCTAAATGCTTTCTGCCATCTTAGATGATCCAAGCATGGGCAATGTGCAATTTACAGTCATAAAGCAAGTTTTTCCAGAAGATAATTTGCTTCCCAGTGCCTGGCCACACTTACCATAGCTCTGTGTTTGAACATGCCTATTTTTCACAACTGGAATACAGAACAAAATTGCAACTTAAAAAAAAATATATCTAAAGAAAATGGAAAATGAGTTAAAATTTGAAAGGGCCCAAAATTGGAAAAAGTGACATGTTGTGTCCGACATCTTGGGATGTGATTGAGATTATGCTTATGGTCTCAAGCTTTTTCTTTTTATTTTTTTGTTATTATTGCAAGGTTTCAGCAAGCAAGGCTTACAGTACAGTTAAACTCGCGTGGTGAGAAAGTACATTATGATTATGTTTTCATAGATAACATGTTATTTAAATCATTTTGATTAAGTGCATAATCATTTTGATTATGCAATAGCATAAAAATTACAAATAACCACTCAGCATTAGTTACATCTTATACGACCTGAAAAGATAGTAGAGGCTGGTTGTACACACTTCAAGCATGCCTTGCCATTTCACATCCAGAGGGACATACATACTGTGCAAAACTTTGTTCAAAATTAGGCAAGACTTTAAAGTCCAAAGCCATTTTCTTTTTAAAAATCACTGGTGCACTGTTCTAATGCACAACAAATTTCATGAAGGTATTCAAGTCTTATATAATTTTGACATTTAAATGGATCTAGAATTTAACAAGAATAAAGAATAATTAAGAATAACTAAATCATTAAAAAAATACAAATGTTTTAATTTTTATTTTATTTTTATTATTCCCTAATGGGAATAATTGGCCGATTTTATTATAACTAGCTTACAAAAAAATGCAAATTTTATAAAGTCATGGGTAAGATTTTATCTTATGAAAGAGATAATAAAGGACAAATTAAAGACAGACACATCCAAAGTAATGCTTCAGTGAGGTTTGAATCACTGCCTTCAGTGTAGCTGTCTGAAGAAACTCGTCTCTCCATCAGAGACCAAACAGCAGTCAGTGCAGTTTCACAAAAAAGCTGATGGTGCTGTTAACGAGAAATTCTATTTTCCCTGTTTACCACATGTCAAAAATAAAAACAGCACTATTGATTAACAGTCCACACAAGTGTTGCTACTATCTTTTTGCCTTTGATGATGAGCTGGGAAATCAATCTTGTCAGTGCTTTTTTGGTGGTATTGGTCACAGAAGTTACTATGATTGAAGTAATCAAGGCGAGCTACACTTGCAAGAGCAGCCTTTTCAAAATGTGAAACACTATGGTATGTATAGTATAGATAAGTTTCTGTTAGATAATAAAGTAGACTAGGTTTTCATATAACAAAAATTACCAAATAAAGCTAACACATTTAAGTTATCAGTGCTGAAGCAGCAACTGCGGAGAGGCTGGCTTGCAACTGCATAACCCAGGAGATTAGCATTGCAGGTTTTAGCTGATCTATGCATCTTATTCTGCTGCAAGTTGTCACAACAGATGCTTTCACCATCATCCCTGATACGGTTGGCAAGTAGTGGGAACTTCAGAAATTAAAAGGGAACAACTTCGTATCCGTATTTTATCAAAGCAGCAATGGCATATGCAGAATTTATTTCCTTCAATCTTATGTACTTATGTACAATCTTATGTACTTGTAGCCGAATATTTAATTTTAATGAGTCTGAGAATCTGTCATTATAAACATAGCAAATGGACACAAAGAAATGAATTACCAGGACATAAATCTATAACATTCACACATGGTTAGTAATAACAGAAGAGTGGCAAGACTGATTTATTACTTGCTAGGGTATCTATTCCTGTACATGAGGGTGTTTTTTTTTTTAAAATTATAGTACATAGAAAAATTTAATTCAATTTATGAAAACGAGAAAACTATTTTCTGTTTTCTGCTCTGCTACTACAAAAGTTTTTCATTTCTTCATAAATTTAGGAATGAGCATAACATTCATCAAAGTCCAAAGAACAATGTCAGACATATAGCTTATTTTAAATCTCATATTTCACCAACAGAAAGTGTATTATGTATTAGTGCAAGAAGTCTGAGCTTTATTTAAAGAAATAATCTTACGTAAATATCTCAAATCTTCATACTGACAAAATGTGTTAAATCCATTTAGACATTAAAATGATAGATACAATATTTGCATAATGGATTTCAGTATTTCTGAGAAGTCTCCTTGAGATGAATTTCTGAACTTCTATGTCAGTTGTTTTCTAAACTCTTCCAAAAAGCAAGAAAAACATCAGTGAAGTTGCAATGCTATATTTAAGTAAACACATCTAAGAGGGAAGAGGAAACTTTTAAAAATGTAAGATTTTTATTCTAGTTGTTGTGATGTTGACATCATTTTCTAGCTATAGGCAAGGGCTAAAAAGGGTAAGTATCATTAAAAAAAATTGCTAAGATTTGAGATTGTCCCTATTGAATAGCTGGAAATGGAATGGGCTGCCCAGAGAAGTGGTTTTATCACCTGGAGGTATTCAAGAACGTTTTGATGTGGTACCAAGGGATGTGATTTAATGGAGAAATATTGGTGATAGGTGGACAGTTGGGCTGGAGCATCTTGGAAGCCTTTTCCAACCTTAATGATTCTATGAGTCTGTGAAATCACTGTTGGAACATCACCTCTGTTTTCCTGGGTAGAGTTGGGTCTTGATTCACTGCTCTGCTACAGGCTTTTGCAGGGAGCATGTACGTGTGCAGTAGCTATAGTATGTATAGCACACTTTCAAGTGGAAGTGGAAAAGCCACAAACAGAAAACACAGATCTCTGAAGTTACCTGATAGTAATGCTTCAGCAGGGTTTGAATCACTGCACTCGTGATATATGACCACACTTACTGTAGCGACAGAGAACATGGGGCCAGAATGGGCACTGTAAAATGTTGTGGTTCAAATGTTCAAAAGTTGCAGCATGTGGAAAAAAAAAAAGAACAAAAAACAACATGGCATCTTCTTTCCATCAGTCAATCAATCAATCGATCAAAAAAACCAAACATAAATCCTCCAACACTCAGAGCATTATTAAGATTCTTTCAGCCTCAAGCCTGATTCAGATGTGGAGAAGGAAAAGACCTCAAAGGAAATACTTCTAATCCTACTACAATCACTTTTCTATCAGACTATCCAAAAATATTTCAGAGAACAGTTTCAGAAATGGATTTCTCCTTCCATAATGGATTTTCATTCACTGACACTTTATTGATTTCAAGCTTTCCAGTAATTTGAATGATTTTTGCAATGGACCAATATGAAATCTCACTCCAAACAGCAATTTTATTTTACTCAGGAAAGAGAAATCTAATTGGCAGTTAGATCAGCTTTCAAAGTCTAAAGTAAAGTAAGACCCGTTAAGGTTTAGGTTCTCAGAGAACGCTCAGCTGTGATTTATTGTTCCAAGCTAAACCACAACCCAGAGTTAGGTAATTTTGCTACTTCCAGAATTTGCAGCTTTACTTAGATGTCAATGCTCTTGTTCTCGCAGAAGGGATCTTTCTGCTGAGCCAAGGGCATAAATCAGACTTTAAATTCAGAGCATTCTCAGGGCTACCTGCACTCCTAAAAGGATTTATTAGCTCTTAGCACCACTAGATAGTTAGCCAAACTGCTTTGGCAGAGTTACTTGAGGAAATGGAGATCTGACGGACAGCTTGCATGGAAGAAAAATAATGGAACGTTTGATAAGTCTAGGTAGGCTAATTACATTTAACAGATGAAGCAACACCTTTGCAAATGATGAGAAGGGTGTGTTAGCTCATATCTAGAGGGAATGTAATTTAGAAATTTCTGGGAAATGAGAGTTTCTGCAGTATCTATCCTATTGTGGCCAATAGGAGACAAGGGTGACTTCCTGAAAGAGCAGAAGCTCGGAAGTAGAATCCAGCAGGTAGTTTCCCTTGAATCCATTTATATATATGTTCTTATTGACTGTCACTGTTTCCTTTAATTTAATCTCTTAAAATGTCATTTATCCTACACCAAAAAGTGCTAGTGAGTAAGGCTCTTAAGGGATCTTTTAATCTCAGGGAAAAAGACATTCTTCAGAGAGACGTTTGGGAAAAGGTTTGCATAAAGAGATACGGTGAACAATGGAAGAAAACCATGTGGGCTGCTAACTGTGGAATCGATGTGGAAACAAGGAAAACAGTTTAATTGATCTATAGCATTTATTACTTGAACTGGTTAAGTTTTTGACTGAAGTACAGAGAGTACAACTCTGAGGCTTGCATTAAAAAAAGTGCATATTTTGAGAAGGAGCATTTATCCTTAATCTGTATGAATATGAATGTGATATCTATGTGCTAAAAATGATATTTTAGCCTGAGACAAATGGGTTAGCTAGCATGTTAGTCTAGTTTTCATTGCAAGCAAACAGCTCATAGATTTTTTTACTAATCAAGCCCATTGGCATTTCTAGATTTTGATATCCTTTCGTTAAGGCAAAGCTCCTGTCTCTCAGTGAGAAGCTAGACCCTTTATTTGCAAACCTTTTATCCTGAAGCAAAAATAAAAGTGGATTCATAAACAGACTTTTATAGCTGTGCTGCGTTAGTTGTGCTGCACCTTGTGCATTTGCATCACTATAGAACCCATGCTTCATACAGCAGAAGAAATGCAGTCTTCAGTGCATAGTAGCTGAAAATGGCAATGGGGAAAGGGAAAAAGACATATTTATCAGTCCCGCTTATTAGATAGTTGCAGTGGAGCAGAGAGGTATTTATCCAAGGTCATATAAAAGGAACCCATGTGGGCTAAAAAGCTTAGCTTGTGTAGGCCATGTGCCTCCTTTTCTTCATTCCAACAAAGAAAATGAAAACCTGTAAACTCATGGCAGAAACAGCTGGACAGAGGATAATCTCTAAGCATCATGCATATTTTCATTGTAAAGTGTTCATTACGGCTTGCATGCAATTCTCTGTGTTAAACCTGTTCATCTGAGGAGTGTGTAAGCAGCATATTTCTGTTTCTTAAACACTCCATAGTTTTGAAAGCCATAAAAGCAGTTTCATTCCAAGGACAGGTTTGCATCATTGCTTGCTAGGAATGTTTCTTATCTGAGTATCTGGGCATTGTTTTGTCTCACTGGGTGTTTGAGAAAAAAGGGATAGGGTAAGAGTAAATGGAAATAAATTTTTATGTGTCGGAATGCTGGCTAAGCTTGAGTTCAGTGAGAACTGCTGAATAAAAGTCAGATACTGCAAGCTCCATGCAACCAGTTCATTACCAACACACAGATTAAACAATATCTTGTCATCACAGTATGAGTTCAAAAGCAAACAGAAATCTGAACTAAAGTAGCACTAAAATAAGCAGTTCAAGCCTTCAGGTATGCAGCAGGAAAGAGGCATAACTTGATCAGCAAATGAAGTCAAGATAAAAGAGGGAAATCACTATTTTTCTGTCATTTCTGCTTCATCAGAAATGACAGTTTCCAAGGATAATGAGGGATAGACTTGCTTTCCTAATAGTCCTGGATGATGCACCTGAAAAGGCCAGCAGAAAATGAGTCATGCTGCTTTGTCACATTGTTGGAGCTTACAGGATGAATCCACAAGGTCACAAAATAATTTGGGAAAACTTTATAAACAACCTTTTGAGACACAATTTACCTTTAAGACACAAACGCTGATGCAACTGATTTCCAAAACACTAATGACAACCTCAAAACTGACATGGAAAGGTGTTAATTTTCATAGAAAGGTTCTGAAAAGTAATAGATATCATTATTTCCATTTGAGCACCAATTTTAGACTAAGATTGGACCATTAAAGAACTGCAAGATATAAAACTGTTTAAAAAAGCCTGGGTCTGTTTTAGCTTTCTGTTAGAGCTGGAGATCTGGGACAAAATTATTCAGGAATAAATCATGAGGCTAGGCTAGGATGGCTTTGAAGTTACCTGTGCCATAGTATAAATATATATTTATCTGCTCTAAGTAAATATTTGTAGATCCATAACTATAGATGGGTTTTCTTGTGCTAATGTATTTTATGACTAATCCTGATAATACAACACACACAAAACCTGTTGTTGTGGGTTTTGTTTTCTTTGTTTGTTTATTTTTCTGTGTGCCATCCAATAAATGTTTGCTTTTTAGAGTTAGATTCTGGTATCTTAAAATACCAAATAATTACCTGGGCATTTCTCTGGTTCTATCTACAAATCTAAGTGGTATTTAAATCAAGACTCTACAGAAACACTTCCACTCCTTGCTCAATCCTATCCTCCTCAGATGAAAGGATGAAACTAAATACCCCCGTGAGCAGCTAAGCTGGCACTGCTGGTGCATTAAATAAATACGGTCCATTGCAGCAGCTATTGCCCATCTTTTTCTGCCTTTTTCCTCCATCAGCAGAAGCTGCAGGCTGAATGTGTCGCTTCTGTCCCTGCAGCTTCTGCAGCTCAGGTAAACACTCATTTTTCTACTAGTAAAGCCAGGCTGGTAGACCAAAGCATCATCATTTGCAATGGTCTCTGAAAGCAGTAAGTGCACAGCTTCTTCTGGCCCTAGGAGAACAGTGCCACATGAATGGGACTGCCAAGAATACAGCTTCTGTCATGAACAGGAGAAAAATGAAGTCTACATCAAAATGAGCCGAGACTCGAAATGGAAGTCAATTTGCCTTACTGTGGCTTGGAACAGAAGCAGAAGCAAATCAACAAAATTGATTCTTTTTAGAACTTTTATGAACTGTAGACAAAAAAATTTTTCATTTGTACCAAAGTTCTCTGCCAGTTCTTCCGTTTGTTCACAGCCTGTCCACGTGACAAAGAAATCTGTATTACTTGTGGCAAAACTCTTTCCTCTTTTTTTTTTTCTTTTTTTTTTTTTCTAAATTTAAAATAGTAGTGCTATCAAAAGATTTTTACAAAAGTAATAAAAGAATAATGAAAAAAAAAATAGCCAATAATCACATTGGTTAAAGTGAAGTTTCTCATAATCTGAAAGACACCATTATTTTTTCATGGAGTGAAAAAAAAAAACTAGAAGCAATAACACCTTACAGTGGTCAGCTAGCAGTGAAAAACTTGCCACTTCCTGAAATGCATCTCATCTCCTTAATTGGGTGCTTTATGAACCTAATTTAGACTCAGCTGTGAAATATATATACTAGCATTTGTTTCTGCAGTAGACATGGATGCATGTTAAATGGGATCACAATTGCATAAGACTTCATTAGAAGTGAGGAAGGTTAGTGCACGTCTTTGTGATGGAAAGTGATCCTGGTTTACACTGCAAGCAAATTGAAATTATTGGTATAATATAAAAAGCAAATAGATCACTAGTTAGAATTTTTTGTTTGTTTGTTTGTTTTTTCCTCCCAAGATGTTTACTAATATTTGGAATGATTTAAAATCTGCTATTATGACACTTAAATGCAATTCTTTCCATGTGGAAATAATTTGTTGGCTTTAGAATATATCCCTTGGTATTCCCAGCTGCAGCCATGATGTTATACTACTGTAGATAGTGGAGTCAGCTGCAGAAATATTTTCAATGTTTATTTCCACTGTTATTCTCTTGACTGGGAAGGAAACAATGATGAAATACTCCACTGAAATATTTGGAATTTGCTTGGTTCTCAGATGTGATTAGTACTGAGCTGCTTATAATCTGTTCACAAGTTCTGCATTTGGGAAGAAAGCAGTTGAGAGTGACTGTTCCAAGTGAGGATGCTTGTGAATGGACTTCTAGATATGTTGCACCCACTCTCCATCTTTGCTTTCTAAACATACGCATGACTACCGCATAATTATGCTCTAGTTATGTTCAAAGACTGAGTAGTAAAACTTGGTTATGTTATATGTTTTTGGTACAGTCAAGCATGTTATTTGCTTCAGATTAATGGATATTGCTGATAAATTGGAAGCACTTTGTCCTGTTTTGGAAAATCTATGCTGTGTCAACTGTATTCTGACTACTGACTGACCAGTGTTCCTTAGACAATGAGAACTCTATGGACAAAATTTGATACATCTTCAAAGCTCCTGAGAATATCATAAGTTTGGAGACCATCAGCATATTGATAATACCAGTTAGGCATATTTTATGCCACGTGAACCTTTCAGATTTGAGAAATATCCAAATGATAATGAATTGGAGGCAGAAGACTATCACTTCATTTACTCAAAAGAATTGCTGATATGATGGAAGAGGATTATTTTTTATGCAACAATTCTATCTTGCCTTCTCTGCTAGAAGAGACTTTCTGAAAGCTTGGGAAACATATTAAGTGAACGTTAAAGGAGTTTATTTTATTACACTTGCATTATTTTGTAGATCTGCAAATACTGATCTAACATACCTTTATCTGCTGACAGTCCAGTAAAAATTCACTGTGATGCAATTTCAGTACTCAATTACTGTAATCAGTTTATGCTTGGTTATTGTTGAGGCTGATACAGGTGCAACTAACTTCATTCATTGCATCACTCACTGGCTCAGCTACAGCCACTAATAAGCCCTTTTCTGAGCCATCTGTAACCAGCTCTTATCTAAATTGGGGCAACTTTTGACATCCTGACAGAGGCCACATATCCACATATCCGCTCCCTGCTACAAAAACCTTGCCTAAAATGAAGTGTATCTATTTCACACTACTTCTCAGATGTTTCAGGTGAGAATTTAACCACAAATTCTTTCAAAAAGCAATTAAAAAAAAAAAATCCTCTAAAACCAAATGTGTTTTCAAGAGTAGCAAATCTTTCTCCATTAAGCCATGTCAACTCTTATCTCAAATATATTTCTGAGTTTGTCGCTTTCCATTTTTGTCCTAGTGCTACTGAATTAACCTTCTATACACACTATGATCTCAAAATCAAGCAGCTCTTAAGACCTTGAAGGTGAAACTGAATGAAGTGATTTTTTTTTTTTTTTTTTTTTTTTTTTTTTTTTCAGTTGGTTGGTTAAGAAGGGAAATGGATGGTGTAAAATAGAAAAGTTGGGCATAGCTGGCAACTGTGTCATTTTTATTGTAGAAATATCTGTAATGGAAAATAAGTTGTTCTTTCCTCGGTAAGCTCTCATGTCTGGGACATTCACCAATACTTAGAATTAATCTAGCAGTTGCTAGTCCTGGTTTTTTTTGTTTTGTTTTGTTTTGTTTTGCATGTGTCTTGTGCTTAAATTTTTGACTGAGTATAAAAATGGAAAATTAGTCCCTGAAGTTCTGCCGTATCTTCCAACATTCTCTCTGCAGCTACTATTTGCTACAACTGCCTTAAGGAATGACCATCTAAATCTCTTACTGATTTAAAAGCAAATGTTGTGTTTGTGATAGAAATTCAAAATGTACCCATTACTGTTGTATCTCTGAGTCTTTAATGAAGTCATCTTCATGTTACTTTGTCAATTAAGGTACCATATGGAAGACCTTATAAGGGAGCTGGCAATGGTTGACTGCCTGTACCACACACAATATAAATGAATATTGCTAAAAGTAACCAAAACAAACAAACAAAAAAATTTTAGCCCTCAGCTAAAGACCATTTGGGAAGATCAGTAGCTTTGTGTTTGTTTTTATTTCTATTTGAAGTTTGGATAGCCATGAACTGCCGGAATTGGACCTGTATCTGTTTGATTTATGTCATTTTTTTTTTCATTCCCCTTTCTCTTCCACTCTGCAATTGGAGCTTGACGCTCAACTTCAAGCAAACTTTTATTGGGGAATTTAGCTCATGGTTATAACCATGAGAACAAAAGCATATAACTTGGTGTCATAAGAAGTAAAAGTTATCTGCTAAGTGGGAAAGCAAATGGACAGTGAATTCTGTTCTCAAATTTTGATCTTTTAACATGCATATATTTTACACTCATGCTTTCTATGGATTAGCTCATCCAGTCCATCCAGACGGTCATTTTGGACCCAAGGAGATAGTCCAAGTACTCCAAACACCAAACACACCTGGGTGTTGGCTGGTCTGGCCCCCGGCTGCTGTGATGCCACTTTGGGCTGCACTTTCAACATAGTGTTGGATGTTCCTGTAAGGAGTTTCCCCATAGGTAGACTGTTTCACTATTTACTCCTTTCTAAATTAGATTGTCATGATAAGCTGTCAATGGCCATGCTTAGCCCTGGGCCAGTCTCTGTTTTTTCACAGTATTTAAAGCCAGAAAGTGACCTGCATAGTTCAGTATCAGAACAAAAAGGTTTTTAGCAAAAAGGAAAAAGCCAGCAACAACAAAACCAGAAGCAGTTAAGATAACATAAGCTAAGGATTGCTAAACTGAAGCATTCTTTATAACATTTACCATGCATTTTGTCACCACAGTATACTGTAAATATCATAGTTGCTGCTTGTTACTGTAATTTTTCAAGAACTTGGCATATGCTATTAATCTTGTTCTATTAGTGCTTTTAATGCTATTAAACTTAGACTCATGCAGTATTTTATTTTCATGATGCACATACTTACAGAATCAAGTAGCTATTTCACTGTATGCTTACGTGTACTTTGATGTTATGTTAGTATTTGGGAGCACTTACTTTCGATCTGTATGAATAGGTAATACTGGCAACATGCCTCTCTGAGATCAGTCCACACTGATTTAGCAGCTCATTAATGGAACTTTCAATCTTTTCTCCCTCAAGGATGTTGATACCATGGATGGAGGTAAGAGATCCCATGCTTTTATCAGTCAGTACAATTTCTAGTGCCCCTTGTGATTGTAACCATTTGTTCTTCTTGAATACAGATATTGTGTTTTATATGTCATGAACCATGAAAAGTACCTGTAGTCATCCAAAATAGTCAATGACCTTTCTGTGAGCTATTTAGTACAAGACTAAATTTTTAGTTATTTAAAACCCAGAAATGGAGCAAATTCGAATCATTTTTGCTCTTGTTATTTCAAGCTAAATGTGATTGGAGTGATTTTGGGTCACAAAATCCAGAAAAGCAAGCTGAGCATATATTATCCTAAAGTTACACTTGAAATATAATTTTTAATTTGTATCTGGTATTTAGTTGTATGCTAACATGTGCTTACTCAGAGGAGAGGAAAAGCCAGGCAGAAAGGCAGGATTGTGGAAGGAGAAACAAGACTTACAGTTGCAACCATTTGTGTTGGTGACAATCAAGTAACAGTCTAGTAACTTCCAGACATAGGTTGCAGAGGTTAATAACTTCAATGAGTACAGTTTAATAATTTAAAAATTCTTCTAATGCACCCTCTTTATTTGCATGCAAATTACAACAGATGCAAAGAGCACAATAACACTATTTGATAGAGCAACATAACCACTGCTACACACTTTCACCAGCAATGAAAGAGAGCTTGCATGCCATGCTCGTCAGTATCTGCACCAATGGAGGTGACCAACTGTCACCTTCCCACTGCTGAAATGCACCACCCACCACCACACTGTGCTCACATCCACTGTTTGGTCTCCATAAACATTTGTCAAATGTTGATACATGTCAGTGTGTGCCATTTTTCCACGCGGAGGAATTCAGTGACACATATTTGCTTCATACACACTTCCATGTCAGATGCTGTTTTGTCAGACTGCCCCTCTGCCACCATCTGTCACGTGGCAACAAAATGTAATGGGATACTGGCAGGAATAACATACAGAATATGGCAGAATACTGCAATACCACCACTACTTGCCTCTAATGGTGTGGGCCAACATCATAAAATAGGAACCATTGCTTTTGGAGCAGCCATTGTACTTTCATAGCTTTCTTAACACATATTTGAAAGCTCGTGCATAACCAGTGAAATAAAGAACAGCTTATGAAGTGCATTTCTGTAAGTTGCCAACTAACTTAAAATTTCTGCCTCTTTATGTGGAAAATTAATGAGTTAAGTATTATCATTCACAGAAGACATAGCAAGGTATATACAATAGCATTAATTCTATTCAAACTAGCTGAGTAGGCTCAGATTTCTCTAGGTATTCTGTGGTCAACCTAAGATTTGTGTCTTTATTTTTCTCCTTTTCTTAGGGGAGACTACTAGCAGCTAATTCATGAGACAGATAAATGGATGGACTCATCAAGCCTAGTAAATAAGACTAGCCCTTCTTTATAGCAGCAGAGGAACCTTTCCTCAAAGGTAGCACAGAAACAGTGCCGTCTTTAAAAAGGCATTTAAATGCACAGTCTTGCTGTTGATGTTACACTATGATTTAATATTTTTAGTATGGCATTAAAAGAGTATCAGAAGATCTCAGGAGTACTGTTCTGTCTTCTGGTAAATACAGGTCTTTAAAGTGTGGGCTTTTATAAAGATTTGTGGAGCAAATTGGTCACAATATTAACCATTATATCTAAGGTGAATGTTGGTAGGACTTTGAATCAGAAAGTAGGGGTTATGGATTTTCATGCCCTGTGATGACAAGAGATGGCACACACAGCAACAATGTCCTTTCTATCCTAGCTTTTTGCAATCCTTGAATTCCTGCAGTGAGTCGTTAGTGCTTACCACATCTTTTTCTCCATTCCAGTATCTGGTCAGTCTCCAAATACACAAAACTCATCTCATGAAGCAGAAGGTTACTTCTGTAAGAAAATCATTACGTATCACTGAGATTCTAGACTTCATGGTAGATTGGGCACAGGAGAAGGAAGAATCCAGTTGTAATACTCACATTGGCTGAAGTGTACCCACACTCCTGAGCAGCTGTATCACTGTGTACTGGCTTGCACGGCAAATAAAAATCTGCAACACTGCAATAGTAAATTTCAGTACTCGCTTTTGTGTATAACACAAAAATTTGGCATGAGAGCCCAAACTTCAGCTCAACCTGAAGTAATGACCACGGCCAGGACACAGTATATTCTATAGTTCTATAGCTGCAGTTTTGGGAGGGGCTGTGTAGTGTGGAGGGGTTTCTTGCTGGATTATGCTGTCTAAGGAAACACTATTTGCAGTTTTCTTCTGCTTCCTGCTGAAAGGGTGCAAAGGATCCTAAGTATTGTGCTTTATTTAATTTTCTGATTAATTGAAAGAGACAAACAGCTTTATTCTAAACCCTCCTACAACCCATTTCCATTAATATACATCCAGCACCACCCCATCAACATCCAGATTCTCTTTCTAATTATTTGTAAATTTAATTGAAAGCTGATTGTACTTATCAATGTATTTGTTAGAGTTTATGTAATTCAGATGAATAGCTGCATTCACTTGCACAGGAACCGAACTAGCCTGTAATTTTGATAGAAAAATCTATCAGATAGAAACACTATCACTGTAAATAACTGTGAAAGCCACAAATAAAAACTGCATAGTTCCAAAAGATTACAGTTTTGAAGTAAAAGTCACAAATCTATTTGGTCACGTTTGGTTTAGGACTAAAGAAGACAGTGAAAAGAAATACAGCAATGAAGCATTAGTATCTTAGAATTTAAAAGTGAAAGCATGCTTTTACTATCACTATTAAATATTTCTTTCCCTGCACAATGCAGCATTATTGGGCATGTATATTTAAAATCCAAATGTCATGAGCACAGGCTGGGTTGATGCTTTTGACAGGATAAAAGTGCTTCAGCCTATTAAAATTGTCACAGTGAGTGTATGAGTGAGGAGACACAAATCTGTAGTTTAGAATACAAGCAGAAAGTGTTCCTCTAAAGGTGTAATCAGAGACTTATCCAGCTGGCTTAGCCAAGAATATCTTTCATCTCCTGATCACTGTGCACCATGTTTTATTCAGGTCACACTTGCACAGAACTTTCACGGTGTTCTCCTATTTTCTGAGATAATTTACTTTCATCTTGATCTCGAGTAACTGCCCAGAGCTGGTTTCGCTCATCTGTAACACAGAAGATATTACATCAGTGCTAAAAGTGCTTATGCAATACGAACGCTTTGGAAATACCATCAGAAAGTATACATGCATGGGAGTATTAATACATTAATTTCGAGCTGCTGAAGCAACCTATCTGAGCTTTGAGGTTTTTATAGCAAGGGTAAGTTCTGCTTACTTGCTAGAAAATTCTCATATGCATACAAATAAGACGGGGCTAAGCTATACTGCAGAAGATATATCATTATTTTACAGTTACATTAAATTAAAGTGAAGAGATGAGTGGTAAGACATATTTTTATGATGTCAAGTTTCTGCTATAGATTTTTTCTCTTTTGCCTTTACTGGACTTGTTCATTCCTGCTTCCATCATCTTTCTTCCTCACTGCCCACATTCAAGCTTATTTTATTTCTCAGAAGAAAAAGTTGCTACTTCTGTCTTTCTAATTTACATCTATTTTAGGCCTTATTAGTGGAGTCTTTATATTCAGTGATTCTTCATAGATTGTGACTTTCTTGGACTTAGATTTTCTCTTTATTTCTAAGAATGGAAGAGTTGGGGTTATAATCATGAATGTTGCTCCTGGCAGTCGTTAGGAGGAGAAAATGGAATCTCAGGTTTTTAACACACAAAGTTTGCTACAGTTCTACATAATTCTTGCTCCTGAAATTCAAAAGGGAGAAAGACCACCCACAACTAATGTAAGAGAGTTTCAGATTTAAAAGAACTTTCATTTATATAATTTTAATACATTTTGCCACATAGAAAAGGAGCTCTTGTTCCTTATTATTTCCCCATAATTTTAGAATTTTTAGCAAGTTTTCTCTCCATCACAAAAGTCTTGGAACAAGATTTTTCATAAAGAATATTTCCTTGGACATAGTTAAAAAGTATTCAGCTATAAGATAGATAATTCCTCTTAAATGTAGAATAGTGAATTCATTTCCAGGAGTGCAAATAAATGCGCATTCAAACAAGCCCTGTATGACACCATTGTAGCATATTAGGAACAAGTATTTCCCTAAGAACCCTTTCAGAGAAAAAGATCTCACACATTGTTTTGTCTCGAGGGCAGTAAGAGATAACAGCTTGGAAGTGAAAACAGAATTTTGTAATAGCTGAAGAGATTCTGAGCAATAGATGGGCTGCTGTTCTACAGAATTACATATGCAAAATAAGCCACAAATAAAAGAAAGCAATAACTATTGCAGTAAGCCATTGAGTATTATTTTTTTTTTGGTAAAACTGTTGAAGGGGAAAGGCATGGGCAAGAGATGAGATATATTACATATATATCAATAATATATCAATATATAGAGATTTGCAACTAATAAATTGAACATTTGCCTTTGAGTTAGTTGCATTCCCTGTCCTATTCCCATGGATTAAACTAAAGTTTGCAGACACTGTTCTGATAATGGCACTACTGAGTTTAGTAGCACTATTCTAATAGCAAACTTTGATTCACATATAAATAAAGGAGCAGCAGCTGTATCCCATCCATTCTTTGTACCTTAGGAAAGTAATGACTGCAGGCTTGCAAGGAGGAACTTGACTACACTTTTCAATCACTCTGGAGTTTTCTTCTGATGATTTCAGAACAAAAACCTTCTACTTCTGTACGCTAATTACACAAACCTCAGCCTCAGTCTAGCCGTACTTAGTATTAGAAATTTTAATGGCTGAATTTGTGGCCTACCACAGAGTTCATTACTACATTTATATTCTAGAAGGCATCACTCAAAGGAAACAGTGTCAGCCAGAATCTAATTCCCAAATATTTTTTAATATGTCTGAATTCAGTGTGTATCTTATTCATGTTATGCCTTACGTTTTGATGTGGATTTGTCAAGCCAGCATGCATGCAGGCAAATTTATACACGTACTCTAATCAGACTTCCTACCCCTTCAGGAGCTTTGAAAAGATGTAGCCTTTTTATCCCATTTTTATTCATTGATCCATTCATCCTTGAAGCAAAAGACATATTATATTTCATATCTTCAGCCACAAGGACCTCCAGCCTCACTGAGGAATTTTCTAAACCACTGACTCTAATTTCCATATTCTGGGGAGAACAGTAGAATGCATTAGATTAATATCTGAACTTAGTAAAGCATTTGATACCATTGCTCACAAGAATTATTCATGGAAATAATCTATCTTGGCTTGGCTATGACCCTTTGGAGGAGTTTATACTTAAGCATGCTTAAATGTAAATGTCTATGAGGAAGCAGTTGATCGAGGGAGCAATCATGTCAACCCCAGACCTCGAAAATAAAGTTAATGTCACTTATCCTACTCAAGGGATCAAGTACATAAGTTTAGAGGCAATATAGTGTTTGAAAAGTGCTTTGTTATTAATGCCTAGAAGATTCTGGCTGACATTCTGATTTTTAATAGTCACAGTTTTAGGCTTACTTGCATATAAATACAAGCTTACTTAATTTCCCCCGGAGGACACTAGGTGCATTTAATCAATTAAAAGAATAATTTATAAACCATTAAGAATGCTCTGCCAACAATTGGCAGCACTCAGTCAATTCCCAGAATGAAATAATGCTGCTGTGGTGTCACTAGCAAAAAGAAAATGCCATCCATACCTCTTCCATTGTAATTCCAGAGAAAGAAAGACCAACAGACACTATAGCGATGGGTAGAGTTGAAGTGAAGTACAAAGGTGAAGTACAAATGCCTTGGAACTGTAAAGGGGAGGAAGATTTGTGATAAGTGACAATTTTTATGCAAACATGAGAACTTAATGTTACTAAGGAGTTTACCATGTCTTGGCAGAAAATGGGACTCAATTCAAACTCAAATTCATTTAGACCTCAAGGTGATAGGTGGATGGTTGGCCTGGATGATCTTGTAGGTCTTTTCCAATGTTGGTGATTCTATGATTCCATGATTCTATGCTGGAGATAGTATATAACATCACTTCTATTGAGAGAGAATCACCATGACTGTATCTCCTTGACTACAGGTGAAAATAGTCTCCCTTACACTCTAATGAGTTCTTGCAGAGGTTATTTCTGGCTACTATTTCTTACTGTTTCTTACTGTTTTTACTTCTGTGTTCCAAGCCAGTTCAGGGATAGAAGCTCCTGTCATCTCCTGACAAGCTATGAAAGAATGGCAAGTTGTTTCATTCAGGGAGTTCATCTGGGAAATACTGTATGCCACACTGGAATAGCAGTCTTGGAGCCTGCCTGGTTGTTGTGCTTGGATATTTGGGTAGTGGTTGGACACAGTAACACTTTCAGAACAAGTCACCTACTGAGCAAAGGTATTACTGAGAATCAGGAAAACAGAAATTAGTGTGTCTTGCTGTTGTTATTGTTGTAGAGAGAGGCAAGGTAAACTTCATTCCAACTCTCAATTAAAAAGCACTCAGAATAGATGCATTTATCTAATTTATATCCACTTGCTTATATTTAATTTACTTGTAGAAATAAGGATGATAAACAGGCATTCATGCACATTAGTTTGGACACTTTAAGGGCTTTCACATTTCCAAAAATCTACACTAAATATCTCCTGTAATGCAGCAACTGACAACAAAAGCTGGGGATCTTGAGGTTTCTTTAAGTGAAGCCTGAGCATGAATTTGCCTGGTATTGACAAAGTTTGATGCTTTCTAACATATACGTTTGAGTGTTTGACACAAATTTTATTCCTTGAAAATGACTGCAGCTATTAATTTAATGGGAAGTTAAATTTGCTGTAGCCAAAGTGCTTTCCTCATTTTTTTTTTGCGTCCTGATCAAGTACAGTATCAGGGTCGCTAAACTATATCTTTATAGTTTAATTACACATCCCCATATGCAGTTGACTAAAGCATTAATAATTTTGACCTCATAGGAAAAAAATAGCTTTAAAGAAATGATATATATCAGAGTTTGTTAGGTGCCTTATTCCCCTTGAAGAAAAACTTAGTGTGACCCTGACTGAGAAGATACAAGGTTAATGGAGATGCTGACATTTAATGTTAGTAATAAAGATTTCAACATATGGAAAGCCAACTATTTACAGCTTAAGCATTGAGAAATTGGCTTTATACCTAGTGGCTTCTTGGATTATATTTTTATGGGTGACATACACACAATAAGCATTACTTACTGCTTACTGCAAACTCTATAGATATTATTGTGCTGAACCTTTGAAAGGCTAGTATCTCACAGAACACAATAAAAAGTAGTTATTTTAAAAAACACTCATAGCTATAATGCATATATATATTTTGTTTTCTTACTACATTTTTAAAATAACTTTCAGCTAAAAATACGGCTTTTTTTTTCTAGGAGTTCCTTATGTTTACTTGTAGGTATTGTCCTTTTTACTGACCTCCTCATAAAACCAGCCTACAAATTCATACATGAGATTGCTATTGCAAGTAGCGGCTCAGTGGAACAGAGGAGCCCCTTGCACTTATCCAAAGGAGTGCTGTAGCATAATGGTTCCTTCTTAATCTTTTAAATAGAAAGTCTTTTTAAAGCTTCAGTAGTTCTTTCTGTGAACACAGTACTGTGATAGTATTTTGTAAGGCCTGCTGTGTTACACCATTTCACAACTGGGAAATCTCACTCTTCCATATTACAGGTTATGTTCCAGTAATACATTCTTTGAATTTGAATTTAAATAACTTTTTTTATACTATATGTCAGTAATTCAAGACATGGTTATTGCCAAAAATGAATAAACTAAATGCATGGAATGTTTTAGTAATTATGAGAAACCCATCAGATGTATCAGGAGTCAAAATTATATTTTTGCTATTGCTAGAATTAAAGGAAGCATATAATCTTCCACTGTGCTTCCATCTACCCATGTTACTGAGGTCACAGATCTATGATGTCATAGAATCATAGACTTGGAAGGCACCTTTAAAGGTCACCTGCTTCAACTCCCCTGCAGTGAACAGAGACATGCACAGCTCCATCAGATGCTCAGTGCCTGGTCCAGCCAAGTCTTCAAAGTCTCCAGGGATGTGGCACGCACTGCATCTCTGGGCAATCTGTCCTTCTTGTGTCTTTTTTGCTTGGATTTGAAGGTTTTTTTTCATCTGGCCCTATCTTTGGGAGAAGACAGATCTAATATGAATTTTTGCACAGTAATACGAGCTGGAAGAAAAAAGAGGGGCTGAAAACAAAATGTTTGTCAGGTTTAAGATAAAAAAAATTACCTATCCTATCTTCAGATCCTTTTATTCTTTGTTGAAGATTTTGGCAGCAAAAGCATCATTTGTCATGTTAGTATGGAACCCTTGCTTTGATGCTGAGCTTTCTCCACTCTGTGTTACACTGATAGAAGCTGCCAAACTCAGAAATTTGTGAGCTTGCCTTTTTCCCCTCCACTACTATAACTGTCTATACAATAGCGAGGACACAAAGGTTAAATGACAACAGATAGTGCCAATAAAATAAAATTGGATGAGTGATGTAGCATGCTAGCAATATCTGAGAACTAGGCAACTCAGTAAAGGTCACTGATGTGCACTGCAAGAAATCATGAATTAAGAGTACTACAAAATACGTGGGAATGGAACGTCTGTGAGAGCAGAAAGTGTTAGAAAGGCCAGGAACTTTGTGGTGATCTTAGACATGATTTTAAATTCTCACTATAGAATTTTGAGAACTTTTTGTGTTGACCTCAGCCAGCTCCAGCTGCCCACTCATCTCTTCTCTCACTCTCCCTCATCAACAGGATAGGCAGGAAATAAAGCTCAGAGGCTGAGATAAGGATGGAGAATTCACACCTCAAAACAGACTCAACGTGTGGAAAATCCATTTTGTTTATCAGGAATTAATAATAGAGTAGGATGCTGAGAGAGAAATGCAAAACCTGAAACACCTTTCTCCCCCTGAAACTTCCCAGGCTCAGCATCTCTCTTTCACTCCTGGCTTTTCTACCTCCTATTCTGCCAGAGCAGTGAAAGGATGAGGAACAAGGGGCAATGTTCAGTTCATAACAGCTCCTCTCTGCTATTCCTTCTTCCTTTCCCCTGCTCCAGTGTCAATCTCTTTATGGGCTGCCCAGGAACCTCTGCTCTGGCACTGGGGGCATCTCCTCCCCATCCTTCTTCCCTAAACCTGGTGCAGAGCTGCTTCTCACACCTGTTTTCCCCTACTCCACACTTATGTGCAGTAGTATTTTTTGCTTTCTAAACTGTATTACCATGGAGGTGCAACCAGCACTGCTGATGGGCTCAGATGTGGCTGTGCTGGTCCTGTTGTGGAGCCTGCAGGAACAGGAACTTGCTGGCATTTGGTTGCCCCTGGTCTCTCTTTCATATGTGACCCACTGATGTCAACACAATGCCACATAAACCACATGTGTACATTTGTGTGTACCTGTCATGATTTTTCAAAGGAGAAAGGACAAAATGTTTTTGTGAGACAAGCATCTGAGAACATCTTATTGTTTTGTTTAGAAATTTTAATTCATTCTTTTGTGCAGTTTGTTCCATTCCCTCTTTTTCTCCTATCTCTCACTATCCCTAAAATATCCAAGAACTTTCCTTCCAGCCCTCAAAAATTCTTGAGCTAGCAGCACTGGGATGTAGCTGACTTTTTCCTTTGGGGAAAATGGTAAATGGGTGATCACAGATAGCATTCCTCAGCTCCAGGCAAGACAAGTCTGGGAATCTAGAGGAAAGCTGTTCTGCCCCTGGCAGACATACTCAGGTCCAGACTTCTCAGCACTAGATTCCTGAAACTGCTAACATCAACCTTCAGGGAGAGTTCTGGATGTATGAGGCAGACAATATAGATGATATAATACAGAGAAGATTGAGGCTTGATCCCACATAAAGATACTCTGAAAAAATTTGGTCCAGGTGCTTGAACCAATCTTACTGGTTTTCTTACTTCTCAAAGAGTCACATTCTTTTTCCTATTTATCATAGAATCATAGAATCACCAAGGTTGGAAAAGACCTCCAAGACTGTCTAGTCCAACTGTTCACCTGCTACCAATATTTCTCCACTAAGCCATGTCTCATAATACAAAATCTATAAAACATTTTTTAATACCTCCGGGGATGGTGACTCAACCACCTCCCCAGGCAGCCTGTTCCAGCACCTGACCATTCTTTCAGAGAAGAAATTTTTTCTAACATCAAACCTTTTCATGTAATGTTATACATTTCTGATCTTCTTATTTCTGGGATACGTTTTCTTTCTCTCAGTTTTTATTCATACAAGCTCCCATTGGATCCAGCTAAAAGATTCAGTCCTTCTTTTCCACAGACTCAAAAATTGTAGCTAAAGCCATTTCCACAGTGATATAGTTATGCATCTCCTTCATACTCCTGTCTTATTTGTTGTGCTTATTCCTCTTCCTAATGTAACCTTGGTAACAGGAATTGTGATACTTAAACCAAACAGCTTCTTTAATCAACAGTCTTAGTACAGACCATGAAGTCTTAATTCACATCAAAACTTTAGTCATAATTCACACTATTTGCAGACTGAGCTACATGTAAAATATGCCTCCCTGGGACTGTCTTCTGTTTGGGCTGTTCTATTTGTAGTGTGTCGGTAGCTAAATATCTGATGGAAAGCAAACATTCCATCCTGTTTTGAACACTCATGTGACCACAGTTAATTTTTCAGGTGCCTGTTGAAAATGCTGACAAATTGAGAAAAATACTGGCACTGCCTCTGAGGTATGCCACATGCATCTTATGAAAGTCATCTTTAAAAAAAAAAAAATCCAATCTGACCTACAGATTGCATTTGATTTTCTTGTTGTCATGGGCACTTCATCCTAGAATCTTCCGTTCAGTTGGCTGAAAAAACAGAAGTACGTTTTCAGATAAATGAAGCTGCAATATCACACTTCATCCCTTCCTCTTCTCCTTGTTTTCTTTCAGAAAGAAGCTGATGTCTGATCTGTCAAGGTCACACACTGGAAAGTATATAGTGCAGATGCTGGAAGTTGTCTAGCAGCCTGAAAACATTTGTTTTTATCACAAATAAATGGTTCAGTTAGTCCTCAGACTGTTTATGTCTCTGGGTCCTGACATTTTCAAATGACAATAGGAAGAAAAAAAATAGTGAACTAGAGCTGTGGCTGCTGTTTTATATACTGCATGAGCAAAATTAATGAATCTGTTTCCTAGGGTATAAGGTTATGAAGTAAATCAGTGAAAAAAAGGAAGGTAGGAGTAGGAAAACAGTTAGCAACATGAAACATCATACACTAAAATATAGTGAGGACAGGAACAGGCTGCCCAGAGAGTTTCTGGAGTCTTCTATGGAGATATTCAAGACCTATCTGGATGCCTGTCTCTGTGACCTATTGTAGGGAACTGCTTTAGCAGGGGGGTTGTACTCAATGATCTCTTGAGGTCCTTCTGACTCCTGCAATTCTATGATTCTGTGATCTGTCCAGTTTAGAGATAAGGATGTGATGTAAGTCCACATCAAAGGCCTTACACGAGTCCAGGTAGATGACTTCAGTTGCCCTCCCTTTCTTTCTGCCAGTGCCATCAGCCCATCATAGAAGGCTACCAGATTGGTCAGGCACAATCTACCCTTGGTGAAACTGTTCTGGCTGTCTTGGATCACCTCCTCATCTTGCATGTGCCTTAACATATATTTCCAGCGGGATTTGTTCCATGGTTTTCCTAGGCTCACATGTAAAATAATATATTTGAAGTAAAATTTGTTAGTTTTTTCAGTAAACATGCAGATTAGTCAGAGCTTGCATAGCCTGACCTTTTTATATATAGAAGAAAAAGAAATGCCCCTACTGCTCAAATGGCAGAAATGCTCAAAAAAGGTTTTCCTAGCTATTTCTGATTGATGTTTCCCTTTAATCTCCCTAGATATTTATTTTTGTCTGTAAAACTTACAGCACTTTTCACACAAGTGAATGGATAATTATTTGTACAGCTAAGCTGCTTTGAAGCCTTTAAAAAGAGTGAAGAATAACTATTTGCACACTCAGGGAAACAGAGTAGTAATCAGAGAAAAATTAACCTTATATTCCATCTGTTCAGGTCATAAGGGGATTTCAGTATTTTATTTAAAAATCAGAGAGAGCTTAACGATCTTTTCTAAATATGCTAAGGCATATGTTTTAGAGTTAGTTTCGGTAGGATGAATCACCACAAAAATATCAGAAAGCACCACTTTCCTAATGTTATTAATGTAAATGGCACAAGAGGTTCCTTAAGGAGATTTTTGAAACTTTTTCGATGAAGTCACAGTCTGTGGAAATTCTGTTGAAGTTCTGCTTAGCCAAACCCACTGGGCTTCAGGATGCAGAGGTCTCCCTCTTCCTTCCTGGCACAGCAGTTATGATTTGGATTCACTCCTGGACCTGAGGAATCCCTCCCCCAGGCCTGGGGGATGAGTGGCGACTGCACATCCTTCAATCCACTTCCACCTGGCAGTAAGGGCAAACGTGTGGTCCAGGGAGGAAGATTCTCTTCATGCTGTGTTTTTTTTTTTTGTTAGATGCAGCATTGTTTCATGTAATGACTGTTCATTTCCCAGGACTTGTTCAGTTACCCAAAACTGAGGACAGGGCTTGATGTTTGTGTAACTTAGCGTTACTTGTCTGATTCTCCAGTCTGTTTTAATATCTCAATTTAAAAGACCCATAAAGATAAAAAAAAAAAAAAAAGGAGAATTAAAATGGTTATTAAATTTACATTTATTTTCCCTCTATCACGTACTTCTGTACTTATCAGAAAATATTTTGACAAGTCTAATTTTTTTTATAATCTTTGTTACAATATGGTTAAATCTTCCTGACTGTATGCCAGAAGTTTTAATGCCACTTTTCCCCCGTGTTTACCAACAAGAAGACACTATTATAAGTGAATTTACCAGTACAATACACTAAAAGCAAAGGACTGCTTTTATTCAGACTCTAAATTTAATTCTTTTTATCTTCCTGATCAAAAGTGTTTTCAAAGTCTATCTTCTATACATGTTCTTTATCTTTTTTTTCTTTCTCCTGTAATCCACTGTGAAGTACCTCTGACTATCTACAACAGTGTCTGGCATCCATTTCCACATATCTTGCATTCAACTTTCTCAGCCTTGCGCTATGCCAAACTTTTATACAGACTGTTGTCAGAAGGGTGACAACTATGTGTCTCCCAAGGATATAAACCAAAAATTGCTTTCTGTTGCTTAAGTATAATTCATGAAACCATTGATTGGATATATCTAATTTCCATCAATAGCCATATGATAGAAATGTATGACAAATTGACTTAAAACTGGAAAACAAGAACATGTGACCTATACACTAAATTACCTGACATTAATACTAAATACACTCTCAGACAATGAAGTCAAACATGCTACTGAAGTGATTCTACATCAAGAACTCTGGTCACAACAGAAAATCTGGATAGACTCTGTCCCCAAACCTTGTTTTATCATATCAATTCAGAAGATTTAATGACCTCCAATCACCCATATCTCTGATCTAAACAGCTCACACGTGCAATTTGTAAAATCAGAGAGTGTATGAAATACACTGACCTTCAAGATCATCCTAGCCAGAGCACAGGCTTTGGGATTGTGAATACTGAATTTCCACAAGCACATCCTTGTATTAGAGAGTTTACTGGGGCTCGTGATTTGCTACCTTACAGTTGCAGTTGTTGAGGCATTTGCTTTCTAAACGGTCTCCTCTTATCTCAGCAGACTATAGATGATGTTCTTTTGGTATTATAGAGATGCGTATACTTATCATCTGATCAAGAATAGGTGCAAAGATAGGAACTATATGCAGTCCTGTGCTGTCACTCCAATTCAGCATATGGACAGCCTGAGTTGGAGACCTGCCAGAGGCCTTTACCTTGACGATGGTGCAGATAGCCAGGAGTACAGATGCACAGTGATATTTACCCGACACGCTACAGATACCAGGTACAGGAAGTTTTGTAGTGGAGCTTATATTGCAAATGCTTGGTGTTTGCATATGTGAACATTAGTGACATTCAACTACCAGAGTAATAGCAGCTTTTGCACTGAATTTTGCCCAGCAACCTGATGAAATTGGAAAAGTGGTGTCTTGGCAGTGTGCCTCCTTAGGCTATTGGATCAACAAGCGTGAACTTGTGTGGAACTGAACTGGCAAGTCCTTAGCTTTGTCTAAAACATGAAAGTAGTGCTGATCCCTTTGTGGTACCCAGTAACTTTATGCAGAAATGGCAAGCCAAAATCTCACAAAGGCTGGTTTTGGCATTATTTCAGAGAGCAAAAGGTGTTGAACTAGAGACGGTATAAAAGAGCTCCAGGCCTTTGAAAAGCTCCCAGTGTGACTTCTGCTCAGGTGTCTTGTGCTTGCTTCTACAATCAGCAAAAATGAAATGCTAAGCCCCAAACCACAGGGACATGTAGTTAACACATGAAAACTATCCAGATGGTTACCATCTTTCTACCTGTGCTTTGGCCAATTTGTATCTTTGTGTACAGCTTTGACAGCTATTAAATCCTCTTATTTTTAACAACGTTTTTGGAATTCATTCCATTTTCGTACTAAGAGAACCAAATTGCTGATGTGGAATGGAATCCAAAACTCACTGAACTCAGCAGAAAAAACATCACAGCCAGACTATATCTTGGAACAACTAATTGGTGCCTGAAGCTATTCTATAACTGACATCATACTATTTCACAAATGGAATTTAGTGCTGAGAGGAAAGGCATCTATAGAACTGCACAAAACTTAACAAGAGCAAGTCTTGGATTCTGCACCTGGGGTGAGGCAGCCCTGGCTATAGAGACTGGGAGGTGAGACACAGGAGAGCATCCCTGCATAAAGGGATCTTGGTTGATGGCAGGTTTAATCTGAACCAGCAGTGTATCCTGGAGCCAAAGGCCTGACCATGCTGTGGGTACAGCAGACCCAGCACTGCCAAGTGGGTGAGAGGAGGGCTTGTTCAACTCTGCTCTGCTCACCTCCACCGCTGGGTGCAAGTTTGGGTGTCACAACATAAGAAAGACATAAAAGATTAAGAGAGCATCCTTCGAAGATGGGGAAGGGTCTAGAGGACAAGAAATATGAAGAATGGCTGAGATCCCTTGGTTTGTTTGGCCCAGAGAAGAGGAGGCTGAGGGGATGTCTCGCTCCAATTTATAGGAGGGAGAGGAGGTTCTTTTATTATCCATATACCCGGCGTGAGATTAAGAAGCAACGGTTCAAATGTTGGTCCGACCAGTTTATTACAAATCTTAATCAGGGGAAATGGAGAAGGGGAGGACGGACACTATTATGAATTAGGGTAATGGGGGAAGGGAAGGAGGGCAATAGAAAAGATAGAAAAGAAAAAGCAAGGGGTCTTTATAGGCAGCAAGAGGGACATAGTCACCACCATGGATCCAGCGTGGTTCATAGTTCAGTCTTTGATCTTCAGTAGCAGTGGGTCGTCGGGCATTGTTCTATTGACAATGAAGGACGATGAAGCACACCGACCATGGTGCATTTTTTAATGCTTCAAAGTGGTTTAGTCAGCTATCTTTGGAGTGACAGCTCAAATCCAAAGTGGTCGAGTCAGCTCTCCTTTGAGTGGCAGCTTCTGGCTCTGGGATCTCAGCAGGAAATTCCTTTGTTCTTATCTTTCTGGCCTTGCCAGCAGATAAGAGGAAGCAGGGGGGCACCAGCTTGTATCTTGCCTTTGCAGGATACAATGGTATCATCCCCCAGCCTTCCATAGCAAACAGGAGTTATTTGGTCACAGGCTAGGTCTTCTGCCAGTAAACAGTCCTGAGCACTGTCTTCTGAAGGCAGACAGCTCCAAAGATGTAAAATTGTCCACACAGCAATGTTGATTGCCACACAACACCCATCACTTGCCTCCTCAACAAAATACTTAAGGAAGCAAGCTTTGAGCCAAAAAAACAAAGGATTATCACAGGGGACACCTCATGGCAGCCTCACAGGGATGGGAAGGGGCACAACGCTCTCAGATGCATGTTTTGGATTTTGGGAGTTCCTGCGTGGAGCTATGAATTGCACCTGATTTTTCTTCTGGATCCCTTTCCACAAGGATATTCTTTGATTCTATGATACTGTGATTCTAACTTTATTTCCACACTCAAGCTTTTTTCTCCATTGGCTTGACTTACTGGGACTAGATATGGTTGAACATGGGGTGGAAGGCATTCTAGAATAGCCTGGTTCAGTCATATAATTACACCATACAGTCTGACATCTTCGTATAGTGTAAATAAGTACCTTTGTAAATAAAATGCAATCACATTTTATTTACTCCAGAGCCCCAGTTGGCGTGTAGTCAAGGAATACACTGACTTACTCAACAGGAAGAAATTCATGCTGTGCAGCTATGCTGCTTCTCATACTTAAGTTAATGTTTTTTTTTAAAGGTGCCCACTACTGCAGTATCTTAGTTTTCAGAGATCCAAGAGCTGACAAAAGCTGCTAACAGCCATTTACAGTTTTTTCTTTACCTATGAAAGTATTTTATTTTAATGTTCTTATATAACATTTGTCTGTTCAAAGTATTTCCAAATCATGTTGAAGGCTAACAAGCAGGGCTCCCATGCTGTCTTGGACAAGTGGTGTGAAACAGTTCTCCACATCACAGGGTTAGGTGTATCATGGAGAATTCTGGGTATCTAACAGACCGGCTCGGTTTAGTTTTCTTTGTGAAATCCATTTCAATCAAAGGCCCTGCTGGCAATAACATCATTATTCAAGCTGGGAAGAACCATTCAGTGTTGATAGGATTTGATTTCTTTGAGACTGTACCCCCACAATGTGTTGCAATTTTGCACCGAAAAAAAAAGAAAAACCAACAAAAAAAAAGGTGATTTAATCCACTGTGGATATAGCAATTACAAATAGTGTTCACAAAACTGAACAGAATTCATAATTGAGCAGACATATTCTCCAGAGTGTCATACTGTCATTCAGTCACAGCACAGCTGGGAAAAAGAGAACTAAAGAAGCTAAGTAAAATAACTGATTTGGATGATTAAAATGAAAATGGTTTATTATTGCCACACAGAAGAGATTGCCAGCTTTCTCTCCCTTGGTTTTTACTGTGAAATGAAAACACAGAACTTCAAAATATTTAATTTTGACTAAAGAGGCTTACCAGCTCAAAATTGAGAAAACCTGTAAGGTGATATCACTGCTGGAGCACCCTCTACAGCATGGAAGTCTGAATATGAGAGGGAAGCTTGTGTGCAGAAGCTTGAAGGAATAGAGATGAAAAACTGATGGATTTGGCCCCTTGACTAAATCCTAGAGATGTCTGTGGCCATATTTGCTCAGAATTAATCTCACTGCTGAAATTAAATCTTTTGGAGGATCATTTCATAATCATTGCTAGCCTTGCTAGTCAACTTAAGCATGTACACGAAATATCCTTCCCATTTTTTAAGCAAAACGGAATCAAAATATAGTTTGAAGTAAAAAGTGAGAGTTCATTTTACTGTGTCTTATCTAGCTGATGCTTATGACAGCAAAGAGGGATTAAGCAAGCTCTATTGCTACTTCATCCAGCATGTGGACCCTGCCATGGTAGCTGGCTTAGATTACAAGAGGCTTCCATCATAGTCTTCTTCAGTTATTATCTTTGTGTCTCATTTAAACCTCCTTCCTTTGTTTTTTCATCTGAAAAGTACTAATTATATTCTGCTTGTACCAGTACCATGAAAAGTAGTAAAATAATTCAGAAGATATTGAAGAGGAAAAAATGCATTTACCTGTACATCGCTGAGCAATTGAATAGAAGATTATTTTTGTTTGTCACATTACCTTAGCTGGAAGTGAAAACTGCCAATAGAGAAAATGGAACGGCCAATCAGATAGGGGAAAAATATTCTTTATAGTCTAAGCACTGAGTTTCTGTCATCCTTTAGTCTTCATTAATAATTTTTCCCTTCTCTTCTCCCTCTCATCATTTCAGAGTTTAAGCTTTATCAGAATAGCAGAGTGTATTCCAGCTCTGATTGATTAACAACAAACATAAGAATAGGTCATAAGCTAGAACATATCTGAAACATACACTTTCCAAGCAACAGCAATTATGTTAAAAATATTAAATTTAAGAATCATAAAATTAAAAACTTTCTGTTTCTCTGTAGGATTACAGAGGTTCCAGATGTTAAAAAATGTTTCAATATTTCCAAGAACTCTGAATGTAGGAATTCTTTTTACACAGACACGTCAGTTGAGGTTGGAAGGGACCACTGAACATCATCTAGTCCAACCTCCCTGCTTGAGCAGAATCATTCAGATCTTGTGGTCTCTGCTGTCAAGTCTGTCCCCAGGCTTCACAATTCCTTTGTTTGTTAGCACAAGGTCCAGCAGCACACCTCTTGTTTTCTCCTCCACTACTTGTGTCAAAAATTTTTAAGTGTTCTGAAGGGACTCTCTGGCTGTGTTCTCTTTACAGCAGATATAAAAGTAGTTAAAGTCCCCATGAGGACCAAGGGGTAGTAACCTTTGAGGTTACTTCCAGCTGTCTGTAGAAGGCCTCACTGACATCCCTATGAACTAACTTGTAGAAACTACTCACACTTGTGTTAGACTACCTTTTAATCCTTACATGTAAGCTCTTGACTTGCTCTTTATCCACCTCTATGCAAAGGCTGATACATTTCAGTTGGTCTCTCACACAAAGAACAATTCCATCACCTTGCTTTCCTAGCCTGTCTTTCTTACAAAGCACGTAGCCAGTCATACAAGCTATTCAACTATGTTCTTGTAATAAGATCATGGCCCTATGACCACATACTGATCTCTCATTCTTCCTGTTTATTCCCCACCCCGCGTGCAGGTATTTCAGAAATGTAATTCAGCAGACAGGTTTCCTGGAAGAGGTACAAGATCCTCTATGGCCATTTCCTGCATGTCCCTAGCAGTATGGACCCACTACAGGCGTCCCAACTTGAGTTGTGTTTTGCTAACTACTCTGTCTCTGTAACTCTCCTTCCATCTTTCCTAGTTTAAAGCCCACTTTACCAGCCTAGTCAAACTGTTAGCAAAGAGATGTATGTCCTGCTTAATAAGGTGGATCTCACCTATCCCTATCAGTTATACATCTTCAAACTGGGTCTCATGGTCACTGAAGACAAAAGATTATTGCTAAGATCAGTGACACAAGACATTGTTAACTTGTAAAATCCTTTTCTCATCTTTGTTCCCAACTGGCAGGCTTGAGGAGAAAAATAGCCTGGGCTCTTAGACCCTTGACCACCATCCTGAGAGTTTTGAAATCTTTTATGATGGTTTCCACTTTGCCTTTGGTAACGTCAGTTCTCACACAGAAGAGCAACAGAGGTTAATAGTCTGATGTGCAGACAAGGCTTTGTATTCTTCCCATGGCATCTCATCTTTGAGCCTCTGGAAGGCAACAAACTGCTCTAAACAGGCCAGGTTAGCATATAGGTATCTTTTCTCCTGCAGCAGGAACTCACCCTTGGTCAATCACTTTTATAGAGTAAAAAATTCTGAGATTCTCTCTCCACTTTCTCAGAGCACCGTAGTTGTTATGACTAAACATAACTTGCACACACACATGAACTACAGACTCCCCAGTGTGAGTGGACAGGAGCTTGCATTGCCCTACAGAAACAGCTCAAGGAGGCAGAATATTATGGTGATAAATAAGTAAGTATCAATCACATGTTACCATTTACCTATGGGTATTCAGATATTGCATAAGCATTTTGGTAATTAAGGAAAATGCTAAAAGCAACAGTTACAGTTCTTGCTCATTTGATGTTTTCTTATTCCTGGTTTTGCTTCCCTATCATTTACTATAGATAGATCAATGACTGAGCTAGCTTATATTATACGTTTTTTGAATTAAGTGAATATGGAGCCAGTCAGGAAAACAGGTGCCTTGCTGGCCAGGTGGATGATATTGAAAATTTATACTGTGGGTGTCAGCTTTAAAATGAAGATCATGCTTCTCTGTAAACTGCTCTGAGATAAACTGACAACAACATGTCAGATGACAGATTATTTATTTTGTCTATGAATGAAATATCTTTAACACGTTTTTGTACACTTTTTTTTTTTTTTTTTTAAACTTTGAACGAATTTAAACTAGTTTCAGATCTTGTTAGAATTACTGTTGAATTTGATGAGGCTGGATACCAATTCCTGCATCTAGTGAATATGTACAGGAATGGGATCTGAGAGATTTTGCTGTCTAGTTTGATCACGGTTTCCACAGGGAAGCCACGCTACTTACGTTCAGTGACAGAAACATCAGTTCAGTTTTTTCCCAGTGTGGAAATCTGAAAGTTAAAAGCGAAATAACACCACAACAACCCTCCTAACATGCAAAGCTTATCTATGCATTTTAAAGCTGGAGCACTTTCATGTACATTCTGTTGCTATGTTCAGTTGTTGAATCAATATGAGCAGTGGTGATATTGATGCTCTTTCCAGATTTAGTGCTTTTAAGAAGAAGAAAAGAAAAAAAAAAAAGGGGTAAAAATCTCTTTTTGGAAAGAACTATCTAGTTGACTCTGTCCTCCATGAATATGTATGTATATATATAACATGTCAAGAATATATGTATGTATATGTGTAAATAACAACAGTAAAAGCTGAATTAAAGTCTGATGACATTTCTGCTTTCACGATTTAAACATTTTTGAGGCAAAAGTAAAAGTAAGGCTTAATTAGGAGGACATTACAAACAGGTACTGGAAACCTGGTGCCATTTACATGTCTGCCAGTTGCTATCGTGGACATCCAGATAATAATCTTGGAGTAACTTTCAGCTTACTCTTGAAAAGCATGTAAAATCGCTGATATAAATAATAAATTAAATCACAATTTAAAAAAAAAAAAAAAAAAAAAAAAGATGTGAAAGACCAGCCATGTTGAACAATTCTGTAGTTGTTTAATTTTAAATACTTTCCTATTTGCCAAGTAACTAAACTTGAAAACACATTTCTCAGCTTGTGGTGTAACATCTCCAAAAAGACGTAAGTTAAACATGATAGCATCTCATTGCTGCAAAAGGAGAGTGTCATAGCTGTAAGAAGAAAATATGTATGAGAGACTCTATTGCACCTGATTATCTTGAGTTTTTCAACTCTTGCTTATTTTCTGGTTATTTAATCCTACTTGATTTCAATGGTGCTAGCTTTTCAGCTTGCACTGCGTCAGCACTTTCATTGTAAACCTCATTTTAATGGTAATACTGTTCATTTGCAAAAAAATGTGTTCTAAGCAGAAAATGGGCACATCCAGTATCAAATTCAAGCACAACTCAATTCAAAAGAGTATTAGTAATTTTAAAAAGAGATACTCACTTCTTTTTAAAAACACAATAATTGAGAATTTCAGCTTTAATTTTTTTCCTAGCTAAAAATGCAAATAGTAAAAAAAATATATATTTTGTGTGTGAAATATTTACTGCCAGGGGAAGGGAAAAATCCAGGGAAAGGCTCTGTTTGACCTATTTGATGTTCTTAACAAAAATCAGGAAATAAATGAGAGTTTGAAAAATAAGGATGTAAAAAAAAAAAATAATAATTAAATAACCTAGTAAAATGAATGAATAGAATTTGCTTTGATCCTCATATAACACTCACTAGGAGTTTCCAAACCTGGGAGCCGGGAGAAGTATGAAAAGAGGTCTTTGAAGAATATGCACACAGAACATTTAAAGTTGGCATCAGGTCTGATGAGGCATTTGTCTGGAAATCATACCATCCTTAAATATCAAGTAATCCAAACAATACATAGTAAAATACATTGGCAGTGTTTTTTAGTCTATCTCTATCTAGTCCTGAGCAGAAGGAGGGAAGGAGAATACTTTGCTCTACTTCTGGTGCACAATACTGTTAGGCACCCTATGACTTGATTAATCGTAGGATCATCTGATGATTTCCAGAGCTGAGATCGCCTTAGAAGAATGGACATGATGAGCTTAACTCTATCTTTGATTATTGGGAACATCATGTTGGTGGGCAAGGACTAGACAGAGCCAAGACAGCATTATCAGTTGTGCCTCAGTGTTGCTGGATCTGTGTGGTGCTGACCTCTCTGGGCTTCATGTCTGATCATCATGAAAGCCAAGAAACACCTGAATGTAAATGCATCAGATCACACCATGCTTGTTTCTCAAAACAAGCGCGTTCATGCATCAGTTGCAATATCTCCAAAATATTTTTTTTCCCCCAGTTGAAGTTCTAAGAGCACAATGGCCCAAAGAACAAGTGCTATGATTGCAAATCTAGTGGTTTCTTCAGCATGAACTTTTCTTGGAAATGTCCTTGTTAAGCAGCTTTCCTGTGATTTGTAGCAGCTGTTGTGTCACCATGCCAACTGATTGACAAAATGGGGGAAGGGCACTCTCAAAGTCATTTCTGAGCTGTGCTATATCTTATGAAGAAAAGCTTGTGATTATAATGAGTAATTCCTTACCATGAAAGCTGTCTGGGAACAAATGGAGAAAACTGAGACTTTCAGTGAAAGAAAACCTGAAAAAGATTATCACCGTACATGAAAAAGCTGAATTGCTCGGGAGATAGGACCTTCCTCTTGCCCCCTGAGAGCAGTTCCTTGGAAGCTCTGAAAATTGGTTATTGTGAGCACTCTTTGTGCCTGTGCTTGTGCAGTGATGAAAGGTGTGAGGATTTATCAAGGAAAGAAATACACTTTAAATTGAAGCCTTTTACCTGTAGAGAGCAGTTGATTTTGTCAGAGGTGCGTAAGGTATTGCTTAAATGCAGATGGCAAGTGAGGACTGAGGAAATAACATGTAAGTCCTTTTGGGGAAAGAATCTCCTTGATACCCTAACCAAGGTACAAATACTTCAGAAGTACAGTAATTGAAATAGAAGTTATTTCCCAAACTAAAGCTATGGTGACAAAATACATCAAGAGAGGAAAACAAATCCAAAGGAGGACAAGCTAATATTGAAGCAATTATATAGTTGCTGCATATGCATCAATCTCAGCATATTCTCAGATGTGTAGCACTTGTTATCCTAGACAATTCCTTTAAGTATTTACTGCAATGCTATTTAGCAGATAATAAAGAAATAGCAGGAAAATACGCATGCAAGAAAACAGAAATATCTTGTGCTTCCTCATAGGGAAGCTATCACGCCTAGAAATAGGGAAATGATAAACAGAGTGTTCAGAGGAAGGTGACTGCTATGAGCTACTTCTCCACTGTAAATTGGACACCTGGGAAAAGAAGGCAGAAGTTCCATCGAAGTGTAACAGAAGGTAATATTTGCCACCATGTGTCAACTGGTGCATATACAAGGGAATAAAGAAGAATGAACTGCAAGAGGTACTACTGTTAGAAATTCTGCTTTCTAATGAAGAGAAAAATGTTGTACATTGAAAATACTGATGAAAGTAAAGGACAATTCCTCTCTCATTTCAGCTTCAGACAACCCCATATGCATGTACACTTGGCATCTTTGCCCTTCTATACTGTCACTGTGCTAGGGATGAAAAATTGTCTAAATCTAATGTTTAATTTTTTTTATCTACTGATACACCACATCTCATTTACAATCCTTCAGCTTTAGCTTTTAGAGTACAGTGTAATCTATTAGGATACACATAGTGTGCAGTTAGAAATTCAGATGTAAAGAATAGACACAGGAGTAATCAACTGTGCCAGATCTGTAGAAAGAAGTGCTCTCACCAATGAATTTTTACTATATTAAGTTCATTCTAAACTTCTTCACTTTCTAAGCTGAATTTACACAATAATAAAACAAATATACATACAGAACCTGGAGTTAACAAAACTAAGATATGTGGTAAACACCACTGGGTGGACTGCACTTTTGTCTAGAATTTGAATTATAAATTTGATCCTGATGTATATGACTATGACTGTTCAATAAACATTTAGGTATAGATGTACTAAGGGACATAGTTTAGTGGGGAAATATTGGGGGTAGGTGAATGGTTGTACTAGATGATGTTGGAGGTCTTTTCCAACCCTGGTGATCCCATGATTTTATGATTCTATGCCTTATGTACTTGGTCAGTATTTATTTTAATGAAAATTAGAGTGTTCCCCCTCCACATACTGTTAAAATAGAATTGATTGCATTTTGTCCATTTACAAAAAATTTCAACTGCCCCACTTTTACCATTCAGAAGTTGTTGGCCAACTTTAACTCAAAAATTCCAAGAGAACAATGTCCTTTCCTGAAGATGAAAGTCTGTTGTGAGTGCTCTGTGTTAGAGTATATAATAATTCATTGTTCCATACAAAATGAAATTAGGTAAAGACTAATCTGTTTGTCTTTGCTAGCAAGCTTGCTCTCTGTCAGGGAGCTTCCAGAAGGGCATTGTGACAAAACTCCTGTCACTTTTATCTACTTACAATATTGCTTCAGAGGATGTGTGACTGGTATCAAGAAATACTTCTAACAAATTACAGATCAGATTGCAGTGGAGAAACAAAGAGATTAACTGACAAGGACCTTTCTGAGACAGTACACATGCACTTTGAACTTCAAGCATTTTCAGTTCTGTCTTTTTCCCTTTGATTCTGACCTAGTACAGCTGAAAATAAATATAGATCTGTCAGTTAAAAACCTGTGATCACTGTGATTCAGAAATATCTTTCGACTGCATTGTACGCTAATAATCACTAAATATTAACAGTCTCAATGCCTTAGATTATGACATGGGCATTTTCCTTTCGGCATATTTACTGTTTAGTAAGCTTCTTCTTTCCTTTTCTTGAGACAATCTCCTTTCATTCACAAATATTGTAGATTCACACTGTATCATCACATAGCAATGGTCCACTATTAAAATAAGACAGTCAGATAGTTTGTATTTACCTATTAGTCTACTAATAGAAGACTGCATGAATTTTAGTTGCAGTATATGCTGTGACAAATTATTTAATGACGTTATTGATAATGTACCTAATTACAATAGTAAAAGTGAAATAGTGATAACAAATAATTGACAAAGGAGAACTGACCATACCCAAAACTTTCAAGGCTGATAGATTCAGGCTGGAATTAAAAGATCATTAGTTATTGTGTTAAAGACATCTTAGATTTTGATTGTTTAAGTAAAAATTGAATATCTCTATTTTGAAAATTGTCAAACATTATTTTTGCCACAGAAAATGTAACTATTGGCTAAAATTTAAACTCTTATATACTTTCAATAAAAGAGAACTTCTACTGTAATATCCTTTCAGTGGAAAAGATAGAGTCACCTCTGTAATGAATGGGGTACAATTTTGGCTGTTCTCCAGATCTCCAGAAAATCGCATTAAACTACAGGAATAGATAAGTGAGCCAAAACCGATGCAGATAATTTTAGTTGGCTGAAGTCAACACCACCTGGATGCCTGGCCTTGGTAACTTTATATTGATCCAGTTCTTTTAGAACAATCTGATATCAAATATGCAATCTAGTTTTTCACGTGCATAATTTGCAATGGAATTACCTCGTCCAAAGTGTTTCAGATAACTTTTTTTTTTTTTTAATTTAATGAATAGCCATTGTATTGTTCAATCTTGAAAAATAAATATTGAAATTTACGTGATTCTCTCCCCAAAGCTACAGAAATGCAATTTGAATTTTACAGAGAAACATATTCTCCTGTGATTTCAGCTCAGCTATACATCCACTTGCTTATCAATTATGCTAATCCAATCAAAGAAGATTCATGTTCTGATCAGAGCTTATTGGCACTCTGGTTAAGGTGTCAGATGCACACAGTGAGTTATTTCCAGTACAAAATAGAAGGAAAATAGTCTCAGTACAAATATCGAACCAACTACAAAAAGTAATCTGCTAAAGGAAATGTTGTGAACCAAGAGAATTCAAATTGATCAAACATACTTTCCTGTGAACAATTTAATAAAATGCAATTTTAAATCATTGTTGAGATAGTAAGAGTAAAAATATTGTTTAAAAGTCTTCATGGCCTTTGTGACTTTAGAGATTTCTTGTGACTGTCTTTTCATTTACTTTAGTGGGATTTGCACTGAGCTATAATGGAGTGAACTTATAGAGGACATCATTAAGCAGAAGGCTCATTGTATCATTTCCTTCTTTAATCTTAGTATATGATATGAAAAATTGTTTCTCTCTGCTAATGCTCTTTTTCCTCTGTTAAGTTCCATGAAGTCAATCAGATGATCTAAACTCATGATACTGTCAGCTTTTCTGACGTTTTACTTTTTAAGTTTGCTGAGAGTAAGATTTTCCTCAGAGATCAGTAATGACATTATAATTTAAAATTAATTTAAGTATTTGAATGTGTGATTAGTTTATGCTTCCTATATATATTATTTAAATTATGTGTGTATATACACTACCTATCTTGTTTTTAAATATATATATAATAATGCATATTCATACCTACTGCAAATTAAGCAACAGGCACTTATAATACTTGTAATTCATTTTTCTTTAGTGAATGCTATCCTTTCAGTACCAAAAATTTTCAGATGCAGATACAATGTTGAACAGATTTGTTCAACATTGGACAACTTTGCCTTTGCATGGCATGATGCAGAATCACAACACATATAAAAATCTCAGACGGTCTTGAATCCTAAGGCTCAAAACAAGATCAAACAATATGAATGTGCTGAAGTATGTTTATTAGACAATGGATAAGACTATAAAGATGACTGTCTTTGATGTTGAGAAACAAAGCAACTTCTCTCTCATTATTGAGGACACCTCCCAGTGCTGAGAGGCCTCTGGTGGCTCATGGCAAATTTGCATACCTGCAGCAGGTGCAGTACAAACGTTATTCATTTCTCATTCCCTTGCCATATATGACCTTCTTCACATTAATCTTTATTTACTTCATTAGTGGTGTTTCCAAATTTGTATTTAGAGGATTGCTGTCTTATTGGAGATATTGAAAGTATTTTAATGCTTTCTCTTAGTTAAAGATACCTCAGGGAGAAGTTAAGTATTCAAAATTCTGGGTACAGATAAAAATGAAGATGGGTAGTTGCAATGTTTATACACTTTTTTTCATCTTCTTTAATCTATCTTTGCCAGGTGGGGGAAAGAAAGTAGAAAGAGAATTATATTTACTGTGTCTGCTGTTTGCTGAAGCAGATACTAAGCTTAGCAGACTGGATTCTACTTTACCTTAAGATTACTTTAAATTTAATCATTAAATTTAATTTCTTTCAGACTTGCAATATCTAGCATTTCCATCTTTGAGTTTTGTATGGTTTGGAATACTTTGAATGTTTGGGATTTCTAGAGGATGTTATTTATAGAGAGCAGTTCAATTGTTTTATTTACATTGATGAAAGTAGACTATTGGCAGATTATCAACCCCTTACAACATTCCCATGAAAATGAGTTTGTTGACTTACAAATTTTAATGCTGCCATGCCATGTTCTAAACATTTTTACCATTAGTAGTGTTTGTGCGTGCATTTTATAGAAAGATGAGCTTGAATTATCAGAGAAGCCTCTACAAGTGATCTCCAGCAATTTTCTTTCTGTCAATAAATATGTCTTGTCTCAGAGGTGTACCAGGTCAGGCTGTGAGTGTTTGGCTAACAAGCACAAGCACTTAGGTAAGCATACCTTACCTAATATAATATAATATAAACATACCTTACGTGTATTGAGGTAAAAGACCTGTTTCATTAAAATCTAAAAAGAAATCAAGAAAACCTCAGCATGCCAAAGGTAAAGCCTTATTGTCTCTGTTTAGCATCAAGCCTGTGTGAAGGCTTTCTTTGTCTAAGTGAGGATTTAACTACGACAGATATGGCTTCAGTTCAACATGATGGCATACAATTGTGAAAATTTAAAAAAAAAGTCAAGCACACCCTCTAATCTCAGCTTTGTTGCTGTGAATGATATACATTTGCTGGTGTCACTAATATGACTGACAGCTTCATGGCAAAGATGTTAAAACCAAACGATCCATCCACCCATAAATACTTCCACATTCCTGGTAATATTCGAGGCTTGCATAAGTGGTGTGGCCTATTTGACTATCAAAGTAATTATATTTGAATCTTGTCAGTTTCGACTATTGTCATGTTCCTGAAGTTTATTTATAAATATAGTACTTAGGTCATCTTATGATACCATGCTAATTTTCTGGCTCGCAGATCTATATTCGTTTCTCGTTAATTGATGAGCGTAGCTCATGGGCCTGTGTACATCTGTACTGAAATACAGATAATTGCAACTTGAGTGTCTCCAAGAGAACAAACAAACCATGGCTGTTAAAAGAAACACTGATGGCCTAGAGCTAGCAAAGCTTCACTGCCAAATGCAAATGTAATGAAGCTCCTTAAAAATACAAAAGCAAGCACAGATCCTACCTGCAAACTATTTTCAAAGTTCAAGGATATCCCCAATCTCATTTAAAATTATTTCTGTAGAAAGACTGTGATGTTAAAGGAAACATTATCAATCCCTGCCTAAACATATTTTCTGGTTGTTTTTTTTTTTTTGGTTGGTTGGTTTTTTTTCTTCTCTTTACATCCTTTTTGCTATATGGGACATATGTCATTCCCTGAAACACATGTACATTTAAAAATAGTTCTTCTTTAAACATAACCTTCCTATTGCCTGGGGAATTTCCTAATTCCTCCCACCTGGTTCCAGCCACACTTCCATCAACAGAACAGCTCTCCCTGCAACTGTAATTTTCCTTGGGGTAAAAGTACTAGCTCTAATCTTGCTGGTCCCTAGACATTGTGTTAGACTCACTCAGTGCTTTTTTTCCCTATGAGATGATAACGCATTTAGCAGTATAGTTGGGATGGAGGACATATGGAACTTCTATCTATGCATTATCTATGCACAAGTATAATCTATACTAAAGAATAGCCATGACTAACTAAAAGAGGATAGCTCTGCAAATCCCATTTTTGCTATCAAGAAAATGAGATATTTGCTATTTTGAATAAAGAACAAAGGGAAGAAAACAATAGTGGGCAAGCAGGTCCTCTGGAGGTGTTCCAGTTCTCATTTAACAAGTTATGTTCTTCTCGAGAAGCTTCTTATAAAATCCTACTCTTCTTGTGCTGAACAAAGATATTACATATATGCCAGCGTGAACTTTCTTTTTTTTTCTATAGAGTGGCACAAAATTATGCTTTGAATAACATTTTACTAATAGATTTATTATGTCTTTCATCTACTGCATAATAAGGTAAGGAATAAATGTCTTGATTCCTATCAATTTCCAGATGGTAAAATTGTGGCTCCAAGGTATTATTCTCTGTTTTAAAAAGTGCAATTTACCTTGATTACGTGACTAAGTTAAAACACATTTTGCTTGCTATCAAAGTCCCTAAAGCCCCTTCCCGAATATCATTAGGGAAGGTTATCATTCCCTAATATCATTATCAAGGTTAAGGACAGACTGGTTAATGATGTATTTTATATCTCAGAATTCTTCCTAGAAAAACAAAACAAAACAATAACAACAAAAACTTCTCTATTTTGCAAAGGTATAAAGATACAATAAACTGTAAAACACATGCTTAGTCATCAGGGAAAATAGGCTGATCTCGTTTTCATTGTCAGGACCTGTCCACTCTATGAGATCGTTTGCATCCCGGCTGTTGGTCAAAAAAAGTATTGGAGATGAATGTTCTGAGAAATATTCCTAGGATTACTTAGGATAAAGAGAATCTTAAAATATATTTTCAGTTACACTTCAGCAACACACTATCATGACATGAAAGTTCTAAAGTAGAATGCTCCTATAAACTTTAGCACATCAATGCCACTTTCACATTTAATCTTCAGCTAGTGTGTAAGCTCCGTAAACGTTTAATGAAAGATCAATCCACTCTGTTTCCAATGCAGTGGCAACCTCGTTAGGGGATCGCAATTATCACAGCTGACCTGAACAATCTGATACTGCTGTGCTAGTGAAAGCAAGGCAATGGAAGGACTGTACCTTTCACTTGGTTTTTGCTGCTGTTTATCCATGCTTCCTTTTCTGTTCTCCTCTGGCAGCACATTTCAATTATGTCAACGTCTCAACTGGAAGAGCTATTTGTCACCTTATCTCCAGCTGTCAGTAGCTATCGTCTCTGAGTTATAGGCACATTTGAATTACTGACTGTGAGACTGAAAGGGCAGGATATCACCACAACTGTAGTTTATTAAAGACCCACAGCTGTTCCGTATAATGTCTAGAAATTCAGTTTGCTAATAAATAATTGCTAGAGACATCTTTCTGTCTGTTTTCCTTCCCAGTAAGGACATCGGCCTTTAAAGAATCTTGTGTTTTCTGAGCATTCACTTGAAATCATCCATATGATGCTTAGAAAATTTTAACTTTTTAAAGGAATTTCTGTGATTTGTATAATCGCGATTATCAGTCAGGGCAACACTGTAGCTTGTAACGAATACTGAAGTGCACAATATTAGTACTTGTAATGGCAAAGATTCTGACAGTTATTGAAGATTGTATTGGAAAAATGCAAAAAAGTAAGAAAGAAATAAAGGAGAAAAACAGTTTGTGCAAATCGTTTTCTATCATGAGGTTTCCCTTAAATTGCACAGGGACAGCTGATTGTTTTTGTAAGGTCAAGGTCATGCATGTGAAATGCAACATGTCTAACTGCTGTCATAGGCAGGACCTACTTTTCCTCTCTCTCAGATTTCAATAAACAACTCCAAGGTAAAAGAGTGGGATTTTTTTCTCTCTGATTCCTACTTGTTAAATTCATTTAATTTTTTTGCCCGCAGTTGATGTGAAATGAAACCCACTGACTGCCTAAGAGTAGGCCTAGATTCTTAATTAAAAACAACAACAAAAAAACACACACAAAAAAAAACAAAACCAAAAATGTAAAATATATCCCTTTTTAAAAATTATTATTATTTCTAGCACTTTAAGGGTGTAATTATATTATATCATATTTAATTGATGTCTGAATGTCAAAATGAATCAGATTTGGAAAACAGTCTCAAGAAAACGTTGGTCAACAGAAATATGGCATATTCCGAATATCACCAAAACAAACCATTTTATTTATAATAAGTGCACTGAAAACCTGGAACTACTAAAGCAGAGGTGGCCAGCAGGGACAGGGAGGTGATTGTTCCCCTTGGCTCTTGTGAGGCCCCATCTGCACAACTACTTCCAGGCCTGGGGCTCCCAGTACAGGAAGGACGTGGAGCTCTTGGAGAGAGTCCAGAGGAGGGCACTAAGATGGTCAGAGTGCTGGAGCAGCTCTCCTATAAGGAAAGGTTGAAGGAACTGGGATTGTTTAGCTTGGAGAAGAGAAGGCTGCAAGGAAACCTTATTGTGGCCTTCCAGTACTTGAAGGGAGCATATAAACAGGAGGGGAACGGCTGTTTGTGAGGGTGGACAGTGATAGGACAAGAGGGAATGGTCTGAAGCTAAGACGGGAGGTTTAGGTTGGATATTAGGAGGAAGTTTTTCACACAGAGGGTAGTGAGGCACTGGAACAGGTTGCCCAAGGAGGTTGTGGATGCCCCATCCCTGCAGGCATTCAAGGCCAGGCTGGATGTGGTTCTGGGCAGCCTGGTCTGCTGGCTGGTGACCCTGCACATAGCAGGGGGTTGGAACTGGATGAGCACTGTGCTCCTTTTCAATCCAGGCCATTCTATGATTCTGTGATTCTATGATTCTATGATTCTATGATTCTATGATTCAACATAGTCACAACCACTAGCTGATTCACACAGACTTGCTGATTTCATATTGTTGTGTGACAGCTGTGCATGGCCGTCTGGAATGTCGTTTTCTTTCATACTGATGTCTCCACTACCCACCACCTCACTGTGTTCACATCCACCGTTTGGTCTCCATAAATGTCCAACAAACATCAGTGAATGTCACTATGTGTAATTTTTTCTACATGGAGAGATTCAATTCCACACCTTTGGTTTATACACACTTCCATGTCAGATGTCCATTCTGTCAGATTGCCCCTGTGGTGCCATCTGTCACACATGTAACAAAATATTGATGGTAAGGTTCACACTCTGCAGCCATACCACCATCTGCTTCTGATAGCATGGACCAACATAATAAAATAGCAGGCATTACTTTTGGTGCAGCTGTTGTATTTCTTTCATAGCTTTCTTTACCAACACTGATTTTGAAAGCTCATGCACAGCCAGTGAAATAAAGAACAGACTATGGAATACATTGACCAAATCCTTACTCTACATAAAAGGTAATTAAATTCTATTATTTTGCTAACAATTCTTTATTTTCCATCAATGTTAACTCTTTACAGGAACTTCTGCAGACACAGCAGAATAATTGATGCTACAATTACTGTGTGTACCAGGAGACTGTGTAGTGCACCAGTAGACCACGAGTCACTTATGCAGGGCTGTATATAGACATTTAGTAAGAAAGTGCCCACAAAATACTCTCTAAGTAGGAAATAAGGCATAGTGGGTGGATATTGCTGAAAGGGGAATACAGCAGGGAGCAGGGTTCCTGTTCTTCAGAAACTTGCATTCTCTTAAAAAAAAAAGTCTTTTTTTTTTTTTTTTCCAAATAAGTTTCTTTTTTTTTTTCTATTTTTCAAAATTATTCAGAAGGTTTTTTATTATTATTTTTCTCTAGGGGCACTATTATTAATAAGATTTATCAGAACTCTGGAAAGTGACATAAATATTTTGTTATCATGCATAAAACGTTCTTGCTTGCAAGAATTTGCCATACTTGCAGTGAAATTCCAAGGAGATTAAGACTTTTTTATTTTTTAATCTACTCTTTTATTGCCGTATTTCTACCTGCTTAATTATTTTGTGTTTGTTTTCTTGAGCATTAAAAGCGCCTTGCTTTTTATTACATTGCAACTTTTGAATCTCTAGCCATCTCTCTAGTGGCTCAACATGATTTTGAGTGCTTCTTTTCAGAAACACTTGTCATACCTCATGCCAAACATATTTTATTAATATATCATTCTACTCAGCATTAAAATAAAGTACTCTGTTCAGGACAATTTCTGTAGGTTCCTTCATAAGAAAGCTTCTCGAGTAAATAATATGACACTAACAGCATATACTTTGAAATGGATTTAGGCCCTGATACTGCATTCATACGAACAGCTGTAATCATTCTTCCTTTGTAAAGACGCATAAAAAAATCGTAATTTATAGGCACGTCTGTTAAACTAGAGAGAGAACAGATAGATTATATATTTCTAGATAAGTGAAAACTCTACTTTCACCTTTTACACTTTTAACTTTTTATTGGTTCAGTAAAGTAGCTTTAATATGACATAGGTGTGAAGACAAATAGGACATTTTTTACCCTAATTTAATTTTCAGTAATTGTATTGAATTTTATGTGATGATGCAGCATTGCACAGGAACAACAGCTTGCAACAGAATAATTAAATATTTTATTTAAAACAAATTTTGATTGCCTCACCTTTGCTTTTTCCTTAAAATAGAAAAAAGAGGAAATGTGATCTACTGCTTTCCAGAATAGCATTCAGACAGTCTTCCAATTGGAAGTGAATTTTTCAATTTCATTTAGTTTAAACAGGTAAAGAACTTTATCCTGCATATTTAGCACTTACCAGGTCAAGTTTCTCCTGAAAGAATGCAGGATATGAAAGACTTATGAATATGTCAGAGCTATTAGATGCAAGAGTTTCTAATTCTTCATATTAAGGATATTCTTTGATCTTATCCATGGTCAGTCCAGAATGACCACACATTTCCTCTGTACCATAATTTTCTGCAAGTTAGGAATGACTTTTGGTCAGATTCTATGTCAGGGTGTATTTCTCTGCATCTGAGTTATAGCAGAAGAGATGGCATCTCAGGGAGGATGTGTCATGATGACAGGATTACTTAGGCTGTCCTCAAAGAGAGAACAGTATGTGAACTCCACATAACACATCTCTTCTGACTTCCAGGAGTATATCTGAGGAAGCCCAGCACTCTTGTGGTAGCTTTGCATTATTTTTGGAATCCTGCTTTTCTCCCTTTTTTTACCTTGATTCCAGAGGAGTGAAGCTACATTTACTAGAGACTGTGCCTGGATGTGGGTGTCCTACAATCCTACAGTGATTCCTGTAGGACAGAAACAGCTATTCACCACTGTGAGGTGACCCTGTGACAAGGGGAATTAAACCTCAGCCACACAGAACTGTCAGGTTCAAAGATGAGCAAAAAGAAATAACCAAGAAGATAATTCCATGTCTGTACATTTTCATTGATACAATACTTATGCATTCGCCAGACAGACAAAATGGGAATGTCAGAATCTCTCTCTTCCACCTTCATAGAGAAGTAACTGATCTTCAGGGGAGCCAGGAAGGTTGTGTTTTTGTAGCTTTTTGTGTGAACTTCTTTCAATAAGCATAAAGCAAATAGTCTTACGGAACATAAACATGTTTCTGTGCTGTTCAGCTATTTACTACAGAATACCTCATTATATATTATTAATTTATTTCATCTTTGACACCCTTTTCAGCCAGTCCCACATTCAGAGGTTAAATAAATTTCTCCACACGTGCAGCACAGTAACTCCCTCCAGCTTTTTCTAAGGTTATCAAGAGTTACTTCTCTTTGCATCACAACAGGTCCTCTCAGAGAAGATGGATGCATTTATGGATGTGATTCAAGGGATGGAATGCCTCTCCTGTGAGGACAGGCTGAGAGAGCTGGGGCTGTGCAGCCTGGAGAAGAGAAGGCTGTGAGGTGACGTGAGGGTGGCCTGTCAGTATCTAAAGGGGAGCTACAGGAAATAAGGTGACAGGCTCTTTATCAGGGTCTGTGGTGATAGAACAAGGGGAAATGGCTTCAAGCTTAGAGAGGGGAGATTTAGGTTGGATACGAGGAAAAAGTCTTCTCCAGTGGGGGTGGTGAGGCACTGGCACAGGTTGCCCAGAGATGTGGTGGATGCTCCATCCCTGGCCACTTTCAGGGCTGAATTATTCCTTGGACAACCTGATCTATCAGTTCATGTCCCCATTCATTGCAGGGAGCTGGACTAAATGGCCTTCAGAGTCCCTTCCAGTGCTAAAAATTCTATGATTCTATATTGATAGCAGAGTGAGATTTATGCTAAAGCAGTAATATGTGCTACAGAGCTGCCATGTATCAAGCCAGCTGAATGCACAGGCAGCATAAAGATTGCCTTTAGCTTGTGGGAAAGAGGGTCTTCGACTGTCCTGTCTTTTTCCACTTCCTACCTTTACTGAGGCAGTGAGACCAAACTCTAGTATTTATCTGTTTGTTGCATTGCTTTCACTCAAAGTATGAATTAGCTGATCAGCCTCCTTCTATGATATGTTTGGGAACTGTGTATACTTACCATAGGAACTGGAATTGGAGTTGTCTTCACATTGGCCACTAGATACCCATCAGATGGTAAAAATTCTTGTTCTGTTGCCACATTGAATTGCATTCAAATCTGAAGGGGTGGGATGTTATAATCAAGTAGCACTTGAAAGATTTCCAGTAATGCACTTCATTTATTCATAACTACAATACAGATTACATCATTTATCCCTATGTCTCTTTCATTTTATGTTTTTCTTATATATAAAATACTGGACTACTTTTAACATATTGTAATCTCTCAGTTCATGAGAAACAGCACATTCAATGGAGGCTTACTGACATTTTTTCATGGCAGCATTTCAAAGCTGGCATGTTCTACAATAGGATGAAAATCATTCTGTCTAAGGCATTAATAGCTAAGGTTATGTTTACTGTGGCCAAAACAGAATCCCCAATAATTGTTCAGCCTTGCTCCTTACACAAAGGAGCTGGACAAAAATACCATCACATCTGTTGGGCATATGGCTTAACAAACAGTTAAGCTTGGATCTATGTCCAGATCTACATATCCATGTTGCATTCCATTCCCTCCTAATGAATATTTCTAGGAAAATGCTGCAACTTTACTGTAGATCTTCATTATTTCAAGCTTTGAGCAACCAGAAGAATGAGGTCCTAAATGCGGTTGCTATTATAAGTTTAATAATCACCTAAAGTTGACGTACATCTAGAGAAAAGCAATAACCTTGTTGCTAATTTTAATTCAACATTTATTTCTCTTCTTTATTGAATTGGCTTGCATATGTTAGAGTACTTCTTAGGTTTTATTTATTTATGTTATTAAACTTGTGTTTCATGAATAAAATCAAAGAGAAAAGAAATGAAGGCTTTTGACTCCAGGGAAGCAGACCAGAATAAGCAGTACTGCTGAACTACATGGCACTTTGCTCACACTTTCTAATGATAATATTCAAGCACGGCGTTGACACCTTTGATGCAGATATGAGTGATTCAGAACAGTATTTTACTCAGCCATGTGAGTGTAAAGACAGAGTAGCTCTCAGCATAGCTAAACGTTTGTATGTATATGTCATATATTGCTTCTCTTGTTTGCTAAATATGTCCATCTTCCACAGCAAGAGCTTCCAGCCTCCAGTGAATACATAAAGCTTCACTCCTTCCAATCTGTGTCAGTATTCATGGTATTATAAATACAGCTTATGGAGAATATAATAATTATATGACATTCTAGTAATATTTCATGTCCCATTGGTGCTATGAAGGATAAATAAATGGATACAGACTCACATACATTATACTGTGAGGCATGCTCAATAAATATCTTTTACAATATTTAAATCAAAGCAGAACATTTTATCTCAAGATCCTTAGAAATGCTTGTAAGGGGAGATTATAGAGGGATAATACATTTTACTTAAAAATTTTTAGTGTAAAGAGAACATCAGAATAGATCTATTTGTGTACAAAGTCTCCAACACGCATATTATAAAGTGTATTACAAGCTGACATTTCACAGTATCAAAACAACATTTAGGCTTATGTCTACAAGATTTAGACTTGTGTAAAATTGTACTGAGTCCAGAGTTTTGGTAGAAATAAATGGGAGAAAAGAAGTCCTTATTTGGACAGATATATTTGTCAATTTCATGCAAAATGAGCCAAATAATCCACATTATAGAGGATTATTTCAGTCTATGTGACATTCTTTTTGGAAAGGAAACCATTCTCGACGTTGTGTATCACCTGATAGATAAGGTTTTGAATCAATATTTGTTTGAGAATGTGATGCTTCTGCTATTCAGTTTCTGTTTGCCTCCAAGCCAGTCATGTAAGTGCCTTTTACCAATTCCAGGCAGGCAGACACATCAGCCCTTGGGACGAGCAGACAGGAATTTGGTCTCTCCATGGCATTGAGCTAAGCCAGTACTAAGCAGCAGCAAGGCTCCAGAAACAAATAGACAAAAGCTTTTCAAAGGATTTAAAAGCTCACATTCAGTGCCATGCTGACCAGCTCATAAAGCTTCTTGGCCTTGATCTGACTATGGGGCAGCAGAAGATTATATCTGTTCACTGACTTTCTTCTTTACCTCCACAAGAAATCAAGTTCCATTATTTTTATTTTTATTTTAATCAAGAGAAGAAGAGAAGGGAGAAATCTATGACTGTGTTGATTTTGAAGCAGCAACATGTACAGATAAATCCGTAAAGCCATTTCTCATCTGGGAAGCCCAGAGATGGCTTCTGACTCCCTTTTTCTTATGAAATTCCAGAATATTTTTTTCATGCACAATCAATTACAAGAACAGGACTGTGTAATCTATTGGCTCTTAATATCAGACAAAAGGACATATAATAAATACAACTTTCTTCTCTTTCTCATATGTGTTTTCATCAGTGTATCATAAAGCATTTTCTTGAAGTCTAAGCAAATGTGCCATTTTGGAAAACTTGTTGCAAGGTAATAAAGAAAGGTTGTCTATGGGCATATGTGAGCTAGGAAAACAATGATTTGAGCTTGCCAAGACTTTATAGAAGCGTTAGATTAGTTTGAGCAGTGTGGATAAAAGATATTAGAAACTGTCCTGGTAATATGAAGGGGAGAATGAACAGTCTTGTTATCCTTCTTGGATGTGTGCCAAACCATGAAATCAATACTGAACTTCTTGCAAGGAAGAATAAACATATAAACCACTTATAATGAAAAGTGACCAGGACTTTTTGTAATTAATTGGATGGACAATTGCTTGTTACTCCAAGAATGCCATCAGCTTACCTAATAGATTGTAAATCCATATGTTGTCATTAATATAAGAAAGAATATATACTGGTCTATATAATCAATCCCCAGAAGCATAAACATGTTGAAAAATCTACTTTCTGCCTACTCAGAATGTATAAAACCCAGCACATCCACAGGAAAGCAGCTCACAAGTAACTCAATCATTCTCCATTTCAGGTGTAGTATAGACAAGGATAGTTTTACTAGGAATTCTCCCTGTCCTCTCTGCTCATAATGACTAACCGTTATTATATGTAAAGCTGATAAATAATCTGCTTGGCACTGAATTCTTGTCTTAAAAGCGTGTTCAGCCAGCTCAGTTTTACAGGACATTGTACCAGTTCCTCAGAATTAGTTGATCAGTTTATACAAATGTTTTCCATTTTCTACCTATTCCTGCTGTTTGTTTATTTTTTTCTAATTTATCACTAGTAAGTGCATTTCCTCATACTACTTACTATGTACTGCATGGGCGTTAGATTTATTTCTGAGGCAGAATTTTAATAAATCACAAAGAGCTCTTATGTTTGTCCAAATACCTTTTCAGTAGTGTAGGTACAGCTAACTATGTAAACATGAGTACATTGACACAAGTGTGCTGGGAACTATATCACTAAGTATAGATGAAAAACAAACACAAAGCTACAAGACAAGATGAAGAGATAATTCATGCTCAGATTCCATTAAAGGACGAATTTCTAGCTACAGATGTTACAGAGGCTGAATTTCTATTAGACAAGAACAAAAGAATATCTACTTCTGTTCCTCTGATGTTTCCACAGCATTCATGGCATTTTTCAAATCAGTTATGTCATAGCAGTTGGGAAAATCATCTGAATGACTACGCATATAGGAACAAATACATTGTATTTCATTATAGGTTTATAAATACATATATTTTTAAAAATTTGTTCATGGATTTCTGTGTGTTTCATATGATAAATTTCTACCTTACATGGATAATGAAAGAGAATAGGGAATCTGATTCAAATGAATTCTAGTTCTGGAAGAACTTTGAGTGCTATGAAGCCGGTAAGATGAGAAAGAGACACAAAGGGAAAAAGTATTACTAGGATGTTTCAAAGTAGTGGTATATTAAGATAAGAAGGAATATTAATTGTTCTTATTCATTATAGTGTCAAAATAAAAACATAAGAAATGGTGTGGAAAATATGCATGTATCTAACAAATATTTCTGCTTTGACTTTGGACAATAATGAAAATATAGTTAATGAATTAATTTGCTGCGGTGACGTGCATCAGAGCAGGTAAGACTGCGCTGGGCAAGGGATCTCAAGTAAAAGACTGACCAAAAAAAGCTCTTTTTAGGGCTAGTTTGAAGCTAGCAGTGGCGCCGTGCTACTAGTGGGGATCTAGCAGCGTGTGGGTGGGATCTTGACTCGGCGGGGGTGGTGCCGGCTCGTCCGCCGCGCAGTTTAAACCTCCGCCCTTAACGTTCGCACCTGCTAATAAGCAGTTTACACCTTCTAATAGTCCAAAAATAGCGTCAGGGAGGGCAGAAGATATCTTCCACCCACACAGCAGAGTGAGCGTGAACCATTGTTTCAGCCTATTGAGAACTGGGTGCTAATATGGTTTCCATCAGGCAACGAGTTTATTCCAAGAAAACTGTGGCAACCCAGACGGAGGGGCTGCTCAGAAACGCGGCTGTTCAAGTCACTGGCTGCAGGGACTGCTCGAGCCTGCTGCTACCTGGGGAGGAGGGCAGGGATTACACTGCGTGAGGTGTGAGAAAGTGGATGAGTTACTCCAGCTGGTGATTGAACTTAAGGTACAGAAACTTAGAACAATCAGGGAATGTGAGCGGGAGATAGACTGGTGAGGTGACTGGCTGGCATGTCAGAGGAATTGGTGCCAGGGAGACACCCTCACAAAAGTGGTGGACCCCCAGCCCCATCAGAGTAGGACAAACCTGACTGATGAAGAGGGTTGGACGAGAGTCCCTGCCAGATGTCATGGGAACCCCTCCTGCCTGCCTACCCCGCTTCCCCAGATCCTCCTTAGAAACAGGTTTCACATGCTGCAAATGGAAGGTGAGGTGAGCAATGAGGTGATGGAAGATCTGCCGAGGAGGGAGCCTAAGGCAAGGAGGGAGTCTAAGGCGAGGCGAACACCCCCATGCCTCCAGACTGCCTCTGTCAGGAAAGAAAGAAGGGTGGTCGTGGTGGGTGACTCCCTTCTCAGGGGAACGGAGGGCCCCATATGCAGACCAGACCCAAGCCACCGAGAAGTGTGCTGCCTTCTTGGGGCCCGGGTCAGGGACATAAGCAGGAAAATACCAAAGCTGGTAAGGCCCACTGGTTACTTTCCATTGCTCATAGTTCAGGCGGGCAGTGAAGAAATTGCTCAGACAAGCCTACGGGCAATGAAAAGAGATTTCAAGGGTTTAGGGTGCTTAGTTCAAGGGTAGGAGCACAAGTAGTCTTTTGTTCTGTACTATCAGGGGCGGTCTGGGATTCAGAGCTTGCACGGAAGGTTCAAGCAATGGATAACTGGCTCAGAGGCTGATGCCGAGCCAGAAACTTTGGATTCTTTGATCATGGGGTAGTTTACTTGGCCCCTGGCTTGCTGTCCAACCATGGAGCTCACCTATCTCAAAGGGGGCAACGAATCTTAGCTCAGGAGCTAGCGGGGCTCATCGATAGAGCTTTAAACTAATTATGACGGGGGAAGGGGACAGTACAGGCCTCACAAGAGAAAAGCCTAGGGGAACGATTGTAGAGCTGGGAGTGAGGCAAATGACTTGGCTCAAGTGCATCTATACCAATGCACGCAGCATGAGCAACAAGCAGGAGGAACTGGAAGCGATTGTGCGCCAGGCTAACTATGATCTAGCTGCTGTTACTGAAACATGGTGGGACTGCTCCCATGACTGGAGTGTTGAGATAGATGGCTATAAGCTCTTCAGAAGGGATAGACAAGGAAGGAAGGGCGGTGGTGTGGCCCTTTATATTAAGGACTGTTTTGATGTTGAAGAGTTTGAGATTGCAAATGATAAAGTGGAGTGTCTGTGGGTGAGGATCAGGGGGAAGGCCTGTGGGGGAGACGTCATAATTGGAGTCTGTTATAGACCACCAAATCAGGATGAGGAGATGGACGAAGCATTTTACAAGCAGCTTGTGGAAGTCATGCAATCGCCAGCACTTGTTCTTGTGGGGTATTTCAACTTCCCTGATATATGTTGGAAATATAACATGGCACAAAGAAAACAGTCCAAGAGGTTTCTAGAGTGTGTGGAAGATAGCTTCCTTACACAGCTGGTACGAGAGCCTACCAGGGGTGGTGCCCTGCTCGACCTGCTCTTTGCTAACAAAGAAGGACTGGTAGGTGATGTGAAGGTTGGAGACTGTCTAGGGCAGAGCGACCATGAAGTTGTAGAGTTCTCTATTCTTGGAGATGTCAGAAGGATGACTACCAAAACTGCTATCTTGAACTTCCAGAGAGCGGACTCCTCAAGGTGGAAATCTTAAAGGCGCAAAAACAGGCTGTCCCTGAATACCGCAAGGCGAGCCGTAGGGGGAGAAGACTGGTGTGGATGAGCTGGGAATTACTACCAAGACTCAGGAAGAAAAAGAAAGTCTATGTCCTGTGGAAGAAGGGACAGGCTACTAGGGGAGATTACAAGGAAGTTGCTAAGGTATGCAGGGAGGAAGTCCGGAAGGCGAAAGCCCATCTTGAATTTAGATTGGCCACTGCAGTAAACCAGAATAAGAAATCCTTTTACAAATATATAAATGGCAAGAGAAAAACCAAGGATAATCTCTGTCCTTTAATTGATGCAGCGGGGAATGTGACCACAGATGACAAAGAGAAGGCTGAGGTCCTCAACACCTTCTTTACATCTGCCTTTAATAGTCAGACCAGCTATCTTCAGGGCACTTTGTTCCTTGATCTGGGTATCTAGGCTGACACTCAGCATGTCTCCCCGGAGATCGAGGTGGAGGCAGTTAGAGAGCTCCTCCTCCATCTGGACAGTCACAAGTCCATGGGACTGGATGGGCTTCATCCTAGGGTGCTGAGGGAGTTGGCGGGGGTGATCACTAAGCCGCTCTTGGCTACCTACCAGCGCTCCTGGTTGACTGGAGAGGTTCCAAAGGGTTGCAGGCTTGCTGATGTGACTCCCATCTACAAGAAGGGCTGTAAGGAGGATCTGGGGAACTACAGGCCTGTCAACCTGACATCAGTGCCAGGGAAGATAATGGAACAAATCCTCCTGGGAGAGATCACACAACTTGTCCATGGGATCAGGCCCAGCCAGCATGGGTTCATGAAAGGCAGGTCGTGTTTGACCAACCTCATCTCCTTCTACAACTGGGTGACCAGACTGGTAGATGAAGGAAAGGCAGTTGATGTAGTCTACCTAGACTTCAGCAAAGCCTTTGACATGGTCTCTCACAGTATCCTTCTGTGGAAACTGGCTGCCCGTGGCTTGGACAGTTTTACCCTCCGTTGGATAAGGAACTGGCTGGAGGGCCGTGCTCAATGGGTGGTGGTCAATGGAGTGAAGTCTAGCTGGAGACCTGTTACAAGTGGTATCCCCCAGGGGTTGGTACTGGGGCCCATCCTGTTTAATATCTTCATTGATGACTTAGATGAAGGGATTGAGTGTACCCTGAGTAAGTTTGCAGATAACACCAAGTTGGGAGGTTGTGTCGACCTGCCTGAGGGCAGGGAGGCCCTGCAGAGGGATCTAGATAAGCTGGATCACTGGGCTGAGATGAATGGGATGATGTTTAACAAGGCCAAGTGTCGGGTTCTGCACTTTGGCCACAACAACCCCATGCAGCGTTACAGGCTTGGGGATGAGTGGTTGGATGATTGTGAAGAGGAAAGGGACCTGGGGGTGTTGGTTGATGCTTGGCTGAACATGAGCCGACAGTGTGCCCAGGTGGCCAAGAGGGCCAATGGCATCCTGGCCTGCATTAGAAATAGTGTGGCCAGCAGGAGCAGGGAGGTGATCATCCCCCTCTACTCAGCAGTGGTGAGGCCGCACCTCAAGTACTGTGTTCAGTTTTGGGCCCCTCACTATAAGAAAGACATTGAGGCCCTGGAACGTGTCCAGAGAAGGGCAACGAAACTGGTGAGGGGTCTGGAGCACAAGTCTTATGAGGAGCGGCTGAGGGAGCTGGGGTTGTTCAGCCTGGAGAAGAGGAGGCTCAGGGGAGACCTCATTGTACTCTACAACTTCCTGAAGGGAGGTTGTGGTGCAAAAGGGTCTGGCCTCTTCTCCCAGGCAAATAGTAGAACCCGAGGAAATGGACAAAAGTTATACCAGAGGAGGTTTAGGTTGGATATTAGGAGAAACTTTTTCTCTCAAAGAGTGCTCAGGCACTGGAAATGGCCTGCCCAGGGAGGTGGTGGAGTCGCCGTCCCTGGTAGTGTTCAAGAGGCACCTGGATAAGGAGCTACGAGAGATGGTTTAGTAGCTTGTGGCACTGATAGGAATGGGAGGGTGGTTGGACTAGATGATCTTGCAGGTCGTTTCCAACTCTGTGATTCTGTGATTGATTCTGTGATTGATTCTGTGATTCTGTGATTCTGTGATTTGATAGCATATTTTTCCCATTTCTCATTTCAGCAAAGAGAACTTCATTTGAAAGGAGTTTAGGAGTTGATATTTTTCTTTTTAGTCACCAGATATGGATAAATGTCAATTTTAAGAGACACAAATAAGATGCATTCTATCCTAGCAGATTCTCCCAGAGAAGGGAAGCTGCTGTATTTCTGTTTCAGTGTTTGTCCCTATTATCTTGCTCCTGTATTAGGTAGATATTTTTTGACAGCTCAGTCAATGTGTAATTCCTAACTCCTAAAATAGGAGAAAACAGCAGTAAGAAGAATTCAATGAAATTTGGGAAGGTTCTCTACTACTGAATTGATTTAAATCAATTTCTGGCCACACATGGATAAATTTTCTGCTTAAAATCTAATTTTTTAGTGTTTTCTGATACAGGATATTTTTCAAATTTGTATGTGACTGTTGTAGAATGGCTGGTAGGCAAGGTAACGGGATATTGCTGCTATGGGACCCTCTTTTATAAAATCTGTAGGAATGTGGTGTAGCTGTGTCCAGACTAGTTAACTACAACCCATTCAGAGTCTGTCTCCTGTCTTGGAATTAAATTTTCTATGAGATTCTACAACAGTTTGAACCCTACACAGCTTTTGCCTTGAATTGGACACAGGGATGTTACAAACCCTATCAGAATAAGGCAGTTGTTTCACATCCCTGTAGTTTCCAGCTTATGTAAACCCTAGACACAGATCAGTGTATGATACAAGTTACAGCCATTATAACATTTCATTGACCATTGAGTTTTAATGTAGTCATTTTGTTTTGTATCATCGTGGAGTTTTCCAAGTTGTGGCTTCAAGCATTACGAAATCTTAAGGCTTTTAAGGAATGTAGGCAGAGAAAAATGCCATATATTCTCCCAATGATCTTGTCTGCCAACAGATTAACTTGCAGCTGCTTGGGAAACATTGGCTTCAGAATTCTGATGTCATTCCAGCCCATTTGAAGCAGTCATCTTCTCACCAGCCAAAAGTGGATCTGTGTCATTTAGAAGACATTAAGAAAAGGGAAGGCAGAGCAGCATTCTGTAATATTAAAAATGGTGTGATGTTTATTCTCCAAGCAGGCTTTCCAAACTATGCAACACTGCTGCTTATTGACATTTATACTTTCTGGCACTACTGCTGTTTTATGAAATACCAAAGTAAATTATAATGAAAACTAACACTGCTGGTTTTATCTGGGCACCTCTTAACTACGTCTGACTTTAGAAAATATCTGTGTGTAGGAAGAATCTGTCACACTCATTAGGAATCTCTTAGTTAATCATCCAGAATAGCAGATATTATATTCCCATTTCAAATTCAAATGCAGTGCAAATTTAGAGTACAATGATTTTTTTTTTTTGTTTCCTTCAGTTAGATGTTTTATGGAGAGATTTTCCTGTATTTTCCCATAGCATATACTTTAGAATGTATTAAAATGAATACAGTAGCAGAAAGAAATGTAGAATTTATATATGCATTTGAAAAAAAAGGAATCAATAACTTGAAATGAGACATAGACAACCCTCCTTTGCCTGCTGCCCTAGTTCTTTTCAGATCCACATGTAATTTTATGTTAATATGAGCAAATCTCTATATTCGCTTTACAAAGATGAATGTCATGTCAGAACATTATTCTCAGATACAGCATCTCTGAATGCTATACAAATAAGAAATAGTAGGAAATAATGAAAAATATATATATATACATTTTAAACTGCACTTATTTATTTCATTTATTTATTTATTTATTTATTTATTTATTTATTTATTTATTTTACCCTGCCTTGACTGCATTGTTTCAACTTAACCTCTAAATGGAACAAATGGCAGAAGATCCCATTCAGCAAATAGGCCTGCAATATAGCCTGTCAATACTGGCACTACTTGGCTTCAGAGCTCTTGCACGTGTGTTAACCAGCTGGCTAAGAAACAGATTTGGAGTAGGACATACAAATCCGTGGGTCAGGAAGATGTAGAGAATGCTGTTCACAGCCCTTGGCACTGCTTATGACACTACTGCACTTCTATCACAGATTTCATCCTGACTGATTTATTTCCTCTTTCCTGTGTCACCCCAGAAACTCAAAGCCATCATCCTTCTCAGCAACAAGTTTTGCCCTGAGCAATAAAAAGCTCTATCCAATGGTGAACATACTGCATATATCAGGCTGAAAATAGATGGGAAGAATAGAAGGTCGCACCTTAGGTTCTTGATAAACACCATAACAGCAGCTAGTCTTGGCTCTCACAAATTGGAAGAGAAGGAAAGAGTAAGCTTCCAATAAGTCCACTGTTTGTATTTGAGCTATAATTAGCTTTCTTGACCAGCAGTCAGCACTGATGCTATGTTGTTCTGTGGGAGATGTTTTTCCTGTATCCCAAGGTTCTGAAGGAGTGGTCAGGTGTGATTGTCAAGCCACTATCCATTATATTTGAAAAGTTATGGCTGCCAGGCAAAGGGACTGGAAAAAGGGAAACATCAGTCCCATTATTAAGAAAGGTAGAAAGGAAGACCCAAAGTGGTGGAGCCTCACGTGTGCCTGAGAAGATCAGTATTAACATACACAAAAGACAAGGAGGTGACACAACACAGTACAACTTCATCAGGGGCAAATCATGCCCAACCAATCTGGTGGTCTTCTACATTGGAGTGACAACATCAGTGGACAAAGGATGAACAACTGGTGACATCTACCTGGACTTGGGCAAGGCCTTTGACATAGTCCCCCAGCACATCCTTGTCCCTAAATAGGATATGGATTTGAAGCCTGGACTAATCCATGGATAAATAATTGTTTGGATGGACATGGGCAGAAGAACGTGATCAGTGGCTCTGTGAGCAAGCAGAGGTGAATGGCAGGTGGAGTCCCCCAGGAGTCCACCTTAGGACCAGTACTCTTTTTAGTACAAAAATCATTCGAGGGCTGAAACTTGTATTTGAGAGAATGACTGTAAGAGAAATAGGTAAAAAAATGTTGAGCTTTACTGTGTGGTAACGTTTTTATATATGTGAGGGTTGCTCTGAAAGTAATGCCTTCTATTTTATTATGTTAGCTCACTCCATCAGAGGTTGATTTTGGTGGCATAGCAATAGAGGTTGAACCTTCCCACCAATATTCCATTACATTTGTTTGCTGTGTGACAAATGGCAGTGGAAGGGCAGTCTGACAAAAAGGGCATCTGACATGGAAGTGCGTAGGAAGTAAAAGAATGGTACTGAATTCCTTCTTCAGAAAAAAATGGCATCCATTTTTTATAGACACCAAACAGTGGATGTGAGCTCAGTTAGGTAGTGGGTAATGCATTTCAGCAGTGGAGACGGTGACAGTGGGTCACCTCCATTGGTGCAGATTTTCATGAGTGCAGCATGCAGGCTCTTTTGTCCATTGCTGGCAAAAATGCATATCTAATGGTGGCGGCTATATTGAAAGTCTGGTCTAGTGTCATTGTGCTCTTTGTCCCTGTTATAGTTTCCATGGAAATAAATTGGAAGCATTCATTTTGAACCAACTGCATATTAAAAGAAATAGAAGAATATAAAAATTATCAAGCCATGCAACTTCTGCATAGCCTTAGAGTTACGAGATTTCCTCCATGTGAAAAAAATTGCACCCATTGACATTTGTTCGACAATTGCTGAAAGTGTATGGAGACCAAACAGGTGGATGTGAGGACAGGAAAGTGTTGGGTGATGCTTCTCTGCAGTTGAAATGTGGTGTGAAAGAAAAGCCATGTTTCAGATGACCACAAACAGTTGTCACACTACAAAATGAAGAGCATCTCGATTAGCTCATCTGCAAAAATCAGTGGATTACTATCAGGGAACTGTGTATACAGCTGAATATTGGTTTTAGTGCAATAGGAACAATTGTGACAACATTGGAATATAGAAAAGTTTGTGCTGGCTGGGTCCCACAGGAACAGAAGGAACACCTCATGCAAGTTTGTCAGGTCCTACTGAAACAATATGAGGCAGAAGGTGACATTTTCCTGGATTGTATCATTTCCAGTGACGAGACATAGTGCCTCCACTAGGAGCTGAAGTTAAAACGGCAGTTCATGGAGCGATGAAATGTGAATTCCCCATCTATGAAAAAGTTCAAGATGCAGCCTGGATTTGGCTCCTTCTAACTTTCTTCTGTTCAAGCTGATGAAAGATGGACTGTGTGGGTGATATTTTTCTAGTGATAAAACAGTGGATCGCCTCCACTGGTGCAGATATTTATGAGTGCAGTATGCAGACTTTTGTTCATCACTGGTGAAAATGAATTGCTAATGGTGGTGACTGTGTTTAAAAAGTATTTTGTAGCTGAGAATTTGCTCTATCAAATAGCATTATTGAATTCTTTGAAACTGTTGTTTTTCAGAGAAATCTATGTATATATTTATTTATATACATATTTATATACAATGTAAAAGGAACATCACGATGCAAGTTTACTTGTATGATTTTTTTTTTTTAATGAGAAAGTAATTCTGTATTCAAAACAGCAGTTAATAGCGACTCTTGCATATTTAGAAATGGCCTTCCCACTCAACATTCTTGAAAACAACTTAGAGTAAATTTCTATCCTGAACTCCAGCCCTAGTTTATCACTTTTTACTCCCATCAACTCACTTATTTTGGAAGTCTGTAATCTTTTCTCATGTTTCCTGTTGGAGAAGCTGCTTGTGACTTCTTGCTTGTCCTCGTCTGTGTATCAGCTGTCATGAAGTCAGGCAGCTTATTTTTGTTGTCCTGTGTCCCTCTTATTTTCAGACAGGACATTTCCTCTCATCTCTCTCAGGGTATTTAGGTCTTCATCTGTCAAGGTTCCAAAAGACATGTAAGTGCTTTAAAAGCTTCATCTCAAATGAGTAAAGTAAAATGTCTGTTTTTTAAAAATGTCAGCTCCTCAGTTTCTACAACAGTGAATTTGAAAGGATTACTACTTGCTGCAACAGTAATTATTTGCACTGATATACTCAAAAAGCAAAACAGAGCCTGGTTGCTCTCTCTGAAATAATTAAGTTATGGCAAAACAATCTTTCTGCAGCAAAAACTGTGGAAGGGAGGTTCTCTAACTCAGATCTGACTAATTAAGCAAAATAAATAAATAAATAAATAAATCATAGTACTAGAATAAATGAATCCCTAAATTCAGTAAACAAAAGACTTTCAGTAGAGTGGGAGGACTTGAACTTAATGCTTCTGAATTTAATATGGGTGAGATCACCATTTTTCTAGTTTTTCTATCTTTTGGAGAAGAGCTGTAAAACTTTGTATCAACTAAAACATTGTTTGGAAAGAAACACAAAAGGTATCAGTCGACACAGTTAGCCCAAGGTTAAGAAATGATTCAGACAAGAGCTGTAATTAGTTGTGCAGAACATGCCTAGCATTTAGGAGAGCCTTTAATCTACCAGATGGGCATTAAAAGCTCGAAGAATTGGAAACTCAAGTTGGTGGTGTTTAATCTGAAAAGAAAATGTTCTCTCTGAATACAGAAAGTAGTCAAATCCTACAGTAGATTATTAAGAAATTCTGAGAAATACTGAGCATCAGCTTTTAACTTAGAATTTGATATTTTTTCTTGGAGATTGGCTTCTTTTTCAGTCTCAAACTTATTGATGTATATAGCAAGAACCATCTAGTGACATTGTTCTGGCTGCATTAAAAGAGGGTCATACATATGGTCAGCAAAGGCAGGAAGGAAAGGAGAAGGAAGAAGGGAAGGTAGAAATAAATAAAACCACAAAAACATATCCGGAAGGACATATTCAAATAAAATTAAAAGAAAAATGTTTTCCTTATTTCTTTTTCCTTTCGCTTGAGAAGTACATTTACAATTCAAGTTAATACACTGTATTTACTGCATTACTGTAGTCACTATGACCAACTGTTAGCCTTATATGTTAAAGGTAAAAATATTTCTGCTTTAGTTTTCTCAGCTATTCATACTAATATGCTGTAGTTCCATAAAGGATGAAAAAAAGAGATTATTAGATTTCTGGATTCTTACAATGAAAATAAATTTATGAGAACAAAGCATTAAAAAATGGTAACTGAATTAAAAACAAAACAAAATGACCACACACCACCACCACAAAACCAACAAAAAAGACCTATGAAATAACTGCACCAAATTATTGCCTGTTATGTGTGTATGGCTACCCTGGTGAAAAGGCATTTTGGATCTACAAGAGTATGTTACTGTATGTTAGGACTACACAAAATTGTATTAATTTGGTTCTCATTCATACATGTGAATTTTAAAGTACTGAATACAGAAAAAAAAAGTGTTTAAATATTACATAACTCATTTTATTCATTCAGTCCTATGCAATTGCTTTTTTTCAAATATCTCTCAGATTTATTTCCTAGCTGCAAACTTGATTTTTGTCTTTTGTGTTAATTGTGTAAATGAATATTTTACTATATTTAGCTGGGACCTTCAGTAGGATCTTTAAGCTCTCTAATCTATTTGCCTTCCTACAGTCTTATCTGAGGACAAATCTTAATTGACATGCTTTACAAAGGACTTGACAAAGCAGTAGCTAAACCGCAGTCCAAAGGTTGCCTTGGACTTAATTCTCACAGTATTCCAGTCTGCAGCCAAAAGAGACTATAGAGTACCTCGCAAAAGCAAGGGTAACAGGTGCTAAGTGTCTTAGCTAAGTTGAAAGCAATGAGCTCTTCTGCTAATAAGTATCTGGTAGCTTAATTGGTAAGTAAATGAATAAAAGATGTGTTTATTACTGTGTAATTGGCTTGTTTGTTTTCCCTGCTCTGACTGAAGTATCTTGCAGAGGGGAAGGGGAACATTTTTTAAATTCATTTTTGTCCCTCCTTTGGCTGAAGTTACCTGTTTTCAGGAATCAGACTTGCAATCTGCATATTTACTCTGAATGGAGAACAAAAGTACAGAAAACTTTTGAAAATGTATTGCAATAGTGTTTCTCTACATTGTTTGAAGTAGCCAACTATGTACCTAAGTGCAAATGTGGTTGTTCCAGGGTTATAGTCACACCAGGAAATAAACAGGAAAAATGGGAAGAGGAGCACCCTCAATTTTTATTTATTTATTTTTCCAAACGATGGTTTTGTAACAGAGCACTTCCTCCCCTTCTAATAAATAACACTTGTTGCTTGTCCTATGCTTATAACACATGACAGAGTGTCGCTGTCAAGCCTTGCTGTAATACCCAGCCAGTTGCCTCCAGCTAGTCGACGAAGCAGAGTAGTTTGCAAATGAAGGCATTTGTCTGAATGACATATTTCTGAATGAGAATTACTTTCCTTTGCAGAGAGTTTGGCCGCTGGAAAGTAAACAATCTTGCTGTTGAAAGACGCAATTTTCTTGGCTCCCCACTGCCACTTGCCCCTGAGTTCTTCCGTAACATAAGGCTACTAGGACGTCGCCCAACGCTTCAGCAGATCACAGAGAACCTGATCAAGAAATATGGGACACATTTCCTACTCTCAGCTACCTTGGGAGGTAGGGTTAACTCTTGACAATATGGTGCATGTTTTCAACTTAACTGAACTGAAAGTGTTGGCCAACTGAGCTCCTTGTAAAACTGTGGTACTCTCTTTCTCAGCAGTTAAGCTGAGCTGCTGCCCTGGGATAGATTTTACAGTACATGAGTAAGTTTTTTCTTCAAGCCTTATGGGTCCTTTTTTTCTGCTGATGCTAAACTTTGTTTTATTGATTCTGTGTAAACAGTTTCAGGGACAATAAGATAAGAATGCCCGTAGCTAAGGCTGAGATACTTTACCTGAGATCCTCGTGTACATGATCCTGGCCTTCTGGGGACACTGCTCTGCACTGAGAAGTCACAAATGAGAGCATATTTTTCTATAAGAGTTCCCAACAATAATTTGACAGATAACAAATTACAGCAGTGCCTGGCTGCATCACAGTACTCCAGAGATGAATTAACAAACCCAACAAACAGATTAATCTGGAAAGCCTGGTGTGTAATTGGGATCCAGTAACAAAATGGATTGAAGAAATCCAGTGAAGAGGCATAATGTTCAAAAGAGAATGTAAATTGTTCTGAATGAAAGATAATTAGTGCCTGAGATGACCCATCTAGGCATCGCAAAATGAACTGACATTTTAGAAATGCAGCTTTATCCCTTGGTGGCTGATTATATTAAAGATAATTCTAGTGACTGAGTATCCTTCCAGCAGGACAGTCTTGTCAAAATCCTTTATCCACCTGAGGAATTGTCCTCTTTAGCACATTTCATAACAGATATTTAACCATAGATTAAGGAAATGACTGCCTTCCCATTCTCTTTTGGCTGATATCTGTAACAACTGAAATGGCTCAGAGCTTCTCTCTTTTGCAGAAGACCATTCTAGAAGCAAGGTAAAATTCCATCTTACTGTAGATATTAAAATTATAATAATTAATGCATTCCTATCATATTTTCAGAACTAGCATTTCTACAGTAAATCTATCACCATTAGCACTGTAAGAACAAATTACATGTGCTGACCATGAATTTGAGATAAAATTCCCAGCCTTTCTTTTAAATACTCAATGTGTTTATTTCATTCAAGGATCCTTTTAAAAAACAGGCATCTATTTTATTGTGCATATGGCAAACCTGAACAGCAAAATTAACTGCAGAATAGAAAGAAAATGTTGCTCAAAACATTTAAGCACAATAAATAAAGATTTGGCTGCAGCGGGTATCTTAATGAAAAGATTATCTTTTCTTTAACTGTTATCTTTAACTGTTAAAGGTTAGTTATTATTATTGGCTATTTGACAATTATTAACATAATTTTTTATACTAACTGCTATATCATCAAATTCACTTTGAAGTTGAGATTGGATCTAACAATTAAAGAAAAACAGTCTAACCCAAGTATAACTGCTCTTTCACAAGTACAAACCAGCACACGCTGATCACAAAAGAGCTACAGACTGAATGCCTTTCGTAAAGCATAGCCCTAAGTAAAAACTAAAACCTGAAGACAGTTCTTCTAAAGACACTCAGCAATTCCAGCTTTAAACTGAATTAGGTATAGTGCCCAAAGCCTTAAGATCTCCTGCAGAGAAATTGGGGTAGAGTATCCTTTTCTTGCCCCTCTTGATACCACTTCACAAAGGCCCTAAAATGCAGTAACTGCCACATACTTGCAAAAATTCACCACTAACAGGTACACTGTGTTGACTTCTGGGCTCTGTCAAAGCTTAATGAAGTCAAAGGGATTTTTTTAATATTAACTTTGATGGGCTTTGATTTAGGTCTCTAGCCTCAATTTTAAGACATAATTTAAGGCACACCTGCTACCTTCCATTATCATTGGATGGGTGGTGAATAATTTGAAAAATTGGCTGATTAAAATAATTATAGGAAATTAGTAATTTCTAAAAATGCTTTCCTATGGTAACTAATAACCCTATACTTTCCTGTAAGTGCTAGTTCTCATTTGGGAGTTAAAATGAATGGGGATTCCCAGAGATGCTTATCTGTGTTTTAACACTTAATTTGATTCTTTTCTTTCTATAATGTATTCATACTTTTTCTTGAATTATGAGTAGTTTTATTCTGAAAGCTTTGTTGCTTATGCAGCTTCTTGAAATCAGAAAGCCAAACTGAGCGTACATACTTTTTTATTTAATAAATCCCCAGTCGTTTGCATGCATGGCCACAAAGGAAAACTTGGCAAATCAGAGATCTTGCTGTAAGATTTGTGTGCCTCTGTGACCGTTTGGCTTTCATGAATATCCCTTTTTGACCATAAAGGGAACTCTTCCACATGGTTGTTTGTGATGCATTCCCTAGTCTTTGTTCACAAACACAGACACACAATTCTCAAGGGCATTCTAAAATGAGGATTTAGAGAAGTTATATTTTTCATGGTTCCATAGATAATGTGGAAAATGACATTTCTCACTGCTTCTATTTCTTATGTAAATTTTATCTGTTTGCGACATAAGGAAAGTTAAATGTCCGTAATGAGCAACTTCAAGTTGCACGATGCAAGGATGCTATGCAATCCAGTGATGCAGAGCAAAAGCCAAGATTCAGCAGTAGATTCATGAATAAATTCTCATGCTTGTGCATAGGAGTAACCATTAGCTGTACACAGAATCAAATTTGTAGAAAGAGATGATTTTCAATTTTGTATATAAATGGGAATATGGTATTGAGGTGGGCCATAGCTAGTAGGTGAGGTAATTTTCCCTGCTCTTCTGGGATGACACATGTCCTGCAAGCTTTAGCAAATCTGCAAATTTACACAATCCAGCAAAAAATATTGGCTGTCCAGAACAGCTTTAGGGGAAAGGTAAGAGAAGACTCTTTTGGACAAAGCCCTGAGTATCTTATCTAATTAGACTTGCTTTGAGCAAAGGATTGAACTCCATGACCACCACCTTCCAGCATAAATAATTTTCTGATTCTGTGAAATGTATTTTTGAATTCTCTGTTAGCTTCCAACTAGCACTTCCAATAATCAAAGATTCTCCTTTGAGTGAGAAACAGCACACAATCTTTTTTTTTTCTCTTTTTTTCTACATTTTTTCTTTTCTCTTTTGCTTGCCTACAGCATGATGCAATAACAGTTGCATGATGATAAAGTCCATAAGATAGAAAAGCATCAGCCACCATAAACCTGAATGGTTTACAACAAACAGGACAGAACAGTGAGCTAAAGAAGTTATTGTGAAGTCTAGGGCACCACTGTGGAATAAGTGCAGGGTAAAAATGTTAGTGGATCCCACTTTAGATGCATTCATTTTAACACTGCCTTGTGTGTGGATGTCAAGGTTGCTTAACAAACTAATTGATTCTGTGATGAGGAAATAAAAGATAACACAGTACATGAAATGTAGTGACACACTACAGTGAAATGATACATCCTTATTCCTGCCATTTGGGGGACTTAAGTCTGATTCTGGTGCTTTGCAAGATGAAGACTGGGTTACCTTGGCATCTGGAAAAATTGTAACTGTTCCCAATAAACAAATTTGCAGTAGGTTGCCAAGGCTTGTTAAGAAATTAGAGCATCAGAAGCCAATTGGCTGAATGGCAAATGGTAATTTCAAATGTTGCAGATTGAGATTTTTTCTCTTATTGTCAGTCATAATTGCTCAAAGTGCTCATTACCAGATCATCAATACATTCACCTGTCTGGGTCAGTCAGAAAAAAAAAAAAAAAAAAAAAAAGTAATTGTTTTCTTTACTGCGGACCATCTTAGCAGACATCAGCAAATCAGTTTAACCCCAACCTCTTGTCATTCTCCTCTGCACTGATTAGAGTTCTGCAAACATGTTTAGTATTCACACCTTTACTATCCTGAGTAAAAAGGACATTGCACTGTGTGCAGAGATGGGAGATATATTCTGGTGATGTAAATTGGTGAATTCTATGAATTCTAAAGAATTTATGATCATTTGCACTAACTGCTGATATGAATTTTGCTTTCTGTGATGCTCAGTGAGGGTAAGGAAGAAATAATTGGCAAATAAAGGAGGGAGAATCCAGTCTTAAATGATTAATGTGAGAAAGAAACTCAAAAATTTAGCATTGGACCTTCAAACCCTCCAAGGGTCAGTAAATTTTTCAGCATTGAATATTATGAAAGTTAAAGGGAAGTTAAAAAAAAAAACAATCTGTTCTCTTTCTTTTCCTTCCCTATGTGCTGAAGTAAGGAAATACTCAAATCCTTTCAGAGAGGATATATATGTGGAATTAGTGTGCACTGTATTCACATCTGGCCTAGCAGTGATTTAGATACTATTTGAAGCTATGCACATTCATCAGCATCTGTTTGACTTAGGGAAAACGACCTGACCGAATCCTCATGGCACGTTGTTGGGTTTTTGTTGTTGTTGTTTTAATAAAATTGCATTATATGTCTTAATTACTATATTGCATTGCAACTATTGCAACTGACATATTATAGGATAAACTATTGTTCAGAAATCTTCTATCTTATTGGCCACGGGTAGGTTATTTGTCTAGGTAAATTTCTGCACACTTTATTTCATTTTCTGAAAAATCAGCATGTAAAAATTTTTTCTCAGCTTGGAAATTTACACCCAAATCCTTCAAAATTTGCTCATATTAACCTAGAAATAAATGAACAGAATATAAAAGCTAAAGTATAAGCTTGTGAATTCTGGGGCTTACGTGGATATTTGTATGTATTTTGCCAAGGTCAGCCTATAGTGTGAATGTCAGTTCCCAGCCCACACATAAATATTTTCATTAGAGACAGGGGCTGAATGGAAGTAAAACAGCTGATTTCTTAAACCAGTCATTAGATTATATCAGATTGTTTTATTAGAATGGCTGAATATCATTGCATTATTTCTTTTAACCCCAGGAAAGTGAACTTAATTGATCCTTGGATTTTGTGAAATAGAATACTGCTTCTAGAGATTACAGAAAGCACAGCTTTATTTTTTAGCTTTATTTTTTAGTCTGGATGTCTTCTTAGCCATTTCCATCATGGTAGCTGATAGACAGAGAAAAAAATACAAGATTCTTCCACATTTATAATGTGACAGGAACATTTCTTTTGTTATGGGTTTAATTTTGCCTAAATTAATGTAAAATTCAAATTCTCTCCTGCTAATCGAATATGAAGCAGTGATGTTCTTTCACAATTTCTCTGTGTGCGAACAGAACCCTGTTACCACTCTGCAGCAATATGGTGGAGCCCAAGTAACAGAATATGGTGGAGTTCTCTGCTTGTTTCACCTATCTTAATCCTTTCCCTAATAAGTGCCAAATCAGCTGAAATACTTCTTGAATCAACCAGGTGCCTTTTGGACATCACATATTTTTGAAATACACCTAATTGCACCCATTATCACTGTAGTGCTTGAGAATATCAGCAATGAATTAGTTTGAGATGCCATCCAAGAACAACGCAGAGAGTTTGGAAGAGAAAGCTTCCTTTGTGTTTGGGAAATGTAATCTGATGTGATCTCTATTTGGTTACAGATCACGGGGAATAGCACATATCTGTTGTTGGGCAGGAACAGGACTACAGGGCTGGGGATAAGCAGAGTGCTGCTGGGAGATCTGCCTGCCAAATCGTGCCCACTGGCAGCTGCTGTGGCAGGCATGGGTCAGTTGTGTGGGACCAGTGAGGACAGTATGACGTGATAGCTGTGAGGGGATTCAAAGGTTATTTTTCTTGACATTTTCTGATCAAAACAAAACAAAGCAGTGCAGAACACTTCATTTTTGAGATACATTTTGGAAATGTGAGGTTTTTCACTGCACTGATCTTTGCCTCCTGGAGAACAAGCATGTTTGATGGGAGAAAAATAAACAAACTCTGTTTTAATAATAATAAAGCCTATCAGTACTCTGTTGAAATATGATCTGGATGGAAACGGTCCCACTATCTCTACTAATAACATAGCATAGATCAATCAAAAGGGCTCTGTGAGTTTGCCAGGGGAAGCAGGGTGGCGTGCCAGCTTATGAAACACAAAGAACCTCTTTTTTCCTTTACTTTCCAGAGATTTCTCACGTTTACCTTACAATTCATTATAAGTTATTTTCAGTGGAAATTTGATTGCAAAAGTCACTTTAATCTAAAGACATTAAATGAGACACCTGGAAAAGGGTGAAAAGTAAATTAGATCCCTTAATGAATTTCTGCAACTTTTCTGCACTGCTGGAACTGATCACTGATTCAGTGCTTACCCCCTGTGAGCTGTGGCATCGTCTGCTCCGATATAGCTATGTCTTCACAGTACCACACACAGCTGCACAGAGCCCGTGGCCCCTGGCTCCACTCTCAGCTCACTCTCAGCTCTTCATTTCAGAAATACTGACTAGCATTGCAGGGTGCGTTTTGAAAAGGCAGGCTTTTTCATAGGCATAACTGAACACCAGCAATTCTGGAACTCTGACCAGATTTTGTGGCACCATCCATGAGATGCTACTGCCCTCCAGCTCTCTGCTCAGTGCCACCAGTGTGGAAGCACCCTGGTGTGCATAATGGCCCACCTGGCCACAAGACCTGCACTACCACTGTGTCAGGATGGTGTGGCAAAACGTAGCACATGAGCCTGTGCTAATACAATATGTGTAAGTTTCTCCTGCCAGGTGATCTCAGCCTGCCTTGCTGGAGGTTTTGATATTAAATTTGAATGCTTGTCTATTAATTACAGCAGAAAGCTTAGGTAGGTGGATGGGGAAACACTGTTATTTATGGAGGCTGCTTTAATTCCTAGTTCTTGGGAGTTCAAACAATTAATTCCCTCTTTGATGGCTGCATGTGCAGAAAAAGAAATTTCCCATTAGGAAACTACAGGGGAGTAAGCATGAGCAGAGTGGCAAAAAACTGATTCAGACTCCATATGGAATGGCCTGGGCAGCAGCTGTCCCTTCCAGGACAAAGTGAACACAGTGGATGAGCCCAGCAGGCCTGGCTAGGTGATAGAATCCTGGATAACCACAGCTTTTGCCTGTATAAGCACTGAAGGTCCTATCTGTCCTCTGACTTTGGGAGGCATTGGGAAACACTGTAAGACCCATTGATTAACATTGAACACACTTCTCTTTCTCCGAACGGAAATGAATTTTGCAAGAAGAGGTAGCTGTGTATAATTAAAACACGTCAGCAGGTGTGTTGTCCTGTGTGGAGGCATGCATTTTTCATCTAGCATTGCTCACCTCCAAGATTACCTCTTTTTAAAGAAGACGTCATGTTTTCATCCTACATATTATCCCTCTACAGCTATATTTGTTGGCACATAAGCCTGCCTGAAATTGGCATCCCTTCCTATGAATTGGGCAAAATGCCACTATGGCAGATGGGTGAGCAATGAAACTAGAACGAGTGGCAAGTCAGAACATATCAGGGCAGTTTCCTTTCCAGGATCAAGGAAACAGCATTCTGTGGAGCTGCTCAGCACCTGAAACACAGGTAGATGACATTATCCCTTGATGCTTGAGCAGATTAACACTGAAGAGTGGTAGCTACCAAACAAATGTTTGGAAACTGAGAAAAGTGTTTCTGTGGTACTTAAGTTGCACACAAGAAAATACTGAGTTGATAATTTACTTTTCCAATTCACTTTTCAAAGTAAAGTGTTTTGTTTAGACACATCACTAATTATTGAGTTTTTTGCTTAGCCTGAAATGCAGGAAAAAGAAAAAAAAGATCTATGAAGTAAACAATTAATTTGGGATATTCCTTAAAAATTCATCACCATTAGGTCTGTACTCAAACTGTTTTTAAGAGAGTACTTAGTAAATCAAATGAGATTTTGTTTTGCTTTTTTCTTAATTATCTTGTGGGAGCTAAGTTTTCTAAACTCTAGAGCATTTTTCCACGTCTCTTTAGAGAAAAAAGTGAGAGAACCACAACCTCAAATGCTTCTCTTTGCTTTTGAAAGATCATCTGTGTTTTAGAAGTTTTCCTTCGTTCCTTCCTTCCTTCCTTCCTTCCTTCCTTCCTTCCTTCCTTCCTTCCTTCCTTCCTTCCTTCCTTCCTTCCTTCCTTCCTTCCTTCCTTCCTTCCTTCCTTCCTTCCTTCCTTCCTTCCTTCCTTCCTTCCTTCCTTCCTTCCTTCCTTCCTCCCCTGCCCTCCCCTCACCTCCCCTCCCCTCCTTTTTTCTGTTTTTTTTTTTATCTTTTTTTTTTTTTCCAGAAAAATTTAAGAGCAAGGTTACATGCTGACAGTGGGCAGTGTATTTTTAAAAACCATCCTTATAACTTCTTGTCTGAAAATGGTCATCTGAAATCCTATTAAGCACTGAGTCCATGAAAGCTCTTGTGCATGTGCTTAAGCACTGAAGTACCTCAATTTACCACCAGGGAGGTTTATCTAATAGCTATAGCAAGCATCAACTTGACACCTTATTTCTGGCAAAACAAGAGATGCAGAGGATGTCACTGATGGAGACTGTGGTTTCTGTTTCTGTATGCAGGAGAGGAGTCGCTCACAATTTTTGTGGACAAAAGGAAGCTGAGCAAGAGGTCAGATGGAAGTGATCCCAGCACCAACAGCTCTGTGGTGACTCTGGAGACCTTGCACCAGCTCGCAGCCTCCTACTTCATTGACAGGGACAGCACACTGCGCAGACTCCATCACATCCAGATAGCTTCCACTGCCATAAAGGTATGGGGATTCTGCTGAGACAAACACATGGACGTGTTTCTAGATTCACTAGCTGCTCTTCGGAAGAGACGTATTTCAAACAGTAAGCAAAGACTGATTAGGAAAATAACCATGTTTCTCTGAATCGCTTTGTTTTGTTTTATTTTGTTGGTTTTTTTTTTTTAACGTGAATCAAAGCATTAAATTTGTAAAAGAAAGGATAGTTTAGAAAAGGGTGCAACACACTGAAAATATTACTTTTGTTGAATGATACATAATTTGAATGGCCCTTATAGTATTATGTCACTGAGAAAATCTTCACGTATGTTTTCAAAAAAATGTGTTTATAGACAAACCTGTATCTGTCTAGAGACACATACTGTTTACATACAGTTTTTGTTTTCTTTCAAAAATTGTTTTAAAGTGTAGCTTAGTGCACTCTTCTGATTTAATTACTTTTTAATCTTTCCAAAAAAAAACAAAAAAAAAGAGCTCTTGATTCTACAGTCCTATTTTCTATCCTGCTGACTACAATAGGTCATCCTTAGCACTGGGAGATGCTTGGCTAAGATCAGAATCTCTGCAGATATTATATAAAGCAACAACTGTTCTCTTGCTCAAATCTTTGCCATAATGTTGCTTATTGGATATAACCTCTCTCAGTACATTTCCAGAATTTAAGATAAAATCAAAATGTAATTTACAGTTGAATACACATTAATTCTGATATATTTTTTTAATATTTAAAATCCATTGCACTTATTTAATCTTCCCACCCTTAACTAAAGTCCTCATTTATGACCATCCGATGGCAATATGCACTTGCTACCCACAGTAGCTATTGCTCAAGTAAATATAAATCTACCTCCTCAGCAGTGTTAGATCCTTTACAAATACGGATACACGAAGAATTTGTGGCACGGCAGCAAATGCTTTGTTTGTCTGCCAGTATGTGAAGGATGTTCCTCCTGCCCCATTGATCTTGTTAGCAAATCCCAGCTCAGTACTGGTCAGCTGTAGAGCAGTGTTAGGGTCTTCAGGCAATGCAGATGAAAATAGAGATGAACAAACACAAAGTCCAGTCAATCTCATCTAAGGACTGCCTCGGTCGTGCAATCTTGCTGCAGATTGTGATGCTACCTATTCCTCTGTTCTGACTTGTATCCCCAGTCTCACTGTTTGTTATGCAGATCTGCAAAAATCTTTAAAAACCAGTCTGCTTCCTTCAAAGCACGGAGAATTTTTTCCTTCTATATTAAGATAATTCATGGGAAGAAAGAAGTGGTAACTAAAGTGCTAGAATACCAAAATACAAAGGTGAGGCTGTCTCTGAAGGAGATTTCTCCTATTTGCTGTATTTTTAAAGCAGATTTCTACCACACTACAAAATTCAACTGTGCTTGCTAACAATTTAGTTAATGAATCTTCTACATGCCCAAAGTTTTTTTACAAACACAACAGTGTTCTCTCCACACTCTCACTGTTCATGAAATGGATACAAATGCAAGCTGTAGTCCATGGGCAAATCTGATTTGGGTAATTGAGTGCAGCAGGTCTCTAGAAAATGGTTTTCACATCAGATGCAGCAGTGCTGATACATGAAACCTTCATTTTGTATATTTGCATTACAGATTTCTATTGTCAGAACACTTAACTGAACAAAAAAACCTGTTTCTATCAAAGGCTAGGAACACAAAAGCAGCCAGGGAAGGCATTTTTTTTGTTTTCTTCCCACATAGATTTTTGAAACAATGCAGTTTTTACATCAGAAAACCATCCAATAACATTTCAGTCCCGTGCTGTAAATAGAATTTTCCCAGATTATTTCTTAAAATGTGTACTGGTAACTGATAACAACGGGCTTTCCACAGATCTGCCTGAAATCACGTTTAGCAGCAGTGATACCCTGAGGACCTGAGCACAGAGGTGACCATCGGCCCTCTCTGTGCCTCCTGATATACTCAGGGAAGAGAGGGATGACACCTTTTACACAGTTTCCATGCCTGCCTTGCTCACCACAGCCCCGCTCAATATCTTCTTTTGCGTGAGAGGTCGAATTAGGGATTTGCAAAAGCAATCCAATAAATGTTTCCTCAGTTTATCTTACCCCCTTTGGTGTATACATTTCAATATGAAGGTACTGGAACAAGTGGGGATGTTTTCTGCTCATTTTATAAAGCCCTGAAATTCTGAATGGTAAGTTTTCCAAGCAATACACAATCATTTTTTTTTATTGTTGTCCAGTTAATAACAATAACAAGGAGACATGTTCTGAATCTACTTAGTATTTGATCTTATCATTTATGATTCACAAACAGATATCAATTTTATGTCTTAAGCATCATCTGCATGTACATGAAGTTGCAATTAATTGAAAAGAAAAAGACTAAAAGGATAGGGGTTTGAATTGTTTGTTTTCCCTTCCTTTTTTTGTCAGTAAATTTTAGTTACATTCTGGATGGCTTTTAAATACGCAGTATTTAACACTGCTGTACTACTGAAGTTGTTTTCAGGAACAGAGAACTGAGAATGTAGATATAGCTTCTGTTACTCATATACTCACTATGAGAAACTCAACTATCTTTTGGGGAATGCACATTTTAATTAAAAAAAAAAAAAGAAGAAACATTCTGAATGGACGAGACTTAAAACACAAATCAAAATATACGGTTTGGAAGAGAATCATAGAATCATAGAATGGTTTGTGTTGGAAGGGGCCTTAAAGATCATTCAGTTCCAGCCCCCTACCATGGGTTGTTTGCCACCAACCAGATCAAGTTGCTCAGGGCCTTGAATGCCTCCAGGGATGAAGCATATTCAAGTTATCTGGGCAGCCTGTTCCAGTGTCTCACCACTCTCTGACTAAATAATTTCTTCCTAACATCTAACCTAAATCTTCACTCTTCTATGTCTGGGGGGCCCATACCTGGGCATGGAACTGCAGATGGAACTTCATGAGGGCAGAATGGAGAGGAACAATCTCCTCCCTGTCCCTGCTACCACCCTTCTGTTGATGCAGCCTGGGATAACATTGGCAGTCCAGGCTGCAAGCACACACTGCTAGCTCATGTCCACCTTTTTGTCCACCAGGAGCTCCAAGTCCTTCTGCGCAGGGCTGCTGCCCACGAGTTTTTCTCCCAGTCTGTACACGTATTTGAGATTGCCCCAATCCAAGAGCAGCACCTTGCACTTCACATTATTGAACATCATGAGGTTCACGTGGGCCCACTTTTCAAAAGCGATGTTTTGGTTTTGGTTGCATTGTGAATTAGTAATTTATCAGTAAGATTTAATGGGTGTGAAGCAGTGAGAAAACAATTAAATATGCAGGTATAGAGAGAGACTTTCAGTTGCTTATAAAACACCACCACAGATTAATTTGACTAGGACAGGATGAAGATGAGCATTTAGCAAATCTGTAGCAGTGCTCAGTCAAGTATTAGGATAACAACGAGTAACTCCTTCATTTGCAAACTCTGTCAATTTTCATGTTTGGACACTTAGTTGCTATTTTTTCTAGCTTCTTTCTTTCATTTTTCTTGAACAAGTTAAGGACAAAGTTCTTTGCAGATGGGATATGGACAATGTTCCATTAAGTCTCTTAATTTACAGAGCAAAATCAACAATGGATCAGATATTAGATGAGGATGCTCAAGCTCAGTCTTCTGTGAAAACAAAACAAAACAAAACACCACTGCTCATATATGTCTGTTTTCTTAAATATTGAGAACAAAAATGGCAGACACTCTTTGGAAAGAACATACAATTAATGTTTTTGTCCCTTATGTACTTAAGAAAATTAATAATAAATTATTGTATCCTTATATCAAATTAATTGCGTTGTATGCTACCCAAATTTCTTTTCTTCCAGGTTTTGATACATTAATGTGTGGAATTGATCAGAAAAATAAGATTTTGATGTTTTATATTTAAGGTTTTCTATTAAAAAGTTGATCTACATTGCACAAAAGTATTAGGGAGAGGGAAGTGAGAATTTATGTTTAATTCCTATTTATTTTATTCATATCAAAAGGTGTTAGGAGCACAGAAGATGTACTTAATGAATCAAGTTTGTTAATCAAATTTTTTTGTAATCAAGTTTCATAGTTGTGGCATAATTATCCTCAAAAATAACATGAGTACAACTAATTAAAAATTCACAATTTTCGATTGTTTTCATTGTTTATTGCACATAAAATGAGGAAAAATCACAAAATCACAGTATTTTCCAACTGGAAATCAAATATTCATGGGAGCTACCCAGATCCTATACCAATATTTACCTTATTTAAAAGTCCCTGATACGTACATTCTTCCAATATTATTTTAATGCATTCATTTTACTGATAGTAGTTAGGCTCATATGCTAAATCAGCAGTTTGCAGCCTCGAGGGCATCACTGGAAACTCTCCAAGAGCCTCGAGGCTGCATGTAATTTGCATACACATTTACTTGAATGCATATCCTGTTGTATTTGAAATATTACAGATCCAACATTACTTCTCTTGTATGCTCATTTTAGATGCTTTTTCCTATGAACATTTCTCTTCAGATGCACTGACAGCTGTTAAGTCTCCCTATTAACATGCATATTAGGATGACGGAGTGTGCGCTCCTTGTATTGGATAAAATCCTCTAAACTTATGGAAGCATAATACAAATAAAGCCAGCAAATGTTTTTCTTTCTTTTTGTGTTGTCTTTAACAAGCAATATTCTCAGCTCCTGCTCAGTGTTGTTCTTGCCTGTGTACAGCCATACTAATTTGAATCTATTGAAGATCTAATCATAATCAGAGGTCCAGGGGAAGGTCAAACGACCTACAACCCAGAACTATCCAATGACTGTAATCAATATGACCGATCTTTTCCCTTCACCTGATTGATGGATGATGTAAACAAGACTTGAAGTTCACAACTTTGCTTAGCACATTCTGTGATTCTAACAATGTGTTTCGTTGCTGCCCAGTGGCAGAATGACCCAGTGGCAGAATGTACTACTCTGAGATCAAGCACTCATCCTCCTAACACTTGGTTAGGAGGCTTTTTCAGTTTTGGGTAGATTGGGTAGGGCAATGCATAGTATCCCAGCTTTTTTCTGCTCTCTTAACAGCTGGGAAACAGTAATATAAGCTCCTACACAAGTGACCCTGAGTCCTGTTTGTTAGATGCCACTGTCAAACTACCTCTGTGATCAATGAGAGTTAGCTCACACCACTACCTGCCCCTGTCTAGGATTTGCAGTGCTGTGTTGAGAAGAGCAGGGTGCTTTATGGGACCATAATTGTGAGGCTGTGCTAATCGCTTGCTGAGTGAAGTTATGCAGAAAAGATAAGAAACACATTGACAGCATGGAAGATTAAATATTATGGAATAATATTGCTACATGTTGCAAAGGGATAAACACATTTACGTCAGGCAGTTATAACACTGATGCTTAATAAAACGAAGTGCTATATTAGCTGTGTTTTGGAGGAAATCTTCTTATGTCCCAGAACAGATCTTATTTCTAGGGAAAATGATTCAGGGCATTGGGGAAGGTAAATAGTGTAGGTGTTAGCTTAGGGTCCAAGCAGCTGAAGGACAGCTACGTTGCATCAAAAGAACAGGAGGGAACAGAACAGATGCATAAATTGAATTTTCCAGCAGCTATTTACAGCCAGATTACAGCCCATTTTTTCCATGTGAGTGAGAATGAATAACCATCAGTGAGGATCTGCCCTCTCATTTCAATTAAATTTTATTGTGCAATTTGCTTTTTCTTTCCCCAAAACACTTTTTTTTCCTTTTTTTTTTTAACTATTAGAAATTTAAGCACTTCGTTTTCTTGGAAAACTGTAGATTACAAATAGTGTATAAGAGGGATCTATTGCAATGGTAAATATATCTGATTACCTATAATTAACCCATGAATAACTCACGGTAGGCTGCAAGAGAGGAAACTGAAATGTAATGAAATTAGCTTTTCACTCAAAACTCATTCTGAAATCCAGACCTTTTGTTTGTCTGCTTGCTTCTTTGTTTGGTCTGAAAAAGCTTGCCTTCTTTTTGTTTTCTTTCATATCTCCTATTTGAGTGTGCTTTTCTGTGGCTTCAACTAATTGCTGTAATCAAAAGTAGAAATGCTGAGTAGCTAAAGACTCATTCTGTTGTCAAATTCCTGAAGAATCCTAAACATTTTCACAATTTTTCTTTGTTGCCAAATTTTGAAGCTTTTGAAGTTTAGATCTTGAACTCTTCTTGCTGAATATTTTTCTTTTTAGTTTGTGGTAAGGATTTAAGACCCCAGCCTTGTAAGTGACCAGAATTGAGGAAGCTCAAAGATTCGTGCCCAGGAGGAGCTTGTAAAATTACAGTTAGAAACACTGAGCTGAAAATGCTTAATGTATCAGTTTTCTGTTGACTCCATTGAAGAAGTTAAATAGTAAATGTGAGTTTAATTAAACACACTTGGGAAGTAAAAGCCAGAAGACACTGTCCCTCTTCAGAAGTTTGTATCTTCTGCATTAGGTATTTATGGTGATAGTAATTAACCATTTCAAAGAAAAGCCATGAATCTTTTGTCTTGAGGTGGCAAACTCCCATGAAATTTTGCTGAGAATTCAGTACTTCTGCAGGCTACTTTGAAAATCTCACAGTTTATTAGAAGCTTTACAACTCAACTATGTATATGCATAGGTATAAATGTTTAAGTTTAAATTATTATCTTATCTTACCAGCCCAATTGGGATCTGAATTTTGGTTTCTGATTTCCACTACTTTTTGAGCATCACATTCTTCCTAAGGGCCTTTTAGTAATGTGAGCTTAGCTGATATTCTGTTCTTTGAGTCTGGCTAGACTGTGCCATGCTTCATGGCACAGAGGCTAGTACATACAGCTAGCATCAACAGAACTTGTACATTAACAAAAATGTGAAATACTGAACACGACATGACGGTAGCACTGTAATGCTGTGCTGAAACAATTACATTGCATTTCTCAACAGAGTTTATTTGCTAAGGAGCGACCCTGTACTTCCCTTCGTTGTCTGAAGCTCAGTCTCTGGTATCTCTGGCACCTTGGTACCACATGCTGCTGCACAGCACTGAATTTCTAAAATTAAACTATCTAAGGCTTTGTATATTTATGTCTGGGAGATGTTGGAGATCTTTGGACCAAATTATCCACAGATGTTACAAAATATCATGAGTGCTGTGTGTGGGCCATTAAATAATTCTAAGAATACACAAAATGTAAAGATCAAGGAATAACTGCCATATAATTTTTTGAGCGCTTAAAGACACGAAATTAAAAATAACTTTAATTCACTTGGACAATGGAGTTCTAATTAAGTAAAAACTCCACAACTGCTTTCCCTCAAAGGTAGTGTAGAGGTCAGTTCTTCATTTGGTGTAAAAGAACACTCTGAGAATCTGACCCTCACTATCCAAGACAGTAAGAGAAATGGGGGGGGGGGGGGGGAAGAACTAGCAAGTTAATGCAATCACATTTTACTAAACACTCACAGAATGCATACTCAGCAACATAATTGGCACAATGCATCACAGCAGCTGCAACACGATGTACTTTAGCAGCCTCTAATACAGACCACATTGCCTCATTATATTTTCGATAAAGTACATAGAAGAATGTGTGCAATGAGTTATAACATTGCCACCTAGTTGGTCACACAGCATGAAATATCTTCAAAGCAACAAAATAGCACATATTGCAGATGCTAGGACAGATCTTTCAGAAAGACTTCAGATAATTATCCTATGGAGAACGAGATGGGAAGAGGGTGGAGAAGAGGAGAGGAAGAGATAGGAAAGGAAAACTCCAATCTGAGACAGGCTGCAAAAAGACAAATGTAAACGAGAGTCTTTAACAGCTTTCACACAGCTCTTGCCATCATTTAAAAAGTTCTTCAGATCCTTCCCTTCCCTTCCCTTCCCTTCCCTTCCCTTCCCTTCCCTTCCCTTCCCTTCCCTTCCCTTCCCTTCCCTTCCCTTCCCTTCCCTTCCCTTCCCTTCCCTTCCCTTCCCTTCCCTTCCCTTCCCTTCCCTTCCCTTCCCTTCCCTTCCCTTCCCTTCCCTTCCCTTCCCTTCCCTTCCCTTCCCTTCCCTTCCCTTCCCTTCCCTTCCCTTCCCTTCCCTTCCCTTCCCTTCCCTTCCCTTCCCTTCCCTTCCCTTCCCTTCCCTTCCCTTGCCTTGCCTTCCCTTCCCTTCCCTCCCCTCCCCTCCCCTCCCCTCCCCTCCCCTCCCCTCCCCTCCCCTCCCCTCCCCTCCCCTCCCCTCCCCTCCCTCCCCTTCCCTCCCTCTGAAACCGAAGGAAAACAGTCAGAAAATTAAAGAAGGACGGTTTTAACATTGCAAGATCAAAAGTGAAAATATTGATACATACATTAAAGGTGGAGCATTCAAGGATTAATTTTGAGGCAGTCAGATTTTCATGGATTTCTATTTGGTCTTTGGTTGTGCAGTGGTTTGTGTGTTGGCTGAGCAATGTAGTTCTGAACTCTCTAATTGACAGCTGCTGCCTGAAAGCAGGTCAGAAAACATCAAGAAAGGGCTATAAAATTTGGAGAATCTTTCCCTATCTCTGAACCCAAGGAAATAATGGATACTACACATCAACAGCATGTATGAACGCGAGGTCAGATTAGGAAGAATATGTCAGGATAATGGAGTCTCAGAAGAGTCACAAGCAATAAGCTTTCAGAAAAATAAGATAATGAATAATGAAAGATTTCAGTATATGTATTGTTTTTCAAATGGAATTTTTAAGATATGTTCATATATTTTGCTGTTATGAGTTACAGTTAAAACTGCTGTATCCCTCTTGAAACTGTTAATTTAATGGTACAACACACCTCTGAAAATATCCATCATGTTTATATCTTTAAGAGGCAGCTCATTATGAGAATTGCATCATTGCTTTCTTCTGCAACTCAGAATTATTTCTACCTTCAGGGCTTCACACAGCACATCAGCAGGGTTTAAATTTCTACAGCATAACTATAATGAAAGCTCTAGAAACATAATGCTTATAATGTCAATATAGGCAGTGACAGAAGCTGGCTTTAAGAAAAAAATTCTTTACTCATTCAGAACATTTTCTGTGATTACTGTATTTTGATTTCAGCTCTTTCACATCTGAAATGATGGTATTTTCATCATTGTTTTATAGATTTTATTGCTAAATTAAGAGTTCAAAATGAAAGTATTTTTAATTTTGAGTTGTGTAATTTTAACTTTATTCAATAAAGAAGTTCTACTGAAGTCAATGAAGCCAGTAAAGTTTCTCTATGCGCAGTTTGATATGGCTGAGATCAAGGTTTTTTCCATACAACCTCAACCACAATCTTCTTATCAAACTGTTTTTCATTTTCTTTCTATAGATTACCCAAATTAATACCGTTTCCCTGGAAATAGTTACTGTATTTCAAATTGATGCAGTACTCCTCCATTGATATTTTCTTTCTGAAAAAATAAAATGAGAATACCATAGCAGAACTATACTGCCTTAGCTATACTAGCTCAATTTGTTTTCCTAACAGTCGTAATAAACCTGCTAAATGGAGGTCACAGTCTCCTATCTAGTAGATTTTTAAGAAAATATATCTTCTCCATGAAGAATTCGAGCTTTGAAAATGAAAATAATTCCTTTTTCTTCCTTTGACTTTTCATGAAATCCTTAATGTGCAAAAAATAATTGGTGATAAAGAAGTACAGAGAACAGATTGAAGATATACAGTAATAATTTTTCTGCCATGCAATTCTAGTCTCTTTTAGTAGACTTTATTCTTAATCTTGTTAAGCATTTGAAATATGGCATTCACAACAATGCTGAGCCACATATATTGTTGTAGGAAATAAATAATATATATAAATAATATATGTATTATATAATATATAACGTTTTATAATGCAAAGCAATTTATATCTTTGGTTAAAATACAGTGATAAGATGTGTGGGTCTGCTTTTCTTTTTCTGTTTTAGAATAAACATGAGGAACTTTGCTCTTTTAATTTTTGATCTTTGCTGGAAAATGGTTATTTGGCAATGCTTTCCGTTTGCATTAAAAATAGCACTGGAATTTTTTCATCATATACAATCAGTTAACGATTACAGTATTTGTTTGGTTTATTACAGAGATTTTTACCTAGAACAGTGTGAATATTTATAATTTGATCATTTAGTCTCAGAGAAGAGAAAGGTTCAGTGTATTTGCACTTGCCTTGTTTAAACTCACCTCACGCTTTCAGAAAGTTGACCTAACATAGCAAGTTGATATCCCAAATAAAAAGCCTTCTTTCCAATCTTTCTTCCCTGGCGCTTCCTCAACTGCTCTGTCTGTCTGAATCAATCCTGTCAACACTGGCACTGCTGCCTGAACAGTAGCATCTGGAACAGAAATAAGAAATCTGGGAAGATGTACCCATGAGTAACTTCCCTATGAAGATCGATTACAGTAAATTATAAGTATCACTTTTCTGACCACCAGCATGTACACTGTCTTATTTATTCCCACCCCCTCAGCCCCATAAAGATTTTCTTAACACCCAAGCCTGTAGAAGTAGTTTGGATAACATAGAGCCTAAATGTTACTGAGATTTCCTATATATCGTGAGAATCTCACAATTTAAGCCATCACAACAACCTGGGTGATATAAAAGCCATGGCTCAGTTGTGGAATTAAGCAGCAGCACTCACAGTCTTGCAATGAGAATAGAGTTGGCAAGTCTTAGTGGCCTACTTTGAATAAGAATCATATTATCTGTATCTGTGTACTATGCATGTCATATAGATAAGTTTAATGCATCAAAATTTGGATTCAGATTCCAATCTCAAACATTCTCCATATGTTTTTTTATAAATTTGTGAGTTTTAAAGACAAAAGATTGCTTTTGCCACAGATTAAATTACATAATAGTCATGGAACAGTGTAACTAATCAAACTTACAGAGCTATTTAGCTGAACGATTCAGCTAACACTGGAGGAATTCATATTTTCATATTTGCATATTTCTACAACCATTTTAGCTTTTAGTCAAGAGTTTCCCTTTAATTTGAAAAGCTGAGAGGTATTTAATGATTAAATTATACATTAGTTGTTATTGATAACTTGGTGGTTAGGCTGGAAAATGTATAATAAAGTGTATCATAAAACCAGTAATTTTGCAAAAACTGTATATTGTGAATTGGCAGTACCAATGAGAGGGCAAAAGTGTTACAGCCATTTACCAGAGGGAATGAGTGAGTAGGAAGCAAGAAGGACAGAACCTAAAAATAAATGCCTGATAACATACATATGACCCAGACGGAGAGCAAACCAGCAGACATGCATATTATGGACAGTAATGTGATTTCTTTTGAGAGGTTGGAATGACAGCCCCATAAGGGGTGGTTTGACTGGAGCATGGTAAAATAAAATGGACGTGTAAAACGTCCTGCTTCAGCCGTCAAAGTATGTGGGGGGCAGAGTTAGGAACTGTAGTGCTACAGACATCAAGAATAAATCAGTAGCTTAGTTGCACTGCACTCAAGGAGAGGAAATAAAAAGCCTGGGGATAGCTCAATTTAGTAAATTTTGAAGGATTATACAAAAAAAGCAACTAAGTTTTAAACTTACACGGACATATTTAAACACGGGTAGGATCTCTTTGTGAAGTCTGGATCTTATTTAACCTACCCTTATCACTCTGATTTTTGGGCTTTGGCTTTAATTCTTTTTATTCTGTTTATATTTCAAGTCCTAATGTTAACCTTTAGCAAATATTTTTATAATTTCATAAAAATTATTTTTTTCTTCAAATTTAACATATGTAATTTTAAAGCTGGCCACATTAACGTGGTCCAAAAATTGTCTAAAGATCATTTTTACAATGATCCTGACCTTTTTTTTTTTGTGGCTTCAAAATAGAAGATTTGACTTTGTATTCTGATTCTGGAAGGAAGGACTTGCATTTTTTGGGTACATTTTTCCCATCTTAAGAAAATGAGTTTACATCCAGCTGCAGTACAATTATTACTCATAATATCTGAGAGCCTTAAGAATTACAAAGTGGTTCTGTCTTTGTAAAAATGAATGGGGATGCAGTGAAGAATCTGAGTATGCTCAGCATGGTACATAGGATCTGAGCAAATAATGGAAAGTCCTTGAGTGGGTTTTGCAGTTGGGCAAAACAGTCTCCGTTTACAGTAGGTGCCCCAGGATTCCTTTGGAGATGTTCTCTATTGTATAGAAATTGTAATGTGTTTGGAAGAGGAGCGAGGACTCTGAAGTAGGTTGTGCTTCAGTACAGCTTCGTTTTTGTGTTCTGCAGATACTTTGCAATTTTTTTATGCATGAAATGCTATTTTAATTTGTAACCTGTTCTGTGCTCTTTGTTTCTAATTTTATCTTATAAGCAGAATACACAGATTTCATTTATTCTTTATAGCTCAGCTGTTGCCCTAGCCAATAGAAGTTGTGAAAAAAATAATAGAAGCATTCATATAAGTAAGATGTAGGGAAGCAGCACTATCTAAGCATAAGCTAAAACAAAATGTTCAGCTTTTATTGCATCTTTTCTAAGGTGTACATTACTTTTCCAAAAGAGAACTGCACTCTCGCACGTTTCTGAAAACTAGTTAGAAGGAAAAATGAATGCCTATCGTCTCTGTGTAAGGCTGAGAGTGCAGGTAATAAAGGCTCTTGCACTGGTCCCAGACAGCCTCGGTTCATGGGAACTTCCCCGTTGCTTAAGATACAGATGCATAGGAATGTGGCATCTGACACATGGTGTAAATTCAACTACACTTGAAAAGGGAAAATCGTGGCTCCAAGTGTCAGACATGTCAGTGTTGCCAGTGATTTCAGCATGGGGAATTCCTCACTTTCAAGTTCCAAAGCCGCAGAATTGTTGCATGGTTTGCAGAGTCAGAGTTATAGAACAGTGTAATCATCTTTTCCTCCTTCCTCCATCTTTCCCTTAATTATCTTTAGAAGGCTGTTTAATTTATGTCTGTGTTCTGCTAGCTCAGAACTGATACAGCCCTGGCAGGTTCAGTTTCTTCTCTATTTTTTTTCTGTGGCACAGCATAAATTCAGAGGCTTGTTTTGATGTTCTTATAGGTTTTCCTAGAATTAACAGATAATAAATTGTTCTCTGAAGTTGTGGAGAAGAGACTTGATAGATGATTGCTTCCTATCAGATGAAACTAAACAGTTAGCCTTAAAAAAAACCACCGTCTTGTATAAAAACCTGCAAGTCCTTATTCCACTTTGCCTGGTTAATGAAATTTGTGCAACTAATTTCATTTGCTGGCAGATTAAGTTTACTGTCTCTGAGATAAATATAAGATAAGAGACATTCCAGGTCATCTGAGTTAGTGGGCTCTTTGAATGAAAAAGTCAGACCTATACTAACAGTATGGACAATGCTAAAAGAAAATGTGCAGAAAATGTTATATGCCTATCGGATACGGCTTTAGAATGTTGGCAAATCTAAAATAAATAAATAAATACTTCCCCTCCCGAAACATTATTCCAAATCCTGACATTGTGTTTTCTGTTGGTTTATCTAAGCCTCTCTTAAACGTTCATCTATCTGCTAGCACGACAAGCGTCAGTACTTGGAACATTCAGATGATTTGTGTTATTTCAATTATACACTAATTAGTGGAAGCCCTACTATGCTCAATGACACACAAAGGGCAACAGAACGGTAACTGTAGCAATTATTCTCTGCTAAAAGAAGGTGCTGAAAGAAAAGTGCTTTTGTGAAAATAATTGCAGAATCTAGGGAGAAAAAAAAAAAAAAAAAAAAGAAAAATAAGTTGCTTGAGCTTACATGGCAGAGGCTTTCATTGTGGAGGAGATGGTAGAAGGTTCTCCATGCACAGAGCAGAAGCACAGAGCAAACCTGCAGCCCGTGGGGGAAGGATGGGGGAGATAGACAGCATTTGTGACCCTTCTATTCAATATCAAGGCCACATATGCACTAGGTTTTGTAGCCCAGAGGTGTGATTCACCCTTTATAGACATCTGCCTACCATCATGAGATGAACCATGCCCCTTGCGGCACTACTGGAAGATGTTGTGTTCCACTTGACTCTTACATCTGATTACTGATAATGTGTAATTACTCTAGGGAGTTCTATTATTTGTGGAACTGCCAAATACTGTTACTATGCAATTTATCCCACTGAATGATTTATGGATGAAAGGACTTAGTGTGAACAATAATGGCAGGATCTGGCTTTACCTAATGGTTCCTTAGCTATATTGAATGAGAAGTACAGTTTTTCCTCTTCCTCAGACAATCCTCCAAAATATCAAGCCACTCCAGTATTTGCTTTGGATTTACCCTGCACAACTTTGTTCATCCTTCTATTGCACCAGTCATTCAGAAGAGAACTTCTTCCATCACTAATGTCACATATATACAAGGAATTTCTTCTCATTCACTATTTTAATGTTTAGAGTTGGCAATAGGAATATGAATACAGCTTTCTGTTTTGATTTTCCTAGCATTGTCTCATTCTCCTTTATGCTGGCTTAGTTGTCTTCCTTAGAAGCCAAATACATTTTCAAAGAATCTTCGTAAAGAGGACAGTCCTTTATGCAAGACAGTGCACTGTCTCTGCCTGGGCATGTAGCTAGGCATATTAGCTATGTGCAACAGAAAGGACCCACCAGGACCAAAATCTCTGCAGAAATGTGTTCCTTTTTTATTAGGAAAGCCTTCTATAAGGCTTAATTATTGTGGACAAAAAAAAGTACAGTTTCCCAGGGAAATACTACCCACTGATATCACAAGAATTCAGCTCTGCTTAAGTGCTGGGAGGTATGTTCTCTGTGCACTTGTAATCGGGTCATTATCACCATGGTTATGAGTTTTTAACTGACTGAAAACTGTAGGCATTTTCCTCATTAATACCAAATGTTACGGCTTATTTCTGAGAACTGAAAGCCCTGCTGCCCAGGGAAACCTGTGCTGTGATAATTTTTGAAAACAATGCACTTGAGAATAGCCTGCTTGGTTTCTGTCAAATGGTTTTACACATATTTTGTTTACTGGTTCTTATGGGCTTTTAGTTGTTAAATAACTTTGGTCTGTTGTATTTTGCTTTGTGAGTTAGTGTTCTTCACAGACTATGGGTCTAGTTCTTATGAAACAAGTGATTACAGTGCTCTTTGTTCATCTGCAATCTCTTCTGGACTATGCTTGCATCTTAAAAAATTCTTTGCATTTACATTTTAACATGCCCTCTCCTGTTTTTGCATTATTTTTTATTATACGCCTTCAGACAAAACACTTCAACTGTGATCTTGAGTCTGAATATAGCCACACTTCTGTGTTTGGAAGATAATTAAAGAAGTGCCATTTCCTTTCCAGTGTTGCTTCTATTATTGCAGGTTTTTTTTCTATCACAGACAAAACATGAAAAATTGTCAATAATTTTATTAACAGCTGGATCAAGACAGAAGTATCACATTTGGGAGTAACTTTCTTAAGTTATTTTGTATGACTGGTCCTTAGAAAAAAAATATAATTAAAAGCAGCTTATGGATAAACTCTTTCCCATTCTGCTTCTGTGCATACCCACATACACCACATGCACCACACTCCCATAATCAAAACAACAGTTATCACTACCTGTGTCTTGCATCATCCAAGTGAAGAATAAACCTTCATGAACAAAATGGCACACCATAATTACACAGACACTAATCTTCTTTATATTGTAATGTCAAGAGCCGTAAGAATAAAAGAATGAATAAGAATTGTTTCTGTAGGTCTTCCATTTCATAAGGATTTATGAAGTTGGATTGCTTTATTGAAAGATGGTTGAAAATTATAATAGAATATATATAAAAAAATGGGTCTTTGTAGATAGAATTTCATGCATATATGCTGAGTAGAGTCTTTCAGAACTAGGACAAAATTCATAACAACCATCATCCCTTTTTTTCTGTCTTCTGGCTATTTATCTTGTTTAATGTACACGCCTGTCTTTATTGTTATATGAATTAATAAGGATTTCTTATGTGAGGTGGGTATGCAACAAAAAATAAGATTTTATAAAGGAATTTTAGATCACTTTTGGGAGAAGGAGAAAACTTGAGCATTATGGGTAAATTGTCATTCTGCCCATTTCCCAGCCAAATCTGATAGCCATGCAAGAATCTTTACACTGATTCTGGATGATTAAGCAAAAAACAAGGTAAATCTGGCCCCGGTATAAATACTGAAAACTGCCAAATGTGTGCAGGGAAGAGAGATCCTGACTTGATCTCATTTCCTTGCACTGTTGGCACTCTGCTAAGAGATTTGGCTGAAGCCAGTTCTGTGTGTTCTCTCTACAGGCTGCTGGCATTGCAGAAGATCTCATTTTCCATTGCCAGGAACACTTGTTCAAAGTGACAGAAAGGTGCAAGTGAATAGCCCAAGATTTCACATTACTTTGTGAAAATGTTAGGACTTGGAAAATACAAAACAGTGTGAAGATATGATCCTGTTGCAGCCATTCACATGTGCTGGTGTAAGAGCACCAGGTGATCCTAAGCAACATGAACTTTCATGGATTATTTCAGCAAATCTCCATATTGCTTTCAAATGAGATTATTGAAATGGAAGGATTCCTTCTGTTCATAAGCATTATTGCTAGATGTCTACTGCTTGGTGGAGGTTCATATTTTTGAAAGGAGCTCTTTGACCTTAAAACTTAGGCTTATTCTCCAGGAGATTTGGCATAGAATATAATACTCAAAGTAACAGATGACAGAATCACCTTGTCAGAGACAAATCAACAAATAGAGGTAAATGCCAAAGACATCTAGGATGGCAAAGCAAAGAGAGCAAGGAAGTTCCAACAAAGTAGCTGGGAGCAGCTTGTTGAGGTGGATGATGGAGGAATTGGTTGTATTTTGGCAGTAAGGGAAAGTGGGAAGATATCCCATGGCCAACATTTTCTGCTACAGCTCTGCTTGTTTCATTTTTACTATCCTTTCTGCTTGGACTCGATACTAAGGAGAAAGAATCAAAAGCCATGAGTTTTCAACACCGTTCAATCCACTTAAAAAAAAAAAAGAATAATAGTGAGATTGTGGTGTACCCACTTGTCTTCAGGATTTAGGATTTTATTTTTCTACTTATACAGGCTAAAATAATCATTGAGATACTGCCTTGCTGCCAGCCAGCCCTCTGGGCATCACAGCAGTGCTTCAAAGGTGGCAGCACCTCATTGCTGAGAAACTGAATTAGGCCCCTGTTCTTTTTTTCTTTTTTTTTTTTCTTTTTTTTTTCCTTTTTTTTTCTTTTTTTTTATTTAGGGTAGCATTTAAAAATAAACCTGCTTTTGTAATTGTTTCATAGACAGTCTACAAGTCTACAAGAACCATCTACATAATCCATAAATTATGTGGACCACTTATCTTTATTATTGTTGATGCTATTATTCTTAATAATATATTTACTTTTTTAACAAACTACTTGTGTTAACAAGCACAATCCTCAGCTGTTAAAATAATGTTCTATTTGTGGCAGTTATTGCTGTATTTCGATCCTATGGTTACACCCCTGATCACAACAGGCAGGATGTGACCTAACCTTATGTTAGACCTTTCCTAGATGGAAAATGTTGCACCTCATCAAAAGTTTTTACTTCTAAATCTTGCTTTGCTACACAGAAAAATTCCATTTTTTACCATGATTTCAACAAGGAATTGCCATGCCCAACTGCGGCGGTACCAGATCTGCAGTTTGGTGGCCCTGCCTGTGGCAAGGGAGCTGGAACTTGATGATCCCTGGGGTCTCTTCCAACACAAGGCATTCTGTGATTCTATGATTCCATGATTCCATGATTCTGTGTGCACAATTTTCATCAGTGAAAATCTTAATCTGCATTTTTATAAACTGTATTTGTTAAATTCATTTTGATTTCCACAGTACGAAGAAATAAATCATCATTACATGTTTATTAGCTAAAATATTGGTAGTGGTGCCCTGCTATCAAAATTGCACTCTCCAAAGTTTGTTGTACTGGTGAAACATTTGCAGTCTTACTTTTCTTGTATAAAATAATCTATTTCATCTTAATTAAGTCTGAAATATACAGACAGTTGAATTAAAGGGAAATTTTATGAAACAAGCTTCTGAACTCTTCAGACTGTTTTGAATAACACAGCAAATGCTTTTCCATTCCCTTACCATCAGGTAACAGAAACGCGGACTGGTCCTCTTGGCTGCAGTAACTATGACAACCTAGATTCTGTCAGTTCTGTTCTGGTTCAGAGTCCTGAAAATAAGATTCAGTTGCAAGGTATGTAGGTGTAATTTCATTAATTTGTTTTGGAACAGGATGACATTCATCACGCTATTTGTTTTTCTTTTTTTCCTCCTCATAAAAGGTCATTATCTTTTCTTTGTGTATGTGTGTGTGTGTGCAATAGCTACATTTTAGGCAAAGTGAAGGAAATGTCAATAACTCATGTTGCCTTTCAAATTGAAAAAATTTCTTTACCCATCAGAAAATAATCTGAATAATGCTGTTAACATTTTGCATCTCTACTTAGCAATGACTTGCTCACCTTTCACAAAGCCCAAATTCCAATAAGTTCTACCAAGCAAGGAATGATATTTCCTGTGCTTAGCCTGCTTTGCACATTTTGAGTAGTAACCCATTGTCCCACTGGAATGAACAGATTCACCAGAGGAACAGGGCATAGATTTGCAAAGTCCTTGAGTAATGCAAAGTGCAAAGGCTCATTTGGGATTTATAAGAAAACCTGTAAGGTTAGATATCTCACTCATTAGAAAAACGTGTAAAGTGGTATCACTTCTGATTCATTTTTAATAAATTGCAGTAAGTGTATATCTGCATGTTAGGCACCTAAACATTGTTGAAAGTGAGCCTCTAGTAATTGTCTTAATTTTTTACTGAATATACTGTCTTAAAGTTTGTTCATTTTCAGTTAAACAAATTCAATGCGGACAACTTTCAATTACTGCTGTGAAAACAGACTAAATTCTCTATGATTTATATGTTTATGCCTAACTGTACATTCAAGGACAGAAGAGTATGGGTCTTAATTAAACAGTTATTTCAAGCTGTAAAAGTTACTGATATTGCTTTATACATGAGTTGGACATATAGAGTGAAGTTGTTGCTGATTATTAAGATTGGCTGCTAGAGAAAAATTACTTGTTTAGTACATCCATGTTTTGTTTTTTTTTTTGCCTTTCCTCTCTCTTTCCATTAGGTGGGAAGGGTGCAAAAGGCATGATTTCATTGAAAATATAATTATTTTTCAAAAGAACTTGTCATTTTCACTGCAGTGCAGTGAATAGAATGTATCCATAAATCATTCACTGTTTTTAAAGGTCTCTAGAATTTGCACGATGTTTGTCAGTTAAAATTTGGAAATTAATCTTTGCTTTAGTCAGAGAGCCGTTTGACACATGCCATTACATTGTCATGAGAAATGTAGTAACACAACTGCTACAACTATTTCATGCTTATCATATAGAAATTGAACAAGACAGGGCTGCTTATTTGGGCTTTCTTTTTCTATCAGAATTCTAAGTTTTTTTCAAAAATACATTTGTGCATTGAGGAAGTATACTATGGTAGCAAGAGTTTTACACGTTTTGATATAAGGCAGAGAAAGGTACAAACAGACCAGCTTTTAATAATATTGTCATGCATCTATAATATGGCTTTCTACCTGGAAAGATTATAAAATTACTGTTACAGATATATTTTTATTTACCTAATATTTAGGAATAAATCTCTATGAAATTGTTCAAGTGCTTGTGTAAGAGAAACGTGTCTCACAAACTACCAATATACTGAGAAATAAGCTTCACTTTTTCCAGAGAGATTCTATTTGCTTCAGAGTAATCACAACTGACAAATCAAAATTTACAGTGTACTTCACTGGTTGGTTTTGTTCATGGTTTTTGTTTTTTTTTTTTGTTTTGTTTCGTTTTTTTCCTATCAGTTGATTGTTGTAGCCAAAGAACTAATAGTTACAGGTAACTAACAAAGTTTCTATATAAAATTACAAATTCCCATCATTGAAATCATATAAAGAATGGTCAATTGTTTTCAGATTAATAAAGTTCTGGTCAAAAATATTCTAAATTTTTTATTCTGATACCTCAGTACAACATATGTTTTTGCAAGACCTCTACATTTCATGGCATGGTAAAGTGTGAAAACGCTTTGCAAGGGGATTTGAGACACAGCAGAAGAATTTTAATCAACAAACATCCTTCCCTTCTCTATGCTAAACCTTTCGTAGAAATGAATTCTTTGAATGAATGAATTCTTTTTCTCAGGATTTTATATACTTACCCAGAATATCCAGCAGACTGTCTCATAGTAATTTGAAATCCCTTAGGAGAGGAGGCATCTATTTGAAAACATCTGCTTTTAGCTGGTTCTGATGCATGCTGAAGTCAGAGAACTTTCTGTAGGTGATTGATCAGGTCCCATCCTGCAGGGTCTGCTTGAGGTACTGGCAGATGAAAGAGGAGTAAACCACTTTATAAATCCATACACTCAAAAAATCAATAGCAAAACTGTTCTTTATTTAATTTTGCACAAAATGACATAGTTTCACTTCATATGGAATCATTGCACACATTTTTCTAAAACACTTGGTAAAAAGGCTGTTGTATGTCAATATTTAGAAATGAAATATATGGCTAATTTTATTTTCCTAAAATTCCTTCTAGCTCAATTTACCAATTCTTCTTAGCCTGGGTCTACAGAAGCATGGAGAAATAACTAGAGTAATTTGAACATATCTGTATTTCAGGTGTATCTACTTGTGTCAAAGCCAACATGGAAAATAAGTCCAATGTTTACCTCCAGATCTTTTTTCTGCTTGTACAGCTTCCTTACTTCCACTGTTGCTGTCTTCAAATCAGATTTCCCTTTAACACTCTCAAAATTTATGTTAGCTTCTAGTATAAGGACTGTGATTTATCTGCAGGTTTCCATAGTGAAAACTTCTTACAGCTAAGGCTCTTCATTCAGTCTCCTATCAGGGAGAAGTTGATGTAATCCACTATTTCTGCTTTTGACAATTCCCCCACAAAGAAATACACTAGTATATGATCTGAGGAATACAGGTTAGTGGCTATTGGAATGAATGTTCCACACTAAGACAGAAGTGTAAGATAAATAACGGGTGCTCCAAAAGTAATGCCTCCTGTATTATTATGTTGGTCCACAGTGTCAGAGGCTAATGTTGGTAGTATAGCAGTAGAGGCTGAACCTTTCCACCAACATTCTGTTATATTTTGTGGCTGTGAAACAGGTGGTAGCAGAGGAGTCTGACAGGAGTCAGACATGGAAATGCATAGGAAGTACAAGTGTAGAACTGAATTTCTCATGCAGAAAAAATGGCATCTATTGACTTTTACTGAGTGTTGATGGAGACCAAACGGTGAATGTGAGCACAATGAGGGGTGGGTGTTGTGGTTCAGCAATGGTGACAGCAACGTGAAAGATCAGCCATGCTCTGAGCAGTAAAGCGCAACTGTCACACCACAAAATGGAGAGCATCTCAATCAACTCATCTGCATAACTTGGTGAATTATGTCCAAAAAACTTTGTACAAAGGTGAAGATTGGTTTCAGTACATTGGAAACCATGGTGCAGCATTGAAATATCACAAAGTTTGCACCAGTTGGGTCCCAGAACAGAAAGAATGCCGTATGCAAGTTTGTCAGGACTTATTGAACCAATATGAGGCAGAAGGTGACATATTCCTCAATTGCATCATTAGCAGTGATGAGACCTAGTATCACCATTATTAGCTGAAGTTAAAATGATACTTCATGGAGTGGTACATGTGAATTCCCCATTCAATTTAAAGTTCAAGACACAGCTCTCAGTGGGAATTGATGTGCACTGTCTTTTGAGATAGGAAAGTGATCATTCTGGATTCATCAGAAACCAGGGAAATCATTAACTCCGACTGCTACATTCTGACACTGACTAAGCTGAAAGCTGATACTTCGAAGGTGAGGCCAGAGAAAAAGACTTCCTTTCTCTTGCAACATGATACATGCAGGCCTTGTTTGAAGACTGGAGCACACTGCCAATCTTGTCTGGAATGTCCAACCACACCCACTGTATAGTCTGAATTTCACACCTTCTTAATTCTGTCTGTTCAGGCTAATGGAAGGTAGGCTGCCTGGGCAACTGGTAGCAGCTGTGAAACAGTGAATCACATCCACTAGTACAGATGCTACATTTTTTGTGAATGTAGCATGCAGGCTCTTGTTCATTGCTGGTGAAAATGAATTGCTAATGGTGGTGACTGCTCAAAAAGTGTTTCATAGCTGAGAATTTGCTCTATCAAATAGTGTTATTGTGCTTTTTGTAGCTGTTGTAGTTTCCATGGAAATAAAGGAGGCATTACTTTCAGAGCAACTTATGTATATATTAAATTAAAGTAAATTCATGACATAGCGCAAATGCCAGAAAGACATGTAAATTTTCCTGTATTTTTTCTTTTTGTAACTTATTTAACTTAATTTTATTTTTTAACCATCTTATATAGCTATGGGAATCTGCTTGGCTTGAGTACTCTTTTGAGTTTAATAACATAATACTTATTCTATTTCCTTAAGGTCTTCAGGTCATCCTGCCTGAGTACCTGCAAGAACATTTTGTCCAGGCAGCTCTGAGCTATATTGCCTGCAATTCAGAGGGAGAGTTCATCTGCAAGGACAATGATTGCTGGTGTCAGTGTGGTCCCAAATTCCCCCAGTGCAATTGTCCCTACATGGACATTCAAGCCATGGAAGAGAACCTGGTCCGCATAAGTGAAACTTGGAATGCATATAACAGTGAATTTGAAGAATCTGGTGAGATGTTCTATAAGATTTTGTCTGTTTGACTGTATCTTATAAAACCTATTTATACAACAGACTGCATCTGAAAGTCTCCAGAATGGTTAATAGATATAAAGCTAAACACATACTTAAATACATCCCGGACATCAGTCTTAATTATTAAAACATTCTGATAAGAATTGTTATCCTCACCTCATGATGACCCATCTGGGTAAGTACATCAGAGTCTAAGCAGGCTGTGCTTAAAATTCATGTGGTTTATTTTGTGGAATCCAGGGCTATGAGGATTCGCTCCCTTTTGGAGAGAGAATTCTGCTATAGGAGTCAAAAAGCAGGACAAACCAGAAACAAAGTCAGGCTGCATATTGTTTGAAAAAGTATTCTGAATTTTTAGCTTGTCATGCGGCTGAAGCAACTACTTCATTTCACATCCATTCCTCTGTTCTGGGTCAGTGTTTCTGTTGTACTTCCTTTTCATCCCATCCCTCCAGAGATGCTGTGAACCTGATATGTTGGGCACAGCCTGCTCTTGATTTACCAACGAGTTAATAGCTCAACCCACTGTAGCTGGTAACTTGTTTCTTTATATGATTTCTGCTTCAACTGGGCCTATCCATGTTGCCTGTACAGCACTTCTGTACCACATCAGTTTTCTCTAAACCACTGTGATTTGTTTCACGCATCATTTCACCTGTCCCGATCATCAGAACTTTCTGTTCCATAGGGATCCTCAGGTAAAATCAGCTTCTGAACAACTGTTTTCATTCAGTAATATCAGTAACAGCTGTCTAACCAGATGGTGGGAAAAGTAAGGAGAGCTCAGCAGACATTGGAAAAATAGTGAAGAAAAAAGAGAAATGAGTGAGAAAGAGAAGAAGTATAGAAAAAGCAGAAAATGCTATTTAAATTAAGTTGTATGGAAAATAGAGAATGAGTAAATGGTAGAGAGGGGGAAATGACCTCTCTGATCATGGGAAGAATACAGGTGAAATATCCGTGCAATACTTAACTGTGAACAATGCATTATCAATGTACATTCATTTATTTACATTTGTAGTGCTGTTAGAGATTAATTTCTTAATTCAAGAATTTCAAAAGTCCCTATATCTGTTAAGTTTTACAGTTACTTTAACTTCTATTGAAAGTGCTTTTGAAGATCTCAGGTCCTTTTCCAACTCTCAATCTTACTCTCATATGACACTATGAAGATACCAGAATTTTCTCCTGGGACAATATTTCTGCTTGGAGGATCACACATTTCGCTGATTATAAAAGAATTAAATTATATTTCACTTCTGTGAATATTAACCCAACATTTTTTCAATGACTATTCTAACACCTTCATGCGTGTATGGAGTAATACTATCATTTACTGCTTTGCAAACTGAGAGGGAAGTGTTTTCTATGAATTAGAGTCAGATTAAGTGCAGGGTAATCCAGTGCACTAACTACTGACCCACATAACCTACTACAAAGTGCTGTGAAATGAATGACCTCCATGCACTGAATCTTATGACCTCCAGATTGACAAAAAATTAAACACACAAGTGTATTCATTTTCTAATCATCCTGCCATCCTAATCCTTCCTTATTTTAAATACAGCAAAATAGTTATTTGAATATAGAGAAAAATTTTGTCCCCATATAAAAAGCTATAAAACTCACTGAGTTCACTTGTGAACTTGCACATTATCTGTCCACAGAATTTAGCCTGAAGAGGAAGTAAATATTCCATTTAAAATAGCTTATTTATAGTCAGTGTTATCTTTCCTTCCGTCTGTTCAAGATAAAACAACAATAGGAACAGATTTTTAGAAGTGAGAAATGGTAGCTTTTTAATACCTAAATCCCATTTAAAATTAAGACATGACTACATTTAGTCTGTGTTTGAAACTCTCCACTTCAACTGAAAGAAGGAAGGAAGGAAGGAAGGAGGGAAGGAGGGAAGGAGGGAAGGAGGGAAGGAGGGAAGGAGGGAAGGAGGGAAGGAGGGAAGGAAGGAAGGAAGGAAGGAAGGAGGGAAGGAAGGAAGGAAGGAAGGAAGGAAGGAAGGAAGGAAGGAAGGAAGGAAGGAAGGAAGGAAGGAAGGAAGGAAGGAAGGAAGGAAGGAAGGAAGGAAGGAAGGAAGGAAGGAAGGAAGGAAGGAAGGAAGGAAGGAAGGAAGGAAGGAAGGAAGGAAGGAAGGAAGGAAGGAAGGAAGGAAGGAAGGAAGGAAGGAAGGAAGGAAGGAAGGAAGGAAGGAAGGAAGGAAGGAAGGAAGGAAGGAAGGAAGGAAGGAAGGAAGGAAGGAAGGAAGAGGGGAACAAAAATACAAAATCAATTTTTCTAGGGCTTACTGCTCTCTTCCAAATAGTACATTGCTGTTTAAATTAGGAGATGCAAAAGGAAATTGTGTCTAGGTAGTTAAAAGTACTTAAAAAATCCTATACACTACAGTTACAACTGAACAAAGGTAACAGTTTGATATGACTTGTCTATGTATACATAAGATTAATTCAAAATTGGTTGATATGAAAACATTATATGAAAGATTATTACATTAAATGTTTCTTTCTGTTTTTCTTATATATTGACTGATGTACAGGATGGGTTTGCTAGTAATGATTACAAACAGTAGAGATTAGATAACCAAACAGTTCCTGTTCAGGATTGGTCATTGTTACACGCAGATTTTATTTCTTTTATTATTTCTTCTGGAATCTTTTAACAAGTGAAACTTTGTTTTAGAGAACATAAAGCATTATGTTAGCTATCTTACAATAAAATTTTCTGGCTTTTTCACGTTTCTACTTGTCCTCCAGAAATACATACTTGGTCACTATTACCTCGGTAAGTTTCATAGAATTTTGTAATATCGAGGTATGCTTTAAGTTTTTTCAAGGAAATGACAAGAGCTACTTTAAACTGTTTACTCTGAGCCATCTGCTTATTCCTTATCGTACCTTCTGGCCTTCAGACTTAGGTACCACCTTTTCAAGATAAGCAGCTGCTTTCTTACTGAAAGTCTATCCTAAAGCTGTTCAACATTTATTAACAGATTTCATTAGTTTTTCAAGGCCTTTGGCTGAATTAATGTGTTAACAAAGTACTTCGAAAACATTATTCCAAGAATCTCTGTTCTTACACCATATCATCTCACACGACCATAAAAATATCACCCCTAATGGAACTAGAGTTTCTTTTATCTTCTATCATCTGCATGAAAGCAACTTTTCACAGGATCTGGTAGACTAAAAGAACATCTAGATAATCTCTGCTTGACCTCTTATCAGATATCAGTTTCAGTGAGATCCCAGAACATCAAGCCCAGTTATGTTAGTCAGGTTGAAGTGCTGCAATCCTCACTTATGCCTGAAACCCCGTTGCCCACCTCCTAATCCCTTTTCAATGTTGAAATTGCTTTTTTTTTTTTTTTTTTCTTTGCCACTTGTCCTGTATCTCTATCTTTTACTATTTATATTAGAAGCATATACATGCCTAACTTCCTCTTCTATTCCACTTCCTTGGTAAATTCATCTTTCTCATTCAGGAAGAAAGTTTGACCCAAGCTCTCGAACCCTAATTAGTTTCAAATGACAAAAAGTGTCAAAAGATTCCTTAGGGATTCTTCAGAATTAGAGAATTAGAAATCCTCAATTTCTTTAGGATAAGGCTTAAACACTTGTGATTACACTGATGATGGTGAATCCATCAGTGAACTTGTTCTCTTGCACACTGCTGGTTTTGGAAGTTTTGGGGACTCTTTTGGCAAGGCTTAGCAGTGTAAAAAAGCAAATTCTAACACACAACTCTGTCAACCTCTAACTAGCAACTAAGCATTTTATAGAAATTGTGTCCCACTGCTCTAAATTGCCTGGAAGCATGAATACCTATGCACAGGGTCTGGATTTTGATAGCAAGGACACGATCATGCATTGTCAGTACCAAAATCCTGATTTGGATGGATGCTGAGTATCTTTGGAAATCTAGCCACTTCACTCAAACAATTTAAATTACAGTAATTTTATTTTAAGGTGATCTGCCAAAAGAAATCTGTAGTAGTCTAAATTCTTCTCATTCTATTTAAAATAAATTAAAAAACCAACACCATTAATATGACATGGGTGTTGTTCAAGTCATAGAAGATGGCAGTTTATTTTAATCTTTTTTTTTTTTTTTTTTTTTAATCAGTAACATTTATGAGAATTCCTGAAAAGTACCTCAAGTAAAATCTTCATTCCAAGGACTCACTTATCTCATACAGAATGATAGCTCTCTCCCTAGTTGTCATATATTTACCAATTGCTGACCAGTTGTTTTTTTTCCCCTCAAAGGCAAGAAAATCTTTTTTGGAATAACTCCTTGAAGGGCTTTGGATAAGGAGATGTGCAACAAATATTTTGAAGCATATTTTCAAAGTAATATGATTTGAAGTTGAAAATTTATTCTTTCAAGCATTCAGTACAAACACAAAATACTATGGAAGAAAATAGCATCCCTACAACACATTGGACACAATCTTATTGTCATAGTTGGACTTCAAGCAGATTCAGGAAAGTACTGAAATATGTGTTAAATTTTAAATTAATTTAATCAGCTGTAGTGTGCTAACTTCATAGATTTGAATTATGTACTTAAATGTTAGGCATCAGTTTAAACAGATCAGAAATAGAGCCATCTAGAGCCTTGAAAAACTTGGCCCACTGAACACAAAAATTCTTTGTGTTACAAGCCATGTATCTTCACAGGCATAATTAAGCATCAAAAGTTATACTATAAATATTTTGGAATGTATCCTTCAACTAACCAACAACTTTAAAAAACAGACTTTTCAAAACAGATTTTCAAAATATAGAATTTTCTCAATCACTGTTCTGACAATATATCTGCTTTATAGATAGGTTAAAAGAAATGTGTCGTTATCACAGAAAGTAAAATTATAATCACAGTCAAGAGTAAATGATGTTAACTTTCAAACTAATATATGCTGAAAATATTTTTTCATTATTTGTAACTTCTCCATCACTGCTTTGGTTTCAGAGTACTCACTGATCTGAATTCATTTTGCATGTTGTTTCTTCTTAAGTTGTGGTTTCACTGGATTTGGACTTCATACCCAGTGTGCATCATAATTCCAAATAAACATATAAATGTCTTGCTATTGAGCATTAGTTAACCTTTACATGTACTTATTTAATACAGTCTGAAAAATAAATCCACATTTTCCACCTATAAATTAAATATAAATCCTTCGTAATGTATAGCACTACCTTCAAAGTTATCAAAGTGCTTTTGTTTTTTTTTCATCAGTAAAGATTACTTTTGAGACTTTACACTCCTGTTTCCTCAGTTTTAATGAAAGTTTTCCTTTTATTTGAATTAATGACATTCTCCACATCCCTTATATAATATAATTGGATTTAAATAGTTGAATAAAGTGCATTCTAATAGAAGGGGTAATAAGCTTATTACTGAATTAAGAGTCAGTAACACTGCAGAAGTTCAGACGTCTCATTCTTTTTGGGGGGAGCATTTTCATCTAATGTAATTACTTTTATATAAAATCTACACAAAATAATAGGATACATCATCTGCACATGGATGATGTAGGATACATCATGTTCTGCCATGAATTATCCATTTAAAAGTGTCATTAATTTTTTATCTCCACCTTCAAAATTGCAAAATATCATAGAAATGCAAAATATCATAGCAACCACCGTAGTTTGATGCAATACTTTCAGAACTGTCTTTCTTCTCATTCTGATATTTTTTTTTTTCCATGAGAAATCTAAACCTACTGTAAATGTTAACTTTAAAAAAGGAAAGGCTCTTTCCTTTTTTTTCCCCACAGGTCTGCAAATCTAATTTTACAAAACTCATCACCACAGAGCCAATAAATTATGTGAGAAAGTGAAGAGTTAGTCTCACTCTGATCTTAACCTAGAATTTAGTTAATTGAAAATCTATGCAAACTTGATCAACGTTTTTACAGTATACTACTAAAAGAGAGAATTTGAATTCATTCATTCACTACCTTTCAATTCATGCATTGCATTTGAGATTGATGGTAGTCTTGCTCTATAGGCATCTGAGTCACTAGAGGTAAAACTTCTTAAGACTTTGACTGGCCATTTGTGGCTGTGCTGCACCTCTTTACAATATAGCACTGTGTGCTGACTCCAGGCTTTGAAATTGTTCTACCGCTTCTTGGGAAGAACAGAAGATGGAGTGAAGGTGATTTTCAACACGGAGCCTGTGAGGAATTGTAAAATACTGTCATATGGTAAAATCAAGACAGAATTTACAGTTTGCATTGGTGTGGAAGTGCAGATGCTTAGAGAAGTCAATTCACACTCAGATATCCGCAAGAATTTTCCACTGATTTGCCACATTATTTTTACTTTATGATTGCTAACAATGTCTGGGACTATGTGTGAAAATCACACAGTTAAATACACCCATAACAAAAAAATCATAACTGATCTCAAAACGTACACAGATATCTTACTATTTCTCAAGGAAGAGAATTTCAGTCATTATTCTTGGACAGAGATATTCTTAGATGTCATATACCTACTGAGTTTTTTATTTTCAGTCATTTTGAATAAAAATGTGAAAAATAGATGAGGTAGCCAGAGTCATCAAAATTAGTTAATGTGCTAAATATATATATATATATATAGGAATAAAACAGACTGTTTAAACAGTCTGAAATAAACAGCCAGTTAAACAAAATATGAAGATAAATCTGAGCACGTAGTGTTGAAGATGGAAATCTTAGACATCTGGTTGACAGAATGCATAATGATGAGAGCCAATAACAAATCCAAATCTTCACGAAAATAAAGGTAAATCCCACTATAAAACATAGTAAATCTTGAGAAAATAAGTTTGCATTTTGTTTTCTTTCCTTTTTTTTTTCATAAAATGTTGTCAGCAGAAATCGTGAAATCGTCTTTATTTCACTAACATCTCCCAGTAGTGCATTAAGGAATACAACCAGTTTCAGTAATGTTCACTCTTTCATTTTCTCTCCACTGACAACCACTTTAACTTTGATTGTAGTGTGTCAGATTCTTTCTGATGGATGATTCTAGAAAGTGTGAATTTAGATTGATGTTTAGCAATCTCCTTATTTAGTCAGAAAATTCTAATATAATTTTGTTTGCCATCCCAGTAAGCCACTGTTTTTTGCCATTCTTGTAGCACCAGTTCGTACTAAAACCACTTTAGAAAAATGGATATTCTGGGACTCCTTTTTGCTATCTTCAAATCAAAGTAATCTAGCTGGCAAGTAAAAAAAGTAATTTTTCTCGGCTGTCAAGCCTGCAGTTTTAACTATATTGTGTATAATTCAGCCTGGTTTCTGGCTATCTCTCTTATTACCAGTTCTAATAGCAGTCCTAAGATCCAAACAAAGCCTACAATAACTCATATGGAAACTACCATGATGATGCTTAAAGTTTGTTACAGACTACATATTAATCATTACGTAAATTCACCATGGTGGTAAATTCATCATGCCTTACCATAATTGCTCTTTCAATAAAAAAAAAAAAAAAAAAAAAAAAAAAAAAAAAAAAAAAAAGACAGAGAGAATCTGTGTTCTAAGATAAACATTTTAAAGCATAATTGAGGAGCTAAGTGTATCTTTTACACTTGTTCCAAATTACTAAATATGAGCACAAGAGATGAAGATAAATTTAAGTTTTATTTAGGTATGTCATGTCAACCATAGAGGTTGCTACATATACATTCTGATCAGAAGAAACTTCTTGCTGTTATAATAGAAAAAAACTTTCAAGACTAGCTTTCAGGCTCTGTGTTAAGATTGCATTTCATAAAGAATATTTTGAGCTGGGCAGGTTTGATTTTACATTGCAGACAGACAGTAAATTTAGAATCTTTCACTGCTATTTGAAGACTATTTGCATTCAAAGTTCTCTCTTCCTGTGGTCTGGCAATACATTACTGCCTTTCCAGTTTCTGTATTTTAGATAATATGCATGTAGAATAAGCTACAAAAATTAAACCTGAAAATAAAACTGAATGCTGAATGGTTTCTTCTGTTTACAAAAGCAACAGATTTAATCTTACACACTCAGAAACCTCTTATTTTTTTTTTTTTTTTGAATCAGAAAAGAGTATGTATCTATCGAGTGGACCTTGTAATTTTGTTTTTCAAGGCACATACAAGGTGTAATTGCACAGATCATGCGAGTAACATAGTATGCCTCTATGTTGACAAGAATAGACCAGCAGTGATACAAAGTGAGTCTCATGTGAAATCTTAATTGAAAGATTCCTTGAGAAACGTCTGAAAAATCTCACTGGCAGGTGAAAGTGTTTTTTAATCACTGAGAATAAAGACTTCAATCAATATGGTTAAAACTATTTACCCCAGAGCAGTAGAGCAGTGTTTTTTGTTTTGTTTTTTTTGAAATGGTGTTCATAGCTTCGGGCTCAAGGCCAAGAAAACTTAGCCTCCTGAGTTCTTAACATAATTATTGTTTTCTCTATTATCTAGCAAAGGTGTTAATTTGCTTCCCAGTAATTAACTTCCCTATGTGATTGTCAGGAAGTTTAATCGATAGTATGAACAGATAGACCAAGCTGTCATTCCTTCTGTGACCAATACTCGTCACCTCACCCCTGTGGAGGTGTCACTGTTTTAATAAAATGAACAGATGTGATGTGAAGAATTTCTTCAGAGAGCTAGTATCTAAATTGTTCCTCTTTGATTCCAAACATGAAGGTGCAGCCAATCAAATCTTGGCAATATAATAGCCTCAGGATCAAACCTAAGAGCATTATATGCCTCCTGCTAAAGCAGCACCTGACAAATCAATTTATTAAAGATTCACACTGCACTGAATTCTCAGACACTTTAAACGCTGTGATGATATTATAATAAAAGGAGGAGCAGAAGGCTTGATCTAATATAATTCTACTTATGTCCATTATGTACCGGACATAATGCAGTTCTCTTCAGAGCTGGTGACAGACTCATTCCTGGTGGAATTCCAATCTGCCTTGGCAGCTTTGGACTTTCTTTATTAAGAAGGATGTAACTCAACGGTCTCACTTTTCTTCCAGAGCAACGTTGTCTGTTCTGACTCATTGATTCTTAAATCTTCTCTTGTAAAATCTTGACACTGGTTATTTACTTTAGTGTGCTTTACAATAATATTTTGTTTCATTTATTTCTTTTCTTAAACTATTGCTCTCTGACATATTTAGCCTATTTGCTTTATTCAGTTTTTAAACTGTAGGAGTTATCAGTAAGACCAAGAACAATAAAATTAGCTTTTGATCTGGTAGAGATTGTGCCTAAATCTACACGTGAGAATTATATTCTATATATTATATGCATTTACAGTGCTACGGAATTATAACAATAGTAGCACTAGATCGAAAGTGGAATGCCTGTACTTCAGAAATATCTGTGTAACAGAATAAATGACTGGAATGTTCATATAAATTCCAAAATAATCCATCATTCAAAATGGATAAATTCATTGAGAATTTTTTCTTGATTGCTTGCAATTAATTCCAAAGAATGCCAAGCTGAAGGACAGCAATGAAAGAATAAGTAACAGGGTGAAGGAAATGACCTTGGAATTTACAGAGACAGCTATTGGAGTCTAGTTTGTTCATTTCTGAAAAGGTTTCATTTGGATTGGGAATAAGAAACAACTCACATATTGTTATAAGAAATCAGCATTCCTTCTGTTTATTCTGTTCATGCTGCCATGTTTAACTCCACATGATTTTCTCTTTTATTTATGCACCAAGATGAGACTGTGAAAGGAGTATCTGGGCTTTCCTTTTTCCTAAGAAATTACATACTAGCAAAGGATCAGAGGATCTCTGCTCAGCAATCCCACCTTCAGCTGCATTGATATTTTGCCCAGTTCTTTCCTCCTTGAAAAGTCTACAGTTTAGCGGAACTGCGGCAATTCCTCTGAAGATGGCCTTGCTGCACTCCTCACTTCAAGTAAATAAACAAATAAACAAAGCCAACAGGGAAAAAAGGGAAAAAGAAAGAGAAACAGGAACGGAAACAGAAAGGAAGAAGAAAGAAGGAAATGGAAAAACTTAGCCCACTATAAGAATCATAGAAATTTGCTTTCCTCGGCACTTGCAAAGCAGTTAGATCACACCTGTTCAAACTGCCTCTCCAGTATTAAATACTGAGCTCCTCTCCTCCTTTATTTATAATCTATATTTACAGAGAATATCTTTTCTTCTCCTTGTCCTTCAGAAAGTTCGAAAGAGAGTTTATTTACTTTGGAGAGGTGCTTTAATTATGGGGATTGCAGAATGAATTATCCTAGATGGAAAAAACATATGTATAAGAAAGAAAAAGAATTAAAGTTCACTTTTATTATATTTTCTATGAAGATATAAGGTGATTTTAAGCTGCAATTTTAGGTTTCCTTCAACTCTATTATTTTCAAAGATAGATTTCTTGAAATACAGCTGTTTGTCTTAGTACTTTGTTTTCTTGTCTTATGAGTCATGGTGGTCTATTTTAAAAAGCATATATCTTTTATAAATCTCTTTAATAATATCTACACAATACTGAGGTAGCATTTCTTTGAACAGCAGCCACATCCAGCAGTTTGAACTGTAGACCCTATTGCTTTTTATTCTTTCAAACTACCAGATTTTTGGTTTGAGGTTTCAATTTACAGCTGACACTGATATTTGACTTGCTGTAATATTTTATGCCCTGGTTACAATTAAAAGCATTATTATGGGAAAGTAATGATATTACCATGGTCATATTGCTAGAGTCAATTTTTTTTTTAACATATATTCTTGTTTTATAAAAAAATGTGATGGACTGTTGGGACTTATGAGATTGTTCCTGTCAGATAAGTCTTGCTTCTCATACTAATTGCAGTTATAATTATGGACTCCAAGCAGGATGTAGTTGCCTGAACTATTAGAAAATGTAAGATTATTATTTGTATTACATGGCAACAATTAAATTTGGAGCCTACTGAGCAAAGCATTGCCCTATAAAGAAATAATAAGAGACAGGCTCTTCTCTAAAGAGCTGACAATCTGAACAGAAAAGACAGTTGTGATACAGTGAAGATGAAGAGTTATCTACAGAATGTTAGAGAATATTGAGGAGAAATTGCTAAAGTTCATTTGGCTCAGCTTGGATTGTTATCTCTTGTTACTCATTCCTGTGAGCACCAACAATACTGCCTCAAGTGAACTGGAGATATCACAAGGGGCTACATGGCTTTTAAAAAAGGAGAAACATAATCCAGCAGCATGTCTACCCCAGCGCACTCAACACATGAAGTAAATAAAATAAATCTGAACTACGCACGAGGTCACAGAGATAAAACATTTAGAATAGCAGAGATAGGGAGGGACAGCTTCCCTCACTGCAGCGTTGTGAATCCACTGCTCCTATTGTTATGGTCCAAGAAGATAAATGGCTTCCCAAAGTAGCAGTGGTTTGTGAAGATTCGTGGTCTTTTACAAGTAGCTATCATCATAAATCAAAGCTACACAGAGCATGAATTCACTTGAGCAGATTTGTATGAATCGCTCTCGTTTGAACTGGTGTGTAAGACTAGATGCACCATCACATGCATTTGTAAAGGACTAGTAAATTTTTGACAATTTGCCATAAACTTATTATCACGTTTTGTTAGTTGAAAAGTGTAACAGCTTTTGGTTATGAAGTATTATACAATTCAAGACTGTGATGGCAGAATTTTAATACCTTTAGTACAAATTAAGCTCTATAGAAAAAGAAGATATATATAAATGACAACTGCATAGATTTTACAGACAAGGCTTAAGTGTTGGAAATGCTGTCAATCAAGGTAATGAACACACAACATTTTATCCACTATAAAGATTTTCAAAGACTTTTTTATTGTTGTTCTTGGATAAATAAAGAAGAAAATGTATCATTAAGGTGTCATTTAGAGAAATGATAAAATAGCCCATTTCAATAGCTATCTAGTGGTAAATTTTGACATAATGATATGATATACAAAGTGGTTTTCTCCTACTGATAGTCTTTTCCTGGGCTTTGATAAATGGAAAAAAATGCTACAGTCTGAATTCTTATCCATAAGCCCATCTCAAATAGTATGCCACTGAATAAGGAACTCTTAAACTGGCCAGGCAAAACAATTTTTCAGGTATTTTCAGATTCCTTTTCTTCAATAATATATATATATATATTTTGCACATTTGAATGCTTATTCAGAAGAAAAAATAAAAGACAATTTAAGATTGAATTAGACTGTACAATCAACAATTAAACAAGAATATATATTTCCTGAAACTTTATGTTGTAATTTGACTTTGACCTGACAGCAACGGACCTGGGAATATGTTTTGAATATGAGTCATCAGTATGCTCAAGTAGTCAAGAATGCCAACACCATCCTATCCTACATCAGAAATAGTGTGACCAGCAGGACTAAGGAGGTGAACATCCCTCTGTATCTGGCACTGGTGAGGCCTCACCTCAAATGCTGTGTTCAGTTTTGAGCCCCTCTTTAGAAGACAGACATCGAAGCCCTGGAGTGCATCCAGAGAAGGACAATTAAGTTTTGAAGGGTTTGGAGCACAAGTCCAATGGGCAGCTGCTGAGAGTACAGGGATTATTTAGAGTAGTGAAATAGAAGCTCAGAGGAGATCTCATTGCTCTCTGTAATGACCTGAAACGTAGCAAGGCAGGGGTCATTCTCATCTCCCAACCAACAGGCAATAGGATAAGAGGAAATGTGCTCCACCAGAGGAGGAGCACAGCAAGGCATGCTGCACAAGGAGCCTTTCTGACCCAGGGAGATGCTGGGGTAGTAAGGAGGCCCACAAGCAGATATCCATAAGAAGTTGGAATGAGCAATAGTTTTGCACCCTCCTATGAGTGTTATGCTCATAGCAGAAGCGAAGATCGTTCCCAGACTTTACGCAGATTGTGCCTTGGGCTGTGAGGAGAAAATTGCTGTGTTTCTAATCCCATATAGACTAGAGAGAATCACTTTTGTATTGATAGGGTAAGCAGTAGCTCTTATTTAAAAGAAAAAAATTAGGAACAATAATTGGATTTGTTCCATTTATGCAACAGAAGAAAGGGAGAAGAAAGTGCGTTGATATTATGTGACATGTTATGCAAGCTTTACACTGCACAGTCAGATGTTTGCTTATGCTACCATTATTAACCCAGTGCTTTGGATTCCCCAGCTGGGAAAACTACATTGACTTCCAAGATGCTTCCAAAGATCCTCCAAAAAGGATCTTAAGAAACACACCTGCACAGAACATTTTGATGTTCTGGAAGAGTTCCAAAAAACCACTTGGCTTCAGCTGAAGCAAAAACTGAAGTGTGCTATGGTCTTGTATGCATGAATGGTCTTGTATAGGTTTTGTAATTCAAAATATCAGGGATATGCAAAATATTTAGATCAAAAGACTCAAGGGTCCTGCTCTCCTCCAACACAGAGAGCAGGCACCTTTTTTTTCCTTGTTACAGGGAATTGTCAGATCTTTTGATGAGACTCATTGCATTTTTCTGGTCTCTGCTGGCTCTGTCTGCAGAGTACTTATCTGTGTATTCAGCATTGTGCCCTGCTCCTATACTGAATAACACTGAGAATCCAAGTTACAAGCTAAGTAGTTCTAGGTATTTATTACAGCCTAAATGTGTCTGATATGCATCTGACTCTAGCAGTAATGTTTACTTCCATTGTGATACTTTACATTTATTCTTTGCTGCTGAAATATGGTATGCCATTTCAATCTACTCACTACTAACACATGGAAGATAAAGCTTGCAGAAGGGGAAGGTGAAAAGTAAATGTGACCATCTATAAATGGAAAGTTATGTTAACTTGTTTGATCAATCACTGTATATTATATTTTTCTCAGTATTTGAAGTGAGTAGTAAGAAAAATTGTATTACATATGCACTTGATATCTACCAATGAAAAAATAAATTAGAAAGTACTGAAATCTTATCATATGTTGTATCAAGTATCATGTTTTAATATCATCACTTTGTATGTCTCCCAGCACTATACTACTAGCTGTTAATCTTCACGAATGGCTGGTATAATGTGTTGATTAGAGTGTAATAGTTTAATCATCTCTCAGTGGTAGGAGTTCATGTTGTAGTTTCACAGATCATGAAATGTGTCTGTTTAAGATATGAGCACATTATCTTTCCTTTCTTTTTTTTTCTTCTTTTTATTTTTTTCAGAAGGCACTATGTAACCATGCTCATTTTATCTCTGTCTCTCTTTTACCTGCAGTGTGGTGTTCATTAGCATGATCATTCAAGGCACAGGGATAGTCGAGGATGATGTTTATTACAGGGAAAAAAAGAGCACTTTCTTACTGGAAATGCATTTGCATTGCAAGTTAAAGACTGTAAACCCTCCTTATCATGTCTAAACACTGCATCTGATTAGTTGTTAGCTGTAAAGCTTGCAAAGGACAACAAATTGACAATGGTTCTTAAGTTATTACGCAAATATGAAAATTGAAAAGGTATATTCTGAGTACATTCTCTCCTCTGGGATGTATATATATATTTTTTGGCATCATGAACCTGAGTTTGAGTAAATATACCAGTGTCTCTGAAGAACAGAAGAGAATGTAAAAGTTATCAATTAAAACAGGTATTTAGGAATGCAACTTTTGGATCTGATCCTTCCTGAGTGCATTAGTACACTCTTCTGAAGTCAGCAAAGCTTGGATGATTTATACAACCTGCAGATCTGAGTTTTGCCAAAGGATGTACTTTGAAACAGTTCACTTACCCCTATTTATCTTTTTTTTTTTTTTTTAATAATTATTTTTAGCACCAGTAAATAAATTTGAAAATGCACTCTTCAGGGTTGCATGGCTTCACCAAACCAGTGGACCTGCTTCAGACAAGTCAGACTTAATCCCTTCTCACAGTAGTTGTGCAAGCCTTGAAGGAAAAGGAAGTTTGGGAAGTGCTTTGCAGGGAGATTAAGGTGTAATTTTCTCTTTGTTACTTGGGAATTGTTTTCCTAGAACTGCACCAAGAGACAAAATGCTGCTTATCTGGTATAGTAAAATTTTCAAAATACTTCTATTGAATTTAACTTTTTTTCAGAAACAAAAACAAAAACAAAAAAAAAAGCAATACCTGGGGTTAGATACTTAGTCTTTTTGGACATGGGATAAAATTAGAGGGAAAAAAAAAAAAAAAAACCCACAAAGATTAAGAGTTAGGCTTCAAATACTTCATGAAATAAGCAAAAACCCTCATTTTCCTTACTTTTCTCCCAGAGATAGCAGAGGGGCAGTGGTACTGATCTCACAAAGAGAATAGCATAAGGCTAATATCCAAAGAGGAAGGCATGGCAAGAAAATGAATAGCACATTGCCAAAGAGATTCCAGATGAATCATTAAAACCACTTTATTAAATATTAAATCATCCTTTTTGCCCCTTCCCTTTCATTTTGTACCTTACAGAAGGTCTTTCAATACTATTTATCTTCCAGTGAATGGTAAACCATAACAGAATATTTTATGGCAGAAAATACCTGTTTTATTTCATCCTGACCCTGTGCCCCACTGAATATGGAGGTTGGCTGATCTAGCTCGTTTAGGAAAGAAATTTCTTATTACTCTGTTAAAAATATATATATATATATATATATATATATATATATATATCTCCTTTTTTTTTGTTTTCCCATTACAATATTCTTCTATAGAAAAAACTAAACCAAGCTAGCATACCTCTTGATTTGATTGTAGTAGAATATTCTTTCATATTAGCAGACATTTTCCCTAATCAACCCTTTCCCAAAAGAAATCTAAACTTACAGAAATATTAAATATTATAAGCAATTTTAGTTCTAAGCAGGAGGCTGCTTCAGCCTGTTGAATCATTGCATTCACAATATACTACCCAAAAGGTGCAACTGGAAAAGTGAAAGCAATAGGATGAGTGACTTTTATGCAGTAAAAAGCAGCAGGAGGGCAGACAAAATTAAAGTACGGAAATATGGAAACAAGAAAGAATAGAAGATATATATGTATGTTATATATATATATGTATATTCAAGGGTGGTATTTATTTCCTCTTCCTCTCCCCTTCACCTCATTCCCCGATGCTCCCAATTAGAGTCCTTTTTAAACTAAGTTTATTAAGATTCAAAACTTATAATTCAGCTTGTAAATTATACTGCTCATGAAAATAGACTCACTGATTAATAAGATTCTGTTAATGAGATTCAATCTATATATCCTACATGGACTAAGCTAGCAGAACAAATCAAAAAGTGAGGGATATTCACAGTATGAATTCACAGTTAATGTGTGGATTAAGAACTCTTTCTTTTGAAAGTCTAACTTATAATGGCTTATTGTAGTCTAAGAAAGAGTAAGTTTGTGACATCATATCTACTTGAATTTTCTAAGTATTGGAATATACTTCATTTAAGATTATTTTCCATCTTCTCCATATGGGTCAAAGTATAGTGATCTTTAAATGTGCTTTTACTTTTAGGCCCTAAATTTGAAGGTGAGTAGTTCTGATTCTTATTTAATCCCTATGTTCTCCAGGTTGAGAAATAATGACAAGCTTGAATTGCCTTTTAAGATCAGTTTAATATTTATGGCTGTAATTACTTTTTCTGTTTTTAAAATAATATTATCACAAAAAATATGGTTAACTTTCTACTTTGAAAACTTCCATTCTAAAATTGCAAAAGATCATTTGAATATATTAGAATTTCAAGAATAACCAAAGAATAAGTTCATTTTTACTCTAAAAATAGCTACAAATACATAATTAAAACCTAATAAATTTTGTCTCTTTTTTTTTTTTTTTTTTTTTTTCTCAGATGAATTCAAATTATTTATGAAAAGGCTGCCCATGAATTATTTTCTGAACACATCTACTGTAATGCATTTGTGGACAATGGATTCTAATTTTCAACGTCGCTATGAGCAATTAGAAAACAGCATGAAGCAACTATTTCTCAAGGCACAGAAGATTGTTCACAAGCTCTTTGGCCTTAGTAAGAGATGTCATAAACAGCCACTCATCCGTATGCCAAAGCAGAGGTAAGAAAATTTGCCTATTAAAATCTGAAAAACTCAATGTTTCATGCTAGTATCTCCTTAATGGCATGGATGTTATAATGCATGACACACAGTATATGAACAGAATATAGTCTTTGCATTTCTAGAAGTTAAACAGTGCCAACCTTCAATATTTTTCTGTTTGTGTTTTCCAAAACGTCATGGGAAAAATCATAATAAAACCTGATTTGTATACAACTTTATTATTAGAAGCAACTTCAAAATAGCATGAACATCCAGATTCACCCCCTTTGATTTGCCCCTTTTTTACAGAATTGTATTTTCAGTGGAATTTGGCCAATTGTAACAGTGCCAAATAATTGTATATAGAATACTGAATACCTATTCTGAAGCTAGCTTCACTATTTTAAGAACTTTCCAGGTCATTATACAGTATATACTACATACTATTGATTTCTTGTCTCATTTGTCAGATATAAATTAGATTTGAAAAGATGCCTAAGGAAAGAAAATGTGTTTTAGTTCTGCCTAGAAACTGAGAGATCCCGAAAGCTTGCTAGTCAAATCTGTATTAACATAAGTGCTTATTGTGAATTGCTGATCGAAAATGGCTTTATTGAAAGTAGTGGAAGGACAGTAGAGTAAATGTGAAATGAATGAGCTTTTAGGGAAATTATTCTTCTGAGCATCATGGGATTAGTCCAGTGACTCCTGAATTTAGCACATTTCTCCATCAGTTTTGAAGAAATCTAGTTTAGATTCAGTGTTCCAGAACTGCCAGGGGTACTGCACTTTCCTTTGCTTTCAGCTATGCTGAGGCTCCAATAATTTCTTTGGCTTTTGGTAGCACATAGCTATTCCATCCTCTTTTTCTTTCAGAAGGTGGTAGCCATTATGGCTCTCATGCTCTCTCTTTCTACACATTGTGCTCTGCTTTGTGATTTACTAGTTGAAACAAAAATATATAATTTTCTCTTTAGGAGTAATTCCTTAAAATGCAGGAAACAGAATCCACCCTTACATTATTATTTTTTTCCCCACCAAAATTGAAAATAATCAAGCCCTTCAGCATAATTTTTGGGGCTATCTTTGATCAGGCATTGAATATTGAGTATACATGAAATGGGGTGCAAAAAGCTAACATCAGTTGAAACTGATCACAGCACATCTGCCATGCGTTTGTTATATTAAATTTTATTTTTGTGTTGTTGTTTGTAGTTGTTGCTGTTGTTTTTGTTTTGTTTACAAAAGGCAGAACATGTGAGTTCACACTTTATTTGTTGATAACAAATGTAACCAGAAATGAGTACTCTTGTTCTACAGGGAGTTGTACTAAGCTTCCATGGCAGTTTAATTTTGCAACGCATTTCTAACATAGAAATATCAGAACTTACTTCTAAAAAAGTTACATCTTGTTTTGGTGACCACACATTTTTTTTGCAGTCCATCCAGAATATGATGTTGACATAGTGATGAACAGAGATGGCTCAAGATCAATGCTAATAGCATTTTTTGAAATACTTTTCTAGTGGAATACATTTAGCAAAAGTGAGAATTTTCCAAGGATGGATTCCAACTGATTATCTAGGAAAATTGCCTTCTGACACCAGGGGTTTTATGACTGAAAGAAAGAGCTTTAAACTGAGAAATGTGAAGGAAAGGTCAAGCTAAACTGATTTAATTTTCAAACTTGGTTAAGAAGACAACAACAAAACCTCAGGCAGATAGTTGGAGATAGAGGAATAGATAAAGAACTCAATGATGGAAAGAGAAATAATAAGAATGTAAACACAGATCTTGACACAATAATATTCGTGTGCTTCTAGTGGTAACAGTATACTTAATCCAAACACAGTGCTGAATTTGTCCATAATTAACTGCTAACAGGTAAGTAGCGAATGAATAGGAAAATTGAGTAATGCAATGGAGAAGCATTAAATATTGATCAGGCTATAAAGCTGCTGAGATACCTCAACAGAAAAGGAGTAGAATGAAAAAGGAAAGCAAAACAAACCATTACCATTTATTGTGTTTTAGGGAAGACGGAAGAAAAAAACATAGCTTCATGTGCCAATGGTATTATAGATTCCAAGGAAACAGAAAGTGAGAATTTGAACAGAATAGAATATTTCCTGAAGGATTTGTTAACAGCTCATTTGGATTAGTGTTTGAATCCTGTAAGGGTGATTTTTATTATGGAAAGAGAGATTAGAAAGAGTTAATGGAGGTATAAATACGATTTAAAATTCTATTTTATGGGTACTTGCCTTTCCAGATACAGATTAAAGAGCCTTCTGTTTGTAGTAGAGATCACAAGGCTAGCAGTGAGAAAAAACAAAAGAACTGCGTGAATGTTTAATTTTACACTGTATTTTAAAAGTCAATAGATGATACATAGATAGATTCTTGAAGTTGAAAGCTGGCTTTCTCTTTAGTGAAGCTGGGAGTCATGTCCTAAAAGTTTGATTAGATTAATGAAAACTTTCCGTAAGACTGGCTTTTATAGGGATTTATCTATGTTATCTGCCAGAAATCATTTTGTCACACTTGCACTTCTACATATGGTGAAGGTTATAATTCATTACTGAAAATACTGATCCTTCTGGCTGGAAAATCTTAATACTGAACATGAAACAATTTGTTCAATTAAATAGTTAATCAGAATTGCTTGTAATTTTGTATTTCCTAGTCATAAGATTAAATTATGTTTATATTTTAATTTTCTAATCCTTGAGTGAAAATATCGTTGAACCCTTTCTTAGTATCATTGTTAAGGGTGGAAGATAGTCGATGAACCTGCAAGTTAAAGAACCTACATTTGTGTGTGACACAGTTTGCATTTTTCACTTTGCAGTTATGTGTAAATACTTTCCTTTCAGTCTGCTCTAACAACAGAGAAATCTCTTATTTACTGCAGCACTTTGGTACACACTGGGGATGGGAACATGATTACTATTTTTATTTTATTCTGCTCACTGCAAACATTTTTGAACTCCAGATGTTCTTCTCAGGTTTTAAGCTTCCTGTCATTAACATGAAATGGATCATTATTGCTCTCCCTGAGAATCAAATCATGCTAAGATACACCAAAACTCAGTTCATTTTCATTATAAACTATTATGGGGCTGTTCAGTGTAACTTTTAAAATTCACCTGAATTAATCAATGCACTTTCCGTAATCAGGACTTGACACTGTGCTGATTCCAAAGCTTTGAGTGATTATTACTAACATGCTCTCATTTCATTGACACATCAGCCTTAAAAACCTGAAATATCACATGCTCATTCATTATGTTTGCTTGACCAGAGTCCACTGCATGCAGCAATTGTTATTCCACTAGATGGCCAGCTCTTGCTGCAGTTTTTATGCAGGAATGTTGCTGAAACACCACTAGTGGCACAATACATTCTACTTTGCAGAAAACAGTAGGTGGTGTAACGTGTATATAAGAGGGTCGTTGAAACACTGCTAACAACTCACTACATTTTGCTCTGTAGGAATCAAAATGTGGTGTAAAACCACATTTCTGCACTGACACCGTCGTGCATATTTCTGTACCAGGTGTAATGAATAACTGTAAATCTTTGAAAGCAGACTGCATATGGTATTTGTGCCATGCCATACTACATGTGTATATATCTAGCCTGAGAAAAGGATAGACATAGCCATTAAGTTGGACCAAGCTTCTAGCTTTAGCCATTTTCTCCAATGAAGTGAGAAAGTGCTACCCTGCTTCAGATGACGAAGAACGGGCTTTGGATCCAATCCTATTTTTCACAAGCAACACAGATGCAGGAAAAAAGAAATATCAGTTTTACATAACTGGTATCAGACATGTCACTGTTGTTCAGATATGGCAAAGTAAATTGCAATGATAGGCTTGTTTGTGTACTTTGGTAAGCAAAAATTGTTTTTGTTTCTGTTTTGGTTAAGGTAGCAGTAAGGTTTTTTTTAAAAATGCAGAAGTTGAGAAGTTGACAATTACATTAATAGAAGATACGATTCTATCCACAACCTATTATCAAGTGACAGTTCTGACATGAACCAGAGGGTAAGCAGGGACTTAACATGTCTAAATTTTGGAACTAAAATGGGAAACTGGGTAGATTTATGCTTAAGAGCTTAACACAATAATAAATGATAGAGAAAAAGGATCTTAAGTTCCTAAAATATATTTCAACAAGAATGACAATTATTTTCCATGATTGGGAGTCACTACCCAAACACCTCTTACTGAAAGACACTGAAGAAAGGGACCAGCTTTCATTTCTTCCCTGGCAAGTGCCAGTTCAGAGCTCATTTTCCTTCCTTTTCTGTGTTACTCGGTTTCCTTAGCTAATGTCATCCATTTGATTGAATGCACCTTGCATGCTATTTTGCTATGAGTACAAACCTTACTTGTATGCATTTTAAATTACGTAATAAGGAAAAAGCAACATTTGAGGACAAATTTTATCAGCCCCATTTCTGATTAAAAAAAAAAAAAAACAACATGAAAATATTTTTTAAAAGAAGTGTAAGGCAAATACATCAGTAAACCAGCAGAATAAATTACATTGTCTCTGGCATATAAACAAAACAGAAATCTGCTGCAACAAACTGCATCTGATGATTATGAGCTCAAGTAAACTCAACTAAATAAGAATTTTATTTTTAAAAGACTTATCTAAAATATTTGCACAAAAAGTAGGTGATCTTGAATAAATTGTCAATACTTTATTTTTTTAAAAACACTGAATGTTCAGTATTATCATATGATGTACAGTGAGGATCTTTGTTATACCAACATTCTAGCCAAGTCATTATCAGAATGTAACTTTTTTTTTTTTTTGGAGGTATCTGTTTCTGGTAGAGCAAGGTGAAGGCAAATTTAGACAAACTATTTAACTTGTAAAAAGATTTTAATTAACATATCAGAATTCTTATATCTAAAGGGGAAAACTATTCTCAGTAGCCTTACATTTGAAGTATGTCCTTATCTTCATAAAAGACTTTTTTTTAAAAGAAACAATCTTTGAGAGCTAATGTAGACATCATTCATGTAGAAGTCATTCATCACTGGAGGCAGTAGATGAATGCATCAAACAGAAGAGCTGCAGAAAGAATTCTGGTTTTTGAAAAGATAGATAATTCTGGAATTTTCAAAAGAAGGCACCATAGAAGTCTACAAAAAAGAATGAGCCATGAATTTCCATTCTTTTATTTCTTCATGAATTTCACAAAGCAAAAATTTCACACGCCCTGAGAGTCCAACAGGGCTTGAATATTGTAAGAACACTTCAGAGGAGGGTCCTATATCTTTCACATCTCTTCAGTCCATATATGCAGACACAAATACACACACACACAAATTCTAAGAAATCTGACTTATATATAACAGAATCTAATTCCAGTCCAGAGGTCTTGTAAACTGTTTTCTTCAGAACACTTCATAATGAAACACACAAAGAAAACATACTGTGGAACCATCCCACACCATCAGGATGCTACATGTTATTAACTACTTACTTATCTCCCAAAGTTGATGATGAGCAACTTTATATCATTTTACTTGTGAAAGTATAATTGATTAATGTCCATAAAATAATTAAGGAATAAAATCTTCCACCGAGGAAGCCACAAAGTTCAATGTACAGACATTTTGTAAAACATTAAGATGACATTTTTTCTTTCCAAAGCTTATCTATGGCACTGGATGCAAGGAAAAAAATCTTACATCAGTTTGTGGAATGCTAGAATAAAAGTAAATAGCAAACTTAGATGTAAATTGCCTTACAGGAAGACAGTGTAAGACAGCAGAAACTTGGATGGATGGACTGAGCCTAAAATACAAGAGCTCTGTGTTTTTCATCGTAGTCATCACGTTTTTGCCAGCTATGCACACGAGCCTGCATTCTGTGCTCATACAAATCTGCTCTAGTGGAGGTGGCCCACTGTCACTGCTGCCGCCGCTGAAATGCACCACTCTGCCTCACTGTGCTCCCATCCACTGTTTGGTCTCTATAAACATTCACAATGTCAGTGGGTGCTTTTTTTTTTTCTTTTCTGCATGAAGGATTTAAATGACACACCTTTTCTTCACGTGCACTTTTATGTCAGACACCATTCTGTTGGACTGCTCCTCTGCTGCCATCTATCACACAGCAACTAAATGTAATGGGATATTGTCAGGAAGGTTCAACCTCTACTGCCATATTACCGACTTCGACCGCTGACATTGTGGGCCAACCTCATAAAATAGGAGGCGTTAATTTTGGAGCAGCCCGCATGCACAGGCATAGTCTGTTCTTAGAAGCTCTCTGCAGGAGTTTTGGTTTCTGATGTTGCATTTTAATATATGCTCACATGGTTCTTGTTTTCTTTCTATATGTTCAATTTTTTTCGAGCTTCCTTCAAGTTAAAGAGGACAGGCAAACTGCCCGTACTTTCTGACATCAAAATGTTGGCAAGTGGAATGTGATTTCATTCTATGCATTTTTTGCATATTAAATAATAATGTTGAATATTCAGACAGCAGTCTCTTAGACAATAGACAAAAGGTGAGAGTATTCAGAAGTACGATGGCAGAAAATGACAAGGAAATTCATAGAATCTTAGGATGGTTTGTGTTGGAAGGGACCTTTAAGATCATCCAGTTTCAACCCCCTGCTATAGGCAAGGACACCTCCCACAATACCAGGTTGCTCACAGCCCCATCCAGCCTGCCTTTGAGTGCTTCCAGTAAGAAGGCATCCACAACCTCTCTGGGCCACCTGTCCAGTATTTCAGCACCCTCACACTAAAGAATTTCTGCCTAATACCTACTTTAAATCTTCCCTCTTCCAGTTTAAAACCATTTCCCTTTGTTGTGTCACTAATGTTTAATTCAAGAACACTGATGAGTACTTTGGTGTCCATCTTCTGTAGGTTGCCTTTTAAAAATAGCTGGATAACAAGAACAGAAATGCCAAATTCCTTTCAAAAACAAACTTCCACTATATGGTCCCATTAATAAATGTGAAATTTGTGCCCCAGTTTTCTTTTTCCACTGTCAACCTATTTCTATTTCAGATCCACTAACATCTATTCCACTCCAAATCGCTTCTGTCCATTCCAGCTCTGTCTGCTTCATGTTTCTTTTTTCATTTCTCTTTCAGGCAAATTTTGTACTGCAATTGGTGCTGTCAGCACTGGAGTTTGGAACTTTTAAGACAATAAAGTGCAATCAACTTAAAATTATGGCTTATTTTATAAAAATGTGATATTGAAAAAGAAAAGGATGTGTTAAAATAAAAGCTGCTGCAGAATTTCCATTTCAGAGAGAGAGTGTTCAGCACATTTGCTCCCCAGTGTAGATCCAGGATACCGAGGGGCTTGTCTTTGGCTTTTTGATTTTAACTGTGACCTGACTGCTGTAAAAGACCTTCCCTGAAGCCAAATGTAAAGATTTCTTGATCACCTATCGTCAAAAATCACTTGTAGAGATGGCATCAGAGCTACTGTGATGATGCAAGCCTGCAGTTTCAAATAATTATTTGAAAAGTTAATAGATCCTGGCACACTTCTCTTGGCTTGGCAGCTTCTGTTTGCTCTTGAGCTGAAGTTTATCCATCTTTCCATAACAAGTTACATGATGGCCAGAATCTCTTCTAGATAGCACTCTCTCATATAAGGGAGCCTGATGACATCCACTGCAAATTAAATCAGGTACACAAGAAAGACATACTGGATTTCAGAGCATCCTGAGCTTCATGTTATTTACAAGTGTGAGTAGTTCTACTATTTCCCAGATTTCAGTTGCTGAGTAAGATCATATTTGAGCTTTACTGAATCCAGGTGATAAAGTGATCTTTTATCATTTGTGAGTTATTAAGACGTACAGCCTGATCTAGTGGTTGGCAATCCTACCCATGGCAGAGGGGCTGGAACTAGATAATCTTTAAAGTCCCTTCCAACCCAAGCCATTCTCTGATTATGTGATTCTATAATTTAATAATTCTATGATGTGTAAGAAAAACAAGAAAGAGCAATCTTTGATATTCGGTCTCCAGCATCAGGCTTCCTGTGTGAAGTCACTGAAGTCCCTCTCCCTGTTTCCCTCTGAATGTAACATTGATGCCAACCTATCTGCTTTGATGCCAATCTTTCCCCTACTTTCTTTTGTCTGCTCTGTTTCTATAGACTGAGGACTCCCACTACATGTTTGTACCACACATGTCACAGTTAGGCCCCAATCTCATTTAGGGCTGAAATGGATTGCTGCAGTATAAATGTCTCCTCTGTGAGAAGTTAGCATCAATACAAAGCACACAAAAACTTTGATGTGATTGCAGAACAAAAAGGAAGATGAAGGCTGGAAGTAAGGACATGTGGATATCTTTCTATGCATGTCCATATTTCAAGCAAAACTTTTCATTGCTCTGATGCCTCACTTTGGCAAAGAGGCCTCTAGTTGTGAGATCATGTCTGTGAGTGCTCTGAAAGCAAGCTTTTTCTGACTCTGAATCATAAACTATCTGCAATTAAAGAAAACAATAAACTGGAATATAAAAGCGTTGACATAGATATACACAAGTTTCTTGTATTTCTCACCTGTGTTAGTTCTTATGCAGTGTATGCATTTATGCCACTCGGGAGAGATTAGCTCTTTAAGGAGAAGTCAAATGCTAAATTTTAACCTTCAGGTTTGTGCTTCAGGTCATCTTAGCTGAAGAATTATTTTAGCTTTATCTTTGGATAAATGTGAAGATTAGAAAGTCTCAGCCCTGCAGATGTTGAGCTTTGAGATTCCCTCTGAATTGTTCATATCATCTCATGTCTAGCCTTATTCAGAGTTTGGTATGGCTGCTGCATATTAACTTTTCCCTTATGCAACACTAAGCAAGAAATAACTAATGTTTCTGATTTCAAGACACTTTCAATATAGTTTAGACTATATATGTGTGTGTGTATATATATATATTTATATATAAAAGCTAAAGACACCACCACTAGAAAACAACTCTTGTGCTCTTGATGAGAACAAAGAAGAGAAAGGCTCAAGCGTATACTAAAGTAGTGATAGAGGGGAGAGAAACTGAACTGCTAGATAAGAATTCAGCTAGTGCATAGATACTATGTATGCTGTCAATGGAAATTTATGGATAGAAACTTCAGGAAAAAATATATTTATGATAGTGGTTAATTCTTGGAAACATAAACCAAAGAGAAAGGTAAAATTTTCAATTATAAATTCAGTACTGGCATCTTATGCATGTAGATCAATACAGGCTGTTAGAGCAATTTGCAGTTCATTTACCCAAAAGAATACCAAGTAGCAAGCTGAACACCTCCATGGGCAGCAGTAAGGAGACACAAGCTGGAAACTGTCATTGTTCCCTCCCCATGTCTTCCTTTCTTCCTGCCCTTCCCAGGAGCTAAATGGACTTAACATCAGAGGGATGTCAGGCAGACAGCTCAGAAGCATCTAGCTCTATTAAATGTTCCTGTCAAGATAAGATCAGCAGCAGACCTGGGCATGCACTGCTTTGCCAGTGCATTTCAACTCTACCAGGAGGCATCACTGCTGCAGGGTGTGAAAGCGAGTCTTCTGTAAATAAATTATCCATTGTATTTTATGCCTTGGCTTCTTGGCTGAGAGCATCAGAAGTTTTGGTGATGTGTGTTGTGTGGACAGATGTCACCTAGGGAAAAACTTTATTATTGAGGTATTCACTTTTTTTTTTTTTTTTTAAATGTCAGAACATTTAAATTCCTGATTTCGTACAAACTTAATGTCACTAAAGGGCTGCACTTGGAAACCACAGCTAACTCAAACTAACCACAGAGTTTTCAATTCAGCTTATGGCTAGTACATGACATTATCTGGAGAGAAACAATATTGTTTCCAAAGTAACTATATGTAACTTGAATCTTTACAAACCTCAAAAGTAATATTAGAATTAGAAATACATATTTACCGTTTGCTATAATATAGTTGTAGCTTCTGCCATCTTTGCTCAGGTTTACCATGTTGTTGGTGCCTGGAATAGGAGCATTTGCTTCTGAGAAAAGGAGGAGTTAAAAAACAGAATAGAAAATACATTAAGAGTGACACAAGTTGCCCATTAGACATAGAAATTTAGTATGCAATCATTAACTGTCTGCATGTTTATGGTCTGGGAAGAACTCACTGTCTTATAGACATATGAACATGGAACACAAGTAAGTATATATATATATTTTGGGGATTAAAACTGCATTTTCTGAACCAATATCTTTTCTTCAGTTCTGTGGGGAAAATAACATAAATTATCTTTTCTATTGAAAATTTCAGTTTACTTTTTTTAAAGAAAATATTAGTGTACAAAAGGCATAAGTCTTACATTTGTGCATACTTTCCTGATATTTCCAGGTATTTATATTCTTTTGGAAAAATGCAATGAAGGTATTCAATGAGTGAATACAAAGCAGTGTGCTCTCAGTAGTAGTCTTTAAAAATATTGATTTTGAAACTTTATTTTAGGTAGGAAACAGAAAAGATTTAGACTGAGAGAAGGCAAATGAAGATTTGCCGGAAGATCAATCAGTGAATAAACTGGGGCCTTAAAACTACATCTGAAATGAAAACAAGATTTGCTACCCATCAGATCCTTTTCTTCACATTCATAACTTAAGCAGTATTTTGAAGTTAAATAATTTTCTTGATGTTCTTAGCTGATTACCTATTGATGAAACAGAGAAAGTCAAGTGTCCAAGACATCTGACTTGGTCTTCTACACACGTCTCACTGAAGGAGATGTCAGGATTTATTTATACTTTTTTTTCACACAGGATGGTCTCAGAACTCATTAGACAAAGTAACACAGAAATTACATCCTGGTAGCCCATTTTCTGTATGTGACTAATTCATAAAATATAAATTGCTTACCCATTTAGTGTATGCTTGTAGGACTCTAAAGCATATTACGAAGATATATTGGTAGCACAGTTTAAAATTGATGACCAGAGATAATTAAAAAAAAATCCCTCAAATAGCAGACATTATGGAACAGTTGCAGAAGTCATTAATTGCAATTAATTTCTCAGGAAATTATCCCAGTCATCGTATTATCAGTTTTCTGAAAATCCTTATGTGGGATTGAAGAGTATAAGAATAAAGAAAAACCTCAAGGAATTGAAGTAATAATAATTTTTTGGCACTACAGACAGCAGGTGACACTTTTTAATTTTCTAGTATAGTTTTAATTAATTATCTCTAATGACTGACATTTCTAAATTGTCAAGATATTGAAGTAAAAAGATGACCTAAACCAAAATCATACCGAACTAAAATCCTTCTCTGCTTCAATCCTATTCAGAATTTCTAAGCAGTCCAAATGTTTTTCCCCCTGTTAAGCTTTCATATCTGTCATAATATTGATTTTCTATACCTTAGCAAAAATAATTAAAAGAAAGAAATAAATATTTAAGTCTTTATTTTCTTCTGATTATCTGTCTGCTTGGTCATTCGAGTTCTTAGACAAATAATTCCTTCCACACGACAGGAATAACTTCAATGTGTAGTCCAATAAGTCTCTCTTCATTACTTAAAAATGCATTAAATGTCAGGATTCATTCCATCAATTAAAATTTATACATCCTTATATTTATTAAGATATTCTGAAGTAAATTAACTCTTCAAAATGCATGCTCTTATAGAAAACAGCAATTAAAAATCTCCCTTGACATTAATCATCATAGAAACATAGAATCACAAAATCCTCTGAGTTGGAAGGGACCCAAGAAACATCAAGTCCTGCTCCTGGCTCTTTGCAGGGCCTGAGAGCACTATCCAAATGCCCCTTGAGCTCCAGCAGCTCGGGACTGTGCCCACTGCCCTGGGAGCCTATTCCATGCCCATCACCCCACGGAGAGACCCTTTCCCTGCCTCCACAAGCCTCCCCTGACACAGCTCCATGCTGTTCCCTTAGGCCCCGTCGCTGTCCCCAGAGAGCAAAGCTCAGCAGCTCAGTCCCCCTACTCCCCTTGAGGATCAGCTCAGTCCCCCTACTCCCCTGGAGCCATCAGCTCCCCCTCAGCCTCCTCTGCTCTGGGCTGAGAAAACCAAGTGACCACACCCACTCCTCACACACCTTGCTCTCTGCCCCTTCCTCATCTCCATAGACCTTCATTGGATGGTCTCTAATAGTTTTCTGTCTTCTATTCCGGCACCCAAAACTGCATGCAAAGCATAAGATGAATATGCACAAGCATGGAGTAAAGTAGGAGAATCTCTTCCCTTGACCAGTTCCCTCGACAACAAGCATTGCTCCTTGACAGTGCTGTGGTAGAATTGCTTAGACACTGTTCACTGTAGTTCCTTAAGCTCTCTTCCCCTGTGTAAAACAGAAACATTTCCTAATATCAGGGGCATTATCTTAAACTTTTATACCATACTTTTCCTTGTCTTGCTTTTCCTCTTTTCTTTTTCCCAAATTTATATATCTTCTCTTTGATGGTTAAGCAGAAATCCTAAAAGATCTTTTAACCGACCCTAGAAGAAGCCACAGGCATCATGTCCTTGAAACAGTGTATATTATTATTTCATGCATTTTTGGACAAACTAGCCGTAATTTTGGAAAAAATGTGGGGACAATAACTGATGATTTTTTTAATGTAAGTTGAAAGCTTACCATCTGTGTGGATTGCTTCATCAGTGTATTATCTGTAGAAAGCACTACTGGTTTCAATAATTCCTGGAGTGATGGCTAAGATACAGTATAAATATAAACGAGAGGGTTGGCAAATATGTCCAAGATATGAAAAAGGTACTGTGAAATGGATAGTTAAGCTGCTGAATGTGTTGTCCCTAATGTTTCTCTACAGAACTTCAGTTAAATTATCTCTGAGCAGAGACCAATGTAGCAAATCCCAAGACAGCAGGCAGACTTTCAGTTTCATCAGTTTAGCCCTCAGTACACTGCAAAACACTTGAGTAGCATTTTCTGTCTTGCTGAGTCCAGTTCACAGTTTAATGAATCTTGCCACTGGCATGAGGTTGTTCAACATTAAGTGATTTTTTTTTTCTTTTAATTTCTTTATCTAACCATCTGCTGCATATGCAGGCTACTTATCTATGTATATGCACATTTGGATATATGTCAGCTGAATTGGAGAGGAAATAGTTTTCTTGTGGATTATGACATGAGCAAAAGTTCGTAAAAAGCAGACTCCTCAGTAAGAAATGTTATAAGCAGAGAAACAGGTTTCCACCATGAATATTTAAAAGGAAGTCTATACAAAATATCTACATCTGTGCTTCTAAGTGTTGCAATTGTGCTGGATTAACTTCAAAGGCAAACATAGACTCTCTGTCTATGAAAGGCAAAATTTTTCTGTACTGAATAGAGATTACTGTCCTGATAGAGAGAGGCATTATAAAGGAGTTTCCTACAGGAGACACCTGTGAATCTTGGCAAATAATGATCCCAGAGCCTGTTTCTTCTTCTTGCTGAATAGCAGACAGTCATCTGGTTATAGAACTCTACAGACAAATACAGATGAATAGAGCCATGCAGTTCTGAAAACGATGACATTGCAAGTCTCATAGTCTGTGGGATTACACATTTCACTCAATCTTAGAAATATATTTTACTGATTCAGTTTCAACTGTTTAATTTTCCAAAGTTATATCTGTAAGTAGACATTAATGACATTTTTATTTCCTTATCAGCAATATCAGTTAGTCTGGCATGAATTCGTTCTTTTGAACCCCAAATAATCCAACCCCTTCTCTGTGAAATGATGTGAGTTAACAACTTAACTGTTGTTTGTGCCTCCTGTTGGAAACAAAGATGCTGAACAATGTTGAATAATTTCAGATAATCAGCAAATCATTGAGAATCATTGAACTTATTTTTAATTTGATTAACACTTTCGGTTCAAGTATGGAAGCTGGCATACATGTAAGGTTTCATTTGCACGCCTAGACTTCTAAGCTGTTCTGTTGTTGACATCAGAAAGTGCTGAATTAACATTTCCACTGGAGTAGAGGAAAAGATTGAGGGCTTAATTTCTGGAGAAGATAGCTTTTAAAAAGCAGTTAAGGTGTGCAGCTTCTGGTATTAAGGCACTAGAATGGCAGAAACACTTTGCATACTGTTAAGATGTAAAGGAAAACTGAGTGTGATTAATGGGATAGTTTTGCACGTAACAGCACAGCTGGCGATTATGTTATTGTATATCCATCTTCCAAACTCCCATAAAAGTAGATTACTGTTGTATAGCACTTCTGAATAGCTAAAATATCACTGGAGTCTTATCAGCTCCTATGTTCTAACGAGAACTATTCGACTCAGCCCTCCTCAGTCACATTCACCTTCAAGGAAGATAAGGAGTATAAAACTCTGTAAGAGTGTTTAGTAGACATTGATGTAATTATATAAATGCCAGAAGAAATATAACTATTTGGCTCTGCATGCGAGCACAGGAAAGGAATATTTTCTTGACTTCTCTGGCCCAAGTAGACTGAGGAGATGTTAGATACATTATTGGGCCTGGGGGCAGCTGGATGCTGGGATCTGCAGTTCTGAGTGCCAGCAACTATACTTCGTGGGGAAGGGATCAACTGCAAAGCCACTGTGAAGAAAGTGCCAGTGTTCTTTCAAGGATCAAGTGACGAGGGGACACAGAGTGCTCCAGGTATCACTGGCATGTAGGGCAGCTGTTATAGGACCCATGTCCTATGCACCCAAGTACCCTGAACAGCAACAGAGAGTTGAATAAACAACTGAACAAACAAGGCATTTGAATTCCCATTTTTATCCACTTCTAATTGCAAGAAAAATGTTTACAACCATCTAAATTCTGCTAAAACTCAACTGGAATTAAGATTGCTGCCGTGTGTCATTTGAAATCTTACTCACAAAGGAGATTCATTTAATGGGCTGCTGGCATCAGCCAGAAGATACCTACTGATTTCAAGAAATGTTTTGTCTTGGTCTGTGCCTACTCCCTTGGTTTATGGTTTCTGTCTCTCAGCCACTCCAGGTGTTCTTCCTTTGAATACTTTCTACTAATCAGAAATTTTTGGAAAATCAATCACTATGAAATCATGATGTTCTCAAAACTGAAAGCATATTTATGATATTAACCATAGAATGCAAAATGCTTTGGAAATAACAAAGTGACTGACAATAACAAGAAATAAAATATATCCAATTTATATCAACTTGCTGACAGCAGGAGACAGCAGGAGACAGAAACTCACTTGTATAACATGTGAATTTTTCCTTGATTAACAGTCTTTTCTCTTTTTTTCCCAAATATCTTATTTTTTACGACCACTTGAGTGACAAGAAGATAAATGTGTTATTGCCCCAGGTTCTCACTCCTTCCTTTTCTGTGTAATTTCTAAGGCAGTATAAGCTTACCTTTAACGAGATATAACATTTTCTTTTCAATTATTTCAAGAACGGCCTGCCAAGTATCAAAAAGACACAGATCCAATGAAAGTGACAATTTTCTATAGTTCCTATACACAAATAAAACTTTTTTAGCAGAATTTGAGCTTTTTTTTTTTCAGTAATAGAAAAATAACATTTATTTATTATATGTACATTCCTGTATGCGTTTCAGTATGTTTGTCCTTATGCAATCCTTTTTAATTTGCCATTGATATGTTGTTAGTGAACAAATATGAAAAATATATTAGGTATTGCAAAAACTGTTGCTTTCTATTAAATTAACTTTGTTTGGTTATTCATATGCAAGTACAATATGATCTCTATATTTTAAGCTATAAGCAATGACTGTGTGCTTGAACTAAAGTCACATACTGAAAATTGTTGTTAGCAGTTTCAATATATTACTGCAGTGTCACTTTTGTGCTCCCCAGGTACTTACAAAGATGGATCCTGCTAGGAGAAAATTAAGTCTAATAAGTAATATTTTGACAGGTCGGGAAAAAAAAAAAAAAAAAAAAAAAAAAGAGGAATAGCAGGTGATGAATCCCTAACAGCCAAGGGTAATGCAAATGGACTAAGCTAGTCAAAAACATCTTCACAATAAAAAAAAAAAAAAAAGGGTAAGCAGATATTGATAAGGTCTATTTAGGGCTAAAAAATACTCTTGTTCTTTATCCTTTAGGTATTACATTTAAATAATAGCTTTAATTCCACTTGCTCAAACCCTGAAATGCTGCTTTAAAGAAGAGCTTTTAACTGAAAATATCTTTACTTGGTTCAGCTTAGCTATCGACTGTTGCTATGAATTTGACTGTCACTCTTCCTTGACATCCAGTGATGAGCTCTTAGGTGGCTCCAAAAAATAATGCCAACAACCACTTCTTAGGTTATAGGTCAAAATAAAATAGGAGGCATCACTTTCAGAGCAGCACTAATTGATGAGCATAGGGGTGACGAGTGCCAGAACTTTGTGAATGCTGATGGTTCTGTATGGAAGAAGAAGCAAGTTATTGTTGTGAGCAGTATTTTCACATGGTCCTTTTTAATCTGTATACCTTAATGACTTCAGAGGGACTGTTTTGTCTGACTTCAGTGTTCATAGATCTGTTAAAGAAATTTAAAACAAACAAAAACAAGCAAACAAAAAAATGACAGCATCTGTATATCAGATTTTTCCTTGTATTTCTTTTTTCTTATTTTTACTTCCCAGAAATCTTATAATTTTGTTTTAAGTAGGTTTTTTTTTGTTGATGTTGTTTGTTTGTTTGTTTTAAGTATCCTAAAAGAAAAGATAGTAGAAAAACAATCTAAAGTAATTCCTTAAGAGGTTAAACTAGTGAGTCCCATTTCCCTAAAAATTATACTCATGGTTGAATTCCCATGTGAACTGATTTAATATTAGGGCTCACTCTCACTCTGCAACTTAATAGAATTTGCAACTTAATAGAGCCTCCAGTGTGTTATTTCTTCATTTCATAAAACACAAAGAAACTCTTTTTTTTTTTTTTTTTTGTATTTCTGTTCTTTTGTCAAATATTGATATTAGCTCAACAATTCTAAGAGTTGTTGGCAACAGAGGAACAAAAGATAGAACTGATGGGCAATAATGCTATATAAGTTTTGCTTTTTTCAAAAGCTGAGTGGGAAAACATGTAACATGCAGACGAAACCAGACAGGATTGTTTCATTCTGAGGCCCACATTGAGAAATCATAATCACTGGAAGTTCCAGAAGTAGAAAATAATTGTGAAGATTTGTCCTTACCCTCTCATCTACTAACTCATTTTGCGCAAACATGTTTGAGAACTTCCCTGTGCCTATATATGACTATGGGTTTTTTTTCTCTCCTTTCGATTATTTTGGCTATTTTATTTTCATTCACTGTTGTTCCCTCTTTCTGCCTTCTCCTTTAAACTTTCTGTTCATATTATCCTCTTAGAGAGACATACACTTGTTTCAGCATTCAAAAAGCAACAAGCAATTTCAAATATTCATGAGGAGATTTAGGAATAAAAAAAAAACAGAAACAGCAAACGTAACTCCACAAGGATCATAGTAACTGTAACAGTGCTTCAGCAAAGTAGTGACCACTATACCCTCTATTTTTTTTTTGTTTGTTTTGTTTTTTTTTGTTCTGCTATTTGAAGGAATGGTCAATTGATAATAACCATAGCAGGGGCATAGTAGGAACTAGATGATCTTAAAAGTCTTTCCAGCACAAGCCTTTCTATGATTCTGTGGTTCTATGGACAGTTAATAGTGAATGCAATTGAGCATTTTCAAGTTGAATAAAAAAAACAAGCTTTAGAAATGATAACATCTGAAAAGAAATAGATTGCTCTTTTCAGGAGGCGAATGAAATTGGATTTTTTTTTTTTCTAACCAGCAAATCTCCTTAAAACGTAGGAGCAGATCTTCAGCATTTTTTTTTAATCAAGCCATCAAATAGGGTTTACTAAGTAAAAAATAGAACAATCATTTTGCTTATCTATAGGAAGTTCTCTAAAAAAAAAAAAAAAAACAGGAAAAAACCCTACACATACATACTGATCTTGTAGAAAATTGCAAATTTAGCAACAGATGGCAGGAAATGGAATTTGCTATCTTATCAGGACAATAAAGGAGAAACAGTTGGGGTAAATTTTCTGCAAAGGAGAAAAAAATCTTGCAAAAGAAAATAACAGATATTCTAGTTCACATTTATAGATTCTATTAAAGACAATCTGTTTTTAATTGGGAAGGACTTCCTACGCCTGTAAATGTAGTATGCATACTCCTCTAAAAAATTATTTGTAAGTTATTGTCGTTCTGAACACAACAGGTGCTGCTCATGCACTAAATTAGATTCACTGCTCAGAGCCTGCTCAGCTCTGGCTGTAAAACAGGAGAATCATGAGAAGTGTCTGAAATAACCATTTCACAAATCACTTCTGTTGTAGTGGAATGTGATTAGAGGAGCTGCTTATTTCTAAAGATGAGCTCAAAGGCCACTGTATAAAAGATTCTGAAAGCTTGCTAATATATGACTAATATATCCAACATTACTCAACGCAATCTGAAACAGTCTGAAATTTGAGCCATTCATGAGCCATTCAGTGCAAATGAAAGCACTGGCTGCAGGAGAAGGCAGATAAAAGGTGACACCCTCAGTGCATTTATGCAATACAGGGAAATCCTTGGTCAAGGGGCATTTAAATTTTTTCATTTGTGAGCGTCAGTTGCTTTCTTTTCCTTTGTTGTTTTTGTAATGTTGGCAGTTGATAAGGAAAGGCAAGGGGATGAAACTTATAATGAAGTGGTAGGTCTGACTTCATTATGTGGCATCATGAGACACTTGGAGATATCTTTGGATCCATGGTAGACTAGACTTCAGAGGCAGAAAGCCTTATCCATCTATCATTTCTTATTGGTAAAAATTTCGGATGGATTAAAATCTGGCCCTTCCATCTAAACCAAGGACAACATACTGTTTCCATCCTCCCTCCAGAAAAGGAAACTACTTCATTTTTGTTCTGAGTGTACCGCTAGACTTAAAGCAATGGAAGTGAAACATATTTCTCAATATTTGCAGTGTTTCCCTGGAAAAAAAGCTTATGGATAATCTTTTGTTGATTAGCAATGTTCAGCTAATATTCAAAAGGAAGACCTCATCCCTGTTATGCTTAAGTGGGTCATAATTAACTCTGTATTTATGTAACATATTATAACTGTATTTGAAAGAAATAGCATGTGAATGGCAAACAAACAGAAAACAAAAGATCAGGAAGAAAAAAGAATGCTTACTGATATTGTAAATACAGTAATTTTCCACAGAACATTATGAAAGCTCATAAAAGATACTATTTTATTTTGATACAACACTGTCAAGTTGAAGCTTTTGGAGAGGGCATTTTCCTTTTTTGTTCATCTGTCCTTCATCTTGATTCCATTTTGTCTTAAATTTGGTAGTTCTGTCCCTAAATTGTAGCTTCCCTGTCTATAAATAATGATTCATGCTTTAGCAAAGGGCATGGGGATCAGCTACCTAGCAGGCTGTCAGGAATCAATCAGCATTACTGGTTTTTGCCTTCTGTTGTTGCACTTGGAAATCATACCTGGCTTTAGGATTACCTTAAGGATATGTACCTTGATTTGGGGTGGAGATGCATGCTGAAGATTGCATAATGGCATTGCATTACAGACATTGCTTTTAAACTTGTTCAAGTGAGGATACGCTTTAAGTGCTAAACAGCATGATCTGAATACAAGCTGACTAACAAAGCGTGGTCATTTTTTCATGATGCACATTGTGAATTGAAAAAAAAAACCAACAAAAAACACACCTATAAGCCATATAAAAATGCTCAAAATTCAAAGTGTCCATAAAGCAGCCTGCTTGACAGCCACTTTAAGCTCAGTAGGACATTTTAAGTAGTATAAGTAGGAAAAAATGATCAGTCTGCATAAAAAAGTAACTGTAAGGTAAGCAAGGCTTCTTCCCAAGGCAACTGAGATGCTGAGATGAACAGCCATTCTTCTCTCTGTAATGGTTATTTTTGCCCTAATATTACCTTCATATGGTGGTTAGGAAATTCTTGCAATCCTGAAAACTGCAGTTTATACTAAGATACTCTGGAGATCATGCACTGCTTTTGAAGTTTCAAGTTTTCTCACTCAGTCACCTGATCCTGAGAATTTAAATAGTCCTACAACACCTAATTCTTGTTTCTGGAGCGAAGGATGCAGATATCTTATTTAAGAGTTCAAGCACTCCTATGTAGACAGGTAGTTCATGTAAAATGTCCTATGTGAAGAATAATTGAAATGGTTTTTCATAGAAAATAAAAACAGTCAGTGGAACCTGCTAAGTGGCATTGCAATGATTCTGAAGAATTACATTTTAATAAATATGGATAATCTGCAAGTACAAATAATACTTCTAAGATTATATCACTTAGTTTCAGCCTCTAGTCAGGTATGCAATTTCTCACAGGGCTTTAAGCTGGTATTAAAAATTTGTAAGTCGTTGATCATGAGTGCTCTGTAGGTAAAGGGAGCCTTTTTCCCAAAGCCATCATTTTCTGAGTGAGTCCAGAGAGGTAAATAGACCAAGAAAGTAATATGCATTTAATAAGCTAATAGTAATGCTTGACAATGACATTGCAGAAAGCAGCACTGATTGTGAAACTCCTGCCAGATATAAATCTAATATTAATTTTCATTACTTATACCATCTGCAGTTTGTCTTTCTATTACTGAGTGTTTGACTGCATAGAGTTAATGCCAAAAAACAGCCAAATAGACAAAATTTGAGCAGGGACAATTTTTCTTAAACTTTCTGCAAATATCAGCTCTAGCTGCAAGGAGCCTTGTGAAAATCACTGGATTATGTGTGGATTTGGGCTTCTCAATCCTTTTGTCAGCAGAGACTGATTGTGTTGCAGAGGCAGTGTAATTACTCATCAAGTTGAGAGTGTTTCTGTTAGTGCCCCATTTACTTTCCCAGTGGCAAGTCTGCTTGCCTTTGCTGTCAATCAAAAGAAGCATGGAATGGTAGCAGCTAGGAACATGGGAAAAGGCATTAATGCATTGAATGGAAGTCCCATAGTAAGCAGTCTGAAAGAGATCCAAGCAAACCCTCTCTACAACTGTAAATGGTCCTTTAATATAAGTTCTGTTGCCTTATCTACCAACATGCAAATAAGGGAAACTTGGATGTGCATGTAGACAGACTGTATTGGATAAACAGTAGAAGTAATGGGTGATATGTACAACTGAGGACATTTGGGCTATTTTTGTGTCTATTCCTTGCTGTTCAGTGGTATTTACTGTGCAAAGTAAGAAGTCCATGGCAAGATAGAAGGAATATTAAAGCTCCAGTCTTGCACTTCATCTAGTTCTGCAGTTATCCACCTCCAGTCCTCATCATTCTCTCCCTACATCTCTAAAACCTTTCTGAGTACATTCTACACCCCATTTCTTTTTCTTTTAGTCTACTTAGGTTGAAAACTCTTCAGCACACTGCCTCTTGAGGAAGACAGTCATTTTCTCTACTGATAGTGTCTTTGTGTTTTTTTTACTGTTGTCACTTTCATTATAAACAAAATAGAAGATAGAGAAACATTTATAGGGTGTTGAGAAGTATAGATGGTGTAAGATACTAATTATTCTGTTAACTTCTGTGTCTCAAAGCTTGCTGGGGACACAGATGGACTTGTTCAAGTCCAGACAAGTCCCGAGCAAGGCTTGTGAAATCCTTTGTCTGCGGGAATGCAGATGGACAAGGCCAGGGGCAACGAGAGCGAGATGAGCTGCAACTAAATAGCTGTGAAGTGCTCCTTTGTGTGGACCTATCTCAAGATGATGGGCCACCTTAGAGGGTGCTCAATGACTCTTGCTCAAGGCCCATCCTTGTCACGTAGGCAGGAGAATAAGGAGGATAAAAGAGGAACTGAAAACCATGAGGAGAGGTTTTCTGACAACAGATTCCTCATGAAGAACGGCGGGTTTCTGACAACAGATTCCTCATGAAGAACGGGAGGTTTCTGACAACAGACTCCTCATGAAGAGAGAGAGAGAGAGAGGAATTCCTGAAGATAGAGGGATTCCTGAAGATTGAGGGGATTCCTGCATACTGTCGAGCTCTCCTGAGCCTGCTGCCTGACCGCTGTTGCTGCTTCAAGAATTGGCTCCTCGACTTCCTCGTCTACCTGCCTGCTGCCCAGTGCCGGCCACGCTGCTGCTCCCCGTCTTCTGCTGCGTTCTGCCCGGGACCTTCAAACACCGTGCAACGGGACCGCTGCTGGATCCTGCTGGTGACTATCCCCGCTTTATGCAACTCCTGCTTCTTTTCCATCTTTCTATCGCACTCCTTCCCTTCCCCGTCTCCCTGATTAGGTCTTAGTAATAAATTGGATGGAACAACATATGAACAGTTGTTTCTTAATCTCACACCGGGTATACAGATATTAAAGAACCTCATCTCCCTCCTATAAATTGGAGCGAGACAATGGAAAACTTTTTGAGATATCTTGGTAGTGCTACCATTCTACTAATCAAACATTTTAAAACTATCCCTATGAAATTATTTGTTACACAAACAATCTTAAAATTTGATGAACTTTCTTGAGCTTAACTAGTTAAAAGTGCAAGGATCTTGAGCTGCAAGACTTGTCCAATTTTTTACAAGGTAAAAACCAGCTGTTTACTCTGCATGTAAGTTCCAAGATGCCATACAAATGCATCAAAAGTAAGGGACAGCAAGTTGCCATAAGTAGCATTTCCTTCCCTGATAACTAAGAACAGCACTGCATTTTTCTGCAGCTTGTGCATCAGTATCTGTGCAGGTAGCTCTCTAGAAGTAAGAAAGCTGCTGTATTTCAGTACAGTTCTATATTCCAAACCTCATTTAATGGCTATACGTAAGCATGTAGTACATGTGGTTTCTCTGGAGTTCTGTATCCTTTTAACTAGAAACATGTTAATTTTATCAAGCAGGAAATCAAAAGGCCCTAAAATGAATTGGACCGTATTCACTTGGATAAAGATTGCACAGTGTTAAGGAAGCTCTTCTGAATGGGGACATTTTCTTTCTCCCCTTTGATATTATGGTAAATAAAACACATAATATGTGAGTAATGAGTAGAGTATCAACTCAACAGAATGAGATTGAGTATCTACAAACATTATATACAGTTTAGTAGAAGTAATACATTCTTCTTTCATCAAAAGTTGTCCCTTCAGATTATGATTTATGGTTGATTACTTTTCCTCTCAGGAGAAGGTTATTAAAAAGTCCCACATACATGATTTTCTTTGACTGCCAACATGCTGGTGCAGCAAATACAATGAACAAAAAAAGATTGATCCACTCATGTTTTGTAAAACAAGTAAAACCAAAGAATCATAGAAAAAAAAAAAAAGCATTGACAAAGACCTGTGTGGAATCTTAAGCTTAACTCCTGGTTCCATAAGGGTGTTTCTTGAACACCAACAGGCTTAGGGCTCTGAACACTACCCTAACAATTTTTGACAGAGTTACAAACTATTGCACAGGAGTTATAGTAGGATGTGTATTTATAATGATTTTGTTCTGTCAGAATAAATTCTGAGGAAACAACAATTCATTCAGGACATCGCATGTCAGTATTCTTTTTAGTTTTCAATACAGAAAAAGAAGGTTAATATATAGTTACTTGAAATTTATTTATAATCATTATTATTACTGTCTTCTATTTCATATTATATAATATCTTATTGCATAATATGCGTTATATATGTAATACATAATTTCTATGTTATAACTATCATATATATGCATGCAATGTATGGCCATTTACATTAATACAGCAGTGATATCTTTCTGCAGGAATTATGCATTATCATATGAAATACATGAATAATTTGTTTAAAGCCAGCATGATACTACATTTGCAGAGCATATAATGACAGATACAAAAAAACAACCTCTCTTCTTCTATAAAATATTTTGTGCCTACATTAAAACTGAGGGGTTGCTTAAATAAATTTATTTTGTTTTCAATTATTATTAGAAGGTGAGGGAAAAAAAGCACACTAAACTCTTTTTTTTTTTTAATATATAATATATGAGGTATGGATACAGAATTGAATTTTGTATTCTTTAATTAAAATCATTACTCTTCAGCAGGAAATTCTTGATTTGGTGTAATAACTCCAGTTCTACATAAGAGAAAAAAAGTGACAGATTATTGCTCTTTATATTAGAGTACCATCTATAAACACCCAAATTTATAATTCAAATAGGCAAAGAGTGCCAAAAAAATTAAGATCACCGTCAAAGGAGAAGAGCAATATGTGTAGAGCATAATCATGTTCATACAGAAAGGTGGTAAGCAAGTACCAGCACTCAGATTTTCTCTAAGCCTACCTCCATAATTATAGCTATAACTAGTATTGCAGGAATGAAAAGAGAATTTATATTTATTGATTGATTTTATTTTATTTTCAAGTATTTGTATCTGGGAATAAGAACACCGAAACTAGGAATAGAATATGTAGTCAGTATGAAAGCAGGATACTGTAATTATCTTGTATTAGTTCTGCAGGTGTTATAATGGTCTTGTTTTCTGTTACTGTCTATTACTGTGGTCAGTTTTGCTTGTATTAAAAGGACTCGATTCCAGAAAACCACTCAATAGAAGCATGATGTTTCTGCCACTAAATCTCTTCTCATACTCAATTCTACCCCTCACTGCTACTATAATTTTGGATGTTTTTATCAATACAAGCTTTTTGCTTTACTTTAGTTTGTCTTTAGTGTGGTTTAGAGACACTTCATCAATTACCTTTTCACATTACTTTTATTTACCTCAGCAACTACCTGAAAACTTCCAGTTCCAAAATGATCTTCTGTCTCTTAACTTTCTGTTGTATTCATGTTTTGAATAAGGCTATAAGAACATGGCTTCCTCTTACAATAAATACATTAAAACATACAGCAAAGCACTGTGACACATTTCTTTGATTGTGATCTGCTGCACTACATCTCAAGAATTTTCATTCAGGGCTACTTTTTATTCTAGAATTCCAGAGTTTTCAATTTGAACTAGATCTGCTGGTAAATTTCTCGTTCATGTTTGAAAGGTCTTAGCAAATAGGAGAGATGCCTGAAGACTCAAGGATAGCCAACGTCTCTTCAGTCTTCAAAAGGTCAAGAAGGAGGATTCAGGAAATTACAAGCCAGTTCTCTCACCTTTGTCCCTGGAAAGGTGACAGAACAACTTGTTCTGGATATAGTTTCCAAACAATTGAAAGAGAAGAAGGTTATCAGGAGTAGTCAACATGGATTGACCAATGGAAAATTGTGCTTGATCAACTGATAGCCTTCTATGATGTCATAACTGGCTGGGTAGATTAGGGGAGAGCAATGGATACTGCATTCTTGACTTCAGCAAGGTGTTTGACATCATCTCCTACAACATGCTTATAATGAAACTTCAGAAGCATGGGATAGATGAGTGGACAGTGAGGTGGGTTAAGAACTAGCTGACTGGCAGAACTCAGAGGGTGATCATTGGTGGTGCAGAGATGGTTGGAGACCTGTAACTAGCAGTCTTGTTCAAGCTCTTCATCAACAACCTGAATGAAGGGATAGAGTCCACTCTCAGCAAGTTTGTTGGTTATACAAAGCTGGCAGGAGTGGCTGACACACCAGAAAGCTGTGCTGCCATTCAATGAGACCTGGAAAGACTGGAGAGCTGGGCAGAGAAGAAGCTGATGAGGTTTAACAACAGCAAGCGTAGAGTCTTGTACAGGGGGAGGAATAACCACATGCATCAGTACAGGTTAGGAGATGATCTGCTGGAGATTAGCTCTGCAGAGAAGAACATGGGGGTCCTGGTAGACAACAGGTTGGCCATTAGCCATCAGTATGCCCCTGTTGCCAAGAGGGCCAATGGTATCCTGAAGTACAATTAAAAGAATATGGTCCCTCTACTCTGCATTGGTGAGGCTACATTTAGACTACTGTGTCCAATTCTGGTCTCCCCTGTTCAAAAAAGACAGGGATCTCCTAGAAGGAGTTGAGTGGAGGGTCACAGAGATAATAGAGGGCCATCTCGCATATGAGGAAAGGCTGAGTACCTGGGTCTGTTCAGCTTGGGAAAGACTGAGAGGGGACCTGATAAATGTAGATGAATATATAAAGGGAGGTGGGAGGCAAATGGATGAGGCCAAGCTCTTCTTGACGGTGTGCAGTGATAGGACAAGGAGTAATGGCCTAAAACTTGTACATAGAAAGACCCATATTGACATGAGGAAGAAATTTATGGTACGGGTGATGGAACACTGGAAAGTGTTACCTGGAGATGTTGTGGAGTCTTATTCTACAGAGATATTCAAGAGCAGTCTGGACATCTACTTGTGTGACTTGTTGAAGGGTACCTGCTTTAGCTGTGGGAGTGGGCTCGACGATCTCTTGTCCTTTCCAACCTCTGTGATTCCACAATTCTGTGGTCTTTTTATTGTAACGTGGAATTTATAGTTACATCTTATGCTGTCTTCCAACTGAGCATCAGGCCTTGGGATGCATGTTGATAAGAGAATCCAGTTGGTTTTAGCAGCCCCTACCTTCTCACTTCCATAAATTAAGTATTCAAATTAGGTTTATGTCAGCATATTAACATAATCTGAGGAACTCCTGTCTTCAAAATTATATTGCAATCGTTTCATTTCATATTGTTATACAATAACTTAAGATCCAAAGTTACCCCTAAATTAACTACTTTTCCTCTTTCAACTTACTTGAAATTAGGTCTAATTTTGAAATTAGATTTCAAAATCTTAATTTTTCCCTCCATTTTGTAAATCAGTGATTCTTCCATTTAATTTATTCATTTCTATATTTATCTTATAGACAGTTCAATACAAAGCAAATACCTGCCATTGCTTGAGATGTGACAATGTGAAGCAGTAAGTAATAATGCAGAGCAACACTACTCATACTGTTTTCAATATCTAAGCATTCATATCTGCACAGGAATATTTATTTTGTCATCTCATTAGATCAGTCTCATGCTAGTGCATGAGCTTCTACAATGTGTATGTTTCTAGATATAGAAGTATCAAGTTCTTATGTTCTTATTTCTTTTTCTCTGTAAAAGTAGTGGGGAGCCTATTAGCAGTTCGTCCAATTTTACACCGTCTTTGTTGTTCTCGACATGAGAAATTTGATGGTGTTAGAATAAACTCAATAGTTATTTTTCTAGCGTTTTAAAGATGCCCATCAATCAGAAAAATCACTAAAACTTTCAGGTTAGCTTTTCTTTTTTAATTTATTTTAATATATGCATTTGGTAAAGCTTGTTAAAGCCCAAGGAATTAATGGATAATCTGTAGCCTAGGATGAATTTTATAACCACCTAACACTGCAAAAACAAGTACACACATATGTAGAGATGAATGGTCCTAAGAAACAAGCGTGATTTTGTACCTTCTGTATTATTATAATTTTTGTAACATCTTTCTTCCTTCTGCACATTAGAAATGTTATTTTTCCTAGCACCTCTAATTCCTCCTTCATTCTCCTTTTTGACACAATTGATTCATTTGACTGGTATTTCCTTTCTCCCTGTAGTACTATCAATCAGTATTTATGGGCTATGGATCATCATTTAATAAAAGCTTTCAAAGCTTGTCTCTGATTTGAAGCTTTTTTAATAAGTAGATGGAACTACAACGCAATTTAATTCTGATTCCACCTTATCTCAGTGGTCATTATGATTATAGCCATGACAAAAAACAATGGATATGTTATCTTAAAATGATTTGTATGTGACTATTATTTGCTTGGAGGTGCTGCAGATTAGAAATTTTTTGTTACAAGAATAAAGCAGGTGCACCATTATTGTATTTAAACCTGCAAATTTTTGAGAATAAATACAAAACATGCTGGAAAGATTCTCTAAAAAATTAAGCACAATACAGCATTTATATCCAGAAAAAATAAGCTCTAAATATTTTTATAAAGTTAAATAACTTAATGCATGCATTAGAGATCAAACTCCAACTTCTAGTTGTGTTGTTACAATCATCCTTTTACTTGAAACAAAAGAAAAAGCATTCAAAAGTCACTGCTAAAAGCTTTGCTTTGTAAGAAGGAGAGTTTCAGGAATTTTAAGGTGATCATCAAGTTGGATGTGGCTTTGTTTAATCAATAAAACAATGACAGGAATCTAATAAGATATTCATAAGATGTTATGAGAGCTTAGCTAGCAGCTGCCTCTCCTCAGATGAAGGTCAATCAACTTAATCTAAATGATTAAAAGTATTTTTTCAATGTCAAAATATGTTATTGCATGGAATATCATGTAACTCATGGCAGTTTTGTTCTACAAGATGCGAGATGTCTATGAATTTTTCTATTGGAACTTATTTCCTCTATATCTTATATTGGAATTCAGAATTAACTTGCATTATTGCTTTTAAAATATACTGTACCAGTTACTGCATCAGCAAAAGCTGCAGAATGGTGGCACAAGAGCTGGGGGATCTGCAAAGATTACTCTTAGATGTGATTAAGAATGGAGAAGACGGTATTTTACTTTAATAAATCAAAGTAGATTCAGTTGTTATTAATGCTAAATGTAGAATTATCCTCCTGGTACCTCAAATCTTTTCCCATAGTGTAGTTAATATACATAGGTCTCAAATGAAATTAAATTTTTCTAAATTCCCACATCCTCTTTCTGGAAACAAGTTTAGCATATGGTAAAAAATATTTTTGTCAAATTTTCACATGTAATTAATACCCTTTCTGCACAGTACTGCAGAATTTTAGCAAAGGTTACTTTCTAATTAGAAGCTATTCTTTTCATTATGCACATTCAGAAAAGTATCATACTCCTATTCCACCCCCCAGGATGCTCTGAGATAAATATTCAGTATTTAAAAGCCTTGTTTTCATCATCAGCTATGTAGTTAGAGTGGACCTTTAGAAGAGCTATAAAACGTCTGGCTCAGGTGGAGCCAGCTATGAAATTGTAAGGTGTGAACTCAGAACATCTGCATTGCTCCCATTTATGATCTTTTTGAGCCAGAGTTGCAGCTGTCACTGAGTCTCACTGACACATCTGTAATATGAGCTGTAATCAAATAATTGCAGGCATGTTTATTGGAGCAGTGCTTATAGTACTGCTTTTTTGTGAGACTGAATAAGCTAAAAACACTCAGTCATTTGCTGTCCTTCTGACAACTGTCAGGTCTGTAGCTTGACTCCCAGAAGAAAAGTACATTCACATAAAGACCATTAACAAATTTGGCGACAATTGATGTTCCTGTTATGAACCTCAGCAAAGAAACTCACTACTTTGATTCTTATTTGTCCTTCCCGAGAAGAGATCCCACAAGATCGTGAATAGGACATTTTAAAGAGACTTGTAAGGGCTTTTACTTTTCATGTTCCTGTCTTACAGATTTATACTGGACTCAATCTCCAGAGAAGGGGAAAATAGGTAATGGGTATTTTAATGCCTATACACTTCCTGTTAAATTGTCTTCGCTTTTTTTTACATAGCATCTGCCTCACTGAGTACTCGTCATCTGCTACTGAACCATCTGATGTACAACAGATGTTAAGCACTTAGTGAGGCAGAGAGGGAGGTAAAAGTGTCATATCATGATTAAGTACTTGCTATAGCTATTATATAAGATGACCATACTGCTTCGTTCTTATGTTAAATGTTATTTTGTGTTGAATAAGAGTTATCATAAGTTTTTTATGTTAACTTCCAATTGCTAATGTTCCAAAAGTCTTTTTTTTTTTTTTTTTTTTTTTTTAAAGGTAAAGCTATTGCACAGATGAAAAAAAAAAAAGAAAATATTTTTAGACACATTAGAATTAAGAATTAGAGAGTACTTCATAAAGAGGCAATGGAGTGCAATTTCAGATAGAATTCCTTCATGTAGAAAAACAATTAAGATTTCTATTATCAAATAAGGATTCTCTAATAATCTGATTTAACATCAGTAGAATTATATTACTTTTTACTGTGGTTGTGTAAATGTGAGATGGCATGCCCTGCAAATATTTTAGCTCAGTGTATGGTAGCCAACTCTTTGTTGCATTCTGTGCAACAGGAAGTTTAGCCACAAAAGATCTTGGTCATCCAGCAACACCCCGATTTTCTTCTTTAATCAAAAGGGTTAAATTTAAGAAAATGCAATTTACTTCTTCAATTGGCTGTGCCTGTTATTAAATCATAATTAAATAGAAATTCTTTCCCTGCAAATTGTTAAAATTGTGAAAGATTTGTGAAATATTGTCACACAAGATGACATCTTTTTTGTATTGATGGTCAAAATAATTAGACAGATATGTTGGTTTAGGTGATCACAAACTCTTTGTTGCCAGGGATGAAACTGAAACCCTAGAATAATTATAACTAAAAGATTTACAGTTGTTTGTGATTTTTATGGGTTATCTAGCTCAGTGCTGTACTCTGCATAAGCAGAAGGTTGGTGGTCTATTTCCTATTAAGACAGTAATTAAGCTAGGAAGAAATCAGTAACCTGTATGTTAGAAATGTCAGCCTCAATTGAACAGCTCTTTTGTGACTTTGCATTGTATTTTGAAAGGTTTATTTCCACAAGTCTGTATTAATCAAGAAAAAAAGTTACAGAGAAATTCTAAGAAACTTTGAGGGAGCTCTAATTAATCATAATGATATGCGGTATCCTATACTATGAGTGATTGTTTTCTTTAAATTAAATATTACTTTAATGCAACAGTAGAATTATGATATCAAGTCTACTATTCACTAAAATAGCTTTTGATAATAACTTATCACATAATATTGTATGATCATGAAAGCATGGATATTTTGGGCATCAGATTTTGATTTAAAGCTTATTGAAATAGGAATACTTTTATTGTTTCATTCTGTTTGAAACTGCAAAGTTCTGCAGCTGAGTGTTTGAAAAACAAGCACATCAGGCCAGTAAATTTAATTTCTCAAATCAAATAATATTATTTACTGTCTCACTAAAAGGATAATTGGAGAGCCCTTTCAATCTTCCCCCAGATACTCGTTGTATTCATTTATTTATTAGTCTATGTATGCAAACCGCAACTGCTAAGATAAGTAGCTTCTTAGCTTTCTAATTAGTCCTTCATTAGCACACTGAGACTATAACTGATTAAATAGAACAAATTAAAGGTAAAAGGACACCATGACTGTATAGAGAATTGGAGTAATGTACTAGGAACTTAATGAAGGTGAAGAGAAAAACTAAAAGTACACTAAATTTTGAGCAAAGTCTATTATTGTCATTGATACAGATCTGAGGAGGTTAAAGTCAGAGACTCAGATCCTACCTTATGAAACTGAAGAGGACCTTTTCCTAGTGACTACTGTAGACCATAGATATCAATCCAACTTTCAAAAAAATGGAAGAGTGGTAAGGTGCATTGAAGAGTTATGACAGATTCAATTTTCATATTTCTTACTTTCCAGTGACAGACTAAGCAGTGGATTTTGAATATGGCAAATAATGAAAGACATGAACTAGGAGCAACAAATTTGCATAGAGTAGCTAAACAATCATGCATTAGTTGAGTCATCTAATATAGAAAATTAAAGAATAATTAGACCTGATATAGTAGAAAAGGGAAGTCTCATGAAATAATGATGTAGAAGATAGTGAGATTTTGTTTGTCTAATGCTAGGTGCACCAAGATTCAAAAACTATTCCCACATGTTATTGTTGTCTGGAGGCCATGGTAAGTTTGAAGAGAAAAAAATCAATAGAATTCCATTAAATTCCAAAAAGATATCTGGTATGTTTTTATATGTGTTCTTTGAGGATTTTCTTATTTTAACTATGTGGTGTAGTATAGACATAATTATTGACCTGTAGTCAATTATCTGTTGGAAGTTTTCAGACAAACTTGTGGAGGATATTAAACACCTCAGCGTTCCTCAAATTCTGGTGTTACCATAGATTGGATTAGAAAAAGTAGCCAGATCTTCTAGTGGGACAGGAAGAGTCAATGGCTTATACATTACTCAGGAAGTTTGTCTTTTTTTAGGTATTAGAGACTCAATTTGCTTCTATTGGCTATAGGCATTAAGGAAGGGCAGAACTGTAAATCATGAAGCTGTAAAAGGCATGATACTTAAAAGTCATAGAATGATTTAGATTGTAAAGGATTTTTCAACTTCATCTAGTCCAACCACCTACCATGGGCAGAGACACCTCAGATTGCTCAAAGGCCTTGAATATTTCCAGAGATGGAACATCTACAACTTGTCTGGGCAACATGTTGCAGTGCCTTGACAACTTTTTAGGAGATACTTGCTTCCTTATATCTAATAAAAATCTACCCTCTTTCAGTTTAAAATTGTTTTCTGTTTTCTTCTTAATATTCTTCTAATTAAGGGTGAGTGGCTCAGATAAAGTAGGTATTCCTGACATTTTGTTTGTTTTCACTTAATTTTCTTAATTTACTTGAGAAAAAGCAATACCTTTAGAAAGAGCAGTAGTATTTCTTAATTACAAATTAAAAACAAAACAATACAAAACAAAAAATGATCAAATAAATTTCAATTTCAATTTTTTAAAAAAAAACACATTTCCACTTGTAAACTGATCAGAGCAAAATGCAACTAGAACTTCTTGAAATTTTGTCTGTTAAAACAAGGTAAACAAAATCAATATAAAGTAAACGTATTAGAAGGTTGTTGTTTTGAATTTTAGTTAGGAAAAAAAGGTATCTCCCTCTTAAAATTCTTGTTTCTCTTGAGCAAATATATAGTTGTTTTAAAAACTACATTTCAAGTTATAAATTTGCAGCCAAAGTTTCATTCAGCTGTGTAACTTTATGAAGATTTTTAGACTGCTCATTCTATCCCTCAGTAGAGAAATTGGGATAGGCTCATTAAGTATTAAAAGAACAAAAGTGTCTTTTTTTTTTTTGGTCATAATAACAGAACATAATAACAATAATAACATTATAACATTTTGCTGGTCATGATAACAGAAGCAGTAGACTAGATCTTTAATAAGGAAAAAAGTTCTAAAAACTGTGTGCCTAGAGATAGGATTTATTAAAGTCCAATCGACATTTACCTGTACGTTAATTTTGTTGATTTCAAAAAACTTATTCCAGCAACTTAAAATCCTCCTCTTCCTACAATATAATCTTCCTCACTAGGTTTCCCTCCTTCCCTCTCCTCTGTGGACCAAGCAATTTATTTCCTGCTCTCCCAGCTCTTCATCAGTCCCTCTCTTCGTCAGTCTGCAATCATTCTGCGAACTCTGTTCTCTTTCTGTCTAGCTCACTCTGTGTGTTCAGGGCACACTTGTCCAATCTATTCATTCTGAGGCATGTCCACAGAAGGAGTCATCCTCCTTTATTCTGTCCAAAATGGGAGCTTAACAGCCAGGATAAGCTGGGTACCTTCTCACACACATATCTTTCCTGACGCAACTTCACTCCTTCTCTCCCAACTTATCTACTTCCTCCTGCCCCAAGCAGTGCAGAAGGATGGGGAGCAGGTGGCTGCAATCTGTCCTTCCCTCTGTGCCACTCTCCTCACACAGAGCAGCCTCTGATCACCAAGGACCATTTTCCACTGCTAGAACCTATCCAATGACAAGTATATACCTCCACAAAGTACTACCCACAAATCTATCAGAGAGTATCTAAAATCAGACTCCAAAAATCATAGCTACTGTGTAGGTGAAAAATATCTCTGCCTGGGCTCCAAGCCAGCAGGAATGCAGAAATTTCTTGTCCATACTAACACAATGCAAAATCCGAGTTTCTCTGCTGAGAAACTGATTCAATTGCATGACTTTGTTCAGCTTTGCATCTCAGGCACAGTGAGCATTTATCTGACTAGAATGCAAATGTAATGCAGAATGCGGGAGTATCCTTAGGTTCTACAAACTACATAGCATGGCTGATGTTTTTTTGTGAGTGATACAAGCAGATTTAGTCTCTTTGGTCAGTGCTTTGTCAAAAACAAAAAATCTTTAGATTGTCTTCTCATGTTTATCCTCTACTGGTCTGAATTCAAATTTATAACTGCACACTCAGAGCTGGTCTTTGTTAAGTATTTTTAAAATATATTTCTGGAAATGTACTACTGATATATAACATAACTTTTCAAAGACATAGCACTTTTGCTTTCAAGAGAAGTGGGAGAGGATGCTCAAATTCACTCTTATAATCTGAGCAACATGAGCTGTTGGACGTATGAGCACACTGCCTTGATACAGTAGTCATGTGGTATGAACTAGTCTTAAACCATGAACAATGTTAACATCCAGTTAGCAAGCTGAAAACCTGGAGATGAAAGAGACACATCCTTGAAATCCGTCCAGTTATCTGTCCAAGATAACAAATAAAAATACGGTAAGATCTTAAAGAAGTGTACTCTGAAGTAAATGGCATAACACAAAGATCTAAAGGAAAGGTTTTATTTTTTTGGCTTTTTGTTTTCTTCAAAAAAGCATTTTTCTATATTCATCTAACGTCTTTTGGAATCTGAGTAAGTATCAGTTATTACATAGGTACTTGAACCTATGAGGTGTTGAGTGTCCATATTTGAGCAGGAGTGTTTGATCAGATGTCCTCCAGAGTTCCCTTCTAACCTTTGCCATTCTGTGATTCTGAGTTAGGATAAAGCTACAACAGGAAACCTTTGGAAGGCTATTTTCACTTTTTCACACAGTAGTCTTCTCTGTTTTGACTGCTGTCGTGCACTATAGGCCTAACAATAATATGACAGACATAGGCTGGCTGCCATGTTCAACACATAAGAGGAATTGAGGTAATAACATACCCAAAATGCACTTTGAGCTGCCAGAGCAAACTCTGTCAAAATGAGCCAGACACAGTACCTGGGAACTTTGATTCTACCTTGGAAATCTATTCATTTTAAATTCTACTTAGTTTTGGAGTAACATTTATGTTGTGACATTGCATTTCTTTGTAGAATGGATGCACTGTTTTTATTCAGGAAAGTAGTAAACTTTCCAAGCATTTTTTCTTCATTTTAACTTTCAACTAAGCACAGAGACTCAAATTATTTAGGCATTTAAGTCATGTATTATTGTATATATATGTCTTATTGTATATACTTCCATAAAAGTACGAATAGACAAAATGTACAAAAGAAAAATGAAAGGGGCTGGGAATAGCATAGAACCAACCAAAAAGAAGAACCCCCAAAGCCCAAAACCAGAAAATAGAGTTCACCAGAGTCTAAAATGATTGCACAGGTTTTTATTTTCATGTTGTTTTTTTTTTTTTCACATGGCAACGATAGAACAGACTGCAGCAGCAAAAACAAGTTCTTTAAGCTCTGCACTGTGAGAATTACTAAAAAGGAATGAAAAGTACAGACAAGAAAGGAGATAATACTTGTCTAAGTCCATGTAACTGTGTTTCTTACAATGCCTTCCTGCTAGCAATTGTACCTCATCAGACTAAATTACTGGTTTCAGTGTGTTCTCACAGTGTCTGTTGTTTTTTGTGAAACTAAAATAAGTCGACAAGAAAAACATTAAAACAATCATTTAATTTCATCTCAGAAGATGAAAAGTAAACACAGCATGGTCACCACCAGCTTCCCATAGGGATATGGGAACCATGCCCATGGCAGTGGTAGGAACTACGTGATCTTCAAGGTTCCTTCTAACCCAAGCCTTTATGTGATTCTATGATTATGTTATTGTATTGGAACTAATTTGAAGAATTAAGACTGAATCTGTTTTAGTGAGGCCCTACTTGCCCTTACAGGTAAGTATTTTGGTCACTCCATTCCTCACTAGCTGTAAATCAAAGCAGTTACAACTAGAAACAAGAAGGCTTTCAGGCTTACAAAAATCTTCATAACAAAACAGCTTAATGGTACAAAGTCATGCACCTCCCTGTGCAAATAGTAAGAGGAAAAGAAATTTCAACTATATAGCATTTCAAGATGTTAATCTGAAGACAGGTACAGAAAAAATGGCTCTGACAGGCTTTCTTGACAGAGATGCAGAGAAAATACATGATCCAAATGTTCCTATTGTGCAAGTTTATAAGGAAAGTTCTTTTCTGTGGTTTTGCATTGCTAAAAGGCAATTTATATGTGTATTTACTTGACAGCAGATGCTGTCATTTGACTTCAGTTATGTTCGTAGTGCCTTAATCTGTTACTAAAAACACTTTCATCTTTCTCTTTCTGGTAAAAACATTGCAAGGTAGTATTTATTGTTTTCAGGTCTCTCTTTGTGCTAAAATACATTATTTTAAAATTGCAGATCCTCCAACTATTGGCTCAACCGCATCCAATCCTTTCTCTACTGCAATGAAAATGGCCTTCTGGGAAGCTTTTCTGAAGAGACCCACACATGCACCTGCCCTAATGACCAGGTTGCCTGCCATGGGTTCCTTCCCTGCACAGTTGGAGATGGCTCTGCTTGTCTGAGCTGCGCTCCTGACAATCGTACCCGCTGTGGAAGCTGTAATGCTGGATACATGCTAAGCCAGGGGATTTGCAAGCCTGAAGTGGCAGAATCAACAGAGCACTACATTGGGTTTGAGACTGACCTTCAGGACCTGGAAATGAAGTATTTACTGCAGAAGACAGATCGGAGAATTGAGGTGCATGCAATTTTCATCAGCAATGACATGCGCCTCAACAACTGGTTTGATCCTTCTTGGCGCAAGCGAATGCTCCTTACTCTTAAGAGTAACAAGTACAAGTCTAGCTTGGTCCATATGATACTAGGCCTCTCTCTTCAAATCTGCCTAACTAAAAACAGCACCTTAGAGCCTGTGCTTGCTGTTTATGTCAACCCTTTTGGGGGCAGCCACTCTGAGAGCTGGTTTATGCCTGTGAATGAAAATAATTTCCCAGACTGGGAGCGGACTAAGTTGGACTTACCCCTTCAGTGTTATAATTGGACACTGACTCTGGGCAACAAGTGGAAGACATTTTTTGAAACAGTACACATCTATTTGAGGAGTCGAATAAAGTCAAATGGTCCAAATGGCAACGAAAGCATCTACTATGAACCCCTGGAATTTATTGATCCCTCAAGAAATCTGGGCTACATGAAAATCAATAACATCCAAGTGTTTGGCTACAGCATGCACTTTGACCCAGAAGCAATTAGAGACTTGATTTTGCAGCTGGACTACCCCTATACTCAGGGATCACAGGACTCTGCACTTTTGCAGCTGTTAGAGATACGTGATCGTGTAAATAAACTCTCTCCACCTGGTCAACGTCGTCTAGACCTCTTCTCTTGCTTGCTCCGTCATAGACTCAAACTGTCTACCAGTGAAGTGGTGAGAATTCAATCTGCTTTGCAGGCATTTAATGCCAAATTGCCAAACACAGTGGATTATGACACAACCAAATTATGTAGTTAACCATAAATGTGAAGCACAACACAAAACCTTGAAGGAGTTTTTACAGTGCTTTTGTGGAACAGTTTATGTTTGGAAGAGTAAATTTAAATTGTCTTTTCAATATCTGTCTTATATCAGTCAATACTGTTGGATGGCAATTTACACACATGAACTTGCTGACAATGAATATATTATACCTGCAGTTTTGGTTTATGAATGAAATAAATACTGACACCAGTCTAGAAGACATTCTACTTTTTACAATAAATTTCATTTGTAATTTTATATGTTCCGTGGCAATGCTTTTGTGCATTACATCCTCTAGAGGGAACATAGAAGAATACCAATAAAATTTTGTAGCTGAACAGTTATTAAAAAGAAATGCTGTGGGATTCTTTCTTCTTACACAAAAGCAGTAATCTTGATATACTTTTGTGTGTGTTGAACACACGTTGCAGGTAAATAAAATACAGTGACTCATGGTTTCAACAGAAAACACAGAAAAGTCTAAACTGTGGAATATTTTCTTCTTAGGAATTATGTCTAAATGTTTATTCTGAGCAGAAGTGACAACAGTAGCAATGCTTCACTTGCTAAACCTCTGAGACTTGAAAAGGCATGCCCTTTTCAAGCTGCTTAACATGTCATACTGACTCCTAGAGTTGCAATATTGAGTGTTTTAGGATGGACAGTGTGAGGTGCACAGTAATGAAAGGTTGCATTCTCTCAACAGCAGACAGGTGAAAAGCTATCTATGCAACTGATCTTATTCACCCTACAAAAGAGAAAACCATCTTCACAAAAGTTTTCAGAAATTTCCATAATCCTTTACTGTGCCTGAATATTTTGTGTATTTATAGAAAGAATAAATATTAAAGCACATGCATACTATTGTCCAAGGACACACTCTGAAATGTTCACCTTGAAATACCTGTTTTCAACTACTTCCCTAAGCATCATTCATGCTGTCAAGATTCAAATTCAATATAAAACATTCACCAAAAATAAAACAGTTTAATCTACTAATCTATTAATGAGATGAAATAAATGTGCCTACCTGTTGATCAGAATTAGGTTCTTTGATAGTTTATACGTTCTGGCATGAAACTTATATCTGGGATGGCAGAACGTGGCACTTCCAAGAAAGTTCTGCTACATAATGCCAGAGGAGAATAATGCAAATGTCTTTGCTGTCTGTAGTCTGTTAGTAAGTAGAGAATAAAGTGAGGGAAATTTATACAAATTCTTTTGGTGGCACCATGTTAGTGAAATCTGAATTTGTGCCCATGATGTAAAGGTCAATCTGTTTGTTTGTTTTTGTTTTGATTTTGTTTTCAATGGGAAAGAATTTGCATATAAAACTAGTACGTTATGTGCAAGCACAGAAAGATTAAAAAAAAAAAAATCACTCAGAACTGAAGTTTTAGAATTTAATTTTAGAATTAAACTTCATTTAATTTCAATTAAAAGAAATTTGGTAAACATTGAATTAGTTCCTTCACAATTTAATTCTGAGTCACAGCCCAATCTGAAATTAGGCTTTGTTTCTATGTAGCCCACAGTAGCGCAAGAAATGCTAAGTTTCATAATTATTAGTGAGCAAAATGAAACAGAAGCTCAGAAACACTTAGAAAATTCTATAGCCAAGAAGGATCTTCTTTTCTTTAGTGATTCCTCTCCTGCCTGATTTCACCATATATTTGTAAGGATTACTCTTTCACCAATACACATTCAGATAATTTCTCTTACTGTGCTAGGAAGCTCAGTGGGACTAAAGTTAGCATATTTTTCCATAAATCAGATTCTAGATGAATTCCTGTTTGGTTTCCAATCACAACTTTGTTTTACTGATAAATAATGTATCTCAGACTAGTTGTCGGTGTCAAAATTCTGGCTTGCTATTGCATGGATATGATGAACTAGGCCAAAAAGTGACATATGACCTTCTTGGTTATGATTTACTTCTGTTCTTATCATCAGGTCTCTCCTTTGGTATATAATGAAACATAGAAATAGACAATTGGTTTTACTAATCGTTACATCTTGCAGTCTTTATAAATGATAGAAAGATCATGGTGTAACAAGTTGAATAAAAAGCAAGGAGTCCTATTATGCTCATAGAAAGTAAAAGTTAGAATATAAATATGAGGTAGTGGTAAATAAAGCACTCAGACATATTATTCCTTCACTAAGAAAAAATATTGCTATGATGTATCAAATCACCTGAAATATTTTGCCCCTCTTACTAATTTCTTTCTAAAATACTTAATCAATGACTATTTACTCTTTCTGTTTTTAAATATCTTTCTTGAGATGGAAAGTTCTTCTTGAGACCTAAATATGTGTACAGAAAGAAGAATAAGCCAAAGCAGTCTCCAGACAGGCATCATTTAATTATTGTACAATACATCTGGATTATATATATATATATGTATAATAATCATTTATTACACTAAAATATTATAAAAAAATAAAATAAGTAATAATCCAGAGGGCATTTACCTGGAGGGAAAAAAAAAAAAAAAGTACTTATTGTATTTTTTTTTGCCAAATTAAAAGTATGAAACAAATTTTTAGCCTACTAGTGATCAACTAGTTGGAACCAGGGGAGTTGGGGAATAATGAAGGCATTCAGTTTACCAAAACTAACCTCCATAAACATTGAAACAAAAACAAAAACAAAACAAAAAACCAAAGCAAAACAAAACAAAGAAAAAAAAAAAAAAGAAAACTGTAAGTGAATAGTGAAAAGAAATGCAGGATTTATCAGATTTTCAAGCTACAAGCGGGTGCCAACAGTATTTCCATTTTCATACTTTTCCAATTGAAGTATTTCTGTGTTTCTGAAAATAATTTATTTGTGTGTAAAAAAGAACAAAAAATTCTGGGCGAAACAGTAAAGAACTTAATCAACAAGAACAATCTTATACTAAGGTATGAAAATATTTGTGGAAAAGGAACACATACATACAGTCATTTCCATCCAGACACTGTGTATGATTATTCCCTGCTTACTATATTCTACAGTTCAGATCCTCACTCTGCTTCTTTGCACTCTGTTTCCCTTTGCATTCACCACGGCTGTTATTATCTACTGTTATAAACTGAAATAAAGACAGACAAATGATCGAATATATGCAATGACATAATGGCAGCTTGTAAAAGTACTCAGAAATATCTTCAGTGGCTATAGGTATAATAACCAGATACATATTGATAGAGATTATTAGCTTATATAAAATAAAAATATTAAAATATATGTTTTATTAGATTATATACAATACTAATTCTTAGCTTGCTGAGTTTATTATTATTTAAACTAGATTTGATAGGAGAAGGGGATGTACTGCTGAATTATTTCCTTTGCCACAAGACAATTCTATCGTTACAAATATTTGGAGAAAGAGTCTTTATTTCTTAAAGTATTCATTAAATGACTGCATTTATTGTGAAATTGCTTACTCAGCAGATGCTTCATCTGACAAGAGGCAAAAGCTGCGTTTTTCCCAAGCTGAGTAGGCAGCTTGTGCAGGAGAGAGTACATAGGTATGAAGAAGGGTACTCTGAGCATCAAAAGGTTATTTCCTTGAAAACTCAGTGCATAGTTTAAGTACAAATCAAAAAAACAATAGAATACAAAGTAAGAAAAGTGATAAATACCTATCTCATTATACTACAGAGTTACATCTAAACTTTGAGTCCTGCATCACCATAGAGATACGATAGAAGCAATTAATGTGATATAATAATGGATCCATGTTTTACAATCAACTAGCTATTGTTTCTTTGAAAGATAAATGTCGGAATCTGAAGAACCGTTTGTTTTGGCACAATCACCTCTATGAATGGGAGATGCTCTAGATGGTGCATCACAGTTATTTTTTTATATTTGAACCTGTAAAGCTAAGAAGTGGATCAAGCTGCTAAGTGCTTTAAAATGCTGAGTTGCCAGCACAAAACAAGAAATGGATATTCTTAGTTAAATGTTTAACAGGACCAGAGATTAGAGACCTCAAAACTCTAGCCAGTCAGACTGTGCTCAACTCAATCAGGCTTTAGTTAAAAACTCAAGAAATTATGAAGCGTTTATTTTCATGTTTAATTTTTCAGCTTTTACAGTTTAAGAAGTCAAAATAAACAAAAACTATTAAAGTAGACTGAAAGCACCACTGCTATTTTGAATAAATCCCTGTGTAAATGGAATCTATCAATCAAAGATGTTTTTCCTTCATCAGAAAAAGGTAACAGAAATGAAATGTCAAATTCTCTGATTAGCTTGAACTAGAGTGATTCTATCACTTCAGTTTCATCCCATATTTATCTTAAAATTATTATGTGATTACTTACTAAAATAGCTGGATTTTATACAATGTACACATGAGCACACATATCCATTGAACTTGCCTAGTTACTTTTTTCTTCAAGAGGCAATCTGTAATCTCTTGGACAAAATTAGTAAAAGCTATTACATGAAGAGCTGAGATACACTATTTGGTAAGCTCTCTATGAGCAAAGGCATTTGACATTGAACTGAGAGCAATTCATGAGAGGTAGAAGTGACTTTGTAAGCAAGCTTTTTGTCATACTGATACAAGATAGCACGTTTCAGATCTCTGAAATCACCCATACATAAATAGAGGCATTAATCTGGTCAAACTTTAAGCACATATGTATTTAATTTTTTTTTTAATAGAAGTATAGGCTTCTTCTATTTACAATATAGTTCTGAAGAGAACTTCAGGCATCTCAACAGCTTATACCTACCTATATTTTACTCAGAGATCCTATGCTTCTAGCTTCAATTACACATACTATTCCAGTCATGCATGAAAATGAGAGGAAGTTCTAAGGCTGTTATTCATGTTGTTGTGCCATAGGAAAAAGAGCAGTATAAATAAGGAACTAAGGAAACTGTTAAAAACAAACAAACATATAACTAAAAAAAAACAACCAACAACCTAGCTCAACATTATGAGACAATGCCCGTGTAAGAAATCATTAAGGGCTACATTTAGCCACTGTATAATCATGCAGAAGCTTCCCCAGTCACTGCATTAGACCAGCAAAGAGTAAAGCAGCTGAATTTGAAAACTACTGTAGAATCAGGCCTTAAGGAAACATTTTTAAAACTTTAGGAGAAAATTAAATATGATGTTTTGATTTATAATTGATTTTTGCCTGGTAAGTTCAAATTAAACTCAAGGAGCCCAGCCCACATCATAAATCCTGTATTGGAACAAGGCATGCTTCAGATGCTGCATATCGTAGTCACAAAACATAAGGGTGAATCTGGTGACATGAAATGAGCCTGGTACACCAGGATAAAACTGTAAATATGAAAACTTTATACCTTTGCTAGATGACAGCAAATGAGGCCCATTTCTGTAAAATATAGGATCAAGTGTCTGCATGTGCAAACTGTATTGCCACATCCCACATGATCTTATTCAAAGCTAATTATGTATTAACAATAGTGGAAACTTTTCTGCCGAAGAAAATTTTCAGGCTCATCTAAAATTTGAATCTGAAAATGCCCCCTGACACTGCCTTTGACACTGTCTCCCACAGCATTCTCCTGGAAAAGCTGGCAGCCCATGGCTTGGACAGGTGCTGGGTAAAGAACTGGCTGGAGGGCCAGGTGAATGGACTGAAATCCAACTGGCAACTAGTCACAGGTGGTGTTCCCCAGGGGCTGGTACTGGGGACTGTTCTGTTCAATATCTTTATTGATGATTTGGATGAGTGCACTGAGTGCACCCTCAGTAAACTTGCAGATGACACCAAGCTGATAGGAAGTATTGATCCATCTAGAGGTAGAAAGGCCCTACAGAGGGATATGGACAGTCTGGGTTGCTGGGCTGAGACCAATGGGATGAGGTTCAACAAGACCAAGTGTGGAGTCCTGCATTTTGTCCACAAAAAAAAACTAGCAACACTACAGACTTGGGGAAGAGTGGCTGGAAGACTATGTGGAAGAAAAAGACCTGGGGCCTGGAGGCATTGGTCTACACTCAGCTGAACATAAGCCAGCAGTGTGCCAGGTGGCCAAGAAGGACAATGGGATACTGGCTTGTATCAGAAGCAGTGTTGGCAGCTGAAGCAGGGAGGGGATTGTCCCTCTGTATTCATCACCTGGTGAGGCTCCACCCTGCATACTGCATTCAGTTTTGGGCCCCTCCCTAGAGGAAAGAAACTGAGGCCCTGGGGCGCGTCCAGAGAAGGGCAAAGAAGCTGTGAGGGGTCTGGAACACAAGTCTTATGAGGAATGGTTGAGGGAAGAGGGATTGTTCAGTCTGGAGATAAGGAGCTCAGGGGAGACCTTACTGGTCTCTATAACTACCAGAAAAGAAGTCGTAGTGAGCTGGGAGTCGTCCTCTTCTCCCATGTAACGAGCGATAGAATGAGAAGCAACAGAAAGGACCTACAAGATCTCGTCCAACTGTCTTCCTATAACCTTTACTACATGCTAAGCCACTAAATGATGTCTTGTAGCATCTCATACAGATGCCTCTTGAAAACCACCAGGGACGGTGACTCCAACACCTCCTGACCTCCTGCCTGACACTCTCAGAGAGAAAAAGTTTTTCCTTATGTCTAATCTAAACCTGAAGAACTTGTGGCCATTTCCTCAGGTCCTGTTTGTTGTCTGGGAGAAGAGGCCAAGCCCCTCCTCATCACAACCTCCCTATTGCAACTGTTGAGTGCAATGAGGTCTCCCCTGAGCCGCCTCTTCTACAGACTGAACAATCCCAGCTCCCTCAGCTGCTCCTCATAAGACTTGTGCTCCAGACCCCTCACCAGTTTTGTTGCCCTTCTCTGGACACGTTCCAGGGCCTCAATGTCTTTCTTATAGTGAGGGGCCCAAAACTGAAACAACACTTGAGGTGCGGCCTCACCACTGCTGAGTAGAGGGGGATGATCACCTCCCTGCTCCTGCTGGCCACACTATTTCTAATGCAGGCCAGGATGCCGTTGGCCCTCTTGGCCACCTGGGCACACTGTCGGCTCATGTTCAGCCAAGCATCAACCAATACCCCAGATCCCTTTCCTCTTCACACTCATCCAGGCACTCGTCCCAAGGCTATAACGCTGCATGGGGTTGTTGTACCCAAAGTGCAGGACCCGGCACTTGGCCTTGTTGAACATCATCCCATTCACCTCAGCCCAGTGATCCAGTTTTTCCAGATCCCTCTGAAGGGCATCCCTACACTCAGGCAGATCCCAACTTGGTGTCATCTGCAAACTTACTGAGGGTGCACTCAATCCCCTCATCTAGGTCATCAGTAAAGATATTAAACAAGATGGGCCCCAGTACCGACTCCTGGGGGACACCACTTGAAACGGGTCACCAGCTGGACTTCACTCCATTCACCACTACCCTTAGAGCACAGCCCTCCAGCCAGTTCCTTACCAAAGAAGGGTATACCTATTCAGGAGGTATACCTATTCTCCAAGAGAATACTGTGGGAGACCATGTCAAAGGTTTTATTGAAGTCTAGGTAGACTACATCAACAGCCTTTCCGTCGTCTACCTGTCTGGACACCCGTCGTAGAAGATGATGAGGTTGGTAAAGCATGGCCTGCCTTTCATGAACCCGTGCTGGCTGGGCATGATGCCCTGGACTCCATGCACGTGCTGTGTGATCTGACACAAGATGATTTGCTCCATAACTTTCCCTGGTACCAACGTCAGGCTGTAATTCCCTGGGTCCTCCTTACGGCCCTTCTTGTAGATGGGAGTCACATCAGCAAACCTCCAGTCCTCTGGGACTTCTCTAGATAACCAGGAGCTCTGGTAGATGGCCAAAATCAGCTTGTCAATCACCTCTGCCAGCTCCCTCAGCACCCTAGGATGTAGCCCATCTGGTCCCATGGACTTGTGACAGATGGAGGAGGAGATCTCTAACTGTCTCCACCTGAATCACTTGGGGATGAATTCTCTGCAGCATCCCACACTTCCAGATCAGGGCATAAAGTGCCCTGAAGATAATTGATCTGCCTATTAGAGGAAGATGTAAAGAAGGCTTTGAGAACATCAGCCATCCTTATCCTCAGTGGTCATATTCCCTGCTGCAAGTAAAGGATGGAAATTCTCCTTGGTTCTTCAACCACTGTTAATATTTTTGTAAAAGGATTTCTTCTTCTCAGAGCCTGTACACCTTATTCCTTCTTTGCCTGTGTGAAGGGTGATACTATATCTGAGTTCACTATATATGGTACATTTTAAATAGCTTAGTATCTGTGTTTTGTTTTCTTTGCTTCTAAATTAATTTTGTGCAACTTCAGATCTTCATTTATTTATTTTTCAGCTGATCATAGGTGAGTTGTTTGCAGCCAAGGTTGTGCCCCATCTGTTGTTATCCTGTGCTGTGCTCCTCTATACCACAGCCTATGTACCCACCCCTCAAAGGCTTCTGCTTTCATACTGAGTCTGAAACCTCCACACTCCATCACTGTGTTCAAGTAATGTTCTGTTTTCCAAAGTAACTGCTTCTTGCAATTATTTATATAAAAAACTGAAAGATAATTAAAATGACTTAGTCTCAGCCATCTAATTGTTCAAAACAGTTATTGCTAAACTGTGTAAAAACAAATCTGCTTCGGGAAAGTCAAGAAAAGTTTACAGAAAAAGTGATAAAGCTCAATGCTAACATCTTCCAAATGTAGTACAAATTTTATGATCTTTTACTAGCAATTGCAATATCTTATTGCAGTTACACTTTCTCCTTGCGTAGAAAGCCTCTAGGAATACACGACTGGGACCTATATAAGACTGAAGCTTTCAGAGATGCTAATGTATACATAAAGATACATTAAGAAATAAGAAAGACGAAAGGACAAGCTAGCTGTAAAAGAATCAGGATATCCATTTTATAGCAACAGGCTATCCTTTAGTTCTCTGATACTCACTTTTTTGCGTCATCTTCAGAACCATCTGGCACAGGACACTGTCAGTGGTAAGAAAATGAGCTAGGCAAACAATAGGTCGGAACCAGTTTGGCATTATACATGTCTGTGATATATTTATTTACTCTAACTGGATTTTCTGTGATACTCAGATCTACCTCTTGAAAACTCACTGGTTAGCCCCCAGAATCATAATAAAATATTAGCATTATTTCAGGTATTTTGGTGGTACCAGTAAGATGGTCTGGTTTCCACTTAGGGAGAGATTGGCTTTTCTTTATTTTAATTTCCCGAGTGCTTCATTAAGTTTATAAATGTTTCACTAAGTTTTATTAAATGCATTTAACTGAGAATTGGGAGCTGTGCTTTGCACACTGAGTGAAATGCACTTCATGGGAAAAGTTTACTGTCAGGAGTGATTAAGAGTGTCTGTGAATGCTTTGGTTATTTTGTGCTTTGTGGAGGGCACTTTATACTTATTGGTTATTTAAAGGAATGAATTAATGTCTTGCCAAGCAGATCATGCAAATAAAATAATTCACCATTTTGAGTAGCTATTTTCTCTTGATTTTCTTTGAATGTTCCTGTAGCAAACATATTCTCTTAGCTGGTGGGCTGAACTGAATCATTTTCAAAGTGCTGATGTTTTGCTAACTCAGGGATTTTATTGCAAGTCTGATGATATCTCATTTATGGTCTAAAGCTTAGGTCTTGAAGCTGTCATAAAGCGAGTTTTCATTACATGCACTAAGATGTCAAGTTCCTAGTCCTTGTGTCTGGGCAGAAATAATTGCTGAGGTACTGGGAAATAGCTTTCCAGATGGCATGTTCCAAACTAACCTTAAGCTAAAAGAAGAACATGAAATTTCCCAGGCTGCCTGAACCACTCAAGTTTCTGTTATGCAACATCTCCCATTTCTGTGGCATGGAATATCTTCTCTCTGTCCTTGTCTATCTCAGTGCACTGTTAGGTGCAGCTATGCAGAAAATGTCTGGTGTGAAAGATCAAAAGTAAAACACTAAAAAGAAGTTTGGGTCCTCAAATAAACAATGCAGTCTCATGTTTTTTTATCACTGATTCAGGGTATCATCTAGTTGGTATTTTTGTTATTATGCTAATCATAGTAATTTATGCTAATATGTCTCTCTGATTACTGGCTTAATTATTGCTTTTTTATCACTAGAAAACTCACAAGTAATCAATTAATCATTATTTCTGTGCTCTGTGCAGCTTTAAATTTTATATTCAACAATGTTTACACTCTGTAATGTTCTTAGTTTCTTGAGATGAGGATACTGTCTGGGGCAAAATGTAAAATTGTAATACAACATTTTTATCTTGGTTCGTAGTGATAACTGAGACCAAACCTTAAGGAGAACTGGAACGGAATGAAATGAAATGGAATACAATAGTTCAGCTGAAAGGGTCCTTCAAAATCATCTAGTCCAACCATCTTCATACTTCAGGGATATCAATGTCATATCAAACCTCCACACAGAACAAGTATTTCCTGTGGTAAGGAAACTACCATATTATGGTTTTGAAAATTATCTGAGACAAAATCACTCAGTGAATGCTGGCTATAAGCAATTTTATCAGATGTATTTAGCAAGATTTTAGTAGAAGGGGGGCTGTGGAATACCCTATGTGAGAGACTGGGGCTGTCCCATGTCAGACACAGCCATCTAGCTGTTTTTGGTCAGCCCTGCATCTACCACACTGCAGCCATAGCTGAGACCATCAGTGATGCTGGTGGGGTGGTGATCTGGTAATATAGATTTAAGAAAGTATGAGATATTGCACAGCAGCTGTGTAGGAGATGAAAAAGAAATGTGAGAGAAACAGCCTGGCGAGACTGGAGGAAGAAGGGTAGAGAGGATGTGCTCCATGAGCCAGAGCAGATGTTCCCCTGTGGTACATGGAAACGACCACATCAGAGAGGACACTGACAGTGCAGCCCATGGAAGATCATATGCCAGAGCAGGTTTATCCTGAAGAAGCCCTGTGGAGAAGACCCACGCTAGAGCAGGTGAAACTCAGAAGGAAGGAATATCAGGAAGGAGCTGTGATGAAGTAACCACAGCCATCATTCCAATTCTCCTTGTGCCTATTGGAGTGCAGGGTAGTAGAGCAGCTGGAAGTGAAGTGCAGCCAAGCTTGGGAAGAAGTTAGGGGGAAGGTGTTGTTTTAATTCATCTTCATTTCTCACTAGTCAATACTTACATGGAATTGATAATAAATTAAAAAATAATTTTCAACAAATGATCTAAAACTGGGAAATATATGATCTGTCTTCAATAAAAGGAATGAAGAACTGCTATTATCTTATTCAATTCTTAAATCATAAATCACTCTTTGATCACTTTGCCAGAAAAACTGATCCAAGTCATCCTTGCTTAGATTGTACTGTCAAGACCCACACATCCTATAGACAGTGCACACATGGCTATTATTTATTTGTAATGTACTACAATTCAATGTCAAAGCATTTCTCAGTGGAAGAGCCGTATCTAAGCAAAGTAAAGGATCAATCATGTAAAATACTGTAGGTCATGCAGAAATTCTTCATGAGACATACTTTTTATTTTCATGACTCTTCAGAGAATCTAACAGACAGGACATCCCTGAGCACTATTACTAACTACTAGGAGAGTTATGGTTGGAATTGCTATAGCATTACAAGAGTTAAGAATCTGGGAAGAGCTCAGCTTTTATCTCCCCAAACCACCGGGATTATGTTCGAACCACTATGGGACACAAAGATTTGTGTATCAAGGTCAGTGCTGTAAAACATATTTCTCTTTTGCTTTCTATATTGTTATAAGTTGTACAATCCTTATGTTGAAAGGATCAATGTTATTACTGTAAAAAAGACATTTATTGTCTTTTGTATTGTATTTACAAAGTGTATAAATATTCCCATAGCATGACAGATTATTTGGCCATAAGCTATGATCTTACATAGTATACCTTCCTCTAGAATTCAAGAGAATTGCGTAATTTGAAGATTACATAAGATAGAAGATAACAGGTACATAGAAGATACATGAAATATCCATATCATGATTTATATCTTAAATCTTACATCTTAAACGATGCATCTTAATTATTATTAAAATATATTCCTCCAGACTGTTAGCATGGAAGACTATTGGCTAAATGGAAGGTATCAAATTAATACTTTTCAATCATTGTCTAGATCAGCTTTTTCTCAGCCACCATATAGTTGGACTGTAAAACCGCATATGATTTTACTACAAAATTTCTAAATAAAAGAGGAATGAGCCAAAAAGTTGAGAGTTTCCTTCAGGATCTAAATTACCCTCAGGTACAAAGGCTTAGTAGAGAATGAGAATGTATTTTGTTCACATCCAGTAATCGTGAATGTTCTTATCTTTAAAGCATCCTCCAATCTGAGTAAATGCATCCTCCAATCTGCGTCTCTTCTTCATTGCTGCTGAAGACTACCTAGACCATTGCTGCTGAAGACTTTCACAAGGAGTAAATTCACATTCAGAGTTTCTCTCTTTCACTTTCCACTTCCTTTCTGAATCACTAAGTACCGTCTGAGCCTACAAGTCTTGCTTGAAAGAATCCGCATTAATTACTACTCATCAGCATTAAACATGGTGACAGCTCCTGTTAGCAGCACTGTTTATTCTGTGACCACCTTTTCTGATCTGCTGTCAAATTGAGGTTTTTTTTTAAGTGCTCCTGAGAAAACAAGCTTTCTCTGTGACCAGCCGGTGAGGGAACAAAACTCCTTTCCCTTTCTAGTTCTGAATTTGCCATCCTTATTTTCTTGCCAATTACATCCTTATATATCGGGACCAGTGTGAAATTACATATATATTTTTAGGCTGCTCAAAAGATAAAGATACATTCTGCACCTCAGCAAATAAGAGAGAAATAGTGATTTTGCTGAAATAAAACTCTTTGAAGATTCATAAGAAAAGTTAAACTCATCTAGGCCTTCCATATCAATAGTTGATTTGATTCACAATTATTTAAGTTAAATATATTCTGTGCTCATGATAATAGAAACATTTTAATTATCTTTTAAAGTATCTGTATGTTTTAAGCCACATTTAATGAAGAGAGCTTAAATCTCCATTGAGCTCTTGGTTGGTGAATGTGCTCAAGTTTGTGACCAACACTAAGCTGTGTGGTGCAGCTGATACATCAGAAAGAAGAGATGCTATCCAGAGGGACTTGGACAGGCTTGAAAATGACCCCACCCTAATGAAATTCAACAAGTGGAAGGTATTTAGAAGGAAGAAGAAGGAAGCTGGGCTGGACCAATCCCAAATATGAAGGCGGACTGTGAGAACTCACTGAGATCAGCTCTGTGGAGGACTTGGGAGTTCTAATGGACAAAAAGCTGAACATGATCCAACAGCGTGTGCTTGTAGGCAAGAAGGCCAACTGTATCCTGGGCTGCACCAACAGAGGGGTGGGGAGGTGATTTTTCCCTCTGCTGTAGCTTTGTGAAGCCCCTCCTGGATTACTGCGTCTAGGTATGGGGCTTACAGCACAGGAAAGATACGGAGCTGTTGGAGTGAGGGCGTACAAAAAAGATGGAAACCAGCATTCTACTATGTCTGATAGTTTTAGGGCAACGGCGAATGGCTGAGACTTAGTTTACATTTTAGGAGGAAATTCTTTACTCAGAGAGTGGTGAAGCACTGAAACACATTGCCTTGAGAAGCTGTGGGTGCCATATCCCTGGAGTCTCAAGGTTCAAGGCCAGGTTGGGTGGGACCTTGGGCAGCCTGAACTGGAGGAGGCAACCTCACAGGGTTGGACACAGGGTTGGAACTAGAGGATTTTTAAGGTTCATTCCAATCCAAACCATTCTATGATTCTGTGATACTGGAAATTTCTTAGGATTATTTCCTTGCACAGGACACTCCTAGTACTTAAAAGATAGTTACTGATGCAACAAGGCAAAAATGACAGCAGTTTGTAACAACTGCAGTTGGTCAAATCTGGTAGTTAACCAGGAAAGAAAACAGTCACTTGTACAGTTGCTGTTCCTATTATAGCTGTTTTTCCTTTTATGAGATCCAACAAAGGTCTTCATCCTAAATAGAACAAAGATTCCTTACTGTTTGGGAAAAAAATAAAAAGTAAAAAATATAAAAACAAACAAAAATTCCCCAAATGAGATACCTGTGAATGAGGAGAAAAGGTTATTAGTGAGTTACAAGGTCTTAGAGATTAATCAGCAGAACTTGCAACAATAAGCACAGTTTCTAGTAAGTCTTTTCACTTATTCAATAGAAAAAGACTCACAAATGAGAAAAGACTACAATAGGAACATAAAGTGTATCTCTTGGACATGCTCCAGAGGGAAACATAGGGAGGAAAGGGAGAAAAAAGAAAAACTGGAGAAATGTATTTTAAAGCAAAGCAGAGAGTTGTTAATTATTTATTTTCGTACTCATATGTTCAGGAACGGTGATAGATGGTTGAAAGTAACACGACTGTTCCTTCCATTTGAAAGCTTAGGCCTTTCTTCTAATAAAACTACACATTTTATTTAAACCTGGTAGATGTTTGATTGTCTCAAAATATCTTATTCATCATATTTAAGTTAGTAAACAATGGTGCAGAGTGTCAGAGTTGTAGGCCAATCATTCTGTCAGAAGCAATCCAGATGAAAAGGGTACTTTCTTGAGATCAGCTAGCTTCTCATGCCAGCACATCAATTTTTTAAATACAGATTGCCTATAAAAAGAAAACAAACAAACAAACAACTGATAAAAAACGTGTTTGTACTGTGAAAGATCTTTCAAGAATGTAAAACTGAACGGAGCTACTGAAGATTAATATTTTAAGCTGAAAAACATACCCTTTGTATTTTGTACAAAATAAAGGTTTCATAACATAAATAACGAAGATAAAAAATAAAATAGGCATTTCTAGATCTGTTCCATGCTCGCTACAAAGCACTTGTTACCAGGACTTCCAAGTCCTGAAAGTATTAAGTAATTCTTGGTTGCAAACATTTTGTCCTAATGGACAAAATTTGTCCAAATTTGGAGCACTTAAATGTATAAAGATATGTGAAATCCTTGATAGTAGTAGTTTAGCTATAATTTATGTTTTATATAAGAGGAGGAAAAGAGAAATACTGAGATTTACATATGTTTGCTTTTCTGTTTGCTTGTTTTTGTCTGTTTGTTTAATATGTATTGCTCCATTCTGCTCACTTAAACAGATAAATTACTACATATTTTTTATCAGTATTAATGTACAGCATAAACACAAGTTTGGTATGAGCAGAATTAGTTTAGTTGAGCCTTTTCATGGCAGTATGATATGGCACAAATCAAGTTGTATCACCTTAGTCTTTGATATGGTTGTTTTGAATTTATACTACACAACAATAAATTCTGAGATTTCTATAGAATTATTAAGGGCAGTTGTATATCAAATGTAATTATGTAGTAGGTTTTAATGAGTGATTTGTTACAAATGATTATATACTATATTTATACAATGATTCTTTGTAATAATTGGAAGATAATTTTCAAGTTCTATTTTGTACTTAGAATATTTATTTCTATTTTTTTCACGTTTTTGGCTTCTGAACACACAATTGTTCTTCTTCTTGACTTGTACTATTCCCTTGAAGCACTACACTACTAAAAAATACATGATGACATACCCAAGATAGAATAGTAAACATGCTTTAAATACTCAAAACAGTTGAAAAATAATAAGTCTTTATTACTACACTGGAATTCTTCAATTTCATGTGTTTCAATGAATACATCTTCCATAATGGGAGAAGAACTTAAACATGTGACATTTGCTATACTCAACAGAGAAGTAGCAATTTTGCAGATGGAAAATACTTCTGCTCATAAGGCCACAGATCCTATTCTTAAATTAGTGTCTGATCTAGATTTTCTGAGGAAGATACAAAATTAGCCACTTTTAGAAAGATTAAGAATGGATCTTTGAGTTTTTGTCTACTCTAAATGAGACTCTAAATTAAATGAGTCAGAGAAAATATAGCATTCATGTACAGAAATCTGTAATTAAGTAGACTTTGTATCAAAAATCATAATTTTGAAATCTAAGAAATATTATAAAAACAAAATCTAGAGCTTTCTTTTTTGTTTTGGTGGTCTGATCTTTTTTGTTGCATTTTTCCTTTTTTTTTTTCTTTTTCCTGTGTGTGTGTGATTTTGTTATTCTTTTTTTTTTAATCTATGACTTCAGAGAGCTTGAGTAAAATATTTGACACCTTCTATATTGAAGCTTCCTTGCATTTTGTACACCTACTCCATATTTTCAGTAACTCAGAACTCCATCTTTTTTCTTTGTCCTTAGAGAAATTCCAGTTAGCAGTATGAACAAGAAAAACAACAACAATTCCTCACTCTGGCATTTAAAACATACAAACAAAAAAAAAAAAAAAAAAAAGAAAGAAAAAGAAAAGAAAATTGAACAGGAGTAGTAGTACACCAAGCTGCATGAGACAGCCTTATCCTGAAATAGCTTAGTTTTAATGTATTTTTGCAGTGAGAACTGAAAATTTAATTTGGTCGTTAGCGCACTGCTGCATCGTTAACTTCCAAACACCTCTAGAGCTTTTGCATTTTCCTCACTATGGTGCTACGTTGTTAAATCTTGAATTAAACTGCATTAGCCTTTAGTTCAGGTGCAGTGCTTACCTCAGGCTTAAGCACCTGTTCTAGAATAGAATCACTGAATGGTTTGGGTTGGAAAGGACCTTAAGACTTCATCTAATCTAACCTCTGAGCCATGGGCAAGGACACCTCTCATTAGATCATGTTGAATCTGCACATTGCTGAATCACATTCTGTTTTTCACCCACTAGACCCCTCTCTGTAGCACTACTCTCAATCCATTCAGTCTGTACTGATGTTTGGGATTGCCCCAACCCAGGTGTAGCACCTTGCTCTTGGCCATATTGAATCATAGAATCATGGAATCACAAGGTTGGAAACGACCTATAAGATCATGTAGTCCAGCCATCTAAGATCATAATCTTCAACTGCTGAAGATCATAATGTTCATGCGCGCACCTCTCAAGACTGTCCAGATCATGCTGTATGGCAAACCCTCACTTCTGTTGTATGAACTACACCAGCTTGGTGTCAACCACAAACAGCTCCATGACTACTCCTTCTGCTCTGAGCACAGATTAGAGTCTAGTCTACCTCATCTTGTGTGTTTCTGTGGTCTTTCTGCTCAAAGTTGGAAGCTTGCTTGACTTCAGCCCCTGGCAGAAACTCAAGGCAGAGCTGTCAGTTTGCCCATATCGATGCATGATACCATGCATCCGTCTCTTTCTGATTGCGGAATGGTTCTTAGCCTGGTGATTTCCTCTCACCTTTCCTGGTCACCTGCACAAAAAGTTCATCAAGCTGGACATGCTTGCACCTATGACATCCCAAACTTACCTCAGACCCTTGGGTACCTCCAAAGATCTGGGCAACGCTGTCTCTCCTCTGGAGCTCCATCTGTGTGCATGTGTCAGCCCAGAACAGTTGTGGCTCCCCATTCTGGATTTCTGCATTAGCCCAACCATCGCGGCAGATGCTAAACATTTCTGTTTCAATAGAGAGCTGCACCCTTCTTTTCACCAATGAGAAGAAAGCAGTCCACCTTTCACTCTCCTGCACAAACAGCCATGCAGACTACCACACTACACCCTGCTTGCCAGCCCACTTTACTGTTCTCCTAGACACCTGCATTCTTTTTATGTGTGGTAGTCTCCCACTCCTGCTCCCAATCCTGCTCATGCCTTCTCAACTGTTCTTGCAAGAACTGGTGGCTCCTGGTGGCTCCTGGCAGTTCTCTCCTTACCTTCAGGTGTCCCCAGTTTCAGAATCAACTTGATCATTCACTCCATCACAGAGTGCACCTGATGCAACGCTGGTCACATTAGAAAAAGGTGATTTATGTGTGTTTTCATCAGATAGTCTAAAACCCACCCTTCACTTACAGTGGGAGGAACTTCATTCCTTGGTCTGGAGCTTTTAGGGACATGAGAGGCCTAAGTGGTGTGGGAAGAGTAACGGCCAGAGAAGGCTAAGGCAGAAACATTGATGAGTGCCCCAGCCTTCTCCATGTCTGTTGTCACCTGTCCTCCCATCTTGTTTATTAGTGGAGATATACTTTCATTAGTCTTCCCTTTCTGGCTCATGTACCTGTAGAATCCCTTATTATTCTTTCCATCTCTTGATAATTTCAACTCCAGCTCTGCCTTGACTTTCTTGTTCTCATCACTACACATACAAGCAGTGACCCTGTAATCTCTCCTGGCATCAAGTTCCCGATTCTACTTCCCTGCTTGTTTTCCTACACTATGAAAGTATTCTTAATGAGCTACCAGTTCTAATCGATTCCTTTCTCCTTAAGGACAACTATCTGGGGGACAGAATCCATTAATTCTGTAAATATCTGTCAGTTTGCTTTCCAAAAGTTCAGGGTCCTATGTGATTCTTATGCCAGGCCTATATTCCTCAAGATCAAAACCTCATCATGGTATAATTGCAGCCCATACTGTCTCCAGTCTTGAACACTTTAATTAATTCATCTGTGCTTGTGATCAGTAGTGCTTCTCTCCTGGCTGGGAGTTCTCCAGTTCTACATGTCTTCCTTTATATAAATGCTCTATTTCTCCTCCTCTCTGCTTTCTTACATTTTTTTCTTTCTTGTATTTTGAGATAGAATAATCTATATTACTTCTTACTTCTAAGAAGAATTTACAAAGGAATGCAGGAAAATCTTGTTCAGCAGCTATTTGAATAAGACATGGCTGTAGACCAGATATTTTATATGTTTTAAATTTTTTTCACATTCAATTTCAAACTTTTTTTTTTTTTTTAATATAGTTTTGAAAAAAAAGGAGTCTAGTTTTTGCTCAGAGAGATCTGGTACATTTTTCTTCTGAAAAACTTTCTGAACAGCTTTGGTGAATGATAACAACTCTGACACTTCTCTTGTATGTAGGAAAATTTAAGAGGCTTAATGTCTTCCTCTCAGTAATTCTTTGTTTTTGTAGAAAAAAGATCTTATTCTCTCAATACCTTTGGCAAGGCAGTATCAATGCCAAAAGCAAATCAGTAAAGAGTATCTGTATCAGTGCCAGAAGCAATATTTCAATTAATCATCCTGAATTAATGTCTGCTTTATTTCCAGGAAGTCCAGAGAAATATGATGGACCTGTTTTGCACTATTAAACTACTGAGAAAAAAAAAAATGTTTCTGTGATTTGGATTATGTACTTGCAGGAGGAATTGATTAAAACTAGCTTGAATTACTCTGATTCTGGGAACACAAAGAAAAGTGCAGTACCATTTTGTTTTCTTATTGCAGCCAGGTGGACAAGTAGGTGAACATGGTTTCTGCACTGACGTACAATCAGAAGCACAAAAACTATCAATTCAGACTGAAAGCAGTCTGCCTCTAGATGCTAGTACAGATGTGACACTGCAAAGGAACTTCTCCAGCCAAATTCTTCTTAAAGCTCTAGAATATTTAAAATGGGCACGTAGCATCAAAATTGTGAATGTTTCTTTAAGCTGGTGGAGACAAGCAAATTTAGAATGGCTATTGCAAGAGCCTGCAAGACCTCAAAGTTCACGGGCACCTCAGGGAAAATGAACAACTTATGCTTTTTTCTGCTGTCTTCCTCTTTTTCATAATAGGCTATTATAATCTGGCTGTGTATAATAATAATGAAGTTTTCTAACAGCACTGCTGATAATGCTGTTATTACACAGTAATTTCTTCCATTGTGAACAAGGAATGCAGTGATTGTTTCCCTGATGCTTGATTGTGATTCTGTCAACACAGAATTCTCAATTGCCAACAACCAAGAAAATATCTGATTAACTGTTTTATTCTGTACTGTCAAAAATATTCAAGTCTCTGCTTTCCTGCTAGGCAAACTATAGGAGGGCTCCTCATTACTTCATTCATTGTTTAGTAACAAAACAGCTGTAAGGGTTCAAGTGAATGGCTGAATAGCAGAAACACTTCTGTATTGTTTCAGTGCAGCACCTTTTGCATCTTCTTATAACAAAATATATGTGTATGCTGCATGTTAGTAGCTGGCTATGATTACCATTGTGTAATTCAGCTTTGTTGACTGTCAGAGCTCAGCGGCTCAAAACAATTCACCATGAAGTTGCCAAAAAAGAGAGGCAAACACATTTTAAATGTAAGAACTCCACTGGAATTTCTTGTTGAGTTGTAATGAAAAATATCCATTAATATCCAAAAAGTGGGTGTTTCTTTAAATATTTAAAGCTTCTTTCTATAAAGCCCTTTATGCTTCCAGAGAGGTCACAAGGAACTTAAGTTTTAGGGACATATCTTAGAATCTCAAAGCATCTCATTGCTTCAGGCATAAAAACAGTAGAACTATCACAAAATGACTCCCTTCTCAGCTTTTTTTTTTTTTTTTTTTTAATTACAAATGAATAAGTAAATAGCAAAGAAATTATTTGATACTGTATGAGAAGGTACTAGAGTATTACCTTTAGAAGCTGAAAGAATGTTTACAGAAGCCAAATATCTTCAAAATTAATTTCAGTGATAAAACTGCATGGAAAAATGCTAAAGCCTGTCTGACTGCTGGGGGAGGTTTCAGAATGCACACAGACATTTATTAAGACAATTGTTTTGTGTGAAGCACTTCCAAGCATGCTAAAACCTTCATCACCAAATGATTCTTTTCAAGATTATGTACTTAGCAACAACGCTGGGCTGTTTGATTTTCTACCTGATAGTCTCAGTCAGATGTAAGCAACTGTATGGTAACTGAAGACAATCTTGAAGAATAATTGAAGTAAAAGTAGATGAAAGCTGATTAAATATCTGAAGAACTTCAGTGGTAGCTATTTCTAGATTCTTTGCAAACACAAACACTTTCTGTTCAAAGCACTGACATTCATGAACACTGTAAATGAACTACAGTGAAGTTCAGATGTACTCTAAACAGAAATGTGAGCAGGGTTAGAAATAAACCCTGATATCTGCTTATTAAGAAAAGGTAATACAGAAAAATTACTCTCAGATTGAGCATTCTGTGTAACGCAAGGATTTTTTTTTTTCCTTTATCTTACAGAAAATTGGCAAACTATACATAAATAGAAGAATGTTTGGAGGGTGATGTTATTAAATCTAGAAGCTAGTTTCCCTTTGCTTTAACCAGAGTGCCCTGAAATCCTAACTCTAGAAATGATCAGTAGAAAAATAAAGTAGACAATGGAGGGCTGTGTTCAAAAACATGTTTACAGCTTGCCAGTGCACTAAATAGACAACCAGAAAATTTCTGTCTCTACGGGGCACAGGTTTTGCATCTCTTTGTATACACAGGTGATACTCATGTCTAACAAGTAATTCATTGAAAATCACCTGTGACATGTAGAATATCTGAAAATTAAATCTATCAGTTGGCATCTGAAACTCATACTATTAAGCATCTGATGAAGAGGGAGAAAATAGTCTGTGTGCTCCTCACTGAAAGACAGCTGTATGTACAACCTAAGCTGAAGTTTAGCTCAGCCCTCTTCACACTAAGAATCAGCATGAGCCTGTTGAAGACAGTGGCATTTCTTCACATTTAGGATGGTACCAATTCATACCAGAACCTGAAAGTTTCTCATGCTACATCAAACAAACAAACAAAAAAGATGGGACACCCTCTCCATTCCCCTCAGTTCTTTATCCCCTCTAAAAAGCTATGGAGACTTTTTTCTTGCTGAGTGCAAGACTCCAAAAATCAGAATAAGAATCTACATTATCTCTTCCTCTGAGTCTGCAATTGCAAATAGGGCATATCTCTGTTCTGATGAAATGCACCAAAGGATAAACCATTATTTTTTGGCCTCTTATTTCTATTCTGTAAAGATTTATCTGTTTGCTTCTACATTTCTGTGCACTGTGCAATTAAAAAAAAAAATAAATCATTACACTCACAATCACAGGAGATGGGGCTGGCTGGAACACTTCGCAAATGCAGCTCCTGATAGATGGTGGTCTACTTTGTTCTCAAAGAACTTCAGTAACTGAACATCCCCAGCTCTCACATAAAATTTATTCTTGTGCTTCACAACTTTTAAATTAGTTATCGTAATATGTTTTCCATATCAAAATCCAGCAGAGAAGATTAAGGTTTAAGCCATATGCTTTTATTTCTTCACAATTGCCAGGAAAAGTGGTTAATTTCTTTTCTCTTCTAAGTTTGGTAAAGAGGCCATTGTTTTCTTTCCAGAGTAAATGTTCAGAAGAAAGTGACAGAGAATTAATGATCTCACAGTCCCTCTAAGGACTTTGAAGTAAGCTAGGTAGCTCTCAGTAAATTAATTATTGAACTTTCTCTAATTAAAAAAATGTTCATAAGCAATGCTTCTGAACAACACAAGAGAAGTTTGTCATGTCTGGTGAAAAACTGTCTCTGCATCTTCAGTATTTGATTGCCAAAGTAAAATAAGATGAACATTTAAAAGACAAAACAAAGTTTTCTGCAGATATAATACACTTATTTATTACACTTATTAATTCCACTGATTACAAAACGGATTTCCTTATGTGATGGTGAAAAAGACAATTTTCTGCCCACTGCAAGTCTTGCAGATGATTTACATCTAATGTGCCATTTCCCATTCAATTTGTCATCTTCTTTTTCATTCACTGTACTACCAGACTTTTTTTTTTCTTTCTCAAAATTAGAGTCTCTACCAAATGTGTAGCAAGTAAACTTTAAATCAAATTTCTCTTACGGGAAAAAAATAGGAAATAATTGTTACATACATGCTTGCCAGGAGAACTGTTCAACAGTGACAGCAGTTTACTTAATATATACGGACAACTGCATCTTCTAATGCAGCACCAGACAAATATTGATCTTCACTGCAAACAAAATGCAATGCAATTTTGATTGAACATAAGACATACAAACTAAGAAACTCTCTAACTTTATTAGAACCCTTTTAAGAAAAAAAAGAGATTAAATCATCCATAATAGTTGCTATAGCAGCCCTTTCCAGATTCTGTCTGTAGAGAACTTTTAACCTTTTGGATGCTGCATATACATGCTTTAATCACTAGAGTCAACATTATAGATGACTAACCTTGCTACCTTAATTCATTTTCTCCTCCTTTTAGGACTTTGAAAATATGTCTTGACTCTACCATATTGCAGCACTGACATCCTTCTACATAATATGGCATCATATCACTTCTGTGAAAAAACCCTGATATTCAGGTGCTGCAGCCCCCTGATCATCTTTGTGGCTCTCCTCTGGACACTCTCCAACAGATTCCTGTCTTTCTTATACTGGGGGCTCCAGACCTGGACGCAGTGCTGCAGGTGAGGCCTCACAAGAGCAGAGTAGGGAGGGACAATCACCTCCCTGTCCCTGCTGGCCACCACTCTTCTGATGGAGCCCAGGATCCCATTTGCTTTCCAAGCTGCAAGAGCACACTGCTGGCTCATGTTCAGTTTTGCATCCATCAGGACCCCTGGGTCCTTCTCTGCAGGGCTGCTCTCAAGGACTGCTCCTTTCAGTCTATATGGATGCCTGGGATGCCTCCAGCCTGTTGAGGTCCCTCTGAATGACATCCCTTCCTTCCACCGTGTCAACTGCACCACTCAGCTTGGTGTCATCAGCAAACTTGCTGAGGGTGCACTGAATTCCATCATCAATGTCCATCCAAATGTCCTATTCCTAAAAAGAGCAAAACACTGAAAACACCACCACCAACATGAACAAAAAACAACCACTACAAAATAAAAACAATCAAGTAAAGAAACCCACGTACGCAAGAAACCAGTTAGGAGAGCTGAGAAGATATGTAGATATGTATATTTATCTTTATTAAAGAGTGGTTGTTGAGTATTAAAAATTCGGTAATTTTTCAATCATGTTCTTTACTCACACTCCTATTTTATAACAGAGGTGTTATTTGACAGAGAAATGATTTTTTGTACTCTTGTTTGACATTCTTATGTTGGCAAAACTGCTGATCATTAAGTAGGCCAAAAAGTACTGGAAAACAGGCCCTGAACAAAGCATAATTAAAAAAAAAAATATTAATAATCCTTCTGTAGTTATATTAATCAGAAAGCAACAATTAATTTTTTTTTTCATTGGAACAGCTGTGTGATTGAATGTTTTTTCTATTTAAGGACCTTTAAAATAGCCAATATATTTGTTGTTTAGTAGAAGTCAACATAAGGAGTTCACTGCATTTGAAGGAAAATTTCACATGCATTGACACAAACTGAAATTCCCTTGCAGCTTAGCCCTATGGTTCCAGTTCAAACTGTCATTTGACTCAAAGGGCACATAAGAAATACTCTCACCCCTATATTCAGTAGGAGAAGCAGTATTTTACAAGGTCTGTTAAAGTAGCTCCTAGTTTCTTCTGCTACATTCCTGACATACGTTATTTTAATATGTTGCTTCTGCTTGCATTCTAACCCTTTGGCCAGCCATGAAAAACTGAAAAATGACTTTATGCAACTGAAACGGCAAATACAGATCCAAACTACGAGCCTTCAGCAAGAGTCAGTAGTCATAAATTCCACATTTCCATTGTTTTCTTGAAAAGCGTGATATAATTTGGCTTACTTTTTAAAGGTATACTGAATACACATTGTCAGCAGAAAGATTCCACAACTGCATAAGCAATAACACCTTTTATTTTATCTTGAAGATTTGTCCCAGTGGCAAGGTTTGCAGCTCTACAAAGGCTGATTGGACAGCAACTTGTTACTTTATTTAGGATCTCTACTTTATTTTTGTTTTCTTTTTGCTATTTATGATTTCTTTTGTACTGTAAAGAAATGTGCTTCAGGAAGATGCTGCTACACCATTACCATGTTGGTCTGGAAGTTTAAAATTGTCTATATCCTAAAATCTTTACTATATAAAGATAAAATAAGAATCAGAAAAGAAATAGAGATGAAAAGAAGATAGGAAAGGTTTGCCTCTGCTGGAGTAAAAGGTTTAGAAATCCAGATATGACTACTCATAGATTTAGTTTTCCATCTTTCTGACATCATATTCATAACCAATTGGAAATAAATCTCTTAGCACATTCCAACCAAAGCATTCTTAGCTTGGGTTCTCTGTCTGTAAAACGCGAATAATAAATTTTCTCTCTCTTCCAACTGCAGATTAGTGGTAGGAAGCTTCAAGGGTTTTAATTTTCTTTAATTTTTCTTTACTAACTCTTCATTTCCCATCCTTTTCAGTGACACAGGTAGCTCACACATTCCCTCTGGCTCTTCTAATATATGAGACAAGAGGAAGCTAGGAAAAATGGGCATGATACTCAAAACCAGAGATATGTTCTTTCTCCATCAGTGGAGTTTCATTTGGTGATTTTTGTGGATCCTTTCTGATTGTACTGTTCTAATTATAAACTTTTTTAATGACACAGTGGGATTGAATTCACCCTCAGCAAGTTTGTGGAAGTTCCTGAGGCTTCTGGGAGGTAGCCAGTATTTCTGCTTGAATGTAGGAGTGGTGCACCAGTCACTTCGTATCTCTCCTTCACCCTATCTCACTGAGTCCTTTTTCACAGGAGAGGTGCTTGAGCTCTCTGATCATTTTCATGATCCTCTGGACTCACACCAAAAGGTCCGTATCCTTCTAATGCTTCTAATCCTTCTCCTCAGGGCTGCTTTCTATCTACTCATCACCCAGCCTGTATGCATGTTTGGGATCACTCTTACCCAGGTGCAGGACCTTTCACTCGGACTTGTTGAACTGCATGCTGTTTGCACAGGCACACTTCTCAGCCTGCAAGGACCTTCAAGATGTCATTCCTTCCCTCCAGCATGACAATTGCACTATCCAGGTTGCCAATAGATATGTGAAATAGTGCTTGTCTCAATTCAGGCCCCTGAGGAATTCAATTCATCACCAGATTCCACTTGCATATTGAACTATTCTAAATGCTGTGGGGATGGATGGCTGGTAAAATTGTAATCCAATAATAGCTGTAAGTGATTCATCCCATTTGATAATTAGCAGAGTGATACGATTGTGAGTAGTATGCAGAATCAGTAATCAGTAATTGCTAAAGTGATGTTTATATTAGTTAATTTTGTTACCGACTATAAGTCATTTTACTAGTTTTTAGTAATGATTTTTCTAATCAATAAATATTTTAATATTCTAAATAAGCTATGTCTAATGTCTGCAATCTAAAGAGGAAGAGATGGACCTGGATAGTAACAAGATGTAAAGATTTTTTGTTTTAAAAAAATGAAAGTATAAAAATTCAATTCATTCAAAATCATGAAATTGTACCTCGCAGTATTTATCCATAGTCTCAGTTCACTTAACATTATCATCTTTTGTACTCAGATATCTTCCAAGTTCTGTATTTTAGAAGTTTGAAAGTGTTTTCTTCTATCTATGAAAAATGAAAATTTTATCATGTTACCATACACAAATGGTAACAGTCATAAAATTAACATTTCCCCAGTGAACTGAAAGGAACCTTTAAGAATGCTTTAAACTTGTCTAAAGCTTGAACAGATTAAACTATATCCATCTCTTAAAATCAGTGATAGTATACATATATTGCTTAACTCTTGCAGGTGATTTGGATGGGCCCATGGAATGAAGAAAAATTATTGTTCAGAAAATAGTAAGTAGAGAGTAGGTGGTGAGTGATGTTTTTGCTACGAACTCTAAAATTCTGTTCAACTTATTTAATTTGAAAGGAATATTTAAAAGGAGAGAAGGATCAGTGCCAATATAAGATAAAGTAATGGCCCTGTGCAGCAGTGAGAAATAAAATATGAAATACTGGAGTGGAGGGGAATGTACAAGTAGAAAAAGAGGCATCATATTAGATTACCCCAGGCGAGGCTACAGGCTTGGGGCGGTGGAGGAAATGGACCTGGGGGTATTGATTGATGTTCGGCTGAACATGAGCCGACAGTGTGCCCAGGTGGCCAAGAAGGCCAATGGCATCCTGGCTTGCATCAGAAACAGTGTTGCAAGCAGGAGCAGAGAGGTGATTGTTCCCCTATATTCAGCACTAGTGAGGCCGCACCTCGAGTACTGTGTCCAGTTTTGGGCCCCTCGCTGCAAGAAAGACATTGAGGCCCTGGAACGTGTTCAAAGGAGGGCAACAAAGCTGGTGAGGGGTCTGGAACACAGGCCATATGAGGAGAGGCTGAAGGAGCTGGGAATGTTCAGCCTGGAGAAGAGGAGGCTCAGAGGAGACCTCATTGCTCTCTATAACTTCCTGAAGGGAGGCTGTAGTGAGCTGGGGGTCGGCCTCTTCTCTCGTGTCATTAGTGATAGGACCAGAGGGAATGGTTTCAAGCTACGGCAGGGGAGATTCAGGCTGGACATCAGGAAGTATTACTTTTCAGAAAGGGTGGTCAGGCAGTGGAATGGACTGCCCAGGGAGGTGGTGGAGTCACTGACCCTGGGGGTGTTCAAGGAAAGGCTGGATGTTGTGTTGAGGGACATGGTTTAGTGGGAGCTATTGGGAATAGGTGAACGGTTGGACTGGATGATCTTTTAGGTCTTTTCCAACCTTGGTGATTCTATGATTCTATGATTCTATAATGACTTGAAATCAAAGTTTGAATAGACAGTGTAGAATTATTAATCTGAAAATATACATAAATCTGTCCTGAAACTGAATTGACCGATCTAGTTCAAAAGGTTCTAGGATTTGCAGGCTGATGCTTGTTCCACTCTCAGGAACTAGTACCAGACCAATTTTCTAGTTTCTAAATACCTTTAAGTTCTTGCCTAATTTTTTATTATATGAAAAATAATCATGTGTTCTTAGGTGATTTCCAGAAAATAGGCATTATACTTAGTTCTGTCATTCTGCTACATGTATGCACATTGTTTTTGTTCTCTTGTGATTTTTGACATAGAAATATATAGTATACACCTTAAAAAACAAAGAGAGAAAGAGAGAAGAAAGCAAAAGAGAAAAAAAAAGGAAAAAAAAGGAGAGGAAGAGGGAGAGAGAGAATGAGAGAAAGAAAGAGAAAGAGAGAAAGAAAGAAAACAGGAAAGCCACAGTTCCAGAAAATTCCTCTGAATATAAGAACTTGATAATTGAAACTGTTACACAGATAGAATTCCTTATTGTCGCTGTCATATGGGTCTCATATCAGTATTCCAAAGCAGTTCTGTGGTTTATCTGTGCTAAAGAATCAATATTCAATTATCCTTTATAAGGAAAAAATCAACTTATTTCTCTTCATAGGATTCTAGTACCAAGTATGCAGACAAAGCCAGAAAATTGTCCTGAGTGTTTCTAATCGAACAGTTTGAACTATTTTTCAAATATTTACCCAGATAGTCAAAGAGTTCCAGACAATTCTATTAATTCAATCGTTGGGGTTTTTTTTCAATTATTTCTTCCTTCTTTAGATCTGAAGCTATCCTTCATTTTGTGACATACCACTTGAATCAGTTATGAGTATCAGAGTAATTGGATTCACTCACATAAACTTTTGAAAAACAGGAATCCTCAGTTCATTTAAATATCCTACCATGTACAACTAGAGAGATGAAGGTTATAATTTTGGAAGCTATAAGTCATCCAACACAAGACATCTTTCACTTCTGTATTGTAAGGGCTCCTGAAACTGCTACCCTAGTGAATTTGTGTTTTGATATAGTCCAATTCAGCTGCCATACATAGATGAGAAGCAGTCATGATGTTTAGTGTTTTAAATGAGAAGACCCATTTCATTTAAAATATGTTTGTACACATATGGTGGAACTCAAAATAATCTTATTTTGAGTTTTTAAGTTATTTCTGTGAATTCTGTGAACATTTCAATGAAACTGATTCAAAGACATAATGTTAATAGAAGAATTTTAGGGGTTGTTTCAGTAACTCTCAGAACCAAGATTTGTCTTGCTGACACTACATCTTTGGGCACAATTAAGACATCCAAACTTGTCTAACTTTAAACCTAGCAGACTTGATAATTTTATCCTCTTTTCACAGTTTACTTGTATACAGCAGCTGCTGAAAAATTGTAGACTGCTGATAATTCGAGAGAGTGGGAGGATAAGAATATGTTGATGCACTATAACTGAGAAAAAAAAATGTTTATCTCATTCTCTTGTTTTAAACACAAAAGGAGGCAAAGAAAAACTGGTATGTGGCACTTGCTGACCTTGCCATATGCTCACTTCTCACATGAGCATTGCCTTTATCAGTGTCTTTGCTCCTTTAGTTGCTTGGTGATAACAATTTAGGCAGAATGAGTCAGTGCCAATATTGCTATAGCAGTCATTCTCTTTCTGTTTAGTTTATGAGAGAAGGGTAAAGTACTGGAAGTTTTTGATATTTTAATTCTTCTTTCTTTTGTTGTTGTTGTTGTTGTTTTTCTTGTTGTTACTACTTGTCTTGGTTTCATATGGGATTATTTTTTCTTCAGAGTGCCTGGTATGACTCTAAGGTTTGGTTCCAGGGGAAAACCAATGCTGATAACACACCAATGTTTACAGCTGTTGCTAAGCAGTACTGCACAGAACCAAGGCCATTCACATCAAAGGACCCAAGGAAAGAGGGAACAGAGTGAGGACAGCTGACTTACACTGGCCAAAGGGATATTCCATGCCATATGACATCATGAAGAAAGAAGTCTGAAGGGAGTGGGAGTGCCTCTCTCTCTCTTCCACTGCTTGCAGGCTAGCTGGTCATCGGTAGGGGGGGTGGTGAGCAATTGCTTGTGCATCACTTGCTGTATATATTCATATATATACATCTGTATAGTCTTAACTGTTATCCTTATCCTTTCTCTCCTAGTAAGTATTTTTATCTTGACTCACATGTTCAACTTTTTTCCCCAACTGTCTTCCCCATCACACTGGGAAGTGAGGAGTGAGCAAACAGCTGCATGGTGCTGAGCTTTCTACTGGGTTAGTACACAACAAATCTCCCAAATTAAATGTTTTTAGCAGTATTCTTATAATTCACATTTTATTTTCATCTCAGAAATAATACTTGAAAATAATAAGTTCTATGGAACTTCTTTATCACAGTAGTCATTGGAGAGTACCAGTAAAGAAACAGAAGAATTGGCTTTACAAGGTTTTCTGATATTTCTTGAAATTATTCTATTTCTTTCAAAAGAGGATAAAAAAGAAAGTGAGAAACACAGAAAGTTTTTCTGTGACTTGGTACTACCTGAAAGTATGTTATAAATTAAAAATGTCATATAACTCATATCTTAATGAGTTGCTAACAGGACATTTGTATTTGCTCTTAACTGTTTCAAATCCAGAATGAAAATACAGTACACTTGAAAAAGCAGGTAACACAATAGATTTGAAGGGACAAGTTCTTAACTTCTAAAGCAACGTATTCCATGTGATACGTATGTGTAGGTGGAACAACAAACTAAGAATCTTGAAATGTAAAGAATAGCACATTAAGGTTACCAAAAAGAACACTCATGTCTCTGTGGACTGTGAAACCAGCACAAATAATAGATCATCTCTTTGGACTCTAAAAGGAAGTTTGACCAATTTTACTCCATTTTACCTTTAAGATCTTATCAGTTTCATGGGAATCATTCAGTGATGAAATCTAGAGCAATTCCTCTACAAGGAGACCTTCAAAAGTTCTCTGTCATGGGACAGGATGGTTGATTCTTTTTCTTCATTCTGATCATTTTATTACAGTTTTTGAAATATCAATTCTTAAAAATGTTAATTTGAAATGACTAGATATAATTTTAGCTTATTTAATTTGATAGAAATACAAAGAATTATACTGAAAGGGACTGGAAGGTTTATGATTTAATTATTTAATGGAACTGTCAATCAAAAATTATGCATATGTATATACTTCTGCTGGCTGGTTTATACTGTCAGGTAGCAGTAAAGATCACATTTTACATGATCTTTCAATCCTTACTCTATCTTTTGTATACACTTACTTAAATAATCTGTGTTTTCATATTTTGAAGAGATGCACCTTAAGAACAGTTGCCCCAGGGAGTGCTTACATGTCTACATATTTTAATGATGTTCACTGACATGTAGAAGTAGACAGGCTAAGACTTTTCTGAATTTAGTGCAGATAACTCCATCTTGCAGTTAATCTGCAATAACCAAAGAAATGCTGTATAAAAAAAGTGCTTACTAGGTCATAGCTCTATTTATCTACATAAAGATAAAACAAACTAGAACATTTGGAAAGTGAGCAATCAGAGCAAAAGCTGACTAAGTAAAATAGTGATGGTCTTTGATATCGAACCCATGGAGCACATTAGATATCAGGACTAAAATCAGTAACCTTCAAATGGTTTGAGAGTTACATGCTCACAGCTGCTTGGAGGAGTGCACAGATGGACACACAGACTGTTGTCCAGCTAGGCTGTGAGAATAGCTGCAAATTAAGCATTTGGTTATGGTTTCCAAATATGGAATATGCCTGTCAACTTTCAAAATATATGGATCTGCGTGTCAAAATCTCACCGATATTTATGAGCAGGGATGGGCTGAGGCCAAGCTAGGATGTTAGTCTATGGGAAGGGATCAGGATCTGGCCCAATGAGAGGCACCAAGGTCAGACATTGCCCTGGGATGGGTGGATAAGGTGGAAACAGGAGAGGATGTCAAGCTGGGTGAGGTCCAGCTGAGCAGGACCCATGGTTGAGGGGAGCAGCAGCAGCACTACCACTGACATTCTACAGCATCACTGGGAGCCCTACAGTGAGGGATGAAATGGTGATCTTGTCCAGGGGTGAGCCTGGAGGAGGCCAGAGGTGTAGCTGATGAGGACAGTGAGGCATATTAGTGCTCTCAGGTCTCTGACTGAGGTCTTTCAATGCACCATTCTACTAATTTCAGTAATTGGAGGAAACAGAAAAAAAGTCAAAAGTCTCTGAATAAGACAGTCATCCCTCCAAAACAGAACTATCCCTCTGCAATGGGAATTCCCTTTATTCTCATCCTAATGGCCAAACTCAAACAAGTAAACAAAATAAAAGAGGTATGCTGTTAGCAGAAGTAAAGGCAAGACCTGGGAGGAGCACTGAGAATTTGTAAAAGTTTTGACTGTTTAAGTTAAGAAAGCTAAAGTCCTACAGTAATTTATTCCAGCTGGAGATGTAAAAGACAGTAAGAAAAGTTTCTATAAACACACCAGTGAGAAACAGAAGACTAGGTAAAACATGGACCCACTGCTGAATAAAATAGGAGAGCTGCTTACATGCAACAGGGAAAATGCTGGGGTACTGAATGCATTCTTTTGCTCAGTCTTTACCAGATGACAGGCTTTCAGGAATCTTAGGTCCCAGAGAAGAGGGGAAAGACTGGAAGATGTACCCTTGGTAGAAAAATTACATTTGGAGATGTGTTGTGCAGTACTTTCTGTGAATGGCTTTACTCTCTGTAAATAGATTTACAGAGAGTTCCATGGATGTCTTTAATGATTATTGGTAGGTTCATAGAGGATAGGTTCCTTTGAAGGTTAACATTTGGCAGTAGACTGCTCCGTGACAGATCTCTTTGTGATAGGACTAATTCTTACCTGCTGGTAAGAATTATCCACTGGTAACTGTCACAAAAGTTCGTGACAGTTTCTGTGGATTAAACTAAAACTCAGTTTTCTCTTATCAGTGCTATAGAATGGGCCAGCTCCTGAACATGGAATGAACTTAAAACAGCCATTATAATCTTTGCCTCAAGGTACACAAAAATTCCCATTTAACTACGTAGCATTAAAGATGAATCTGAAAGTTCTCCAGATTTAAATTAATTAAAGAGAGAAAATGAAAATTATCTCTACTTCTAAATACTCAAGCACTACGTGTTGTTTTTGTTCATAATGAAAACAAGTCTCTCTCCATAGCGTGACCAGAATACAAAACTAGCATTTGTGTTTTCACATGATAGCTTCTTAACTGAGGCATGTATAGTAGAACTACAAAACTTTTCAATATGAATACCTATACTCCACACCATCCTGGTATGTATCATTAGGTAAGGATCTTAAAAAACTCCCTTTGACTGAGGATGTGTATCAGTAACTCACAGCTGCAGCCTACTGCTCTCAAGCCAGTTATAGTATCATAGATTAGAAATGCTATAGCATTACAATTAACAGTCTCAGAACAATGTATCATTTTTATTTATGCTCCGTGAAGCTTTCTGTCATCTTACTATTCCCTTGGACACAAGGTCAGAAACCTTGATGAATTACCAAAAGAAGTACTTTCTATACAATTCTAACATTTCTAGTTTAAGAAAAAAAAAAATTACTATAAACTTCTAATCGCAGACCAGATTATTGTCTGTTTATAAAGAATGACGCCTGAGAGAGCAGCTGGTGCAGCAATGAACCTGGTGCCCTTGACATTATATGTAACGTATTATTTTGGGATGCTGTTTTGAGATGCAAATAAAGAGCACACACTCACTGGAGTGCCTACCCCCAGGATTAGTTTAGCAGCTACTGAAAAGTTGATCCAAACAGTTTTAATGTACTGTTAAAAATATCTTCCCCACCTCCTGAAAACACATGCATGAAATTACGAGTAATCAGATCAATAGCAGCTTTGGGAACATGCAGCTGTCCTGGGTGAGCAGACCCTGCTTAGGATATTTTACCTTTGCTTCTGAGTAGCCAGCTTGACAGGCACGGAATATGAGGTGAAGGCAACTGCTGCAGCCAGAAGATGAAGTGAAGTAATCTTGGCTCCCTCAGAGCTTCCTGCCGGGTCTCTAATCCAGCTCTAGCCTCTTCCCCTTCTCTTTAATGCGCTACGCCAAATCCTCTATCCTTGCATTTTCGAAGTGTTCAGAATGAATTAGCTTTAATTACAGAAGTAGCTGCAGAATAACCAAGATCAGGTGTGGGAATAGTAAATAGTTTAGGTTCTATGTAGGATGAAAGCAAACAGATACAGAAATGACAAGGGAAAACATAATATGAAAATCTTTCACTATTAGTCATACTACGGTCCTCTGGAGCTACTGTGAATGCTACATACAGAGATATAATTTATGCTATTCTTTATTTCTTTGTTTAGCAGTCTGTTTTATAGGCTGTAATCAAGAGCAGCATCTAAATGACCTATGCAAACAGATCATAAATTGCAATCTCTACTGTTAAAGTGCCTGATGTACAAGAAGTATTTCCACTGAGCTGTTTGTGAGTTATTATTATTTTGTAGCTTAATATTTCAAATAACTGATACTCTGATACCCTGTCTCCATGGAAAAAAAATCTCATATTTCTGTAATGAATTCTTTACTCATTATGAATGATTTGCTAAGCTCTGCTTCTGATTACTAGTGCTCTAGAAGTCACAGCTAGGAAAATGGTGTCACTGCTTCATTCATTGGATGAAGTCTTTCAACAAACACCTTTGTATTAGGAACTTCTTTTATTTTGTTACTGTTATTGTTTTTTACAGAAACTAGACTTTTTCATAATTTTCTGGACTGTGACCAGATTCTTTGTCACCTAATCTTTTCACAGCATCACAGAATCAAAGAATGGTAGAAATTGGAAATGATTCTGGAGACCAACTGGTCCAACCTGCTCAAGGAAGATCACCAGAAGCAAGTGGCATAGGACCTCGTCTAGGCAGATTTTTAACATCTCCAAGACGGAAGAATCTACAGATTCTCTGAGCAACCTATTCCAGTGCTTCCTCACCTGCAGTTAAGTAGTGCTTCCTGATTTTTAGATATAACCTTTCATGATACGGTTTGTGTCCAGTTTCTTAGCTTAGCTTTTTGTACCTGCCTTTCAGGAATCTACACTTATTGATGTGATCAACTAAGTTTCCCCTTCTCCAGGCTCAGCAGTCCCAACTCTATCAGCTTCTCCTCATAGAAGAGGTATTCCACTACCTTGATCATTTTGGTAGTCCTCTGTTGGACTCTTTCCACTATGTTTATGTCATTATGTCTCTCTTGTACTGGACACAGAACTGGTCAGAACCTCAGTACTCCAGGCATGGCCTCACCAGTGCTAAGAAGAAGTGAAGGATCTTGACTTGCTGGTGATATCATGCCTAATGTAGCAAAGAATAACACTAGCTTTCTTATCGTCAAAGACACATTCAACTTGGTGTCTATTAGGAGTCCAAGTTCTTTTGCTGCAGAGCTGCTTACCTGCTGGGTGCCCCCAGTATGCCCTGATGTCTGGAATTGTTCCTCCCCACATGTATAATACTACAATTCTTGCTGAACTTCACAAGATTTTTCTCAGCACGACTCTCCAGGTTGATTTAGATGACTTTGCATCCCTCTGGGTCTAAGATTTCAGTCCACCTCCCTCTCTGCTCCTCCACCATACACATCAGCAGCTGTATTAGAATCTTATGGTATGCAGTGTCAAAGATCTTACTGAAGACTACATAGATAATATCCAGTGCTCCTCAATCATCCATCAGGATGGTGATTTCACTGAAGAAGCTTATCAGATTGGCCACACATTACTTCCATTTGATAAATCCATGCCAACTGCTTCTGATGTTTTTCTTCTTATTCGTATACAATGAAATTATTTCCACAATTAGCTGCTCTATCTCCTTCCCAATAAATGAAATGAAGCTTTAACCATTCACCTCAGGCTCTGGGACCTGAGATTCCTGAAGGCAGTTTTGCTGGTAAAAACAGAGACAAAAAAAGTCATTCAGTACCTCAGCCTTTTCACTGTTTCAGGTAACCAGCCTCATTTCCCTCTGGAGTGGGCCCACATTTTCCCTCATCTTTCTTTTGTCATTGAGGTACTCATAGAATATCCTTTTTTTGGCTTTGATGTCTTTAGCCAGATTCAATTGTACATAAGTTTTCCTAATTCCATCCTGGATACTCAGAGAACATCTCTGTATTCCTTCCAGATTACATGTTTTTGCTTCCAAACTCTATAGGTTTCCTTTTTGAGTTTGTCCAGGATTTTCTTCATCCATGCAGGTCTCCTAGCATTTTTACCTGATTTCCTCTGTCCAAGATGAAACCAGGATGAGGTAGTGTCACTCTTGAGCTTGAAGGAGGTGATTCCAGAATATTAGCTACTCTTCTTCCCAAAGGGCTTTGTTTAGCAGATCTTTGAGTAGGGCAAATTCTGTTCTCTTGAAGTCGAGTTATGAGTTTCCTGAACATTCTTCATGTCCTAAAGATGCTGAACTCCACCATTTCACGGTTGCTGCAGCCAAGACTCTCACCCAGTATTTTATGTATAATATTTTCGGTATAATATTTTCCGTATAATTTTTTCGGTATAATATTTTAGGTATAGGTATAGTATTCTGAATTAGTGAATTAGATCCTTAGGACTATTGCTCTCTTCAGAACATTGCCATGTCCTTTTCTAATAAGTTTCAATAGACATTTTATTGTACATTGTCCTTTCTTAGTTTGTTGCACAATGAAGTAAAACACCACAGATTTTAACCCATAAAAAGAAATTGCAATTATGTTTTCAATTTTATAACCTTTTGCATGAGATTTTTTTTTTCTTTTTTCTTTTTCTTTTTCTTTTCTTTTTTTTTTTTTTTTAAGGGAAATAAATGCACATCTTATATTCTTGGCACTCAAATAGATAGGTCTTGAATTTTGAAAGGCTTCAGAGAAGAAAAGTGTTCTTTTATAAAACTTTCATCAACCTTTTGGAAAATGAAAATCAACAGCAGGTTATTTGAATAATGAATTATTTCTGGGAAAGGCTAAGAAGCTGATTTGTTATTCAGAATGGCTGACCTGCTGCACCTATTCAGACTCAGCACAGAAAAAAATATAATTGGGCTTTCCAACAATGTTTTTTAGCATTGATATACAGTTAAATCTTCATTATTTAAGCTATGGATAGAAGTGACACTGTAGCACTCTATTAACATACTACCATTCTGCAGAATATTTTGAAGTTTAACTGCAAAATAACAAAATAATTCAGTGTAAAGAAAATCCATTAAGGCTGTACAGTATTTGAATGAAGATGTGTTTACAAAGACACTGTTCAGAACATGGAAATACTTTCCTTTATTCACAATTCAGAACCCAGAGTTGGTGTATTTCTGCACTCTCTCTTAGCCCCTAACCTTAAAAAATCTTGCAAAAATCAAAGGAGATTTTCATTTTATGTCGTTGACTCTGCAGTCTGCTTGTAACTATGCTTTCATTCAAAATGCACTACTAGATTTCCGTATTTAAAAGTTTGCATAACTGCTGGTTTTAACATTAAGTTTCTTTCATAAAATACAGCCTATAACCTATCCTGCAATTTAAATGCAAATAATATTTAAACAAGGCTAATCTGGAGGGCTTTTGTATAGAAAGTGATATATGGAAAAGAGCTGTTTAAGGTGCAGTAGTTTACTAGAAAGATGTTTTTTTCACTTCAATCATTTCTCACATGGCTCAACAATTAAAATGGTTCACAGCTGCAGGGACTTTGACAAACCAATTTCATAATTAAAATATCCAGTTGAAGTAACCTCTGAGCATAGGAAGCTGATAGAAAATGATAAAACGTTAATTATAAATTGTAAGAAGAATGAAATATTTCTATTCTTCAGTGACCTGCTGCTGATAAATAAAGCTTGTTTATACAACCAGAACATAAAGCAAAGTATTGTTGCACTAGATCTTGCCATTATTTTATACTTTCCAGTAAAAATCCAGCATTGCAGATCTACTTTGCTGGGATAAATGCATTTTTACTGTCCTTCTTCGTCTTTGTCCAAGGATGAAGAGTTAGTGGAAGTAACTGATACACTATCTAGAGAAGATATCAAAAAGTTGATTATGAAAGTACAATTTTTCATCCTTTCACAAAGAAGTACAAAAATGAGTATGTCATGATCAGCCATTTCTCTGAAATGCACTTCATGCGTTTGTTCATTCTTGGTTTAGCAGTGTCAATTTAAATTGGCAATAACACAACCAAAAGAGGATACATTTTTTCCCTGCCCTGTAGTCAGGATAGATTCTGAATTGTATTTAGAATGATTCTCCACTTTCCACTTTCTCCTTGACTGCAAACCAATTCTTATGTTAAAAATTGTTAGCCATGTTCAAAAAATCATATCTGGATAGTCTATCTTTTTTTTTTTTTTAACAGTAGACATTAACTATAGTATTTTAACAAGAATTGGAATTCTGCAAAATATTTTTCATTAGAATTTAGAGCTGAAGTGGAATATATTATCTTAGGTTTGTTTGTTTCTTTGTTTTCTGTGGCTTTGAGTTGTTTTGTTTTTCGTGGATTTTTTTTTGTTCTTTTTGTTTTACAAGTAGATCTTAATGTACGAGCATTTGTATCTGTTTCCTGTGAGTATAACATCATTTGCTACAGGAATATTTTATGTGCAGTCACATAAATGAAGGTTTAATATCTGTGATAGAGTGATCTCTTTTATTTTCTTTTAACCTATATCTGTGAAAAAAAATACTCTGTAGATTTGCCTTATGAAAATTACTACGCGTCTTAAAACTGTTTTCTCTACTCCTTTCAATTGTTTTTCAAACTGTTCCTTCCCTCAATATATTTCTTTACTTATATGTAGATAGGCACCTTTCTGCCTTTGATCACTTTCCAAATTTCCCTTTTTATTTCCATAACTACTTTCCCTCAATATCTGGAACTAAAGCATTTACCCTTTCATGCAGGCAAATCAAAAATTTTTGAGCTATCTGAGAAACTTGTTTTCTTACCAGTGAAATGATAAATTAATGTACAACAGTAGTAGTTTACAAACATACACACTTATATTTGAAAACAGTACAATAGCAATGGGAGTCTGGAAAAGAAAAAACAAGAAAAATCAGTCACAACAAAACACTATTCTGGATGAGTGCAAAAAAGTAAGTGGGAGCTCAAAATAAAATGGAGAGAAAAGTTTCTGCCACTTTGTTCTCAAATACATTTACATTCAAAGGAGGAAAAACAGTAGAAAAAAAAACACATGCCAAAACTGACACTGAAATATAGCTAATTTATGATAGAGATACTGCTGAAGTTTCTGATCCTTCTTTTTGAAATTCATTTCTCTTATTAAGGATTTCATTTCATTTTAAAACTAAATTTTGGATGATGTCAAGGCTTTTACATTAAGTGTTCTGAGGTAACTATTAAAAGGCCTGTTAGTATAGAAGTTCCATTCAATGGGGAAAAAAACCACTCTGACATGTTGGCTTCTTACAATTTCAACATTGCCTTGAACATGTTGGCCTGATATTGTTATAAATCTGGTAGCAGCAGCTTGTTTAAAATATCTGTGGAGTCTGTTGACATCACAGAGAGAAAAGTAATGTCCACAAGTTGTATTTCTTACTTTTAGGAGTGACAAAGTTTACTAATTTGATCTCAAACTTTGTAAGTATGCATAAGAAAACCCGAAGTTTTGCAAATAGGAGACATTTGATCCCAGAAGAATTTTGGAATATATCCAGCATGTAGGTCCCAGCCAACATGGGCTCACGAGAGAGAAGTCGTGTTTAATGAGAAATTTCCTTTTACGACAAGGTTACCCAGCTAGATGACCAAGGGAAGCCAGTTGATATAATTTTTCTGTGTTTCAGTGAAGATTTCAACATTATTTCAACACTGGACACTACAGAAGGTCCAGTATAGAGCTAGGCAATGTCCTTTAAATTAAAGATATATCCCCAGATGAAGTCTGCCAACAAAAATTCCATACTGCTAACTCACTTCATAAAATAGAAAGAAAAACTGGGAAAGATGAGAGGATTTGTCTCTTGTTGGAGATTAATACTAACCTAATTATGAACTGGTAACACTGCTAAGATTTGCTTTTGAGAACTGACTTGGTCTGGGCCTGGATAGAGAAGTTATGACCTCCTCTTCTGCACAGACTAAATATTGCCTGGGACACTTCCCACCCATACACATACATGCACACACACCTACACAATGAAAAACTGTTCTTTGAAAAAAAGCTTACTGTTACTTTACACATGTAATCCCAAACCCTTTGACTTTAGTCATTTTTCTTGAAGTGGTTAGTTTGAGGAAGGCTATTTTAAGTACAGTAGATGAACAAACCTATAGTGACAGAGAATTATATCTTTAATTGTCAGAGGTAAGTTAAAAATGAAGAAATTGATAAGTTAAACATATTTTACTTCGGGCATAGAGAACAGCTTTTCACCAGTTTTGAAGTCAAGGAGAAATGAAGAGGAAAATCTACAGTTTTGTGGATCTAGCTTGGATCAAGTTTTCTTTCAGGAAATCAGCTTTTTTCTTTTTTTTTTTTTTTTTAACTTATAATTATTTATTCAAAATGTTCTCTTGTTAAAAATGAAAAGATAAAAGGTGGATACCATCACCAGTAAAATATATAAAGGAAATGGTTTATCCTTCAATGTTATTGTATCATGCACATCTAAGACAGATTAAGTATGATATGAGTGCAACAAGTGCTTCAGACTATACCCACGGAAAAAAAGAAGTTTAAATGTTAATTATCTTCAGAGTTAACACATAATTTAACCAAGGGAAAGTTACACTCCAAGAAGTACCTTCCAGAATATTAAATTCCAATAAAGCAACTTAGCTGGTGTCACCTAAATAATCACATCTTCCTTCTGCTCCAGAAAGAGAGAGCTGTAAAATCTTGGACATGAAACAAACAAATGATAAGATTCTTATAATCTACAATATTAGTTTCTGAAAGACTATAAAACCTGCTTTTACAAAGGCAAGATAGAGAATTCCAGGTAATTATTTTCTGCAAGTTATATATTTCAGGTTTCATCTTCCAGTTTTAGAGTATTACATAAAATACACTTTGGTCATCATCTGATGACATCTGTTATTCTCAGAATCTGAAAATAGCTATTCCACAAATATTCATTCCCTTTTGTTCATGGCAATCAGAGCATAAATGACTAACATGCTTTGAAGTTCATTCAGAATGAACAATGAAATTTAGTGGCTCAAGTTTTCCAGAAGGGTTACCTTAGTAATGAAAGAGATTAAGAATTATTTCAGAAGTGGTGCGTGTCTCTGGTCTTAGTGAGATAGCAAATCCAGCCTGCTAAAAAGCCAGTAACTCCTGGTTACTGGTTGAGGTTTCTCTGTATGGCAACAGTACCCTCTGGTGCATCTGCTACCCTTCCCAGTTTTGTGTTGCATGTAAATGTGCTGAGGTTACACACTTTTGCCCCACTGTCCACATCAGAAATGAAGGTGGTAAACAAGACAGGACCCAGTGTTGATCCCTGTGGTAAATCACTACTTATTGGCCTCCAACTAGGCTTTCTCACCAATCAACACTCCTTAGGCTATTCAGACAGTTTTAAATGCACCTCGCTGTCTGCTTATCTGTCCCACTGCTTCAATGGTTTCTCCTTGATAAATTCATGCTGACTTCTCCTGGTAATATTCCTTTCCTTCATGTGCCTGGCAGTGGTTTTCAGGATTAACTGCTCCATGTCATCCCCAAGGATTAAGATGAGGTTGACCAGTCTGAAATTCACCAGGACCTCCTTCTTACATTTCTTGAAGACAGGAGAGACATTTGCTTTCCTTCAGTGTTTTGGCATTTCTCCCACTTGCATTAATCAAAGATTATTGAGAGTGGCCTCTCAATGACATCTGCTAGCCCAGATGTCCTCATCAGTACTGACCCATAGACTTACGTTTGTGCAGTTTGCTTAAGTGTTCCATGAGCTGATCCTTTTCTACTAAGGGTATATATTCCAACTTCCAGTCATTTTCCTATTCTCTCTGACCTCAGATTCCTGGAAGCCAGTCTTGCTGGTAAAGACTGAGTGGAAGAATTTAGTAACTCAACCTTTTCCCTGTCCTATTTTATTCCGCAGAGGTCCACATTCTCCCTAGCCTTCCTTTTGTCACTGACATTTTATGGAAACTGAAGTTACCCTCTACTCCATTATCCAAATCATTTCTGAGGATGTTAAACAGAACCGGTATTGACTCCTGGGGTACAATGAGAGTTACTGGCCTCCAGGTAAACTCGTGTCACTGATCACCGCAAAAGTTGATCATATTTCTGTGCAAATTTCTTTATGCCCGCAATGAATTTGTGTTATTAAACACTTGAAAGGTGTTGGGGGAATTGTATTTTCCCTTGAGTAATCTTTTATTATAGTTCTAACATGTTGTTCTCTTACATTAAGTCAATGATAAAGTATACAAATTCAGAAAAACTGCTAAAGGATATTAAGCAAGATCAATAAGCGCATCAATTATTTATGGTCTAATGTGGAAGAATTCTCTTTAAGCTGAGAAGGATCTATGGCGTAAATATAAAAATCAATATGATGTAGTCATGAGGGAGAATCACTGTTTGCAGTATGCTGAAATCGACAGAATGAATGAATTCTACAAACACTGGCCTTGATCCATCAGAAATCCTTTGATTTTTTTCTTGCAGTAGTACAGTTTTGCATGAAATTATGCTGCCAGTACACTCAGTATTCATCACATTTAACCAAAAAGTAACAAAAAGGGGTGGAGTCAAGACATCTGGCCTGAATTAGGAAAGAGATTATTCCTTACCACCTGACATCACATGTAAAGTCATAAAGTTGTGTGGAGCAGGCTGAGGGTAGCTGTTGTTTGGGGACTGATGGATGACAGTCAGCCAGCAGGTGGTGACTGCATTACTATCAGGACTTTGGGTGCTAGGAAGCTGTATTGTTACCTGAGTCTTGGTTGGCAAGTATTACACTGCAAATATATACAAGGGCTGCTCCACAAGTAATGCCTCTTATTTTATTCTGTTGGCTCATGCCATCAGAGGAAGATGTTGGTGATAAGGTAATAGAGGTTAAGCCTTCCTGACAATATTCTGTTACATTTTGCCACCTGTGACAGGTGGCAGCAGAGACAGTCAGACAAAATGGCTTCTGACATGGAAGTGTGTACGAAGCAAAGCTATGCCACTGAATCCCTCCATGTGGAAAAAATGGCACACATCTTCACTGACATTTTCTGAATGTCTGTGGAGACACAGAGACAGAACAGAGATAAGACTGTTTCTCACATTTCTCTCCATTTTAGGTATGGTGGATATTCAAAAATAGTGTATCAACCAAACAAAAACAATAAAATGAAACAGGCTAAACATCCATTCCATTTTGAATTCATTTAATTTTACAAAATAAGCTTTAGAATGTTGAGTTCTAATGGAAAACATCTGGCTGTAATCTTGTCTTCTTTATGTGATCTGTACCCACCTACTGCTGGGTTTCTTGCTTGGTTGATTTAATTTTGTTTGTCTGTTTCCATTTATTTTGAACTATATAATAGTCCATCAGCAGATCTCACAGGACATTCAATAAAAGACCAAGTATAAAAACATCCTCATGCAAGCAAGCATAGGCTATGTGATTGAAGTCTGATAATTAAAATGTAAATCCCAGCAAAAATGACAGGCCAGGGGACCCTAGAACTTAATCAGTTCAAGCAGATTTTTCCCTTTTTCTACTTCTCTGGGACTATCAGATGAGAAGTAATGGTCACTTGTCACTGGTGAGAAATACAGCAAAATGAGCCAAATGAAGAAACTTGCAATGGAACTTGTTTTAGAGACAAAGGGATTATTGTTTACAAGATTCAATATGAGATGGAGGTAAACAGCTTTAGAGGACTGAAGTAAATTTACTGTGGATATATGCAAGTTTGTGGGAAAGTGGAAGACATTATGGGATGGCAGGAAGCTACCAGCAAATACTGGAAGCTTGTGCTTGTAAATGAAGAGCTACTGGGTCAGCTGAGTGTCCTGGCCACTACTGGAGTGATACACGTAGTGTACAGATATGCATGTATTTTGCTCTTGTACATCAGTGCTCATCCATTAGAGGGGAGGAATAGGATCAGGCCACATGAATGCTGTGTGTATGTCAGTGCTGTTTAAGGCACTGCTTTTTGTCAGTGTAATTGGTGTGGCCATCCATTTGTGCATTTGTGTATGCAGCAGAGGAGAATATGCACTCAGCCTTGCTACAAGCTGCAGCTGGAGGTGATCAGCCACTGCAGGTTTACATCTGTGAAAACACTAAGTTGAGCAATCCCTGTCAATAAGCAGTCTGATCTAGATCATGCTGTCTGCCCACATTAGCCAATAAAGATGCTGTAAAATATGTAACCCGACTCCAAGATATCCACAATACAACATACTATTAGAAAGTGTATGCAATGACCCAACCATGGAACGTTACAAAGACTCTTCTGCTATATCCCTGTTTAGAAATGAGGAGTGGTGATGTAGTGCTCATGCCTGATTCAACACCAAACTATCTTACTAACACGCAGAAGTTTCCTTTAAGTAGCTATAAAAGCTTATTCTATCCTAATTTAAAGGATCCTTGTAGCAACATGAGGAATCATCCTTGGAAAGTTTCTTTTGTTCTTTAAGTCCTCTGTGTTCTCTTGAAGCTAGCCTTTTTAAATCCATGCACTACTGGGAATTGTCACAGGTCCTGATTCTACTATGGAAGTTCTTCTGGCTACAGTAAATCAAGAGCTGATTTTGTACATCTGATGCATGTCCTTCACTTGCCACACAAAAGCCAAACAGTAAATAAATAGCAAAGTATCTTTTACAGACACCTTCCCAGAAAGATTTACAATTTATATTGCAAGCAGATCTTTCCAAGTAAAGGTTTTGAAATGACTCTCAGCTGCAATGACAAGCCTAGTAAGTGATAAATGTGATCAGATAGATATAAAGTCAATGTTTATCAGGTAAGGGGACATAGAATATTATGTTGTTAAGAGATCATTCAAATGTGTAGAGATTTCTATGCTTTCTATGCATCTTTAAAGTCAGACAAAAATACAGAAAAAAAAAACAACAACAAAACAAAATGAAAAAAACAAAGCAAAATAAAAAACCTTTTCTAGAAGACTTAATCACAGCCTGATGTAAAGAGAATACAGTTTGCTGTCAAGATTTCTTCTTCATTTACAATACAACAGATGAAGTCAGAAGAAAAAAAATAGCTTCCATTGGATTGAAGCACTTTTTCACTGAGTTCTCAGCACGTAATATTTTTTCAGATTAGGACATCTTTTTTAGGTTAGACTTCACTAAAAAATAAGTAATAATCCTAATATTGTTGGGTTTTCATTTTTCTGTAGCACCACCTAAATGTGACCATTAAGTACAGTTTAAATCACTTTTCTAATAGTGGTACACTATTAGAAATGATCAGAGACATACAAACACCTTTGATAAAAATGCTTCAAGACAACACCATCTTGCTTCCCAAGCAGACTGCTGATGTACTGATGCTGATGCTTTTCTATATCGTAGGAGCATAGAATGGCTTGAGATTGAAGGATCCCAAGTCCAAGTTACAACTCCTCTGACACAGTCAGGGTAAGTATCTTTAGCTGTTCATTAATCTTTCATAAAACAGAAGCATTTTGAGCATTCCTGTTATCCTTCCAGAGTAGGAATCCCCAGATCTAATAGAATTTGTCCTAAGCAGAATAATAATTGAAGGCAATAAATCCAGTATTTACTGAACTGATTTCCACCTTGAAATGTGATGTACTTCATATCACATTTTGAAGGTTCTTAAATCAATCAATCAAGACTCCTTCTACAAAATCTCTTTAAACATTTAGCTAAAGAAGGATCATTCAAAACAATTGTGAAGAGGGAGCAAACATATTTTATAAAGTAAATTAACATTTTCAAACATTGTTGTAAGATGGTTCTCATTTGGTTAAGAAGTTATCTTTAGCAGTCAGTGAAGAGAAAACCAAGAACCATCTTTAAATAGCAAATAATTTTAGCTAGTGATAGAGTTATAAAAAAGCATCAATCAAAGTTCTGATTTTTTCTTCCCCCCTCACCCTTCTTTTTCCCCTCCACACACTGAAATTCTGCAGAGAGATTTGGAAACCTAAATAAGTTCATTAGGCTCTTTTTTTTTTCCTATGTATTTATCAGTAAGGCCTAAAGATGAACTCTACACCTCTGCTTTTATAGGAAAAAAAATCTATTGGCAAATTGCTTTCTCAAATAGGAAAATATATAACACATTAATTCAGAAAGGTATTCCAAAGATTTTGCAGTAACTACCAACCATGACTGAGTGATGGTGTTGTCTGACTTTTTTTATATTGTTTTTTCCTTCCTTTTGTCTGTGTTAAGAAAGGGAGTTCTTTTGAATGTTTTTATGTATTCCGTAATAATTTAATTTCTTGGTAAGTCTTCTGATCTTCAGATATGCGAAACACAGAAGTAATGTATCTCACAGAAATTTATTGCTACTTAGAAACTGGAATGGATAAAGGAGGACTGAATTTACATTTCATTCAACAGAGAAAGTGAATTTTAAATAAAATTATTAGCTTTTTACATATATAAATCTTTTTTTCCCTCTCCAGTTAAAGAACTGCTACAAAGCCTGTTCAAGTCAATAACAATCTCTCTACTGTTTTTAGTAGACAATGTTTTAGCAGTTAAGGGCATTATTGAATGTTGTTGATGTATTTACTTCTGATCTAAGTTAGTTGCTTATGGCTAATTTATTGCAGCTGTGAAAAAACAGCTACATGCTATTTTTTTGTTTTTATGAACTAGCTGGTGTTTTGGATTAGTAAAATAAAAGCTGCTAAACAATCAATTGGCTGAACAAGTAAAACAAAGGAAAAAAAACCACGTTGGGAAAGCTCAATGCATCTGCATTATTAACACTGAACGTCAATAGGGATAGACAAGTAGAGTGTATGCGGTTTTGTCTGATACATAACATAGAAGGAACCCAAAAGTAGATGAAATATTTCTTAAGCAACGTAACTCTTGGAATGCATAAGTAAGAAGTCCTTAACATAAGTTTACTGTCTATTCTAAAATATATATATTTTAAGTACTTGCATCAGAACCAAGTACAAATTTAAATCTCCAAACCATTGGATTTAGATATATTACATGCATTTATGTGTATACAACAATTACATTTGTGAAGCTTCCTAATCATGCAGTTACCTACATGATCACACGTTCACATGATCACATGTTGCTTACCATTTTGGGCATACAAGGTTTTGTATATTCCTTAATTAGTCATAATGACTTAATGGAAATAGCCACCTGCTCTGTTAAGTGGATCAGTTAGAAGAGCTGCTTCTGTTTACTTTGTATCTGCTTAGCTGTCTTAGATGTTCCAATACAAAAAATCCTTTTCAGCTACTGCTTGCATCTCTGATGGTTGAAAGTCTGGAAATTCATACCTTTATTGCCTCTTCAAATAGATTTCTGTGCCTATGTACTGTTGTTTTCTTACATCGGAGGAATACAAAGCAAAAGCATTTTTTTTCCAATTTTTTTAACATCTTTTCTTTGCGATGTAGATAATAACAGAATAAGCCTGCTATTTTTTTTTCCCCCAAATCTCATAAAATGGTCAGATTTAAACTTCATTTTATTCCTTATCCATTTTTTTATATATACATATTTTTTATTTCATTACTTAAAGATCCATTTTATTTACAAGTATATATATACAAACAATATGTAAGTTTTATAAGCTTTATTTTTAGAGGAAAAAGAAAGATACAGTTGCTTGAAGTGTACAAAGACTTTCATTTTATTCCTGTCCCTGATAGTAGCCAGAAAATGTTGAACAAGCAGCATTCTGTGCTTCAGTTTTCAAGCTCTGGAAAACTGCAATATTATTTCAATTCTCTTTTATACACCTTGCTGTTTGCAGAAGCTAACACTGCTTATCAAGAAACCGTAAGGAAAATGCCTCAGTTCTCTCTCTCTTCTGTGCAGCCATTTCATTTCATTTCTCTTCTGTGCAGCCACTGTATTTCTTCTGTATCCAAAATGCTGGAGAAGCTGAAAGATGACTAGAGCTCTGGAAATTCAGATCAATATGTCAGATGGTCTTGGATGCGTTCATTTTCATGAAGAAGGAAAATACACTTATTCATCCTCCATCCCCTTCTCTCCTTAAAAGAAAAAAAAAAAAAAAAAAAAAAAGAAAAAAAGAGAGAGAGAGAGAGAGAGAAAGAAAGAAAGAAAGAAACACAGCAGGAAATGAAAGTATAATTTTTTGGTAATTCCTGATTCTCTCATCACATCAAGATTAAGATGATTCCTGCCAAATAATACATCACCAGTGACAGCTGGGAGCTCTCCAGTGTACTATACCAATTTACAGGATGGCAGGCATTCAGACTCAATTTCTCCAAAAAATATTTCATTTCAATACTGTTAATAAGTACAGAGAAGGATATGTTGCTGTGATTGCTGGTGCTGTTCCTTTCGTTTTGTTTTTATTCTGACAAAGCATGTACAGCAGCAAAAATAAAAGGTGATATTAAACTGATTCTCCTTACATTACTCAAAATGCATTTCTCTGGGCACCAGCTCCTGTAGTCTGAGCTGCTGTTACTGCATGAAAATTATAAATTCATCTGTATTGAATATGCCCATTTAAGAATCTAAATTACACATGTGTAATACATATGCAGCAATACTCAAATGGCAGACTTATTGCCAGCATTGCAGAATTGAGATGACGTTCATGGCCTGTGTGAACTGAAATTGTAATGAGTGATATTCTGCTTTGGGGCAGTTAATGTAAAGTCAGATCTCAATAGGAAGAAGTTCTTGGCTGTCTCAGCTCATCACTTGTAAAATGACAAATTAGAAGGTTTATTTTTTTCATTCCTGATTAGCTTAAATATCATTTGTTGTACATTTTAACTGTAATGTTCAAAGTGCATCCAATTTCAGCTGGAATCAGTAGGAGTAACCATGGAGGAAAAACATGATGTCCTTAATGCAAAGTTTATTTATGGATATAACCATGCAGTTTTGAATTAAACACTGAAATACAGTCAAATATACAATGTGGCATTCTTTCACTGAAGTTTGTTAGCAAACCAATGCAAGCTGGTAGATAACACTGGCTTCTTGTCTGAATAATATTTGTTACTGAAAATCTTCCAGTGCAAATTACTATAACATCAGTTAAGGCAAGATGTCTGTCTTTGCTTGTAACAACTTACACCCAAATCCTCATATATGGCTAAACAAACATTAAATTTTAATTCAGGTCACAAATAAAAGCTATTTGATAAAACTTGATATCAAAGCTGAATTTTAATATTCTCTAGGAATGATTAATACCTGAAGAAAGCTGTGGGACTATTCAGCATCTTTGAAAGCCCTTAAAAATAACATCAATTTATGGAAAGTGATTAATTTTTACATCTTCTCCTTGTCCAATACAGAGCAGGCAGTTCATCTTTCAGATTACTACATGATGCTTTTTCTCAGATGCTGTGTTGAAAATCTTCATTGTTGAATTATTTGCAGTTGTCCCAGATGAGATAGACGTTTTTCCTATGAGAAGAAGACTATAAATGCAGGGTCATAAGTTATAAATAACTCAGAATAAGAGGATACAATAAAGGCTTTTCAGCTGCTATAACTATACTCGTCAGCTTTTCTCCCACTACTATGAAAAATGATGTGTACAAGGACAGAGAGTTATCCACTTAACTTATTAGAAGAGCTGCATTTTGGATAGAATTCATAATTAGGAATCCATTTGAAAGAAATTCTTGCACTCACATTATTAGAAATGGATATTAAAAGACTGCTACACTGTCTTTCAAATTTTGATTTTTTCTTTTCAGTAGTAATCCTTGAACCTTCTAAAAAGTGCCAGACAATGAAGATGGAATTATATTCTCTGACATCAGTTAAACTAGTGGCAATTGCTTCTTGTAGCTCTATTGAACGTTAAGCAAGTGGATGCATTCATGGATAGGATTTGTGCATGTGGGGTCAGGATTTATCACAGTACATTTACTGTGCCAAGACAGGAAGGAGTTTGTTTGTCAGTTAATAATTCATTAGACTCAGCAGCAACTCTGTCTCTACAGAATGCTTGCATTGCAAAGGATCATGTATTTCAGAGGTTTTGTATTTTAAACAACAAAACAGATAATTTCAGTGTGATGCAAAAGCTTTACTTAGCTGTACAATTTCAGAATCTTTGAAAGGGAATAGTCATTGGAAATATTAAAGAGAAAAATATCTTCATGCAACTGTTTATATAAAGGGACCTATATACCACAGTTTCCTTCATTTAATGAAACAGTAGAACTCCAGAAAGGCATCAAGACATCAGAAACAATGTTCCTAATACAAAGTTTATTTACATGTTTAAAGATGAACACTGACTAATTTCATAAAAATATATTACAGTTTTAGACATCAAGTGTTTTCTGTGGTATTTTTATCTTGTGCCAGATATTGAGTCCAGCTGATTAATCAGAAAGTGTTGTCCTCTGTAAATATTACTGACTACAGAAATAAGTATTTGATTGTTTTCATCACTAAACAAACAAACAAACACTAAGCAATCAGGATTATTTTATTTGGGGACAATATCAGCATTCTTTTAAGAAAGTCACATGATCTTTTTTAATGGTGAGATTCTTTGCATTGCAAGGGTTGTCATTAGGAGATTAGACAATATGCCTTATGTGTGTGACAGATACAGTGCCATGAATAAGGATCCTGACTTTCACAGAAAGATCACCTGGTGCTTGGTCAGTGCTGTTATGCCTCTTCTAGGACTTAGAACTGAACTACTAAGTGAATAGGAGCAGAAAATACTGTATCTCCCATTTTTCATTTTGCGTTCATGACCATTATAGCCAGATAAGCTAACTATCTGATGATGGATTCAGATTTGCTAGAGTTATGATTTCGGAAGAGTGTGTCCTCATAGGTTATTTAGAAAACTCCTTGGATGTTTCCACATAGGAAATCCCTCTTCCATGCTTGACTGGAACCAACATAGATTTGTCAAGAAATCATCTGGAAATAGACACCCAGGAGTGTACTCATAAGAGAACAGCCTGCTCCCTACTTCCTCAAGAGTGTTAATTCATTGAGGTTATAAAGCACCTTGGGTTTGCCTGAATGGGAAAGAAGTCAGATACGCATGACATGGGCAGAACAATACCCTTACTGTTCTGTTTCAGCTGTACTGGTCAGATGCAGGAATATGTAAAGGATAGTTACTATCACATGATTCAATTTGTTCGTTATTTTTCTTCTTTATCATCTTTTCAAATAAACAGTGTAATTCTTTCTGCACTAGTTTTGCTGATTTTATACCTTTCTTTGCTTATTTTAAATTTACTGCGCCACACCTGAGTAGCAGACACTGGTACTTCACTATCTTTAAGATTCTTCACCTAAGAGGAGTTCCTGCCATTCTCCATTCCCATTTTAACTCTTTATTTCCTCCCATCATTTTCTTAAGATAAAAAAAATAAAATAAAAAAAAAGCCTCTATTTCCAGTGTGATTAGTTGATTAGTCACCAAGCATAGACCCCTGACATTCTCAGTTGGCTATTTTTATTCATTTTGTCAAGTACTTTTAAAAAAACAGCATTGCCACAATAAGATTCTGGAAGAGGGTAGGTTTAGACTGGATATCAGGAAGAAATTTTTTATTGTAAGGGTGGTGAGATACTGGAACAGGATGCCTAGTGAGCTTGTGGATGCCCCCTCCCTGGAAGCACTCAAAGCCAGGCTGGATGGGGCTGTGAGAAACCTGGTCTAGAGGAAGGTGTTCCTACTTACAGCCAGGGATTAGAACTAGGTGATCTTAAAGGTCCCTTCCAACCCAAACCATTCTATGATTCTATGATTCTAAGATATTATCACCAGTACATCTTTGTTTGGGTTCTTCTTCTTCTTTTTTCTGCCTAAAGTCATCAAATATTTTATTTGATTTCCTGTGATGGTTCTACTCTCAAATAAATAAATATATAAAGCAAATAAATCCTTTTAAATATCTCGTGTACTATTTGTCAAATAAAATGATAAAAAATTACCCTTATTCGCAGCAAGCAGGTGATTTCTTTCATTAGAGTAAATGTGTATATTCTACCACTTTGGAAATAAAAAGTAAAAAATAGTTTACAGTACAAGAATTTTGGAAGGTAATAAATCTACTTGTGAAATGGATCCAAGTTGAAGGAGGGAAGATTTAGGTTGGATTTTAGGGGGAAGTTCTTCACAAGGAGAGTAGTTAGGCCCTGGAATGGGCTGCCCAGGGAGGTTGTGGATGCCCCGTCCTTGGACGTGTTCAAGGCCAGGTTGGACGGGGTCCTGGGCAACCTGATCTGAATGTGTACGTTTGGTGGCCCTACTAGGCAGGGGGGTTGGAACTACATGATCCTTGAGGTCCCTTCCAACCCGGGTGATTCTGTGATTCTGTGATTCTGTGATTCTGTGATTCTGTGATTCTGTGAAATGGAATGTAAATCCAGCAGTAACCCTAGAGATTGCTTCAATAAACCTATCCTACCAGTTCTGAAAGAAAATATAATCTAACAACTTTGTTTACACAGCAGACAGGATTTGTCATTTGTAACTTGCTCAGATAAACACTGACATAATTAGGCAGGTTGTTAAAGTCCTTTAGAAGAATAGATAAAAGCTTTGCAGGAAATTTTACTTGAAATGGATTGTTACTGATAAAAGCAAATTTGAAAACACCTAGAAAAGCCAAAAGCATCTGCTATGGAAAATTCCTAAATGCATATTAGAAAAAAATTTGTAAGGCCATCCAGCAGCCAGGAATATCTGTGTTCATTAAGAATTCACCAGATGTCTGAGTCCTTGCAGATCATCTGGAGTATGACCACATGGCACATGCAGGAGAACCGGGGGATCAGGACCAGCCAGCATGGGTTCATGAAAGGCAGGTCCTCCCTGATCAACCTATGATCGAGTGACCCACCTGGTGGAGGAGGAAAAGGCTAGGGATACAACCAATATCAAGACCAAAAGCATTTGAATACTGCAGATCTTTATGTATATAATGATGTAGTAGGAGGCAAGAGGAGGTCTTCAAAAGCTCTCCAAAGGACTTAAGCACATGAATAGGTCTTGGGAAGAATTAGCAGCACCTAAATTCAAAAGTTAAAGTTGACGTGCATATATGCACGTGACATATATCTGAACTCCTTCAAATCTTCAAAGATATAATGAGACAAGTTGGCTAGAGCTGTTTATGCAACTGTGTTCATTGTGGTTTAGACAGAAGCTAAAACATACTGAAGTAAATCATAACTATTATTTCATATTCAAAACACTTTGGGCAAAAACAAAATCTCAGGACTTAACTCTTCCAAAATAAAATAAACCTCATCCTTACCCTGTTCTATTCTTCTCCTTTTCTATCTTCTCCCCTCCTTTTTCTTTTCTATTTTTACAGCTATGAATATATTTTTCTGTAAATTATATCAAACAATATTTCCACAATGCACAGAATCATGATTCTCATCTCTACAATCCTTTCTATGAAAAAAACACAAGAATTGAACCAGATTTCATATAAAAATTTTATTATCTCCTTTTGATATTGAAGTTTGAGAAGTGTTTTCGTGCTGTTTATTAGGAATTTATTTTTGCCATCAAACATAGCATTCATAATTTTGTATGTATTTACTTTAACATAAATATTTCTTCAAACAGATTTCTTTAAGTTGTTTCCTCATGTACTTTATTCATAAATCTTTATTTGCCCTTGACAACTGTAGGAGAATAAAGATGAATTACAAATTTACTTGTGCTGTATCCTCTGAGCCTTATAACATGAAGATTTGGCTTTTCTTAAGAGTTATGAATAATTCTTCCAATATATTCACATGATACTAAATTTAACCCTATATATATTTTAAACAAGTCTAGATTATATTGCCTTTTCTTTTATGTGAAAATATGTAACAATTATTAGAAATTTGTTGACAGTACAATAACTATGTACTTATTTTATTGGAGGTAGGAAGCATGGTATTTCTCTAAGCAGAACTAATGTTTCATTCTGAAGTAGACAGTAAATTATATCTCTGACTTAACATCATTTATTTGTTGTTGTTATTGTGCCTCTGGTTTAAGTAAGATAAATAAAAAAAACCCAAAACTATTGCATTTCTGATTAAAACAACATCAGCAACAGAAAAAAATAAGTAATGCAATTAAAAGTTGTGTGAGAAATTTTGTGAATTTGCTGTGCTGTACAAAATAAGATATGATTTTAATGCTATTAAAATTGAACAAAGAAACATTCTGGAAGAACATTTCTGCACAGTTTCAGTGAAAGCTTAAAAATAGATATATTTAAAAAAGAAAAAATAAAAAGCTCTCAGAGTAATTTTTTCTTTCATATTAGCATATAAATATTAGACTGTGTGATGAATGCATTAAGCAGTTGTATTTCTTACAGAAAACAAAACTCAGATGTTTGATGCTATGCATATGTTGAATCTTCTACTTTACTTGCTTGATTACAAGCTTTTCCCAAACCTATTCTTCTCAACATGCAGCATCCATTTCAATTAATTAAAAGGTTAGAAACTTCAGCAAATCAAAAGAATACCTTTTATATGAAAAGGGGAGTAGAACAAATGAAGTTATTTCTCTGAGCTTTTTTTTAATTTTAAAGATTAGCATAAACAATACAGAAACATAAACAATTACTGAAATAAGCAGCAATGGTATGTAGAAAATATACAAACAGAACTTTCTACAGGTCAAGGAAAGATAGATTTAAATAAATCTTTCTACAGAGTATATTTTTGGGGTGGAGGTGTGGAGGGAGTATGGGGAGGTCATGGACAGAAGGGCATAGTTTTCTTCTTCAGGAGTCTGGATGACGTGTGCGTGATGTGGTTTAGTACTAGTGGTGGCAATGGTGATGAGGAGACGGTTGGACTGGATGATCTTATAGGTCGTTTCCAACCTTATGATTCTATGATTCTTAATCAGCTCTTTCCCTGGACATAATTATTTAAATAATAAATACTGTAGAAGCTGTAAAATTAAATTAAAAAACTGTCTAAATCCTAATATTGCTAATTCCTTCCCTGAAATTTCACTGTCCGTGTCCCTGCTGTCATTAGGAACTTTGTTTATTTCAACATTAACAGGGAACGGGATTTCTTTGTTTCTTGTGCAAATAACTACTACATTTTGGTTACATATATTCAGTTGTTATTCTTTTTTTCTTAAAGTTCCACTTCCAATTTAATCTGTTGAGGAAGCTAAAGGAAAACACAAAGGGCTTCTTTAAGTATAGCAATAGCAAAAGGAAGACTAGGGAAAATGTGAGCCTGCTGCTTAACGAAGTAAAAGAGGTAACAGAGGACAATGAGAAGATGGATTTACTGAATGCCATTTTTGATTCAGTCTTTACTGCTGAAACTGCCTCTCAAAAATCCCAGATCCTGAAAGTAAGAGGTTGGGGAAAGGAAGACTTCCCCTTTCTCAAATAAGATCTGGTCAGAGATGGTCTATGCAAACTTGATGAACCACATTCCATCCACTGGACCTGATGGGATGAACTCTTGCATGCTGAGGGAGTTGTTAGACCTGATGGCCAAATAACTCTCTATCACCTTTGACAGCCATGTAGAACAGGACTGATGCTTGAAGACTGAAGGAAAGCCAAAGTCACTCCAGGCTTCAAAATGGGCAAGAAGCACCCAAGAAACTATTGGCAAATCAGCCTCACCACAGCCCCTGTGAAGATGATGGAACAACTTATTCTGAATGTCATCTCCAAGCAAATGGAAGAGAAGGTTCCCAGGAGTAGTCTATGTGGATTCACCAAGGGAAAATCTTACTTAACCAATCTAGTAACCTTCTGTGATGTTGTGACTGGTTGGGTAGATTAGGGAGAGCAGGGTGGGTGAGGGAAGAGCAGTGGATGTTGTCTACCTTGAATTCAGCAAGGCTTTACAAAACTGTCTCCTGTAACACCCTCATACAGAAGCTTAGGATAGTTGAGTGAATGTTGAGGTGGACTGAGAAGTGGCTGACTGACAGAGCTCAGAGGAATGTGAACAGTGGTGTAGAATCTAATTGGAGATCTGTACTCTGGTGTTCTTGCTGGTCTTGTTTAATTTCTTCATCAGTGACCTAGATGAAGGGATAGAGTCCACCTTTAGCAAGTCTGCAGATTATTCAAATTTGGGAGGAGTGGTTGACACACCAGAATGCTGTGCTGCCATTCAGCAAGACCTGGACAAGCTGGAGAGTTGGGGGAGTAGGACCTGATGAGGTTCAGCAAGGGTAGGGAGGAATACCTGCACACACCAGTACAGGTTAGGGGATGATCTGCTGGAGAGGAGCTCTGTGGAGGATGTGGGTGTCCTGGTGAACAGCACGTTGGCCTTGTGGCCAGCAGTATGTCCTTGTGGCCAAAAAGGCCAGTGGTATCCTGGGGTGCATTAACAAGAGTGTGGCCACCAGGTCGAGGGAAGTTATCCTTCCCCTCTGCTCTGCCTGGTGAGGCCACATCTGGGCCTCCCATATCAAGGAATAGAGAGAACTACTGGAGAGAATCTAGCGAAGGGATACAAAGATAGTTAAGGGACTGGAACATCTCCCCTGTGAGGAAAGACTGAGAGGCCTGGAATAGTTCAGCTTGGAGAGGAAACTGAGAGGGGATTTTATCACTACTTACAAATGCCTAAAGGATGAGAGTCAAGTGGATTGAACCAGGCTCTTTTCAGTGGTGCCCAGCAACAAAACAAGGAGTAACAGGGAAAAAATGGAACACAGGAAGTTCAATCTGAACTTCACAAAGAACATCTTTGAAAATGGCAGAGCACTGAAATAGACTAGCCAGAGAAGTTGTTGAATCTCCTTTTCTGGAGATATTCAAAACCCACTGGTTGCCTTCCTCTGCAACCTACTCTAGGGAATCTGCTTTAGTAGGGGAATTTGTCTCATTTATGAGTGATAGGTTTCTTTAATGATACTAAGGCTGGAAATCTTACCATACACTCTAAATAGCAAGATTGTGCTGTTTAACATTCAGAGTATGTGCACCCTGTAGGGTCATTTATTCCATAAGCAAGATCTTAATTACTGTGTTTATGCTGATGACATCCAAATATGATAGGTATATCAAACGATTCATGATGACTTAGATAAGCTTATCTCTGATCTGGAAGGGTATTTATCACATATTCAGTGTTGAATGTCTGCTAACAGTTGGTGTTTAAAACAGAATTGATTTTGTTTGGCCCATTGCCTGCTAAATGGCATTTATGGTACCATTTGTTGGGGATATAAAAATGCTTTCTCACTGAATAATTTTGATATTATATTTGACCTTGAAACTTATTTTGAGGGCCACATTGTTAATTCTTCATATTTCCATATCAAGAATTTAGCAAGGTTAAGAATATTGCTATTTTAGCACGATCTAAAGCTCTTGGTTTATGTCCTATAACATAAATGGTGGAAAAATGTAATTTATCGTTTGCAAACTTCTCTTAGATGTTTTCTTTACACAATTCAGCTGTATGAAATTTGGTACCCAGAGCATTTGCTAGAAATCCACTATGAGATTATATCTGAAGAGTATGTTGGCTGTCTTTCAAAATGATTTAGAGATGCCAGTCCTTCTTTAGAAATTATGCAGCTCAGAAATTAGCTGGTATAGATAATAAATGGGTGAAGCCGTCTGAATACATAAATCAAACGTTTGGATAATTTTTTAGTAAGTAAACCTGTGAGAATTTCCAGTGTTTCTCTCTATGACTACTGCAGAACTCACTACTCCTCTCTAGAAAGTGATTTAATCTGTTTGGAGGAGCTGTGCATTTTAGTAGTTTATTTTACGTTTTCAGAAATCTTTCACATGAAGTGACAGAAATTGCAAAAGTGTTTGAACCATTTTATGACATTTTAATTGGAAAAGCACTAGTTTAATCTGACTTAGTTCTAAGTGTTTGATCTGACTTTCTTTTTTTTTTTTTTTTTTTTTTAAATCCCATGGTTTTAGGAAATGAGCAGTGGAGTTGGCAAATGATCAGCTGATACTCAGTCTTGAAATTCAGAAGAGTGAAAGATGCATGGTGATTCCCAGTGTCATGTTTGAAGCGTCAATCTTTATCCTAAAAATGTACTGTCATACAGGCCATTTTACTGCCCAGAACACTTTCCAATTTTCTATTTGTTTTTTAATAAATGGAACAAATAGACTCCTCTCTTTATTCCCATTTGGTCTATTTACATTTATGTTTTCTAAAAGTGTGTATCTAACCGCTTTCCTACTCTCAGCATGGATCACTGTTGGGAATGTGGTAAAAAGTAAATTTGTAGTGGTATGATAAGAGATGAGGGTTGTGCTTCTGATCCTGTGGGAGCCAAACCATTATGATTTATCCTCTACACTTCTTGGAGAATCACTATGCCCAAATGTTACTGACACAATTAGCTCAATGTGCTAATTGAGCTGCAAAATGTCACAGTACTGTCACAGGCAAAATAGACCTATTGTTAAGAGCTAAGAAATCCGTGGTAGTACAGCTAATGTTTTAACATTCCAAGTAAATACAAACAGTAATTCTTTGTCCAGTATAATATTAAAAATATACTTAGCACAACTCAATACAGAGAGGCCTCATTAATTATAATATAATCGCATTCTCTCAGTAGGAAAAGACCTTCAAGATCAAGTCCAATCTTACCTACTGCATCTTGTCACTATACTGTGTCCCTTAGTGCCATGTTCTCATGCCATGTCCTTAAATAACTTAAATGAGATGGAGATTCCACCTTTTCTCCAAGCAGTCCATTCCAAAGCTTGACCACCCTCTGCATGTAGAAATTCTTCCCCAAGTTAAATAGTTATAGTTGCAGTACATAAAAATTGTGCAATATGTAACTTTTTTTTTTTTTTTTTTTTTGCAATGTTTTACCTGTATGTTGTTTTGCTATTTATATTGTAAAAAAATATTTTGGAAGTTTAAGGAATATTTGACGTAAATTACATCCTTGACAAGTTATTTAAAAACCATATATGTATTTAATTAATTTAATTTTTTAAAAATTAGTACTTAAAATTTTGTGTCTAATTTAAACATGCTCTTACTCACAGTATGTAACTAGAGACTGATGCGAAGATATTAATACTCAATGATGTTTATCTGATTTTTATTGTTTTGTTTTACTACCTCTAAAACTAAGATTTCTTCTATTACAAGCATGTAATCTCAATCTTAGAGATAAGAATAAGTGCTTATTTAGAAAAGCCATGTCTATTCATAAGTTAAGCTTTTGCTTAACTTTAGCATACTTGAATTCCTTTGAATTGCATATGAACTAAGGATCTGGACATATTTGATTGCATAAATTTGTTTTCCTAGAGCTGTCAATGTCATTTTTTTTTGACACTGCATGACTAACATGGAAAACAATGAACCTTTCAGTGTTTTAAATATCATATGAAATATTCTCCAGAACTTTGTTCCAATGAGTAAATGTGTGATCTGTACTTGATAGGAAAGCTATTCTACTTAGTGAATTTAACAATGACATAAATATGAGATCTCTACAGTTTTTACTTATTTTCAGAAATACTTGTAGCACAATAAAAAAATTTAAGGTATTTTTCCCATCCTTTTTCACAGGAGACAGAGTACTATGGCATCTATTAAAAACAAAAAAACCAAAAAAAACCAAACAAAAAAGCCACAACTTTTTGTTTACAAGAACTTAAAAAACCGATATCAATACTTTGCCATTCAGCAATGCAGAAGGAACTCCATAGATGCACTATTGGTATGTAGGGTATGTTGCTCTTAACATCAGAGAATTCAACTTACTGACATCGTATGCCATGTTCATATAATGTCCTGGGAACCCAGGATTAGATACACTCAACAGAGGCATTATTAAAATAAATGCGAACATGACATACCTAATCTTACCTTAGTATTGAGAATACCATATTAACATTATAATGAAAGGACCTTGTATTACTGAATGCAATTAATTAGAAATGAGATGAAATTAAAATTTATGTCACCCTACAGCTTTCCGTAATGTGGCTCATGGAAATTAAAAAAAAAAAAAAAAAAAAAAGTAAAAATTGTAAAAAATCCTAGAATACAGAAATAGCTGTTGCATTGTTTACAGTTTTTGTTAATTAAATTAGTTGTTAATTAAATTAGTTGTTGAATTAATTTCTCCTACAATAAAAAGGGAAATAAAATGCCTGGAATTCGTATTTCTCAAAACAAAGATTTTAAGTGGGATAACTGTGTGTCAGTAAATCACTTCACGAAAGTTGTTAACTCTACATCTTTTTCTGAAAAGCTGTTGGCAGTCTGAAGATATGTTTCAAATATACAGGAATTAAGTCCAGGGCATGAATATTGCAAGGAGTCTAATAAATACAAGGAAAGAATATGTTTCTGTCTCTGAATGCAATCACAGTAGAAAACTGTCAAGGTAGCATCTGCTCATATATTAAACTTGACTGCCAGAGGTTACGTGGTAAATATAACAAATACTGTACCTCTTCAAGGCAAAACAGCCTCAAGATGTGCAAAAAATTGGATAAGCCTCAGTTCCACAAGAAAAAAATAAGGTCTCAATGCTGTGAAAAAAAGTAGTCTTCCATGTTATAAAACTGAAAATGATCTGGCATTGTGTGCTTGCATCCCAGAAAGCCAGCTGTACACCGGGCTTCATCAAACAAGCATGACCAACATGTTGAGGGAGGTGACCATCTCCATCTGCTCCACTCTTGTGAGCACAAACCTACAGTATTGTGTTCAGCTCCTGGGTCTCCAGCGTTAGAAGCATGTGGACCTATAAGAGCAGGTCCAGAGGAGGCTGCGAGGATGCTCAGAAGGCTGGAGCACCTTTCCTATTATGAGAGGCTGAGAGAGTTGAGATTCTACAAAAACAAATAAAGTTGGTAAGGGACGTTGTGTTCAAGATCATAGTGTTGATATATATTACATAGGGGTAATGGTTTAAAACTAAAAGAGATATTTAGATTAGGTATTAGGAGGAAATTATTCACTCAGAGAATGCTGAGGCCCTGGAACAGGTTACCTAGAGAGCTATGGATGCCTCCCCCCTGCACACATCCAAGGCCAGGTTGGATGAGACACTGGGCAGCCTATGGCTGGAGGGTTGGAACTAGATGAATGTTAGCTCAAGCCTTTCTATGGCATGTTTCTATGAAAGCTTTGTGAATACACTCAAAAGCAAAATACAGTATTCAAAAAGTTCTCCTAACTTTTCTGACCATCACAACATCACTAACAGAGCTACTATAAATATGATTAGCTCTTTACCACTTTAGTTATTTGTGCCTTAGTCAGATGACAATCATGCTTATTCAAAATAGAGTTTGTTTTTGCACACCTCCTGATTGCTGTCTCTCAGTAAACATCATAATGTTTCTATTATTGGATCACAATATGTTTGCTAGATGGTAAAGTCTTCTATTTTCTTAAATGAAAGTAAGAATGCAATTATGTATACTTGTAACTATACATAACACATATTTTAATAGGTAACTCTGGATACATAGGGATTTTTCTGGTGCTCCATATTCGTGGCTTGTTAAAATTGTCACTAGTGTGCTAAAGTACATTCTTAGAGTTAATATGCTAATTCAGTCATTGGACATTTTAAGAAACAACTGCTGCTATTATCAGATGGCAAGTAATTAACACAGTAGACTTGAATACTGATTGAACAGTATTAATCTGATAAAATATTTTAAATTATTTATGACTTCTCTGTGATTTTACTTACCTATAATAAAGAGAGCATTGGGAAGCTACTTTCTCTAGCTTGTATTTGATTAAATGAATAATTCCAATTTTTTACATGGTAAATGTGAATGAAATTTTTTGTTCTCTATTAGTTGCTTGAAACTTTCTATAAAGCAAACCCAAAAGCCCAGAAATCGAATGCACGCAGTGGAAACAGAAACATTGTATGCATGCAGAAAACTGGAGAATTAATTTCACTATTATTATTTTAAAAACCTTTGTGAACAAATGATAAATGACAGGGTATAATGTCAAATAATGTGCATCTTAGTTTGCATTTCTGATATACTTAAGAAAACAAAAGTTTTCACAGTGATACCCTTTGGGGATCAAGAAATTTTTGGAAGACATTTGACTTAACAGACAAAAAAAAGTCATCTTTGTCAGCAGTCTGGACAAAATTTTAAGTAGAATTTTAAAGTAGGAATGATATAGGAAGGAGAGAATGAATTACTACCAAGGGAGGAGGTGCTGGACTGCATAGGGAAGCTAAGAGTATCAGTGATTTAAGCATGAAGGACATAGTAATCAACATTACAAATTGGGAATGCTGCTGATATAGGTGTATGCAAATAAATAAGGAAATACCTATCGGACAGTATTAAGGCATCCTTGGCTTATACACTAATGCATGCATCATGGAGCATGCATAGAATGAATTTGGAGTCTGTATGTGGTTACAGAATGTGATCTCTTTGAGCTCTATTTTGGCACTTCTTAATCATAGAATCATAGAATGGCCTAGATTGAAAGGGACCATAATGATCATCTAGTTTCAACCTCTCTGCTATATGCAGGGTTGCCAACCAGCAGACCAGGCTGCCCAGAGCCACATGCAGCCTGGCCACGAATGCCTGCAGGGATGCGGCATCCACATCATCTTAGGGCAACTTGTTTCACTGCGTTACTACCCTCTGCGTGAATATCTCTCCTAATATCCAACCTAAACCTCCCCTGTCTCAGTTTAAAACCATTCCCCTTGTCCTATCACCATCCACCCTCATAAACAGCTGTTCCCCCTCCTTTTCATATGCTCCCTTTAACTACTGGAAGGCCACAGTGAGGTCTCCCCGGAGCCTTCTCTTCTCCAAGCTATACCAGCCCACTTCCCTCATCCTTTCTTCATGGGAGAGGTGCTCCAGCCCTCTGATCATCTTGGTAGCCATCTTATGGACTTGTTCCAGAAGTTCCACAACTTTCCTCTGCTGGGGACCTTAGGCCTGGACTCCAGATGGAGTCTCACAAGAGCTGAGTAGAGGGGGACAGTCACCTCCCTCTCCCTGCTGGCCACCCCTTTTTTAACGCAGTCCAGACCATAGTTGGCCTTCCGGGCTGGAAGCGCACATTGCTGGCTCATGTCTAGCTTCTTGTCCACCAGGACCCCCAGGTCCTTCTCCACAGGACTGCTCTCAAAGAGATCTTCCCCCAGTTTGTAAAAATACCTTGTACTTGGCCTAGCTGAGCCTCATTAGGTTTTCATGTGCCCACTTCTCCAGCCTGTCCAGGTCCCTCTGGATGGCTTCCCTTCCTTTCAATGTACTGACCGCACCGCTCAGCTTGGTGTCATCCGCAAACTTGCTGAGGGTGTACTCGGTGCCATCGTCTGTGCTGTTGATGAAGAAGTTTTGAAGAGCACCAGTCCCAAAACCGACCCCTGAGGGCCATCTTGTGACCAGCCTCCTGACACTGAACCATTAACCACAACCCTTTGACAACCCTTCCGTCCTTAATGTCCTCATTGTTGGAAGTCAGTAACTTGTAATACCCTAAGGGTCAGTCCTCAGGCTAGCATCTTTCAACATCTTCACTCATGACCTACATGATAGAAAAGTTCCCATCAGTTTCAGAGATGATACTGAAATTAATACAAGTGCCTGATAAACCAGAGGGGTGTGCTGCCAATTTGAGGGCTGTCATCAGTTTAGAGAAATGGGCCAATAACAATCTTATATAGCTTAAAAGGAATAACCCCAGGCACCACTAATGGCTGGAAGATAGATAGACAAAAAGCCCTTATTTCACATCAGAAATGCATCCAAAGAGCAAAGAACAGCTAACAGCCTCAGGGGTTGCATAAGACAGTAGAATTTTCCAGCTGATCAAGAGAGGTGATGATTCCACTCTGCCTAGCACTAGTGAAGCTACATCTGGAGTGCTGTGTCCAGATCTGGGCTCCCCAGTATGAGAGAGACGTGGAGCGACTATGAGAGAGTCCAGCAAAGGACCATAAATATTACTAAGTACAAGTACTTGATTATGGAGGTGGCAGTAAAGCTTTAACCAGTGATTCCTAGTAATAGAATAAAACAATACACAGAAAATTCCATTTAAACATAAAAAAGGTTCTGTTTTTTAACTGTGAGGATGGGTGAATATGAGAATAAGTTGCCCAGGAAGATTGTGGAGTTTCCATTCAGCAGTGATTTGATTAGGTGATATTCAGATGTGTCTTCCAACTTAAGCTCCAGTACTCTGTGATATGCGTGATGCTTTCCATTATTAACTAAACTAAACTATTAACTAAACCAACCATTCTGAAAAATTTATTTGTCCATGAAATTAAAGACCACATGAAAAGTATGTCAAAATACTCAAAAATAAATACTTGCTGAGATTCTTCTAACTTTTGACTGGGTTAGCAGGTATTTTGTTAACTCCTTTATGCTGTTCTTTTCAAATATAAGGCCCATTTACTTATTGCAATCTGCCACTAGGCCATATACTCCTAAAAATTACTTTTATAGATAGTATTCCAATTTAGCAGTTATCAAATGTCATACATTTCATTTATACAAGGGGAATCATAAAGGTTCTGCACCGATCTGTAAGTGAGTGCAATTTTCCATTGCTACACAGTCCCTCTTAAAGTAAGGCTGATCAATACTTGTTCAGAGTCTTTTTTTCCTTTTTCAGAATCAGCGCATTTGTTACTGCATTGTCATTCAGGTTCAATCTTTTAATATAACCTAACCTTTCAAAGGTCTCTGAATCAACCCATTCAGTTGAAGTTCAAAGTATCTTATTGTCATGTATTGTTGAGTTGAATTGATTTTCGCTGTGTAATGTTTGCAAGCATCAGAACAGCACCTGAACTTTCTGTAATAAAAGAGGGTTGTTAAATGAAGGGTTATTCCATGGCACACAAGGAACTTCAAGTTCTAAAACATATATGTTACTGTTATTTATCCAAAATGGATAAATAGCACTTATCCAGTCTCTTAGCTTAAGCCTTTAATTTCAGTTTCACACAGATTATGGCAGGACACAAAAGTTGTTTGAATTCAATGGGAAGATGTATACTGATTAAGATAGATTATGATTTAAAATGCAAAAGATCCATTCTAAATAGTAAGGAATACCCCAAATCCTTGGGGTATTTTGCTTGTTTGTTCATGTAGGATTTGTATGGGATTTTTTTAGTTTGTTTGTTTGTCCTCCAGATTGCAAGAGCGACTGTATCAAACAAATAATTTAAAATAAATAATAATGCAATTCCAAAAATGGATAAATATGAATTGTTTCAAAGGTTTAACTATCACTAGAAGCAGAACCAGGTTATTTTTCTGTAATGCTGGCTTGTAAATTGAAATAAATTCCAACACACTAGGTAAGAGTCTTTCAAAACCACAGTCACATGCAGAGCAGTTCCTCTAATGATAACTGCAACATAAAAAAGTGTGTGAGATATTTATTTGTGTTAGTTTCAAGCTTTGAAATATAGAAGTTAGATGAGGCTTGATTTTTTCTTTTGTCTTCTTTAAACTGATTTTTTTCCTCTTTCCATCTTTTTTCCTTGTATGTTGTGGTTCACAATGTGGATAGTCCAAGAATGTTCACTGTATATCTCTGAAAGGCACAGGGTTGACTTTTCTATACATTTCCTTTTGCAGACCAGACCTTATCAGAATGTGCTCAGCCCTTAAACCATCTGTTCAATTACAGAAAAACAGGGCATAAGGACAGGTGAAGGTGAGACTTGGATGGAGACCTGGACACAGTTTCTCTTGCAATCAGTGGAATGAAAATTGGTTTAGTGATATCACCAGAGGAAGGCTGCTTACCTCTCAAATTGTTACACCATAATTGTATATATGGATGCAGACATGGACAAAATAAACTGAAATTAAATGGGAACATAAGTGGGAGCTTTTTTAAACTTTTTTAAAAGCTTTTTTAAAAAGCTTTTTTGTTGTTGCTGTTTGTTTTGTGTTTTGGTGTTGTTGTTTGATGGTGTTTTCTTTGTTTTGATTTTTGTTTGTTTTGTTCAGCAAATGTAGCCCAGCATTCTGTCTGTTACCACTGTAGACTACCTTGCAGAAAGCTGATAGCAGTTTAGATGTAAAGATTTTATTGAAATCTGTTCGTACAAATGTATAATAAAAAAGCTGGAAAAAATAATATTTTGCCATTGTAAATGTCAAGTTCTTGCTTCTCCTTTTTTGTTTTTGGTTGTTTTTTAGCTTTTTTAGCCACTTTTGATATAACCAACATAGATGCCATATGACTAAACATTCAAGCTTCAAGCTTATCAATTACTTTCAACAAAATGTTCATTTTGTTACAGTATTTTTTTTGCCAAATGCATTAGCTTTGCTCTTAAAGGCTACAGAAAACAAATCTTAGATTGGTTAAGTAAGTGCAATACAGTTTTTTTGGCATATTATGTACATATCAACTGGGGATCACATCTTATTTCTTAATTGCTAACTGAAAGGAAAACCAAGTACAAGCCTTACAAAAGCACACAAAACTTTCTGTAATAACACATATTCAAAATTAGCAAATTAACCAGATTTTCTGTTGAAGAATACAAGGATCAGTCAGAATTTGGTATCTTGAACAAAGCTTGTCATTCTCCTTCTGAAATGGCTTCCAAAACAATTTCCCTGTTTACAGCTATGTTATGTTATCAAGACCATCTAAGTATTAATTATGTAGCCATTAAATAGGATGGAATTCATTATATCTATTGCTATATCACAGTGATTATTCAAAAAAGCTATCCAAGTGGCAATTTCACACTTGGAGGCTAATGCACAGAATTAAGGGGATAAGAAACACACATTACCTAGTTTTCATATAAAAAATCACTGCATCTGTACTCAGTGTCACACTTCAAAAGTAAACTGCCTGTATTTATTCTGTTTTTAAATCTTTGACGGATGGAGTTCTTCTCAGGAAAAATAAATAAGCAAATAAAGCAAACGCTGAGGAAGGGAGAGCTTTTCATTAAACAGATTGTTTCATTTTGAATCAGTGTCAGTGGTATTTTCAGAGTGTTATTTCTCTTCTGTTACGACCTATAAGCATGCAAAATATTTTCAGATAACATGCATATTAAAAGGGCACCCAGTATCTCTTAAAAAACATACTTCAGCCAAAATATTTTCATTACTCTCTTTCAAAACCTGCATACGCTAATGTGGTGACAATTGCAGTTTCTCTATCAACGCTAACTTTTAACATGAGAATAGTATTATTCAAATAATAATTATATACTACAAACACTACTAAACTGTAATACCATCATCAGAGAGATGTGATGCTAGTCTACAAGATTTTTTTAAATAACTATTCACAGTTTCAGAGATTTAAAATTAATTATTATCAGAATTATTGTCAAAGATTTTGAAAGATTTGGTTCAGTGCATACAACAGTTCTGTTTTGAATTACGTCTGAATTAAGCTACCAAATGTGAAGTGCCAAGTGGGGTATGGTGAGGCTTAAAGAAATGATAGTCATAACTTCTGAGAAGGAAGAGAAACAGTTTAGCTTTGAAACTACAACATCAGTTTGAAGTAAACACATACATATATATATTTAAATTAGCTATTTTCCATATTACGTCACAGTAAAGAAAACGAAAATAGAACCACAGAACTCTGTAAGACTGTCTTTCAATTCAGCCTTTAGTCTAAAAGTGTGTTAAAAAGCATACTGAATTTCAGTGATTTGTGGATTATCAAACACTCTCTGGCAGGTTCTACCAGCCCCTCAGACAGATTGTATATTATGTAACTTGTGGTCAACTGTTCAATAAAAAAGAAAGGGCACACTGAAAAAAGGAACAAAGAAAGTCAAAGGATTTTTAAAAGGACAAGGCCAAATAATAATAATAGTAATAATAATAATAAAAGGTTGACACTAGACATGGGAAGAAGAACAAAAGGTTTGCCTACCCAGCACATCTATACATGCAAAGATGACTTTCAATCTTCACAGTCAGATACGTTTAATTCATTTTACATTTGTTATTCTATTGGCAACCAAGCTCCTACACCATGAGTTTGTCAGTATTGAATTGCATTGGCTTCATGTCAGAAAAATATATATAAAAGCTTTCCACTATTTTTTTGTTGTCATTGTTTGACACAGTTCTGACCCTTGGAGTCTTGAGTGTGCATGGAATACGGGAACAAGTCTGTGTATTTTAAAGCTTTGTCAAAGTGAGGAACGTTGCCTTTGAACTTATTAAGGAGTGATTTATTCAGGGAATTGAAGGAAAGTAGGTTTGTTGGATTTTTTTTTCTTTTTTCTTTCTACTTTCCTGTACAACTTCATAATTTCCAGACTTTCTGCAACAAATAATGCACTGCCTATAAAGTGGATATCCTAACTTTCTAAAAGGATCTTTTTTCTCAGAAAATTATATCTACACAGAGTGACACTTTTAAACATTACCATGTTATTGAGATTTGATGGAAAATGCTTTTTTCCTGGATTTGAAAAAAAAAAAACCAGCAGATATATATATATTTCCAAAGACTTCAGTGTCAGCAGCCATCACGTGCTATGAACACATTTGATAACAGGTCTAATACTAACCTTATCCATTATTAAGAACTAAAAGAAAATGGGTAAAATCCTTCCCTCACTGTTGTCAAGATTAATGTGATTAATGACATTTGCAGGCTTTTCATGATATTTTTTTCACAGAAGACTTTGACACTGTTTTTTTTTTTTTGAGTTTTTTTTTTTTTTGGTTTTTGTTTGTCTTGTTTTGCTTACGTGCAGAGCAAGGATTGTGTTTCAGATTAAGTTTATGAATTATGTAAGTATATAGAATATAACAAAAAGAAAATAATAAGAGAATGGGCTATAATATAACCTCAGTCAAACCTATCCAACACTCAGGAACCAAAGTAAATTATCTTACATTAAGTTACTCTGATTATCCTGTATTGGAGCTAAATCAAGTATCTCCATGGGTCACCGCAGACTCACTGCAGAAAAAATGTCAAAGAGCTCCAGACAGCATTTGATATCAAGTAGCATGATTCCAGATATGTTGCAGTAACCTTCATATAAAAACCTGATGATGTGCAAAAGCTGCAGAGAGTTGAGAAAACAGGATGGCAACCACTAATAATTCCAGCATCAGGATTAGCAAGTTTACAGGGACTAGCACAGAAGTTGGCTCTTTCTGTGCAAATCAGTCCTGCAATTGGGAACTGTGAGTTGATGCACTATCAAACAGAAATACCACACTCCTCAAAGAATTGCATTACAGCAGAGGAAAAAAACGGTCTTAAAAGAGATTCCTCTAACCTTCACTAAACAGCCCAGGTATTGTGGGTGCTCTGACACTATAAGCAGGCCATTCAATAAATAAGAGCACAACATTTCTTTTCATGAAGAGTTGGATCCTTTCCATCAGAATATTTCCAGACAGATCTTTTTCTGTATGTTTCCTGAACGTGGACTTCTTTTATTTCACAATGATGATATTTTCCTATCTGAATGCATGAAGAATAGAAATATTGATTTTTTCAGCCATAAGTTTTCATAACATGCCCACATTCAATATGCTCGACCCGGATTTCCTCACAACTCTGATACAAACATTAAAAATGTTTCACTGTTTTTAAGAAAAATGCAAATAATTGATGATGCCTGTATTTGGCTGTTCACTGAATGTATTGTAATGATGTACAGTAATTATTTAGTAATGAGCTCAGTAGATGTATTTATGTAAGTATATCCATAATTAGAACGAGCACATGCACAATATACAAATATAAATGAAACAAAACAAAACAAAACAAAACAAACAAACAAAAAAAAGTAAAGGAAGTTCTTTACAGAGAGAGTGGTGAGGTGCTGGAACAGCTGCCCAGAGAGGCTGTGGATGCCCCATCCATCCCTGGAGGTGTTCAAGACCAGGTTGGATGGGGCCCTGGGCAGCCTGGGCTGGTATGAAATGTGGAGGTTGGTGGCCCTGCATGTGGCAGGGGTTGGAGATTCTTGATCCTTGAGGTCCTTTCCAACCCTGGCCATTCTGTGATTCTGTGATTCTGTGAATTATTTGCATTGGTAAATATACTTCTTTTGCATGGGAGACTTCAAGACCACGCCTTCAAAAGCAGTTACGCATTTATCTCTGAAAAAATTCCACTCTGATTTCAGATTGGTCTTTCACAGTGGAGACTGGAAATGTAGAAAATTTCTTTGCACCATATGGATGGGGCTAAAAAGATGCAAGGGAATATTTACTTCTCTAGTAAATAAATCGCTTTTTTAGATTAAAACTCCTATATGAAACACAGGATTTCTTTATTTTCCCATGAGAAAATTGATATAGTTGATATACAAGTAACAAGTTTATGATTCATGCTACAAGTGACATTTTCTAGAAAATCCTGTCATAAGTACTAAAAATACTTTGCCATCTGTCTCTTTACTCATTGGTTTTTCTATCTGGATTCATGCTATTTATTTGCTGAAGAAAGAGAAAATAAGCATGAAAAATGCAGATATCCTCATTCTAGCAAGCACTTTCCACCTGGTGTCTCCTGTCCTCTGAGTAAGCTTCTCTTGAGTGAAATCACATGATTTGATTCTGTGTATTATCACTAATGACACCGACTAAATATAGCTCAAGCACCAGATTGCTTCTCATTGTCATTGTCATTTTCTTTTTGTTCACTCTGAGCTTACATTAAAACGAACAAACAAAAACTACTTCTAGTACTAAAAAATCCTGTTTTTTTCCTCCTTTTTTTAATTTATCCTTCTCACATAGACATAAAACAGTCAACTTACTTGGCCTTCTTTCTTCATAGATTCCTTAATATTATCCACATTTAGATCACTGCAAGTTCTTACCGTAAAAACAGATAAAACAGATACTAAGTTGATCAAGCAACCAATTATTTGAAAAATGTAGAAGATATTATGTATTTGTACAAGTAGCTTAAGAAAATACAGGAATCCAACAATAAATTGATAGACTTTTAGGTGAAAAAAATAAAGGTAACATTCCACTTCTGGCAAGAACTTTCGTATTTTATAAATGTTAAAATTGAATGCAGTGTACTCTACACCAGAAAGCCTGGTGCCAGAAAGAAAGAAAGAAAGAAAGAAAGAAAGAAAGAAAGAAAGAAAGAAAGAAAGAAAGAAAGAAAGAAAGAAAGAAAGAAAGAAAGAAAGAAAGAAAGAAAGAAAGAAAGAAAGAAAAGTACAAACAACCTGCTCAGGAATAGTTCAACTGAAAATCATGGATTTGTTGAGCTTTTTGTTATACTTGGTTAGATAATCTTTTTGTTAATAGTGAAGGCATGATAAAAATCTCTGAGAGTACTTCCTTCAGCTTCATTGCGGTTTTTAAGCTCACCTATGCACAACCACAAAAGCAACAGTAGTTCAAGACCTGAAACTATTCTTTAATTATTACATTCTTTGGCAGTGCAAAAGAGACATTATAGATAGTGAGATACGTAAAAATACATATAAAAATAATAAAAATCAGCATAATAAATTAAAAATAATAAAAATACAAATACAAATGTATGTATGCATATTCACACACATGTATGCATATATATATATGAGTTGTGAGGAAATTAGGTCATTTTTGCATCAGAACAGAGATTATTTTTGAGGTAGATACAGAGAGTTTGACAATTCTTAACTACAATATTCACAAATATCTGCCTACTTAAATTAAACTCGATAGAAACCCAGTTCAGACATCACTTCAGCATTCCTGACTTATCTGTCAGCAGCATAACAAAGTTAGCTTTCCTGTTGACTAACATATGCCTTCCTCGAATTCTTTAGTCTTTTCATCAGTCTGCACCGAGTCAACAAATCACTCAATATTTTAATATACCCTCCATATGAGGGTACAGTTCAACAGCTATTTGGGTAATGAAATCATGAAAGTAGGCAGATGCAGCCAGTACAGAAATAAAGAGAAGAAAAAAGAAAAAAGAAAAAAAGAAGAAAAAAGGAAAAAGAAAAGAGAAAAAAGGAAAAAGAAAAAAGAAAAAAGAAAAAAAGAAAAAAAAAAAGAGAAAAAGAAAAGAGAAAAGAGAAAAGAGAAAAAAGAAAAAAGAAAAAAGAAAAAAAAAGGTTCTTTAAAACATATGATTTGAAATAGATATTCTTTTTCATTTCCATTTAAGAAAGGTTGAATAGAATGCTTATCCTTTACAACGAACTGTCCAAAACAAATCACAATTTATACTGTGCCCAAAAAACCTTAACAAGGCGTTGTCAGAATTTGATATAAATTTCAAGTCTGCGATTGGCCAGAATCACAAGTGAAACAAAACTCCAAAATCTTGGTCTGGCAGGAAACCGTCTGGTAAGCTTTGAAGCACAGGAGTACAAGCATGCCATAAATACGATGATTTGCTCTGATAAGCAATAGATTTGAGAATCATCAGAGCACTTGCAAAAGTGATGAGCATGCAGTGATTGATGAGGATGTGTACTTAAAGTGTGCTAATGAACAATAATCCATCAGTGTAAACATATAATTTTGCAGTAATTACTTGTACATTAACATTTGATTTCATATCTTGTCAACCTCAAGAGGAAACATATAGCTGAAGAGAATTGCATTTGGATGACTTCTCAGTGGAAAAAATATCTTAAGTATTAAAAGAGCATAACAGGATGCATTATTTCCCCCTTTTCACGCAGAATCACAAAATTGTAGGTGTTGTCCACTGATCACCTAGACCAATCCCCTGCTAAGTCAGGTTCGCTACAGTGGGTTGCTCAGGAAAACATCCAGATGGGTCTTGAATAGATACAGAGAAGGGGATTCCGCAACATCTGTGGGCAACCTGTTCCTGTGCTCTGTCACTCGCAGTAAAAAAGTTCTTCCGCATGAAAAACGCACTCTCCAACTTAGTAGGAGCTGTTCTGCTGAAGTCTGAGGTAGTAGATTGCATTATTGGTGGGAGAGCTTGAACTGTGTCTGACTTCTGCATAATTGCTGAACTTTTTTTCTCTTTTGCTAAGGAAAAAAGTTCAGCAATAGTGTTCAGTTTAACCTCTGAAAACGCTAAGTCCTTAATAGTATCTGCAAAGCAAAAGAGACAGAAGACAAAAAGGCCATCTAAAGCTTGTACATGCTGAAAATATGAAGATGGATTTTTACTCTAAAACTCTTAATTCCTGAGAAATAATAATAGAAGTAACTAAATAGAAGGGATTACAGATGCTGATAATTGGCTTCTGTGAGAGCACATCACGAATACTGTAAAAAAGATATGAAAAACCAAATATGGGGCAAAATCCTCCTGTGCATTTCATGGAAAGAAAAAAAAAAAAGGCACAAAAATAGAGCATATCTTCAGATACAGCCCCAACACCAATGAGAGGGGAAGAAACATTTCCCTTAACCTGAATGATTTGAATGGTATGAATTAACAGTTACAGGCTGAATATTTAAACAATATAATTGACGATATTATTGCCAAATTCACCATCATTAATTACTGAGCATAAATTTTACAAATTGCATTACATGTACTTTTTACTTGCCTATATTTGTTTAATGTTATGGAGAACATTTCTCAAGACTAATTTATTTAGAAGGCAGTTATTAAATATACTTCTGCAGTGCTATCAGATGAAGAATCAGTAACTAAGGGTTATAATTAATGTTAATAAGGCTTTGTAAAAGTATTTTTCTAAGTATGAAATTACAGTGATACAATTTCTTTTCCTTTTTTAAGCAAAAAGCTTTAGAAAAAAAAGTGGAAAAAAAGAAAAAGGAAAAAAGAAAAAGAAGAAAACCATGGATGTAACAAGTGTATAGAGCATATACTGTATATAGTGTATACTGTTTACAAGGGTGGATAGAGATAGGATAAGGGGGAATGGTCTTAAACTGAGACAGGGGAGATTTATGTTTGGATATTAGGAGGAAGTTTTTCACCCAGAGGTTGGTGGCACCCTGAAACAGGTTGCCCAAGGAGGTTGTGGATGCCCCATCCCTGCAGGCATTCAAGGAGAGGCTGGATGTGGCTCTGGGCAGCCTGGTCTGCTGGTTGGTACCCTACACATAGCAGGGGGGTTGAAACTAGATGAGCATTGTGGTCCTTTTCAATCCAGGCCATTCTATGATTGTGTGATTCTATGATTCTATAGAATATTGTTTTTTCTGAATATTGGAATAGCTTTGCAAATATTACTGCATTTCATAGAATCCCAAATTTTAGAGCCAAATATTAACTTGCATCATATATGGTTCCTTGAACAAGGAACATTAGTCACAATTTTACCGGTTGTGGATGATGTATATTCCTACAAACTAGTTATAAGATATTTGGATTAAATATTCCATATAGCCAGAAAATCATTTCCTGGAGTGGATTTCAAAGAAACATGGTTAAAAATGTGATACATGGTCTATCAGTTTGTTGAATTTGTCTTTCATGGTACATTTCCCAAGATCTATGAAACACCTTCTTTGCTAGCGCAAAATACAAGAAAAAAAAGTTTGACAGGAGAGGGAAAGACGACAAAGGAAACAATAACTAGAAGTGATTTCTTACTCTTCAATGTGCAGTACTCTAAAGAAGAGAAAATTATTAGGTTTCCTGGTTAGCTCCAGGAATGTCTAGGAAAAAAGATGTCCAATATTAATCAGTATTTCACTGCTCTGTTTTTAATGTTTTTTTAATGTGTGAAAGGATTTTTTTTAGTAATTTCAAAGAAATAAGATTATCATTGAATGTAATGCATATCAAAAAGTTGATTATGTATTAAAATTAATTTGACATAACGATACTGTTAAGTAAACTGAAAAAGAGCTTCTAAACCCCAAGGAATAATAACTGAACTTTGAACCTGAGACTATTCTTAAGTAGGCAGCAGTTTCATTAGAAAAATTTATAATACTTAAAAACATTTTTAACATTTCCATTGACACTCTTAGGAGAAAAAAGAAAAATAATACTAATCAAGCTGACTGAGAACACTGCAAAAGAAAGAGTCCTGAACCCACATATGAACCAAAGAAGTTACAGGAATGGTAAGAAATAGTACCAAAGTAGCATATGGAACAAGGTTAAATGAACAGATAATAATTTATTGATGTCAAAGCTTAGAGAAGAAAGATCATGATGAGGAATGTATTGTAAGAGTAAATAATTGGTCTCCGGAGATGGTAGGTTCTTATATAATGGTGGATCAATAAGGACTGCTCTGAACATAGTGCATCGTCAGTAAGTTGGCACATGAGAGCTGGCAGCAGAGGGGAGGTGCAGAAAGGCATGTGATATTTCCTTAATTAATCTGTAATCTGTGTATCTGGCATTGCTGCCCAGAGTGTCCAAGGTGAAGTGGCTGACAGCTGGTGACACATGGCCAATTACGCTTTTGAGACGGCGACATTACTCTGTGGCTGTCAAATGAGAAAATGAAAGCAAGGGATCTTGTTACAATGAATCTCTACAGAAGAAGGGATCAGAGGACTGGGGGTGATGGAGTTGGACGCCGCTACAACTTGCGCCCCAGGAAGCGCTGCCGATGGCAGCAGTAGTGTCGGAGATAGTGTAGAGTCGTAGTTTAGAAAATAAACCTTTAAAATGCTTCTCCCTTGTCCCGTCCTGTTTCTTCGGTCTGACCGAAGGCTACTCTTGCTACGCCCAAGAGGGGGGGGGTGCCTTCAGGGAGCCTTCCATGAGTTTCCCCCATCCCCGCCCCGTGGGTTTTGGCAAAGGTGCCAAACGCGAAGCAGGCACTGTGCAAAGCAAGCCTGATGCACGGAGTGATGGGAGCACGGGGCGTGCAGGTGTGCAGCTGGAGCAGCGCAAAGTGCCTGGTCCCTGTGCCTGCCTCTCCTCTGGGGGTGGGTGGCTGGGTGGGTGGGTGCCCCGGTGGCCCAGGGCCAGGAGGTGTGCCGTCCTCGCTGTGCACTTCCTTCTGGCCCGCGTGTACTTGGAGGAAGTATGGCAGCTTCAAGCGGTTCAGTTTCTAGGAGGGCTTCTAGGATGTGGCTCCTGGGCCAATCAGCAGGCTCCTTGGGTTACGCTTGAGGTAGCCCTTATCTTTCCCATTCTTCGTGCTCAACTACTTTCTGCCCTTTTAGGAATAAAGCCAATTAGCCCTTTATTCACTGGTGTAACTGGTATGTGCCCCTGTACCAAAGTAAGCGTGGATGCAGGCTCCTTTGATGACCCCCTCTAGCTGGAGAGAACCCACCTCATCAGAGGGAATGCTTTAGACAGCACACATGGCCTTGTGTTACATCGCTGCTACTTGTGGCTTGGTTCACCTGCAGACCCGGTGATGAAGTGCACGTTGCGTGCATTGGACTCACTTCCAATTGTGTCAGAGAAAGCGGAGCTGCAAGGGGCTGGTATTTGTCTGTGCTAACAGGAGGCTCACGTGCAGAACGTGTTGGAGTGCAATCATTTGTGCTATAGCAAATGCCTGCCTTCCTGGGACAAGGAGTTGGAGCGCAGCGCAGCTTAGTCTGTTTGTCACAGAAGGCGTGTGAGGAGGTTGTGTTGAAGTCTGCCACTGTTTCCTTTGCTTACAGAGGAGGGACTCAAACACTTGCGGAGGAGCTTTAAAGAGATACTCTGTCTTCAGTAGAGGAAAAAAAGAGGTGTGTAGTAGGTGATCAGGCGCTGGTGGACTTGGAGCTTGAAAAGAACGCAAACTTTTTCATCAAGACATCAGGAGAAGGGGGCAAATGTTACCAAGTATTTCCCAAACTCTCGAAAGTGTTTTCTCTTTGCAGAGTGGGGGGAGGGGGGACGGCCGTGTAACTTGGGAGCTCTGCAAAGGGAACAAAAGATTGCCGCTCAGAAAACGCCCTCTCCTGTTGCCTGTGCTGCTGGTTTGATGGGGAAAAGCAGGCTCGTGCATTCCCTATTGCATTGGTACATATTCACTGCCAAGGGGTGCAGAGAAATACAGCACTTACAAGCTAGATATCATCCATGTCATTTATTGCTTGCTGTGCTTCCACGTGAGGGAACCTTTGACTCTCTACCTCTTTGAAGGGTTTCTCACTCAATCAGCGCCTAGATATGAGAATTCCTCAGAGGAGCTCTTCTTTCCTCTGATGATCTTTCTGTTGGCCACCTGCTCTTCATGATGTGCTATTGTAAAAACTGGGCAATTTAGAGGGAAGGGAAGGACCTTGGATTACGGGACGGTTGGAGAAATCAGAGAAGTGTGTTCACCATGTGCTAGGCACCATCTTGGCTTGCTCTGAACCACGGAGTGACCAGTACAAGACAAGACTGTGGTGTCTAAGCATGACTCCTCTTGAATTTTCCCTAAGAGGGGAACACAGGACAGGAGAAGTACGAATGAATCTCTACAGAAGAAGGGATCGGAGGAATTCCTTCGTCTTTATCACATGTAAGCCATATTCCTCACATTTGCTTCCTATAGTCAAACACAGAAAACACCTGTTAGGCCATACACAGATATCTCCATGGCTGCATATGCATGTATGTCTGCCTACGTATTTATATAATACATATATATATAAAGCCAGTGAGGGCATTATTAAAGGAATACTCCTCGGGGAGGAAAATGCAGGTATCTTTTTATGTGTTGGTTTGGGGAGCATAAATATCTGGGATCCTATTTCCTTCATTAACGTGAATCTGGCTGCCCCATTTTGCCAGCAAACGTTCTGTGCTCTGTGATGCGACTGTGACGCTGTGGAACGTCTCCATGGAGACGTTTGTGAAGGCCCCACTGCACGCAGCACGGGTGCCATTGCGCTTCCGGCTGCTGGTGGGAGGACTTGCCTTGTTGGCTGTGCGCTTCCTGCTGCTGGTGGGAGGACTTGCCTTGTTGGCTGTGCGCTTCCTGCTGCTGGTGGGAGGACAAGCCTTGTTGGCTGTGCGCTTCCTGCTGCTGGTGGGAGGACAAGCCTTGTTGGCTGTGCGCTTCCTGCTGCTGGTAGGAGGACAAGCCTTGTTGGCTGTGCGCTTCCTGCTGCTGGTGGGAGGACAAGCCTTGTTGGCTGTGCGCTTCCTGCTGCTGGTGGGAGGACTTGCCTTGTTGGCTGTGCGCTTCCTGCTGCTGGTGGGAGGACAAGCCTTGTTGGCTGTGCGCTTCCTGCTGCTGGTGGGAGGACAAGCCTTGTTGGCTGCGCGAGCGGTTGTGGACAGGAATTTCTGCCCAGGTGACAAATTCCGACTTCCAATGGAGACACCTTCCTCAGAAACATCGGGTGTCTCTGTTCCAAGCACCGAGGCGGCAGTCTCGGCATCTGCTGCCCGCCGACTCGGTGCTAAAAGAGCAGCTGCGCATGCTGCCCTTGGACCTCTCCAGGAGGAGAAGGCTTCCCCATTTTCTCCCGGGGAAGTCAGTGCCAAAAGACGATGCCGCCGTCTCTCTGAGCAATGCTGCGGCTATGACAGTGACGTGACAGCGTGCTCCTTTCTCAACACCCTCTGGAAAGTTGTTGAAAGTGTTGGCTTCCAGTCCATTCGGTGGGGCGATGAGGGAGACTTCATTGTGATTGAGGAGGCGTTCTTCAGAGCGGAAGTACTGGCCAGAGGAGGAACTCTCCAAGTCTTTGATGTTGGCAACATGAAAGATTTTGTCCGTCGCCTTCATCAGCATGGCTTCTACATCACGGACGCGGATTTGCCAACGTCTGCCCCATGTGCTCAGTTCCTAGCACAGGGAGCATCAATTTCCACTCCGAGCCAGGTACGTAGTCCCTCTAGCTGTGAGATGGCTCTCGGCACAGCGGCATTGGTGGCCAGTCAGTGCAAAGTGAGGTGGCTGACAGCTGGTGACACTTGGCTACTTGTGCTTCTGAGAACCCTCCATTACTCTGCGGCTGGCAAATGAGAGAAATGCAAGCAGGGGTGGTTGTTACAAGGGCTGCTCTGCACGTAGTGCCTCCTCGTTTATGTTGGCCCACGAGAGGTGGCAGCACAGGGGCAGTGTGACAGAATGGCACGGGACGTGGCTGTGCGTATGAAACAAAGGTGTGCAACTGAATTCTTTCGTGTGGAAACGGCCCCTGAGAGTCCGCTCCGACGGTCTCTTGAGATTCCAATTCCTATGTCTTGTATCTTTGTTTTCCCAGTCTTGAAATGGTGGTGACTAACTCTTCCTCTTTGCATTTTGCAGTTACTCTGCTACTATCATCCCTATTTCCAGAGAGATCGTCTCCAGTGCCAAAGAAGATTCAAGCGGAGTCTTGGAGCTAGGAGGAGACCAGCTTCCTCCTTGCAGGCCTTCCAGTGGGGTTGGCAGGAGGGCCAGCAGAGCAGAAGCCTGCAGCCAGAGATGCAGTCAGGCGCTGCTGCACGGGCGGGCAGTCAGCTCCCTGTCGGCAGCTGCAATGCTGCTCCTGCTGCTGCTGCTGCTGCTGCTGCACATCACAGCAGACGTCCAGCACCAAGCGGTCCTTTTCCACCGGGGCTGAGACCCGATAGCGGAGCTGGGGGTGATGGAGTTGGACGCCGCTACAACTTGCGCCCCAGGAAGCGCTGCCGATGGCAGCAGTAGTGTAGGAGATAGTGTAGAGCCGTAGTTTAGAAAATAAACCTTTAAAATGCTTCTCCCTTGTCCCGTCCTGTTTCTTCGGTCTGACCGAAGGCTACTCTTGCTACGCCCAAGAGGGGGGGGGTGCCTTCAGGGAGCCTTCCATGAGTTTCCCCCATCCCCGCCCCGTGGGTTTTGGCAAAGGTGCCAAACGCGAAGCAGGCACTGTGCAAAGCAAGCCTGATGCACGGAGTGATGGGAGCACGGGGCGTGCAGGTGTGCAGCTGGAGCAGCGCAAAGTGCCTGGTCCCTGTGCCTGCCTCTCCTCTGGGGGTGGGTGGCTGGGTGGGTGGGTGCCCCGGTGGCCCAGGGCCAGGAGGTGTGCCGTCCTCGCTGTGCACTTCCTTCTGGCCCGCGTGTACTTGGAGGAAGTATGGCAGCTTCAAGCGGTTCAGTTTCTAGGAGGGCTTCTAGGATGTGGCTCCTGGGCCAATCAGCAGGCTCCTTGGGTTACGCTTGAGGTAGCCCTTATCTTTCCCATTCTTCGTGCTCAACTACTTTCTGCCCTTTTAGGAATAAAGCCAATTAGCCCTTTATTCACTGGTGTAACTGGTATGTGCCCCTGTACCAAAGTAAGCGTGGATGCAGGCTCCTTTGATGACCCCCTCTAGCTGGAGAGAACCCACCTCATCAGAGGGAATGCTTTAGACAGCATACATGGCCTTGTGTTACATCGCTGCTACTTGTGGCTTGGTTCACCTGCAGACCCGGTGATGAAGTGCACGTTGCGTGCATTGGACTCACTTCCAATTGTGTCAGAGAAAGCGGAGCTGCAAGGGGCTGGTATTTGTCTGTGCTAACAGGAGGCTCACGTGCAGAACGTGTTGGAGTGCAATCATTTGTGCTATAGCAAATGCCTGCCTTCCTGGGACAAGGAGTTGGAGCGCAGCGCAGCTTAGTCTGTTTGTCACAGAAGGCGTGTGAGGAGGTTGTGTTGAAGTCTGCCACTGTTTCCTTTGCTTACAGAGGAGGGACTCAAACACTTGCGGAGGAGCTTTAAAGAGATACTCTGTCTTCAGTAGAGGAAAAAAAGAGGTGTGTAGTAGGTGATCAGGCGCTGGTGGACTTGGAGCTTGAAAAGAACGCAAACTTTTTCATCAAGACATCAGGAGAAGGGGGCAAATGTTACCAAGTATTTCCCAAACTCTCGAAAGTGTTTTCTCTTTGCAGAGTGGGGGGAGGGGGGACGGCCGTGTAACTTGGGAGCTCTGCAAAGGGAACAAAAGATTGCCGCTCAGAAAACGCCCTCTCCTGTTGCCTGTGCTGCTGGTTTGATGGGGAAAAGCAGGCTCGTGCATTCCCTATTGCATTGGTACATATTCACTGCCAAGGGGTGCAGAGAAATACAGCACTTACAAGCTAGATATCATCCATGTCATTTATTGCTTGCTGTGCTTCCACGTGAGGGAACCTTTGACTCTCTACCTCTTTGAAGGGTTTCTCACTCAATCAGCGCCTAGATATGAGAATTCCTCAGAGGAGCTCTTCTTTCCTCTGATGATCTTTCTGTTGGCCACCTGCTCTTCATGATGTGCTATTGTAAAAACTGGGCAATTTAGAGGGAAGGGAAGGACCTTGGATTACGGGACGGTTGGAGAAATCAGAGAAGTGTGTTCACCATGTGCTAGGCACCATCTTGGCTTGCTCTGAACCACGGAGTGACCAGTACAAGACAAGACTGTGGTGTCTAAGCATGACTCCTCTTGAATTTTCCCTAAGAGGGGAACACAGGACAGGAGAAGTACGAATGAATCTCTACAGAAGAAGGGATCGGAGGAATTCCTTCGTCTTTATCACATGTAAGCCATATTCCTCACATTTGCTTCCTATAGTCAAACACAGAAAACACCTGTTAGGCCATACACAGATATCTCCATGGCTGCATATGCATGTATGTCTGCCTACGTATTTATATAATACATATATATATAAAGCCAGTGAGGGCATTATTAAAGGAATACTCCTCGGGGAGGAAAATGCAGGTATCTTTTTATGTGTTGGTTTGGGGAGCATAAATATCTGGGATCCTATTTCCTTCATTAACGTGAATCTGGCTGCCCCATTTTGCCAGCAAACGTTCTGTGCTCTGTGATGCGACTGTGACGCTGTGGAACGTCTCCATGGAGACGTTTGTGAAGGCCCCACTGCACGCAGCACGGGTGCCATTGCGCTTCCGGCTGCTGGTGGGAGGACTTGCCTTGTTGGCTGTGCGCTTCCTGCTGCTGGTGGGAGGACTTGCCTTGTTGGCTGTGCGCTTCCTGCTGCTGGTGGGAGGACAAGCCTTGTTGGCTGTGCGCTTCCTGCTGCTGGTAGGAGGACAAGCCTTGTTGGCTGTGCGCTTCCTGCTGCTGGTGGGAGGACAAGCCTTGTTGGCTGTGCGCTTCCTGCTGCTGGTGGGAGGACAAGCCTTGTTGGCTGTGCGCTTCCTGCTGCTGGTGGGAGGACAAGCCTTGTTGGCTGCGCGAGCGGTTGTGGACAGGAATTTCTGCCCAGGTGACAAATTCCGACTTCCAATGGAGACACCTTCCTCAGAAACATCGGGTGTCTCTGTTCCAAGCACCGAGGCGGCAGTCTCGGCATCTGCTGCCCGCCGACTCGGTGCTAAAAGAGCAGCTGCGCATGCTGCCCTTGGACCTCTCCAGGAGGAGAAGGCTTCCCCATTTTCTCCCGGGGAAGTCAGTGCCAAAAGACGATGCCGCCGTCTCTCTGAGCAATGCTGCGGCTATGACAGTGACGTGACAGCGTGCTCCTTTCTCAACACCCTCTGGAAAGTTGTTGAAAGTGTTGGCTTCCAGTCCATTCGGTGGGGCGATGAGGGAGACTTCATTGTGATTGAGGAGGCGTTCTTCAGAGCGGAAGTACTGGCCAGAGGAGGAACTCTCCAAGTCTTTGATGTTGGCAACATGAAAGATTTTGTCCGTCGCCTTCATCAGCATGGCTTCTACATCACGGACGCGGATTTGCCAACGTCTGCCCCATGTGCTCAGTTCCTAGCACAGGGAGCATCAATTTCCACTCCGAGCCAGGTACGTAGTCCCTCTAGCTGTGAGATGGCTCTCGGCACAGCGGCATTGGTGGCCAGTCAGTGCAAAGTGAGGTGGCTGACAGCTGGTGACACTTGGCTACTTGTGCTTCTGAGAACCCTCCATTACTCTGCGGCTGGCAAATGAGAGAAATGCAAGCAGGGGTGGTTGTTACAAGGGCTGCTCTGCACGTAGTGCCTCCTCGTTTATGTTGGCCCACGAGAGGTGGCAGCACAGGGGCAGTGTGACAGAATGGCACGGGACGTGGCTGTGCGTATGAAACAAAGGTGTGCAACTGAATTCTTTCGTGTGGAAACGGCCCCTGAGAGTCCGCTCCGACGGTCTCTTGAGATTCCAATTCCTATGTCTTGTATCTTTGTTTTCCCAGTCTTGAAATGGTGGTGACTAGCTCTTCCTCTTTGCATTTTGCAGTTACTCTGCTACTATCATCCCTATTTCCAGAGAGATCGTCTCCAGTGCCAAAGAAGATTCAAGCGGAGTCTTGGAGCTAGGAGGAGACCAGCTTCCTCCTTGCAGGCCTTCCAGTGGGGTTGGCAGGAGGGCCAGCAGAGCAGAAGCCTGCAGCCAGAGATGCAGTCAGGCGCTGCTGCACGGGCGGGCAGTCAGCTCCCTGTCGGCAGCTGCAATGCTGCTCCTGCTGCTGCTGCTGCTGCTGCACATCACAGCAGACGTCCAGCACCAAGCGGTCCTTTTCCACCGGGGCTGAGACCCGATAGCGGAGCTGGGGGTGATGGAGTTGGACGCCGCTACAACTTGCGCCCCAGGAAGCGCTGCCGATGGCAGCAGTAGTGTCGGAGATAGTGTAGAGCCGTAGTTTAGAAAATAAACCTTTAAAATGCTTCTCCCTTGTCCCGTCCTGTTTCTTCGGTCTGACCGAAGGCTACTCTTGCTACGCCCAAGAGGGGGGGGGTGCCTTCAGGGAGCCTTCCATGAGTTTCCCCCATCCCCGCCCCGTGGGTTTTGGCAAAGGTGCCAAACGCGAAGCAGGCACTGTGCAAAGCAAGCCTGATGCACGGAGTGATGGGAGCACGGGGCGTGCAGGTGTGCAGCTGGAGCAGCGCAAAGTGCCTGGTCCCTGTGCCTGCCTCTCCTCTGGGGGTGGGTGGCTGGGTGGGTGGGTGCCCCGGTGGCCCAGGGCCAGGAGGTGTGCCGTCCTCGCTGTGCACTTCCTTCTGGCCCGCGTGTACTTGGAGGAAGTATGGCAGCTTCAAGCGGTTCAGTTTCTAGGAGGGCTTCTAGGATGTGGCTCCTGGGCCAATCAGCAGGCTCCTTGGGTTACGCTTGAGGTAGCCCTTATCTTTCCCATTCTTCGTGCTCAACTACTTTCTGCCCTTTTAGGAATAAAGCCAATTAGCCCTTTATTCACTGGTGTAACTGGTATGTGCCCCTGTACCAAAGTAAGCGTGGATGCAGGCTCCTTTGATGACCCCCTCTAGCTGGAGAGAACCCACCTCATCAGAGGGAATGCTTTAGACAGCACACATGGCCTTGTGTTACATCGCTGCTACTTGTGGCTTGGCTCACCTGCAGACCCGGTGATGAAGTGCACGTTGCGTGCATTGGACTCACTTCCAATTGTGTCAGAGAAAGCGGAGCTGCAAGGGGCTGGTATTTGTCTGTGCTAACAGGAGGCTCACGTGCAGAACGTGTTGGAGTGCAATCATTTGTGCTATAGCAAATGCCTGCCTTCCTGGGACAAGGAGTTGGAGCGCAGCGCAGCTTAGTCTGTTTGTCACAGAAGGCGTGTGAGGAGGTTGTGTTGAAGTCTGCCACTGTTTCCTTTGCTTACAGAGGAGGGACTCAAACACTTGCGGAGGAGCTTTAAAGAGATACTCTGTCTTCAGTAGAGGAAAAAAAGAGGTGTGTAGTAGGTGATCAGGCGCTGGTGGACTTGGAGCTTGAAAAGAACGCAAACGTTTTCATCAAGACATCAGGAGAAGGGGGCAAATGTTACCAAGTATTTCCCAAACTCTCGAAAGTGTTTTCTCTTTGCAGAGTGGGGGGAGGGGGGACAGCCGTGTAACTTGGGAGCTCTGCAAAGGGAACAAAAGATTGCCGCTCAGAAAACGCCCTCTCCTGTTGCCTGTGCTGCTGGTTTGATGGGGAAAAGCAGGCTCGTGCATTCCCTATTGCATTGGTACATATTCACTGCCAAGGGCTGCAGAGAAATACAGCACTTACAAGCTAGATATCACCCATGTCATTTATTGCTTGCTGTGCTTCCACGTGAGGGAACCTTTGACTCTCTACCTCTTTGAAGGGTTTCTCACTCAATCAGCGCCTAGATATGAGAATTCCTCAGAGGAGCTCTTCTTTCCTCTGATGATCTTTCTGTTGGCCACCTGCTCTTCATGATGTGCTATTGTAAAAACTGGGCAATTTAGAGGGAAGGGAAGGACCTTGGATTACGGGACGGTTGGAGAAATCAGAGAAGTGTGTTCACCATGTGCTAGGCACCATCTTGGCTTGCTCTGAACCACGGAGTGACCAGTACAAGACAAGACTGTGGTGTCTAAGCATGATTCCTCTTGAATTTTCCCTAAGAGGGGAACACAGGACAGGAGAAGTACGAATGAATCTCTACAGAAGAAGGGATCGGAGGAATTCCTTCGTCTTTATCACATGTAAGCCATATTCCTCACATTTGCTTCCTATAGTCAAACACAGAAAACACCTGTTAGGCCATACACAGATATCTCCATGGCTGCATATGCATGTATGTCTGCCTACGTATTTATATAATACATATATATATAAAGCCAGTGAGGGCATTATTAAAGGAATACTCCTCGGGGAGGAAAATGCAGGTATCTTTTTATGTGTTGGTTTGGGGAGCATAAATATCTGGGATCCTATTTCCTTCATTAACGTGAATCTGGCTGCCCCATTTTGCCAGCAAACGTTCTGTGCTCTGTGATGCGACTGTGACGCTGTGGAACGTCTCCATGGAGACGTTTGTGAAGGCCCCACTGCACGCAGCACGGGTGCCATTGCGCTTCCTGCTGCTGGTGGGAGGACTTGCCTTGTTGGCTGTGCGCTTCCTGCTGCTGGTGGGAGGACAAGCCTTGTTGGCTGTGCGCTTCCTGCTGCTGGTGGGAGGACAAGCCTTGTTGGCTGTGCGCTTCCTGCTGCTGGTGGGAGGACTTGCCTAGTTGGCTGTGCGCTTCCTGCTGCTGGTGGGAGGACAAGCCTTGCTGGCTGTGCGCTTCCTGCTGCTGGTGGGAGGACAAGCCTTGTTGGCTGCGCGTGCGGTTGTGGACAGGAATTTCTGCCCAGGTGACAAATTCCGACTTCCAATGGAGACACCTTCCTCAGAAACATCGGGTGTCTCTGTTCCAAGCACCGAGGCGGCAGTCTCGGCATCTGCTGCCCGCCGACTCGGTGCTAAAAGAGCAGCTGCGCATGCTGCCCTTGGACCTCTCCAGGAGGAGAAGGCTTCCCCATTTTCTCCCGGGGAAGTCAGTGCCAAAAGACGATGCCGCCGTCTCTCTGAGCAATGCTGCGGCTATGACAGTGACGTGACAGCGTGCTCCTTTCTCAACACCCTCTGGAAAGTTGTTGAAAGTGTTGGCTTCCAGTCCATTCGGTGGGGCGATGAGGGAGACTTCATTGTGATTGAGGAGGCGTTCTTCAGAGCGGAAGTACTGGCCAGGGGAGGAACTCTCCAAGTCTTTGATGTTGGCAACATGAAAGATTTTGTCCGTCGCCTTCATCAGCATGGCTTCTACATCACGGACGCGGATTTGCCAACGTCTGCCCCATGTGCTCAGTTCCTAGCACAGGGAGCATCAATTTCCACTCCGAGCCAGGTACGTAGTCCCTCTAGCTGTGAGATGGCTCTCGGCACAGCGGCATTGGTGGCCAGTCAGTGCAAAGTGAGGTGGCTGACAGCTGGTGACACTTGGCTACTTGTGCTTCTGAGAACCCTCCATTACTCTGCGGCTGGCAAATGAGAGAAATGCAAGCAGGGGTGGTTGTTACAAGGGCTGCTCTGCACGTAGTGCCTCCTCGTTTATGTTGGCCCACGAGAGGTGGCAGCACAGGGGCAGTGTGACAGAATGGCACGGGACGTGGCTGTGCGTATGAAACAAAGGTGTGCAACTGAATTCTTTCGTGTGGAAACGGCCCCTGAGAGTCCGCTCCGACGGTCTCTTGAGATTCCAATTCCTATGTCTTGTATCTTTGTTTTCCCAGTCTTGAAATGGTGGTGACTAACTCTTCCTCTTTGCATTTTGCAGTTACTCTGCTACTATCATCCCTATTTCCAGAGAGATCGTCTCCAGTGCCAAAGAAGATTCAAGCGGAGTCTTGGAGCTAGGAGGAGACCAGCTTCCTCCTTGCAGGCCTTCCAGTGGGGTTGGCAGGAGGGCCAGCAGAGCAGAAGCCTGCAGCCAGAGATGCAGTCAGGCGCTGCTGCACGGGCGGGCAGTCAGCTCCCTGTCGGCAGCTGCAATGCTGCTCCTGCTGCTGCTGCTGCTGCTGCACATCACAGCAGACGTCCAGCACCAAGCGGTCCTTTTCCACCGGGGCTGAGACCCGATAGCGGAGCTGGGGGTGATGGAGTTGGACGCCGCTACAACTTGCGCCCCAGGAAGCGCTGCCGATGGCAGCAGTAGTGTAGGAGATAGTGTAGAGCCGTAGTTTAGAAAATAAACCTTTAAAATGCTTCTCCCTTGTCCCGTCCTGTTTCTTCGGTCTGACCGAAGGCTACTCTTGCTACGCCCAAGAGGGGGGGGGTGCCTTCAGGGAGCCTTCCATGAGTTTCCCCCATCCCCGCCCCGTGGGTTTTGGCAAAGGTGCCAAACGCGAAGCAGGCACTGTGCAAAGCAAGCCTGATGCACGGAGTGATGGGAGCACGGGGCGTGCAGGTGTGCAGCTGGAGCAGCGCAAAGTGCCTGGTCCCTGTGCCTGCCTCTCCTCTGGGGGTAGGGGGGGGGTGGGTGGCTGGGTGGGTGGGTGCCCCGGTGGCCCAGGGCCAGGAGGTGTGCCGTCCTCGCTGTGCACTTCCTTCTGGCCCGCGTGTACTTGGAGGAAGTATGGCAGCTTCAAGCGGTTCAGTTTCTAGGAGGGCTTCTAGGATGTGGCTCCTGGGCCAATCAGCAGGCTCCTTGGGTTACGCTTGAGGTAGCCCTTATCTTTCCCATTCTTCGTGCTCAACTACTTTCTGCCCTTTTAGGAATAAAGCCAATTAGCCCTTTATTCACTGGTGTAACTGGTATGTGCCCCTGTACCAAAGTAAGCGTGGATGCAGGCTCCTTTGATGTCCCTCTCTAGACTGGAGAGATCCTTCCTTGCCCCTGCATATTTGTAATTCTCTCATTTTCTGATTCTGTTAATTTTAAAATAAAATGGGGAAAGACCTTATCAAATTTTATTCCTTGGATATATAAGTATTCTCTACAGTTAATACATCAATTTGAATGCATGACCAGCATTCGTGGTCGAAAGAAAACTTCCCAGAGGTGTCGTGGTTTTATGATTTTTTGTCATCAGTATTCCTCAGCATAACTTCATGTAATGCACTGGGTGGTGGTTTTTGATATCTGCTAAATGTTCATCTGACGGAGAAGAACTACATTTCCTCAGGAGGCTTTACAGTCAGCATGGAGTTATAACTCCATGCGAGGTCACCTGATCCTTCTTCTTCTTCGTCTGTTTTTCACCTGCTCTTCGCTGTCTGAGCTTCGCTATCTGCACTTCGCCATCTGCACTTCACTGTCTGTTCTTTAGTCACTCAACTGGACTGCACTTCTCACCCCAGCATTGTGGTGAGGTCTATACAATTCAGACAGACTCTCTCTTTCTCTCTCATTGTATTTTACTAATACTATATTTAGTAAAATCATTTGTTCCACCTCAGATTAGTGCTGTTGTTTTCAAGTATTTTGGGCTCCCCTGTTTCCCCTTTCCCAGAGGCGCAGATCCGCAGATCCCTCCGCCCTGCTGGTCATGGAACCAGGTCGAACCAGCCCATAAACCGTTGACACAGGGGTTTGGAGGTACTACCGATGTGACTCCCATCTACTAGAAGGAACATCCAGGAAGCTACTGCCCTGTGACCTCTTTGCCAGATAAAGTTATGGAACAGATCATCTTTAGGGAGATCATATGGCATAGTATAACAGAATGGCCAGGGTTGAAAAGGACCACAATGATCATCAATTTTTAACCCCCTCACCACGTGCAGGCTTGCCAACAACCAGATCAGGCTGCCCAGAGCCACATCCAGCCTGGCCTTGAATGTTTCCAGTGATGGGGCATGTGCAGTTTAACCAGGGAATCAGGCACAGCCAGCTTATGTTCATGAAAGTCAGGTCCTGTTTTACCAACCTGATCTTCTATGATCAAATGACCCACCTGGTGGATGAGGGAAAAGCTATTGATGTAGCCTGCCTAGACTTCAGCAAAGCCTTTGATATTGCTTCCCACAGTATTCTTCTGCAGAAGCTGGAAGCCTGTGGCTTGGAATCTCTCTTTTGGATAAAGAGCTAGCTGGAGCGCTGGGCCAAGAGAGTGGTGGTGAATGGACTGAAATCCAGCTGGCAACCAGTCACAGGTGGTGTTCCCCAGGGTTTGGTAGTGGGGCCTGTCCTGTTGAATATCTTTATTCATCTTGATGAGGACTTTGAGTGCACCCTCAGTAAATTTGCAGATGACACCAAGTTGGGAGGAAATATTGATCTGCCTGGGAGTAGTATGGTCCTACAGAGGGATCTGTACAGGCTGGATCAATGGGCTGAGGCCAGTGGAATGAAGTTCAACACATCAAGTGTTGGGTCCTACTCTTTGGCCACAACAACACCAGGCAATGCTTGGGGCAGAACAGCTGGACGACTGTACAGAAAAAATGAATGGGATGTTGGTCAATTATAGGCTGAACATGAGCCAGCAGTGTTCTCTGGTAATCAAGAAGGCCAACAGCATCCTGGCATGTATCAGAAATAGATTACCAGCAGAACCAGGGAGGTTATAGCTCCTCCATAGTCAGCTCTGGTGTTCAGCTTTGGGCCCCTCACTACAAGAAAGACACAAGGCCCTGGTGCATGTTCAGAGACAGGCAACAAAGTTGGTAAGGACTCTGGAGCACAGCTCATAAGAGGAGCAGCAGAGGGACCTGGGATTGTTTAGTCTGGAGAGAAGGAGGCTCAGCAGATACCTTTTCACTCTCTACAACTACCACGGGGTTCAGCCTCTTCTCTAACATAACAAGGAATAGAACAAGAAGTAATGGCCTCAAGTTGCACCAGGTGAGTGCCAAGTTGGATGTTAGGAAGAATTTGTTCTCTGAAACAGTGATCAGGCACTGGAACAGGCTGCCCAGAGAGAAACTGACTCATCATCCCTGGAGGTGTTCAAGAAGCTTTAGACATGGTTTAGTGGAGAAAAGGTGGTAGGTGCACCATTGGAGTAGATGATCTTGGAGGTCTTCTCCAACCTTTGTGTTTCTATGATTCTATGATTAAAATGTCTTTTAAACATTCAGCTTCATAAAAGCGATTATGAAATTAGAATAATTAAGACAAAGAAAAACAAGACATTTAAATATCACTTAAGTGTCACATGTTCAAAAAGACATATTCCCTTGAAACACTTTGTTCCCATTCCATGCCATAACATTAAAATGAAATGCTTCAGTACTGACAAGAAGATTGTGTGTAGCAGTGATCTGGAAGTAAAAGAGCACTATATAAAGAAAATATATTGTGCACGAGAGGAAAAAGTGCTCAGTGAAATGATAAAGGAAAGTTGAAAACAAAATAAAAATTACTGACAATTAAAAAAAAGAGATCATCTAAACATGTTCTAGATCCTAAGAGACAGCTGGCAACTCTACACAGATATAGTTCTATACGCTAAATCAAAGCCCAGTTAAAGCTTTCTAAAAGTTTTCAGCACGTTGACAGTAGCAGATATGTAAAATTCCAAATAGACCAACCAACAGAAAAAAACACACCCTAAAAAGAGCGGACAGGATTTATACTTAATTTAATTATTTACTGTATTTATGAATACACAGCAATAGGTAGTCACAGAAGAGTACTGCTTAAAAATTTCGACTAATTTTCAGTAATGACTTGACCTTAAACCCCTGAGAAAATGTTCATTTATAGATTGTATATTTTTCTATCTTAATTTAAAAACAATTTTGATCATTTTAGAAAGTTAATTTAAACATTAAGTGACCCCTGAAATTAATATTTAGGAAGTAATAATTTGAATTGATTACTGTGTTTTATTAATTATATTTCAGTCCTAAAAACAATCACATTTCAGTTTAAAAAATAAACATACATCAATCTTCTTTTGATGAAATTTCTGGTAAAAACTCTAACTCATCTTCTTTCAACACACACACACTTAAAAGTAGAAATTTCAAAGAACAATTTCCCATTTGTTGTTCTTTAAAAGGAAGCGTTTTTGCATTATACCAAATGATGTAGTCAATAGGCATGACAGATTTTCTTTGTGACAAGTATCATTCTATTCAAAATCTAATAAACTATCACAACATAAAATATTTTTCAAATACAGTTGATAGTTTTAATCCCTGTTTTTGTAATTAGATTCTGAGTTTTAGGTTATTTTTATATGTAGTTGTAGTGACACATTAGAAAGATCTAGGATGGAAGTCCGTAAGGGATTTATTTTGTTTACAAAATGTGTAATGTGTAATGTGTGTAATGAATGTGTAATGAATGATTGTAATGAATTGTGTAATGAATGATTGATGTAGTGCTAGCAAGATATACAGAAAGAAAAGTATGTTTTCATTTTTAAATACATGATTTATATAAAATGTGTCTTTTGTTCATTTCTTCTCAGTATTGCAAAGAGATATTTATTGTGTTTCTGCCAGTCATTTTCTTTAAGCAGATTTGTACATGCTGCTGCAAATTGCACAGCACATAGATTTAGAATTTCTACCCAAAAAACAAGATTTAATGGAGCTGCAGAATCATAGAATGGCCTCGGTTGACCCAGACCATTCTCAACCTTAAAAATCATTTAGTTCCAATCTCCTCACCCACAAGATCAGGCTGCACACAGCCGCATCCAACTTCACCTTGAACACATCCAGAGATGGTGTCCACATCCTTACTGAGCAAACTTTTCTTGTGCCTCCCCACCTTCCGAGTAATAAATTCCATCCTAACATATAATCTACATCTCTTATTTTTTTTCAGCTTGAAGTCATTTCTCCTTGTCTTGTTACTATCAGGCCATGTAAAAAATCAGTCCCCCTTTTGCTTGTAAGCTTCTTTCAAGTACTGGAAGGCCACAATGAGAATTTCTTGGAGTCTTCTCTTATACAAGCTGAACAAACCCAGCTCCCCCAACCTTTCTTTACAGGAGAGGTTCTCCAACCCTCTGATCATATTTATGTTCCTCCATGGGACCTGTTCCAACATCTCCTTGTCTTTCTTGTGCTGGGTCCCCCAGCCCTGGGTGCAGTACTCCAGATGGAGCCTCAAAGGATTACAGGAGAGGGAAACAATCGCTTCCCTCTCTTTGTTGGTCACTCCTCCATTGATGCAGCCCAGGATACAGGGCTGCAGGGCTGCAAGTGCACACTGCTGTCTCATGTCCAGCATTTAATCCACCAGGACACTCAAGTCTTTCTCTGCAGGTCTGTACACACTCATCACTGGCTCCACATGAGTATAGATCCACTAGCCACAGTGCTCTGGCTGCAACCATCCAACAAACACCTCACCCACTGAAGCCTTCGGATCCATATTTCTCCAATGTAGAGATAAGGATGTGGTGCAGGACCATGTCAAAGGCCTTGCACAAGTCCAGGTAGATGACATCACTTGCCTTTCCTTTGTCCACCAGTGCCATCACTCCATAATAGAAGGCTGCCAGATTGGTCAGGCACAATCTGCCCTTGATGAAACCATGCTGGCTGTCTCAGATCTCCTCCTTGTTCCACACGTGTTTTGACATATAATCCAAGAGGATGGTCCAGGATATTCCCAGGCATGGAGTTGAGGTTCAGTGGCCTGTAGTTCCCCATGTTTTTCTCCTTTTCTTAAAAATGGAAAATATTGTTCCTTTTTTTTTCCAATCACTCAGGACCTTGCCTGACAACCACAGCTTTTCAGATATGAAGGAGAGTTACTTGGCAGATACACCAGCCTGTTCCTTCAGGACATGGGACTTGTACACATTCAGCCTCATGAGGTGGTCTTAGACTTGCTCTGCTCTTACAGTGAGAAGGATTTCATTCCCCCAATCCCTGACCAGAGGTTCAAGGACATGAGAAGCATGGGAAGCCTGATTAGCAATGAAGACTGAGGCAAAGAACTCACTGAATACTTCAGCATTCTCCATGTCTGCTGAAGCCAGTTCTCCCTTCTCATTTAGCATAGGGGACACAATCTGACTGATGATGACGAACAAGTTTTCATTCTCCTTTTCTATTTTAAACTTGGTCTCTTCACTTTTTTGGCCTGCAGCAAATTAACTGCAGAATATGTCTACCTTGTGACATCTGAGAATTTTTCTTTTTATGCCATTCCTTCTATATTTTTAGCACTTCTTTGTGTTTGGTTTAACTTTAAGCTGTTTTGTTCTTTGTTTTCTTAATTCCTCTTAAAAACCGCAACCTACTCAGTGGTGAACATTAGCAATTTATAAAGTCCAATTGACGTTGCCTCTGAAACTGCAGGAAACTGAGCTATATCTATGGCTTACATGGGATCTAATGAGGATCAGTGCCAGTGTATAATACTGTTATCCTAGTATTCCACATTACTGCGCAAATATTAGTAAATGAATCTTTGTGACATTTAAATATCCTACAGACAGTTATTGGTTCAGGAATCCTCAAGTAAATGAGTAATCTCAGATTGTAATCTTGCATAGTTCTAATTATAAAATATCTTTATTATTTTCTGTAATATTTTATGATATAATCGTATTTGGGAAATGACTGTATTGAGAGCATGACATTTACTGAAGTGAATAAGCTTTTAATATGTGAAGTCATTCCACTGAGGTTATTGTGCAAAACAGAAACTTCAAGATGGAAATGAAGCAGAGATCAGTTAATTTCTTTAATATGCTATCAACCTATTTTATTTCATTTTATTAGTTCATTATATTCTATTAATATAGGAAATTTCCATATCATTTGTACTGAGATGCTTGGGGCAGCCAGGATCAGCACAGCAGGTCTATTTTTATCAACATGTACATGCTGCACATTAGCCATGTTTTTGCAGTCTGATCTCCTTGGCACTAATGCAGTGGGAGAAGTTATAAAGTTCCAGTTAGTCCAGGAAATATTTTGAAGTAAAACCAATCTAGAACAAAATGAAGGCATCATAAAAGAAAAAAAAAATCCATTAAAATGATATAGAGAGTGTTGTGATTTAACCCATCAGACAGTTCAGCACCACACAGTTGTTCACTCCCTGACCACTCCCAATGGGGTGCGGGAGAGAATTGGAAAAAAAATCAACAAAGTAGAACTCATGGGTTGAGATAAAAGCTGTTTAATAAGACAGAAAAGGAAGAGAAGTAAAAATAATAGCAGTGATAATAATGTATCTATATTAATATTAATTAATTAATTAATATATCTAATATAGCTATATATATGTTTACAAAACAAGTGATGCATGACACAATTGCCTACCACCCTCCAACAGATGTTCAACATATCTCTGAACAACGACTACCCCCAGCCAACTCCCCAAAATTTTATGGCTTTTGCATGATGGCATGTGATATGAAATATGCCTGTGGCCAGTTTAGGGTAGCTGTCCTGAGTCTGTACCATCCTGGGTCTGTATCCTCACAGCTTCTTGTGCACTCCCCCCCCACAACCTCACTGGCAGGACAGTACAAGAATTTGAGAAACTGAAACATCTTTGGTTCTATACAGAACCTTTTAGCAACAACTGAAACATTGGTATGCTGTCATCACTGTTTTTCTAAATCCAGAACATAGCATCACACCAGACATTATGAAGAGAAAATCAACTCTGTCCCAGACCAAACCAGGATAACATACACCTCTTATTTACACAGTACATAGGTCCCATATCTTCTCCTGCATCCCAATTACTTATCATCATTTGTCCTGCCTTCTGATATATACACATTGCTATCATTCCTGTAATCTATGGACTGTCCCTCTAAATTTTCTGTGCAGTTCACTTAGTCCATGTTTTGGACTCCAACATTGGTAACAGTCTTGTTATAGAGGGGGCTGACACAGGCACAGGCTAGTTTGCTGCTTGAACTACAGCACCTGTCATGGGAATTGGAGCAACCACTGGGCCTATTGCAGGGGTAGGATTAGCCATAGGGTATGCTTATCAGAGTACTGCTTGGCCCATTACAGGGGTGGGAGTGACTGTAATGTCTATTGCAGGGTTTGGAGCAACTGCAAGGACAGCTGTGAAGTTGGAGGAATTTCTGGGTCAGTTGTATCCCCAGTCAGAGAGGACCTATTGATCACCAATTCTGGAGAACTATTTGATGAAATCAGGATTGGTGACCTCCTGGGCTGTGACCATACAGTGGTGGAGTTCACACTCTTGAGGAATACTGGACAGGCAAACAGTAAAATTGTTTAGCTTAAATTTAGAAAAGTAATTTCCAGCTCTTCAGGAAGTTGGTAAAAAAAAAAACACCTGGGTAACTTTCCTCAACAACAAGGGAGCAGAGCAGTGCTGGCACATCATTAAGGAAGCTTTCCTTAGGGCACATGAACTCTCCATTCCCACGTGCAGGAAGTTAGGAAAGAAAGGCAAGAAACTGGCATGGCTGAACTGGGACCTTCTGATCAAACTGGAGAGCAAAAAGAAAATGCACAGGCTATGGAAGCAGGGACAGGTTACTGGGAGAAGTATGGGATGCTGGAACTGGACTTGACAAGGGGTGCAAATTAAAGATACCAGAGGCTTCTCTACGAACATTAAAAAAAAAAAAAACAAAGTCCAGGAGGATGTACCCTCCCTAGTGAGAAATACAGGCAGGCTAGTAGCAGCATATAAGGGGAAGGCTGAGATATTCTGCAGCTCCTTTGCCTCAGTCTTCACAAGTGACTGTCCTCCACACAGCCCTTGAGTGGATGGTTTGGATGGTGGATGGGTGGATCCTGATGAGATACATCCCGGAGTCCTGGGGAAATTAGCTGATGCAGTTGCCAAGCCACTCTCAATGATATTTGAAAAGTCATGGCAGTCAGATGAAGACCCTATTGTCTGGTAGAAAGGCAATAGTGCACCCATATTTAAGAAGGGTAGAAAGTATTACCCAGGGAAATACTGATCTGTCAGTCTCACCACACTGCGAAGGAATATGAGACCTCACATGGAGCACTGCATCCAGATGTGGAGTCCTCAGCACAGATGTACTAGCAAGAAATAGTTAGAAACTTAGTCTGAGGTCAGTAATCAGGTAGAAGTGTGTTTGTGAATCAGCATGTATGTGTGTGCATGTAATGTGTATATGAATACATAAATACAGTAATATTGGCACAAGCAAATACTACACATGCATAGGAATATCTGTATGAAGTTACCTCTTGTTTCATTTTTGTCACTAAATATTTGTATTTAACAGACAGGAAGATTTTAGACTAGCAATAGACAACTAAGCTTCACAACATCCAGCATGATTTTTTTAAATGACATTTAGTGGCTACCTGAGGCAGTTTGATGGTTTTGTACCATAAAAGGTCTAAAATTCATCTTGAACCAAATGTCCTTAACTGTGCAGCACTGCTCAGCAACAACTTAAACACTGGTGTGTTGTTGTCACTGTTTTTCTCCTAAAGCCAAAATGCAGCATCCTACCAGACAGTATGAAGGGAAAATCTTTTCTTATCTTCATTAAACATATGGGAGAAAAAAATAACGAAATCTGTATGCTGGGTTCAGCTGACAGTTTCCTTCAAATATGTAAGAACTGACTGAATAGAGACTAATGAAGATGGAATATCCTGCTAATGAACAAATATTAATTTTTAATGTTATTGCTTACAATTACAAGGAACTCCAGGACATAAATGAGATAGCTGAGATAAACTGATAAACTGATATAAATGACTATAAATACTTAGCTATAGTTTTGTTTTCAGTATAATGAGCACTTTATAAGTCTGAAAAAACCTAACCATCTAAGGTTTCTGTACTTAGTTAAGAAATACCAACAGAAAATAATGTGTTTTAAAAATACAGGTTTTCCCTTCTATGACCATTCTGCTCAATAACAAGCATGTAATAGATAAAATGTACAAATAACAAAATTAATCTGGTTAAAGATTCACAGTCCAAGTTCTCAAATTAGAACAAATATGAAAATAATTCTGGGTGATTTCTAATTCTGAGGTATATATCAATATACCAATAACTATTATTAAATATTAATTGGTCAATAATATTAAATGGAATCTATTAAGTAGGTCTCAAATTTTGAAGGTAAACATCTCAGACTTCATGACTCAAATACTGTACACTCAAGGGATTCCGTACAGTGGCTTTCAGTAGACCAAAATTACTTAAGTTGGAAAAAAAGACCTTAATGTGAATGAACAAAGCCAATTGTTTCAAGGCCAATTTAATAACACAGTAAAAATTGATCATTTTATTACCAGTTGAACAGTCCCTGTCCAAGGGGAAATATTCATATACCTCATGGCTTTAAAGATTCTTAGAGAGAAATACTATTTCAAGATTATAAGATTGGGGGGAGGGGGGAGGAGAGGGGAAAGAAAGGAAAGCAGATCAGACTATTTCTAATAATTAACAATTGTCTGAAGCATTCTGCATTACTGGCTTAAGAACATGGAATTTCAGAAGGCTGATAAGATAGATATGCCCAGGAAGAAGGGGATTATAATTTGAAGTGTGAATTAAAAATATATTTAAATACAAAATACTATAGTGCAAATTCTGTATTACGCAGGTCTGGTAAACTATAGCCTGAAAGATGTAAAATCTCCCCCAAAAGACTTTATTGGCTTCAACCAGCTGCTTAGTTAGAGAGCCACAGGAATGAGTGCATAATTCAGTTTGCATGGTAAGTAACACTTCTATTATTAATACCACTCTCAGTCACCTCTACTGTTTCAATTTAAAAAGAAAACACATTTCAACATGGTATATTATTTAGCCAGAAGCCAATTACCTACAAGAGTAACAGCTTAATTAGACATTACATATTTGAAAATTTGAGAAGTGAAAAGTTCTTTGCAATTAAGAGAAATCCTTTTATCAACATTATATATGGAAATCTTGATTTGGAAACTGTAAAATGGTGTAATCAGAAGTGTATCAAGGTTGGAAAAGACCACTAATATCTAATGTCCAACTGTCAGCTCATCATCACCATGCCCACTAAACCCTGTCCTTCAGTGTCACATCTCCAGGGTCAGCCAAGGTACCACGTCCTTGGGCCGCCTGTTCCAATGCCCCAGTACTCTTTGTGAGGATAAATTTTTCCTAATATCCATCCTGAACCTCCCTAGTGCAACTTAAGGCCATTATCTCTTGCCCTATTACTAGTTACATGGGAGAGGAGGCTGATCTCTCCACCTCTCTACAACCTCCTTTCAGGCAGGCGAGGCCTCCCCTGAGCCTCCTCTCCTCAAGACTAAACAATCCCAGTCAGAATCATAGAATCATACAATCATAGAATCACCAAGGTTGGAAAAGACCTAAAAGATCATTCAGTCCAACCGTTCACTTATTACCAATAGCTCCCACTAAACCATGTCCCTCAACACAACATCCAGTCTTTCCTTGAACAACCCCAGGGTCGGTGATTCCACCACCTCCCTGGGCAGTCCATTCCACTGCCTGACCACCCTTTCTGAAAAGTAATATTTCCTGATGTCCAGCCTGAATCTCCCCTGCCGTAGCTTGAAACCATTCCCTCCGGTCCTATCACTAATGACACGAGAGAAGAGGCCGACCCCCAGCTCACTACAGCCTCCCTTCAGGAAGTTATAGAGAGCAGTGAGGTCTCCCCTGAGCCTCCTCTTCTCCAGGCTGAACATTCCCAGCTCCTTCAGCCTCTCCTCATATGGCCTGTGTTCCAGACCCCTCACCAGCTTCGTTGCCCTCCTTTGAACACGTTCCAGGGCCTCAATATCTTTCTTGCAGTGAGGGGCCCAAAACTGGACACAGTACTCGAGGTGCGGCCTCACTAGTGCTGAATACAGGGGAACAATCACCTCTCTGCTCCTGCTTGCAACACTGTTTCTGATGCAAGCCAGGATGCCATTGGCCTTCTTGGCCACCTGGGCACACTGTCGGCTCATGTTCAGCCGAGCATCAATCAATACCCCCAGGTCCATTTCCTCTACACAGTCCTCCAGCCACACCGCCCCAAGCCTGTAGCGTCGCCTGGGGTTGTTGTGGCCAAAGTGCAGGACCCGGCATTTGGCCTTGTTGAAACTCATCCCATTGGCTTCAGCCCAGCTCTCCAGCCTGTCCAGGTCCCTCTGTAGGGCCTCGCTACCCCCAGGCAGATCCACACTTCCAGCCAATTTGGTGTCATCTGCGAATTTACTGAGGGTGCACTTGATGCCCTCATCGAGGTCATCAATAAAGATCTTGAAGAGGACAGGCCCCAGCACCGACCCCTGGGGAACACCACTCACGACCAGTCACGATTTGACTCCATTCACCACCACTCTCTGTGCCTGGCCCTCCAGCCAGCTCCTTACCCAGCCAAGAGTGCACCCATCCAAGCCTCTGGCTGCCAGCTTCTGCAGGAGAATACTGTGGGAGACAGTGTCAAAGGCTTTGATGAAGTCTAGGTAGACCACATCAACAGCCTTTCCCTCATCCACCAGATGGGTCACTAGATCATAGAAGGAGATCAGGTTGGTCAAGCAGGACCTGCCCTTCATGAACCCATGCTGGCTAGGCCTGATCCCCGCTCATCCTGCACATGCTGCATGATCTCCCTCAAGACAATCTGCTCCATAACCTTCCCTGGCACCAAGGTCAGGCTAACAGGCCTGTAGTTCCCCGGATCCTCCTTACGACCTTTCTTGAAAATGGAAGTCACGTTGGCAAGCCTCCAGTCTTCTGGGACCTCACCAGTCAACAAGGAGCACTGACAGATGATGGAAAGCGGCTCGGCTATCACCTCCGCCAGTTCCCTCAGCACTCTGGGGTGGATCTCATCTGGCCCCATCGACTTGTGGCAGTCCAGCTGGAGCAGTAGGTCTCTGACTGTTTCTTTCAGAATCACAGGGGGGTTAGTGTGCTCCCCAGCCGAGATTATCAGGTCAGAGAGAGGAGTGTCCTGAGGATAACTGGTCTGACTTCTAAAGACAGACGTAAAGAAGGCATTCAGAACCTCTGTCTTTTCCTTATCCTCAGTGGTCACATTCCCAGTCTCATCCAGCAAAGAGTGGATATTCTCCTTTGTCCTCCTCTTACTCTTAATGTATTTACAAAAGAGTTTCTTATTCCTTTTCACCCCAGCGGCTAGGTTAAATTCAAGCTGGGCTTTTGCCTTTCTGATTTCACCTCTACGCATCCTAACAACTTCCTTGTATTCATTTTGAGTGGCCTGTCCCTCTTTCCACAGGCGGTATATTCTTTTTTTCTCCCAGAGTCTCAAGAATAGCTCCCTATTCATCCACGCCGGTCTTCTTCCCCGCCGGCTCATTTTGCAGCTCAGGGGGACTGCCTGCTCCTGCGCCCTTAAGACTTCCTTCTTGAAGAGCAACCAGCTCTCCTGGACCCCTTTACTTGCTAAGACTGAATGCCAGGGGACTCCCCCTATTAGTCCCTTGAACAATTCAAAGTCCACCCTCCTGAAGTCCAAGGTAGCAGTTTTACTATTTCCCCTCCAGGCTCCACCATGAATCACGAAGTCTATCATTTCATGGTCACTCTGTCCAAGACAGCCTCCAACCTCCACATCTCCCACCAAACCTTCCCTGTTTGTGAACAGCAGGTCTAGTGGGGCAGTTCCTCTCGTGGGCTCTCTGACCAACTGTATCAGGAAGTTGTCCTCTATGCATTCCAGAAACCTCCTAGACTGCTTATTCTGTGCTGTGCTGTACTCCCAGCATATGTCAGGGAAGTTAAAGTCCCCCATGAGGACAAGGGCGGGCAACTGTGCAGCTCGTGCCAGCTGCTTATAGAATACCTCGTCTGTCTCTTCATCCTGATTTGGAGGTCTATAACAGACGCCCACCAGGGTACCTGTCTTGTCAACCCTTCCTCTGATCTTTACCCAAAGGGATTCAACGTTATCATCCCCAGTCACAATCTCAGTAGCGTAGAAGCATTCCCTAATGTAGAGAGCCACACCGCCACCCCGCCTTCCTTGCCTATCCTTCCTGAAGAGTTTGTAGCCATCCATTGCTCCAGTCGTGGGAGCAATCCCACCATGTTTCCGTTATGGCAACTAGGTCATAGTTTGCCTGCTGCACAATGGCTTCCAACCCTTCTTGTTTGTTGCCCATGCTGCGTGCATTAGTGTAGACGCACCTCAGCTGAGCCCCTCGCCTCTCACCTAATCCCAATACCACTTCCCCAGGCTGATCTCTAGCAGGCCTGGCTTTATCCCCTACCCCCTTCCTATCTAGTTTAAAGCTCTCTCTACAAGTCCCGCGAGCTCCTGGGCAAGTATCCATCTCCCTTTTGGAGGCAGGCCATTCTCATCAGCAGACCTCAGGCCAGGTGCCAAGTAGACTGCCCGTGATCAAAGAATCCAAAATTTTTGCACTTGCACCACCCTCTCAGCCACGCATTTATAAGATGGCTTTTCCTGGTCATCTCAGCGCTCGTCCCTGCCACCAAGGGAATACTGGCAAACACTACTTGTGTGCCTGCTCCATCAACTAACTTCCCCAGTCTCTTAAAATAATTTTTTATAATCCTCAGGCTTCTAACAGGGATCTCATCACTGCCGGCCTGAACTATCAATGGAGGGTAATAATCAGAGGGATGGATAAGGCTGGAGAGTTTTCTAGAAATATCCCTGACCTGGGGTGCAGGAAGGCAGCACACCTCCCTACAGGTAGGGTCAGTTCTCTCAAGGCTCCCCATAAGTCTTGTGCTTCAGACCCTGCACAGCACTGCTGCCATTCTCTGGACACACTCCAGGGGCTCAATATCTTTCTTGTAGTGAGGAGCATAAAACTGAATGTAGCATTTGAGGTGTGGTCACTAACCGGATTTAACTCCATTCACCACCTCTCTCGCGGCCTGGCCATCCAGCCAGTTTTTAAACAGTGAAGAATATACCTCTCCAAACCATGCAGAGGAGCATCTCTGGGAGAATGCTTTGGGAGACAGCATCAAAGGCTCTTAAAAAGTCTAGGTAGTTATAAGTCTGCTCAAAAATTAGGGTATAGGACAACATTTACTATGGAAGCATAATATTTTGGAGTGCATCACTGGGATGGAAAAGACCTCTGTTTGGATGGCTAGTAGTGGTCATATGCAGTTAAATCTTAAACATGCTTAATTTTTTTCTGGCTGATATTACACTGTTTCTCGGGGCAATAGTGGTTAAATCTTCACCGTGCTCAAATACCCTCTTTGAGTTTCAGAAGTCTGTTACAAAACACAGTTTACTATTTCCAAACAGTATGTGAAGGGAAATTTTTGCTCATGTCAAGCTGATAAACTGCTCACTTAGCCTACTTGAAATTTACTTCACTTTAAATATAATTAATCACCACTGGTCATGTATACATTTTTTTTAATTGTTGTTGTATTCTTTTGAGTAAAATTTCCTAGAGAAAAATAATAGATGGAAAACAGCAAGTAATAAATTCTGTTTCTGAGGTAGGCATTGCCTTGTGCAGATACAAAATGCAATGTCTCATTAAAAAAAAAAAAAAGAGAGAGAGAGAAAAGTCATGAACAAAACCCCCAAACAACACAGCAAACAGATATTCTGTGTATCTTTCAAGAATACTTGTTTAGGCAAGAATTTGAGTTATAGGTAGAAATTAGTGATTAAATAGGTTGGAAATACATTTAAGAACAACCATTAACTGTTCATTTTTAGGATTTTTTTTTCCAGTTTCCTGCCAGTTTGAAAAAGATTTTTTTTTTAATTTTTTTTTTGAAATGTGAATGAGTGAATTGGTTAAGTCTTTCTTTGCCACAAATAGGATCAATCCATTTCTACTCATCATTTTTTTTGCTGCTGTATGACTTATGTAATCTACATCTTTCACATATTGAACTGCTAATTAAGCAGAAGATGGTTTGAAAATCCATGGTTTGAAAATCCATGTTTGAAAATACATGTGTGAATATTTTGAACATAATCACATGACATGCCAATTTTAGTGTTCTGCTCGTTTCTACTGCCAAAAAAGTACAGAATGCCAAAAGATTTGGTACCTAGGCAGAAAATGCAATCGTAGTTCTTGGCACAATAAAATTTGTTATGAAGTTTAGGATGAGGTGCCTTGTCCCATGAGCTCTCAATAAATAAGCAATTCTAGGAACTTATATAAACACATATATACACAAATGCATGTTTCCCTTTGTGGAAATACACAATTAAAAGAGCATAAAAAACTGAAATTCATAAAAAGTGCTCCTGATTTTTCAGGAAAGTTGTGTTCAAATATTTATGAACCAGAAAGTAAGAGTAACAACTGAATGAAAAGTAAATATAGTAGTCTCTATACATTCACATTTTGGTCACAACAATGATCATGACTGCAAAGTAAACACCATTTATCACTGTAAGTATTTTGGAACAAATAATTGAGAAGTTTTTTCTGTTAGCAATGCCAGTTCATTTGGCAGTAAGCTGCATTTACAGTGAAGGTATTTTTCTTGATGAAAGAATGGATGAGGATGGGGGATAGATTTAAGAAACGTGGAAGAGTGGTCTTTGATCAGTATAAACTTTACTCTCAGCTTTCCATCCCTCCTCCTCTCTTTACTACTCAAAAACTGACAAAAAATAAGTTCACAAAGTGCAAAGAATCCTCAACAGAAAAAAATTGCTTTGTTATGCACTTCTGCTGCATTACTGGATGCAAGTCACATTTGTTATATATGAATAAATTAACATCTTAACAGCTTGATCAATATGCAGTACACTGGTCTGCAGTTTTTATGAATGGCTGAAAGATATTTAGAACACGAGCATGTGTTTGTACATTCATTAACAAAAAGTATTTGAAGGTTTTCACTGAAATGTCATGTATTTTCAAAGCATTGCTTTGGATTGATGAGGTAATTAACAAAGTAATATTGATCTCATTTTTGTGATTTGTCACAACATTTTTGAATCGTGCTGCCTTCATGTTCAATATGCAGTGGATCTTGTCTGTCAAGATGGCAGTCCCAAGAACTTCAATATTGGATACATCCAGAAAATTTTCTGTAGTCGTCAGTTATGAGCAACGGTCCTTGAAAATGGCATTGCTACTTTGGAAGAAGAAGCCGGCAAGCTCAACTCAGCAATTAATTACTTGGTAGCAATATGGAAAGCAGATAGATTAGAGAATCTGTTAGTCAGCCAATAAATTGTACTTATCTCATTCAGACAGGATATCCTGGTTTCAGCTGGGATGATGTTTTAGGTTTAGAAGAAAAACAGTGTTGACAGCACATCAGTGTTCTAGTTGTCGCTGAGCACTGCTGCACAGAGCCAAGGGTGTTTCAGCAACAAGTACTGTCCTGCCAGTAAGGAGGCTGTGGGGGAACAAGGAGCTGGGAGGAGTCAGAACCAGACAGATGACCTAAACTGCTTACAGAGATATTTCATATCATACGGCATCATGTGAAAAAAAAATATTAAAACTGAGGGGAGTTGGCTCAGGGACTGGCTGGGCATTTATTGTCAAGTGATTAGAAACTGCGTTACGCATCACTTGTTTTACAAACATATGTATTTACCATTACTAATGTTTTTCTCTTTTGTCTTAGTAAATAGCTTTTCTCTCAACCTAGGAATTCTGCCTTGTGTTTTTTGTTTTTTCTTTAGTTAGTTTGTTTGTTGTTTTTTGTTTTTATTTGTTTTTGGTTTTTGTTTTGTTTTGTCTTGTTTTCCCAATTCTCTTCCTCATTCCCCTGGGAGTGGTCAGGGAGTGAATGGCTGTGTGGCACTGAGCTGCCTGTTAGGTTAAACCACAACACAGGGATCCAAATATTTTTTATTCTTGGATCTGTATTTCTAGAACTAAGCCTAATATATTTCCTTATGTGCAAAATGAACTGAATAATTTTGAATGACCTGAACTAGCTAGGCCTGATTTCTCTCTTTGCCACCTTCACTCCATTAAAAATGAATCAACTTGTAGACCTTCACTTTAAAATTGTTGTGGTGGTTCTGACCATTTTGCTACTTCTCCTGTTTTGCTGCTTGTACTTTACTGCCGAAAATTATTTTAGATTTTATGGCACTACATCAAGCAGAGTTTATCTTTAGACTAAGGGAATGGTTAAGTCAAATAGCAATATTAGTCTGCATTCCCTGATAAATTCACACTCTGAAAACTCATAAAACTCTGAAACCTATTAAAAAAACAAAATGAAAAAGCAGTGCAACAAGGAATTGGGAAATGAATAAAGTCTTTGGTTTATTATTGTGAAACTTTAAGAAAGATGTGATTATTGGATGAAGCAACATTATTCCCAGAGAAGAAATGGCAATTCAAACTCAGAAGGTTTTGCTTTTCCTGTGATTAATTTCAGTAGTTTAGAGAAAGATAAGTTTTATAACTCAGAAGATGCAGGAATCTAGACTCACTGTACTCTCTGTGTAATACAATTTTTTAATGTGGAATTCTCTCTTTCTTTCCTACACCATAACTATTCCATATAAGTTTTTTTACCTCAATTAAATAAAGATTTAGAAGTTGGAACTGGCAGAGAGATAAGAAGTCTAGTCTAGGAAGCATATTAATTTCAGTTTTATTAATTTTGCCCTAAAGAGTCAAATTTAATTTGTTCCTATGTTCTTTATCACCTCTTATTGAGGGGTCAAGATTTAATTTCATCAAATCTTCAGGTTTATTAGAATAGTGATTCCAGATATTGAAATATTTTATCTAGCCACTGGAAATTCTACTTCAAAATGTTGAAAGCTAAAACTAAAGTTACAGATTTAAACTTTTGTAATCCATTTCTCTGAGATATACTTGTGTTCTATGGCCAGTTTTTTCAGTTCCGCATCTTGTTTATTTGTAAACACATTGAACTATGCATCTTCCTTTTTCCTGAGAGTACATTTGTAAGAAGTTACCTTGTTTGAGGATTATCAAAGTTTCTGACTTGTAATTTATAGACAAAACACATTCCAATTGAAGTCACTGCCTACCTGCTATCTGCATCCTGATGACATACCAATGTTTGATATTTCCATAACTAGTGTGTTTCTGTTTCTGCTTTTACTCCAGCTCTAATTTTCCAGGAACACTTGTATCTCAAAACTGTAGGAGAAACTGTTAGCTGATGTGGCAGGATAACTTTGGCAAGCAGGCAGATTCCCACTTAAATTCTCCCTCACTCACCTTTGTCTGGAGGATGAGCAGAGAAAATAAGAACTGTTAATGACTGACTATCTGCATCAAAGTATCAGATATTTGTTTCAATTTTTGTTGTAAGAAGAAAAGAAGGCCATCTGAATGGCCAATCTGGATTTTAAGAAGGCAAACTCTGAGCTTCTCAGGAAGCTAGTTAGTAGTGTCCCATGGGAATCAGTTTAGGTCCACAAAATATTGAGTTGCTTTTCAAGAGCTATCTTTTAAAAGCCCAAGAAATGGCAATCAATAAATCCGTAAACAAAGTAAGAACAGGAGGCCAGTCTTTCTCGACAGAAAAAAAATATTTGATGCAGATAGTCACTGAAGTTGTCCTGGTTTCAGCCATAACAGTGTTAGTTGCACACAGATGTTTCATTTGGTGCTGAATGGTAAAAACACAGCTGGAGACAGGACAGACCACTCAGCAGGGAACAGCCATTGCCTTTCTGGTGCAGTAGCCACAGGTAGGGTGAAGCCAAGACAGCTGGCATCTTCTGGAAAAGTAGCATGGATTGCTGTAAGCAATTCAGTAGGCTCTTGGAATGTGCCAACAATAACTTCCTGAGCCAGGTAATAGATGGCTCCATCAGGGGGTGCAGTAATGGACCTGTTGCTCACCGGTGTGTAAGTGATTAGTGAGATCATGATTGGTGGCTGTAACCAACTGGAACATGTTGACCAAAGTGGTGATGGAAACCTTGTCCTTGGTGACATTCAAGGTCAGGCTGAACAAGGCTTTGTGCCACTTGTCTAGCTGTAGATGTTCCTTTTCATTGCAGAGGAGTTGGAATAGATGACTTTCAAGGATCCTTTCCAGCTCAAACGGTCTTATGATTCTATGAATTAGGCAAGGTGTTGTTCCATACTATGTGATATCATGGAAAGCCATAAAGCTGTGGAGAGTTGGCTAGGATTGGCCACTGCTTGGGAATTGGCTGGATATTGGTTAGCAGGTGGTGAGACCTTGCACTGCTAGCTGGGCATCAGTTGGTAGGCAGCTGTATTGTTAGCTGGGTGTTGGCAGGTGGTAACTATATATATATATATGCATATAATTATCGTTAATTTTTGTTTCCATATTTTTTTCCATTTTCATCTTAGTGATTAGTTTTCATCTCAGTCCACAAACTCTATTTTGCTTCCAGTTCTCTCCCTCATATCACTTGGAGGGTGCAAGTAAACAGTTGCGTTTAGTAGCCTATCATGTTAAACCACAACACAAATAAGGATAAGTAATATGCAGATTAATGGCTTCTTATTGCTTTTAATAGTAATGATGGATCTTGGACTGCCTGATCCTCAAACTTTTAGCTCCAAATCTGAAATAACTAACAGTTGTTTATACTGCAGAATTATCAGGCTTCTGACTTCAATTCTGTTTTTCTTCATGCTATTACTATCCATCAGGCAATGAAAGTAGATTACTTCCCATTTAAAGTAACTATTTTTACATTGCTGGAATTTCAGCAGTAGAATTTGACATCTTCTGCTAATAAAACATTTTTAACACTTCTACAAACAACTTGAGTGTACCACCACATAAGGAAAGAATATATCTTCAGTTATTGGCTTATTGCACTATAATAGAACAAAAAATATGGTGGGCAAAACAGTTCAGCTGAGTTACACCAAATAATTCAACTTGTTCTTCTGCTTTCCATCCACAAGCTAAGTTAAGAGGTATATTGTATCATAGATTTTCCATAAGCTCTCAGACACGTCTTCACAGCAGAAAATATATTCAGAACCAGTCCTTAATAAATGCTTTCTTTAATTTCATGCACAAACTGCATAGATATGCAGTTCATACTGTTCATATTGCAGTTCCATACTTCTGTACCTTTGGAAGTGTTCTGCTTTGTGTGAACATCACAAATCCTCATCTAGAAAAATTAAGTCTGGGTTTTAGGAAAAGGTTCTTCACTGAGAGTGTGGTAAGGCACTGGCATCCCAGGGCAGTGGTCATTGCACCAACTCTGTAGGAGTTCAAGGGGCATGTGGACAGTGCTCTCAGATATTTTGGGTGGTCCTATGTGGAGTCAGGAGTAAGACTTGATGATATTTGTGGGTCCATTCCAAATCAGTGTATTCAGTGATTGTAAATGGAATTAAAGTTTAAATGCATTCAGTACTCATTTGTTTTCATTGCTCAAGTGCTGTGCAATAAAGATGGAAAGACAATCCAAATGCCTGGAATAGGGAAAAAGAGACCAACATCTTAATTCTGTCACCTATTGTGTGGTGATAATTCAGCTAAGTCCTTCTATACTGTTGTCTTTACATATACTAATGATGCTTATCTCTGTAAAGTTAACTGGAAATTGGCAGAGCTAGGGAGATCTATAAGGCACTGCTAATAAGGAAAACAAGTCACAAAACAGAAAAACACAGAAGCTGGAGAACCTCGTTGAAAGGATTACAGAAGTTTTCCAAGTTTGAATATACACAGCAACTTGCCAAGAAATGGTGAGCAAAACTTTTCTAGCTACTCAGATAAAGAGTAATTAAATTATAATAATTCTTAATTTTAAAATTATACATATAGAAGTGGTACAGAAGATTTTTTTATAAAAAATAAGCATAATTTTATTGATATTTCAACAGTAAGGGTTGTATTAAAGTATGTTGAGACCATATTTTCAAAATATTTATTTTAAAAATTTCCAAGTCTAATAAATGTAAGTTCAGCTTGTTGCACCATGTATTGATTTCTGTTTCAAAGAAAGCTAGAATATATTCAGCATAAAAATGTCATTTTTATTGTTATTACATGTATGTGATAAAATATAATATTTATTAGGAAGACACGATGAAGACGGAGAATTTTTCTGCTGAAAAAAAATATATGTTGAGGAGAACTTAACATGAAACATGAATGAAGCCAAGCTGTCTAACATCAGCTGAGGATTGGTTGTTCTGTGTATGTAAACTCCAGTTACGTTTCCCATAAATGTGTATCAGCTGCACCTCCTTTCTAGAAACAGAAGCTTGGCAGCGTGCAGGCGTAACTAATTGTTCAGGCACTATTGTGCATCAGAAAAGCTGAAATGGAAAGATGTGACACAGGAGAAAAAGGAAGATAGACAACAGTGTTACAGAAATAAGACATTTTCCAGGTGCATTCAATGAAGGACATAGAGCTCTAATGATGTGGAGACAGTCATCCACTTGAAACTCATCTTGCTGTTGGTATACTTAGAGAAATAAATTTACATGGCAGTTTAATACCAATTCTTATTTTATTTGGACTTACCAGAGAATGCATTTTACAAAGCTAAGCTTCCTAATAGTATAATAAAAGAAGCCTGAAATCAGCAATTATTTCCTCCTTTTTCTTTATGTTAAGTCTTTTTCTAAAGGTTACACAGCATTGTATATCATAGTGATGCATATATCAGGATGTATGAAGACTAGATTTCTTAATAATTAATATGTTAATACATACCTAAATAGGTAGTAGTATATCAAAATAAGTAGTCTATCAAAATAAGCATAATATCGTGAAGTCAGCATATGAACTAAGATAAAGTGCAGAGTGACTAGGATATTAGTATTTGATTTTAAGGCACAGGCTGATCTGCAAATAGCACGAAATTGTTCGAAATAGATTATCTATTGCATGAAAACAAAAGTAGGGGATACAATTGGTTAATTATGCACATCATTTTGCCAGGGGAGGTTCAGATACGGACGGACGTGGTTTAGTGGGAAATACTGGTGGTATGTGGACAGTTGGACTGGATGATCTTGGAGGTCTTTTCCAACCTTCATTCAATTCTGTGATCATAATAACTATGAAAAAAATGGAAAATATTTCTTGCAAATTTGTAATCTGATTTAACAAACAGAACTTTTTTTTTTTTTTTTCTTAAAACTGTACACTGATAAATAAAAGTAATAAGATAAAATGTTAAGGAGTCTCCTGAAGCAATTGTAATTTTAAAAATGTAATTTTCATGATATCAGTTGCTGATACTTTTGAACCTAGAAATCAGCCTAATGCTTTATGTACTTTATAAACATACTTTCTTTTCAAAACAAAAGTTAAATGCATACCTCAAATTTCAGAACATACATTCATGATGGCCTCACATACATTCTTTCATTCAATTCCAATTTAGCTAACATCCTTAGACAGCAATCATTTATGATTGGAAACTGGGATTGCAAATTGGTGGAATATCAACTATATGGGAACACACACGCAGTTCCCCTTTTTAACTGCCTTTGTGAAACTTCTACAGTTTATCTGATATTTAAACTAAAGAGGCAAGTGTATTCAATTTTGGAAAAATCAAAAAACTCGAACAAGAGGAAGAGTTTCAGATAGTAATTTTTTTTTACTTTCAGATAGTAATTTTCAATTCTGAGGGCAATTAACCAAAATAACTAGTTTATTCCAAAAGAAATGTGTGTTGGTGAAGGCCAACAGCTTCACAAGTGTGTCATTTTAAAGGAATAGACTGAAAATGGGACAATAGCAGAGGGTTAAGAAAAGACAGGCAACTGAGTCTGAGCTTACTTTCATAACCCATGAGTTTTGCCAAAGATCTGGATACTAGTTGCATGAGAGAAGTAAGAATGTGTCTTCTGTTTGCTTTTAATATTTTCAGATGTGTCACATTTTCATATTTTCGGGTATGACATTTCATGGCTAGCTGGCAGACATTCAGCATAGAGCATAAATCTCTGCTAGATTTAATACTTCTCCAATTATCCAATTATATCCAGCATATTTTTATCCCCTCTTACTCTCTTCTTCTGTTTTGATTCAGTCTAGTGTTGAGTTTGTCCCTTGTCTTTTGTTCTGTTAAGATTTTTCTTTGCTACAGTAAAGAAAAAAAAATTAAAGAAGAAATCAGTTTGAATATACAGCCCTCAAAGGTCTGAGATGACTGTAGAATTATTACTATAAATTTTGATATATATATATATATTGATATAGATAGATAGATAGATAGATAGATAGATAGATAGATAGATAGATAGATAGATATTTGTGTGTGTGTGATGAAATGACTGAATTAATTGAACTTTACATTGTGGACACTGAAGATGAGATTTACTTCTTTACAAACTTCATCAAAATCTGTCTGTTTAACAATAGTTGAAGAGCTGCAATGGGCCACAATCAGGCTGTATTTCTGATCCAGCCCTACTCAAACACTTGAGAGGTTGCCTAGGAGAGTAGGCTGGGATCACTGTTGAGATTGTAAGAGTACTGAGCCTCAGCTAATGGAAATCTTCTTACCCTCACACTGCATTCCAGGAAGATCTATTAGTATACGTACCTACAACTACTTGCAACTCTTAAGGAACAGCAATTTTGTAATTCTTCAGTATTTTTATTTTCTAGCTCAAATCTAGCAAGAATCTCTAGAACATGGGAAAGTAGAGCATTGAGCTGGGCAATATGCAATGTCATGCACCAATTCAAAATGGCTTTGTCTTTTTATACTTGGAAATGATCTAAAAATTATTTTATTTAACTGTAACACAATTCTAAAATATATATTTCTGAAAAGTTCACTCTAAATCTTATGATTTTGATATGATGGATGTATACTCAGTACATTTATCTGGAGAAAGAAAATTCCTTATCGTACTGGTAGAACTACTCTGTTTTACACTAATCAAGTAAGACAAACAATCCCATGAGCTATGATGTCAACAAGCCTCTTTGTAATATAAAAAGTTTCAGCATACTTAGAATCAAATAAGTAGGACACTGTTAATTTAATTGCTAAGAGATAAGTTTGATCAAAGCTGAAGAATGCAAACTGCATTCCCAAATCTAAGAAGCTTCATTTAGAAAATGGACTTAATAACAAGCCCATTTATTCATTGTTGGAGACTTGTGATTATTAATATTTGATCTAAAGAATGCCTTATATTTAAGGCTCTTCCATTATTTACATTTATTATCCAGCTTTCTCCTGGCGCTGCCTTCTGGCTTTACTATTGCTAAGAAATATGTGACCAAGATAATCATATTATCTTCCATCAGAGCTGCGAGCTGCTTAACTTAAAAAGCCATACACAATATTGCAGTGCTGCTACTGACAGAGGATTTAACAAGAACTGATTCTTTTGAGAATAACTCTGTTGACTTCCAAAGAAAGAGCGCTACAAACTGGGATGCTGCTTCAGTTTCAGAGAGCTGAAAATTAACTTCTGCTCACAGCCCACAAGTGCCAGTTAGTCAAGAAAGGAACGAGTATATTTCTGCATGATACACAAGGTGGTACACTGGACTGGTCATATTGAAGGATTCATTCAGGTCATACTCAAGGATTCATTTTGAAGGCTTGTTGAGGATTAATAGTTCATTTTACTATGCATCTTACTCTGTGAATTGTGTACTATACTATGGTGTTTTTTGTTATTATTGATCCTTTTTGGCTTTTTTTTTTTTAATGGGCGGTGGTTGATTTATTTTACATTATTTTTATGGTGACAAAATATATCAAAATTTGATTATCATCACCCTATATATTTCCACATTTTTTCAAGCCATAAATATCACTTAAATGTTTATTCTGCTCGGATGTTTTAGCCCCATTCAGAACGTAGCAAAAATAATTGGAAACCATATGAAGATTTATGTGATGGAGGCTTTTCACAGAAACTCAATTGCCTTATGACTTTTGTCTGAAAGATATTTTGTCTGTTGGTTGTTTGGTTTGTTTATTTGTTTATTGTGAAGCTACTTCTTTGTGTTTTGGATACAATTTCCCAGAACAATCAGAAAAAGCAGAAAAAAAATCAGTTTAACACACAAACTTTCTTTTCCTTAGAAACTGCATGCTGGAAATCAAACTATAGTCTGGTGAAGAGGGCTCCTACTTTAAAGAGAAGGCTGCCTGTGGCTGCCAGCAGTTCCTCTGCTGATGACACTTGCTCTTCAGTTTTATCTATTTGCTTACAGTAGCTGCAGATTTCTAGAGCCATTTCTTAGGCCCTAAAATGCTTTATCATTGTTCCCACAGGAGATCGAAGAGAGAAGGTGGGTTCCAAAAAACTTTGCTATTTCTTGCTCCCAGGCATGAGACATTTTTTATATTGTCACAAATAAATAAGGAAGAAGTTTAATCATTATTATTAACCTAACCTGAATCAATGTTGCAGATTGTAGAGGTCCCTCCCAGCCACTGCAATTCTATGATTCTTTGATCACTTCCTAGGGACTCACAGCTTCATTGTAGTGAAAAATGTTTTTTGTGTAGAAGCCAAAGCAAGGAATTTGCTATTTTTATATGTGTACCTGAAAATGCATAATTTAAAACAAACAAACAAACAACAACAACAAAAAAACCACACCCTCTAGTTTTGGTGGTGGTGTTTCAGCTATCCAAATTAACAAGTTTTGAAAACATTTATATGCTCTTCCTATTGTTGGGATGCTTATGGAGAGCACAGCCAGTGTTAGTGTCCACTTTCACTCAAACTTGGGCATTTTGTGAACTATGAGGACTCCATTGCTACGAAATAACCAGTGGAAACAGTTTGGAAGTTTTGGGGTGAGATTCATTCTCACATTTTGATTTCATCAGATGCTAGGCAAAAAATAAGAAAGTTGACTTCACTTGAAATTCTTATTTTGCTGAACTACACTAAGCATAGTTTGTCTTAAATAAGAATATGAATGACCATAAAAATATATAGGGACTAATTTGTAGTGGTCTGTTAAATCACACAGAATCACAAAATCACAGAATTGTATGGGTTAGACATCATATGCTGATCCCAAGGTCTTATAGTAAAACAAACTTAGTGTCTTATGAAAATTCTAGTTATAAGGATTGCATCATGGCTTAAAGTGACAGAAGCATTTCCTCTAGATATAGGAAATTGTTACTGGGAAATAAATGCACATGATCTTTCTGTTGAACAGCTATGGTTTTTCTATCAATAATGCTGTTGAACAATCAATTTCCAAGGCAGCACAAAGCAAATCTCCTTATCCTAGTCTTTGCAAATAATGATCAAAACGTACTTGAGTAGTCTCATTACAAACACTTAAAGTTTCTTTTACGCTGCTCTTTTCCATTCTCTTGTCCACCTGATATATATCCTCTAATTCTAACATAATTTTCACAAGAGTGAAAGAAAGCAATTCCTTTTCTGTGATAAAACTTTAAAAAAAATAGTAGTCCGCCAAGCCTTTTCCATGATCACCAGCTTAAAGTTACATTAACAAAGCCAGTTTTTATTATTTTTTTTTAAACAAACATAAAATAGATAAACAGAGAAAGACCCTTGAAGTAATGGAAAAACTGGGACCTTTTTTTAAAAATAGATAGATACTGGTGCTTAGGAACCCACAATATTTAATAATAAATAAGCACAATAAACTATTTCTAAATTCTGTATTTGTTCCTAAAAATTTTATCAAGTTCTAACAGTTTAATGTAAAGAGAAGAATTAACATCAAAGGAAAATGTCCACTGGAAATGGAGTGTTTTCAGAGCAAAAAAATTTTGCAATTGAACATTATTGTGATTTTTAGGGTGACATGACTAAAAATAGAAGTTTGGGGCAATGTGTAACATCTATGTAATTCTTTGTAGCATTTTTCTCCCTGGCTTAGGTAAATCAGAATGACAAGAATGTGCTAATACTGACATTATCAAGTGGAGTTATCCAACTGACAGTCAGTGTCTTACAGCGTACAGGTTGTTTTTTTTTTTGTTTTGGCTTGGTTTTGTGGCGTTTTTTTTTTTGTTCAGCTGGTTTGATTTTACTTTAATAAGGTGTGCCCTATATTGATTTTATTGCCCATTATGCTCCACTGACTTTAGTACCTATCTGTACTGTCAGAGGATATGTGAGTCACATTTTCAAAGCAACTAATTGTGCTGGCCAGAAGGAACATAATATTTGAGACTATCTATGCAAACTCCACCACATTTCTCTATAAGTCTGTTTTTTCTGATCTATGTTTCAAGCAGATACGAGAAGTAAGGTATTTTTTTGTGTCTTTCCTTGATGCCATCTTTTCCCTGCCAGTCTTTTTTGCTTCACTGCTGGTGACTGTTGAAATCTGACTGTTGAAATTCCAAATGGGCAAGGAAGCACCAGGTTGTATCCCATTGCTCTCACCTGTCAAACACTCTGCTTGGGATCTTTCTGGAGAGTAATGTAGCAATTTGGATACACAGGTCAGAAAGGGCTACGGTAGAAAGTGTGAGATCTGGAATAGAGATGCAAGTCAGATCTCCACACAGACTTGGCAAGGAGGAATCATCTTTGAGCTCTATGGTACAGCTACATTCTTCTCTTCTGATGAGCCACTAGGGATGGAGATCCTTCTTTTGTCTTTGGGTCTGTATCTAGGTAGATCTATATCATCTATATGAATATCTATATAATCTATATCTCTATCTATCTATCTATCTACATATTTACCTATATATCTACACAGATACATCAACATCAAAATATATAGTTATCTTTATACACTGCCCCATCACGTCTTTGAAGATGTTGTTTGGTTGGACTACAGGATGTAACTAAAAATATATTACTCTTTTTTACAACTTGTTTGTTGTTTTTATTTTTCTGTTTCTTTATTCAATTTATATATAGAAATCATAAACTTTAAAAAGTAAGAAAACATTATAGGGAGACTCTCTGAATGGAATTAAAATATCATAGTGGCAGCAGACTTCCTAGTAAGTGTGACAGTGAAGTACAGAAGAAAACTGGAATAGATAATCATGAATTCTAAATAAACAATAATAAGTATCATTCTACAATTAACACTTTTTCTGCTGCATATATATATATCTACAATTAGCTATCCAAAATCCAAGGGCTAATTTAATTTGTTCTGTTATACTTGTGAAATTTCAGCTAACTCTATGTGTTTCAGAACTGCTTCTTTGGTGTAGCTCATGGCAGAATCTGGTCATCCATGTGATCTACTTTGGTCATTCTTAGCTGCTCAGTTATAAATGTAGAGTAATAAGAAGCAGTACGAGTATTTCTTGTGAAATAAATAAAAAACATTTTCTATTCTACTTTGTATCATCTAAACACTACAATAGATAGGTATGTATGATGAAGCGGAAGATTGAATTTTGCTTTAGAATATTGTCCTTAAGCTAGCTCACCTCTCTATCACAAGTGATATTTTATTGAGGATGCAAATAAATACATGGCAAGTGGAACACCTTGCCAACTTACCTAATAGAAAAAGTTAAAAGTACTACAGTAGCACACGTGACAGCAGTTCAAAGGACTGATAGGTTTCACCATTCCAGTGTTTCTTTAATATAACAAAGATAGAGACAATTATAGAAAATGCCATAATAGAAGAAAAATATACACTGACAATGGTGTTGCCAGAAATATTTATCAGAGAATATTATATAGGTTATTATATAGGTTTTTCTAACATTCATCAATATAGTAAAATGGGCCAAGTCTTCAACTGATACAAATTACTGAGTTTCAGTGACTGAAATTCTACATTTTAATCCCTTTCTAGTGAAATTCTGTTGTTGTTGTTGTTGTCATTTAGATGGAAATGTGACACTGGGGTGATTTTTTCTGATTTTTCAGAATCTTTAGGTGTATTTTTCTATAAAGCATACAATAAATTACATATAAAGCATACATATAAATTACAGAACTCCAACATTTTTAGTTTTCTTCTTAGAATATGGGTTGTAGAGCACTTTAAGAGTGCTTTCAACAAGCAGTTTTTAAGACATATAAATTATTTTTTTCTGTGAAAAAATACCTTTTGAAGTGCATGTTTCCCCCTTCAAATGTTCTTCCTTTATCTAATTAGATGGAAAAAGAAAGGAAATGTAAAAACATTTTAAAAAGATCCCCTAACACTCCTGAATCCAACATATACAAATTATTCTTCTGCCTTCCTTTTTGACAGAAATATATTATGCTGATTTCTACGGGGATTAAACCTATTTCTAACTGTTCTAGAGATGTATTATGGTTTCTTAGTAATACAGATAAAATGAAATTTTATGGTAGCAACTAAGTGAGCCAAAAGCGTGATGCAGATTTAGCATCCAGTTAGTATAGATTTAGAAAGCAATGTGATGAGTGGATTTGAGATGGATGGTAAGGAACAGTCACAGAGAGAACACTGGGGCATCACGGAGCTTCTCTTCTTTCAAAGTCCTCTTCCTTTCATTACTTCAACTCTCCTCCAGGATTGTCTTTTAAAAGTGCCTCCTTTAAGACAGGCTAACCAGCGGCAGAATTGATTTAGGACACTGAAATTCATCATAGAAGGAATTTGAGTGCCACACTTGATAATAATCATGTGTCATTATAAAACTGTTCTTCAACAACTTGTTATGCATTTTCATGACCTAGTCTGGCTATGTAAGACTGATCCAGTTACTCAGAACCTCTTCTTGAATTAGTGCTACTTCAGTTTTAAAGGGGAGAACATGGTTGCCTATATTTATTTGACAAATCATTACAACTTCATAAAACATGCAGCTATCAAAAGGAAAATCCAAATGAAAATTTTCTTCTAAATTATACTTTGCTTATTATATTCAAAATGAAAAAAATAAAAATAAAAAACAACTCTTCCAAAAACTAAAACTAACAAAAACTAACACCAAATTGTGACTCCTTCAGAGGAATATCTGTCAGGCTATATTAGGCCTGGTTAATGTGATTTGATTTTGACCATCCATAGCAGAGCTTGGTTCATTACTTCAAAATTGCTAAAGCTACAGAAAGTTTCAAAATTCAGCAATAATCTCAACTGAGTTTCTGACATTGTTACTGATATAAGTATTATAGGCATTTCATGATCTTACTTCACTGAAGCCAATATCTGGCTCATATATTGAATTTTAGAAGGAATAGCAGTGTTTCAGAAGATACAGTGTACTGGAGGCAAAGAAAATGAAGATCAGTTTCTTGGTTGTTCTGTGCAAAAATCAAATTTATTATTGACAAAATTTATGATTTCTGCTGCATTTTTAAAACATTTTTTAAAGGGAATTCAAGCTCAAGGGAAAAAAAAAAAGGTTTCTTCACTTAAAATCTGCCCTAATAAGGCCGATAAAATCCCTTAAAAGCACAGATTCAATTCTCAGAGGTCACTAGTGTCAGTCAACTCTTACATGTGATTAGGGTAGGTTCATCAGAGACTAAATTTTTCTACTACTACTTGAAGCTGGAAGTGGTTTGTCTGTTAATGAGCATGAGGGCCTGTCAGTGGTTATGGGCTGGTTTGGCCCAGTTCCATGACTAGCAGGGTGGAGGAACCTGTAAGTCCATGCCTTCAAAAAGGAGAAAATACAGGGAAAGAGAGATGGGCCTCGGAAATAACAGCGGCAATGATCTGAGGAGAAAAAAACTAATTTACTAAATAAGATATCAGAATACAAGATAACACATTCTAATACAATATAATACAATGTAATTAGATTTGGAGCTAATAAATATAATGAGAAAGTATCCGAAAACTGAAAGCCTTACACTAATGCTGAGGCAAGACATGCAGTCGGGTCAAGCAGCAAAGAGGGGAGCCCAGCAATAGAAAACGGGAAAAGGGACATCAGGTGATATTGCCAGGAATTATATCTCCTCTCTGAACGCAAAGTCCTCTGGGGTATGTAGTTCTTCTCTTCTGAGACATGTACCCTTTCTTTTAACTCGCAGTGCACTATGTGATGTTATGATGTGGAATACTGATAACCAAAAATTATAAAACCATAACAGGGTCGCTTTCATAAAAGTCAGAGGAGAGCTTTAGCTGTAAGAAGTTCAACTTGATTTTCCTCTTTTTTTAACTGTCCAGAAGTGGTTTTACATAACAGTTTAACAAAAGTTATCTACTGAATGTTAAACAGGTCTGCATATCATAAAAATGCAAATATGGACATTTTTTAGACCAAATACTATACTTTTAATCCTCCCCTTACCCCTCACCTCTTTCCTTTGCCTTTGTCTTTCCCTCCCCTCCCCTCCCCTTCCCCTTCCCCTTTTCCCCTTCCCCTTCTCTCCTTCCCCTTTTTCCCTTCCCCTTTTCCCTTTCCCCTTCCCTTCTCTTCCCCTTTTACTTTTCCACTTCCCCTTCCTTTTTAATCTTTCAATTTTCACTATTCTTTTTTTTTATAAATCAGCATTTTTCCATCAACAATCAAAAATTAACTGAGTGACCTAATTAAGCAAGATAATGATTGTGTTTAGTGATTGTGTTTATCACCCCTGTGAGCTGTACCTTAGATGTACATTTCTTCCTCCAAATTTACTGCCTCTGGGTGTTTAGCTATGTCATACACTGAAATAAAAGAAAGTATAATAGGCAGTTTCACCCCTTCTTACTCATTTAGTTGTCTTTTTTTCCTTCAGTTGACTTTGTTAAAAGAAGGGCAAATATTGCAGTAAGCATGAACAATATAGAATTCTGTCAAATTACAGCTGTATACAAAGAGCCACACTGCAAAAGTCCCTTTAGGCCTTCTCAAACATGAGAAGAGCATTTCTCGTGCTGTATTTATTTATCTTTTGAATCTGTTTGGTGAGCATCCAACCTCATGTTCACCAACAGCTGTATCCTCAGTTCCACATGCCCCTAAATCCTACATCTCCACTCAGCAGTAATACAGCATCCTGTCTTAGCTTGCCATTCATACTGCAATTATTTGTCAGTGAGTGCAGAAAAGATGTGGCAACATGATCTGAACACACACATTACTAAATTTCATGCTCACTGCCTCAGTCATGAGACCTGAGGGAAACTCATTTTGAATCTGGCAAAAAACTGCTGTTGCAAAATTTCTTGCCATATCAATCTCACAGTCTCCTCTGCATATTTCTACTACAGGTCTGAGCAATTTTATAGCTCTGAATGTCTCATTTTTTCCAAATATTTCAACGTAAATACCACTACAATTGACATCACTCCTCTGTCTACACAGAAGACTTTTTCAGCTGGTTGATGCTACTTTTATTCCCACTTCAAGCCAATACCTACAAAAGTAGCTGTCAGCTCTGTTGGAAGTCATAGTAGGCAACTTGCACTTCTGTGTAAGCAAAAGTTTTGTGTCCATGCAAACATTTAAATATACTTTGATCAACATCCTGATGTCTTTTTTCTTGTGGTCCTTTTTTAAAAAGCACCTGCAGCCATTACAAAATGAACACCTGAAACTACTCCCAGCCATCTGTAACATCAATTTATAAAGAAGAAAACATCATAGAGGGTTAAATTTGATTTTATTCACTATTTTTCCATACTACCCTTTTTTATATAAAGAAATTGAAAAAATAAAGGAGAGAAATGATAATTCTTTCTTAAAAAAAAGTAATAATCTCTATTTTTCTGTTTTGATGGAGGAGAATATATAATATAGTAATATAATATAGAATATATATATATAAGATGGTGAAAACAGAAAGTAGGAGGAACAATTTTTGTCCCTCCTTTACTTAAACCATTTAAATTTTACTTTATAATATGAAAAATGAGGAAGGAAAATGATCTGAATTTACCTAAAAATCAGTAATAGATTTCCCACTGCTCTGCAAAAGGCAGTTACATTAAAAAACAATGAACAAATTATTTAACAGCCCAACCTCAAAGTCAACAATTATTCTGCAAAATTCAATTGGCAGAAAGACATAATTTATTTAAAGATGTGTGTCAAAGCATTTAAACTCTCCACCTCCTGTTACAATCCAGAAGTACATTATTTTACAAATGTAATTATTTATTGTTTCATAAGCCTCAGTAAATCTTAAAGGATCTAGAGTATTTCTTCTTGCACTCCTCATTTACTGAATTGACGAGCACTAAAGCAATTTTTGAAAAGATTTTTTTTTCCTTTTTTTCCCCCCTTTTTATTACTTGTGTAATGGTTTCTCGAAGTGGTTTCTTGCAGGAGCCTTATCTTCCTGTGAATGAAGTGGTACGGTGAGTGATGTTATTTTAGACACAGAAAGCAAATATTAAGTTGAATACTCTTTAGGGAAAAATGATAGAAACAATCCTATGCCAAGTGCAGATTACTGTGGCTATATGAAATTGTTTGTATGCATACAAAATAGAGAGTGGCAGACAGCACCTGTACACAGTAAACGTTTATATAATCCATATGTATGTAACTTTCCAGTTAAAACTGGTGCATTCAACACTCCCAACCAATTTCTAAGAATGTACATAACAAGCAGTGCTGTTTTTAATTTCACTACATTTACCATCTCATTCAGGCTTCTTTAGTATGTATGGAAAACTAAACAAGATTGAACTATGAAGCATAATGCACTAATATTGAGGAAATGTTCTATACTTCTTTTATTTTAGAATATAACCTTTGTACTAAAGCTAGGCTTTCTTAATAATAATATTTCTAACACATATAAAAGGAAATCAATAAGAGGAAAAAAAAAAAAGTAAATGGAGTTTTTTCTATTCTGAAAACTGTATTCCATTTTAAGCAAGTAGACTTGTTAAAAATTTATGACACAATACACATTAATTTTTAGGTGTTCGTTATTACAGTCAGGAAAATACAGAGTTTCAATGTACTCTTTATAAGAAATTAAAACTGGAGACAACTCTGGGAATATATTCTAACTGCAGTTAAGTTCACTGTACTCTAAGTGCCTGCAATGTTATTGTTTTGAAATGAAATATGAACAAATGTACAAGTTTTCTGCTCTCAGTTTGGTATAGCAGCTATTGATTTATCCTAAAGCTACTGAGTGGAATCAAAAGGTGAAACAAACTCAAATAAAAGAATGGAGGTGTTGGAGTTTGTTTTTAAGAAAAAAGAAAGTGTGAATCCATACATATTGTGGAAATGGCCCCACTACTGCCCATTGCCCTTGTCTGTGACTGCATGGCCACGAACAGGGCTTCAATCAAGACTTTCATATCCTGCTGTGTAACAGTAGTGGAATTTTTGACTTCATTTGATGCCCTATTGCAAGGAAAAAGTTTCTACCTCTAGCTTACACATATATATAGCAAATAAACTTTTTCTCTTACTCAAGATAAATGAATAGTAATATAAAAACCAAAGTGACATTTGAAGACTATATAATAAAACATGACTTTGAGAGATACGTTTTGTCATAGTGGCACACACAAGGAGATTTGACCTGATGTTTTTTGAAGAGATATGCTACTGATTTTTCAGATCACCTTTAGTTACATCAAGAAAAGTCATAAACCAATAAGTAGACTATATGCTCTCTGCATGTTACGTTTGTTATCACACAACCACTTAGGAAATGCTTAATGATGAGAATATCTGAAAATCACAAGTCTTATGAGGAGCAGCTGAGGGAGCTGGGGTTGTTCAGCCTGGAGAAGAGGAGGCTCAGGGGAGACCGCATTGCACTCTACAACTTCCTGAAGGGAGGTTGTGGTGCAAAAGGGTCTGGCCTCTTCTCCCAGGCAAGCAGTAGGACCCGAGGAAATGGCCAGAAATTATACCAGAGGAGGTTTAGGTTGGATATTAGGAGAAATTTCTCTCAAAGGGTGGTCAGGCACTGGAATGGCCTGCCCAGGGAGGTGGTGGAGTCGCCGTCCCTGGTAGTGTTCAAGAGGCGCCTGGATTAGGAGCTACGAGAGATGGTTTAGTAGCTTGTGGCACTGATAAGAATGGGAGGGTGGTTGGACTAGATGATCTTGCAGGTCGTTTCCAACCTTGTGATTCTGTGATTCTGTGATTCTGTGATTAAGCAAATTGAAGAGGTGTTATAAATAATAAATTAAAAATTATTTTCCAGGATAAAAGGTGAAAATACCTCAGTAATAGATCCACCATTTACCACTTGGGGAGCATAAGTCTCCATGTGGTCATACAAACGGTATACAAAACATTGGATATACATCTTATACTGACTGACTTTCCTTACTCAGTACCTCAGACCACTAATACATATGGGCTAGTTCGGAGGGCAAACAATGAATTATTTATCTAGCATATTCTTTAATGAGTTTGAAGCTGTTGGGAAATGGCATGTGTAGCTCTGCAGGGAATGGATTAATAGGCAGAATACAACTGAAAATGCCCAAAATACATGCTGAATTTAATTTTTTACTAGCTACAGATTTATTGCATGTTTTTCATCACAACTGGCAAGGAAACTGGTTAGTGTGAATCACTATCTAATCCTCTCCTTCAGTGCCTGTTTCCAGATCAAAGTGTGGAGCACAGGACTGAAATTATGTCTCAGCACCTGGATTTCTTAACGAAAAAGAAAAGGTGGAGGAATTACAATCAGGTTTTAGCAATGTCCACTACATTTCCTCCCCTCTGCCCTCACTGCCCCCTTGTAGCTCACAGACATCAGGACATGCTTTGTCAACCAGAACTCAAATTTCTGTAGGGAGCAACAACAGTAATTTCTGACAGCCCAAACAGGTGTGTGAATCAAGTGAACTTGTGTAGGTAGTAGAACTCAAGAAAATTTGTAGAGATTGCTGGAGATCACAACCAGATTTTTTGAAAAATAAGTATAGACCTGTTTATTTCAAGAAAATATAAGAAATCACAGCTAAGAATTAATATTTCCTTACTGATAAAGACAACCAGTCATTACTGGTAAAGGAAATGAAATAATTTCCTGAAATCAAGAAACGTAGTGGTACTCAAGTTTCTTTCTTTTTTGATGATCCTTTGCTGGACTCTCCAATTTATCATTATCCCTCATGTACAAGAAGGCATATAGATCCAGGTGCAGCCTCATAAGTGCCAGGTATTCACTATATCATGAAATCTAGGCACTTCTGAGAGATTTCATTCAGAGAGCATATTTGTTTTTTTGCAATATCGCTCGTTTATTTCCTCTTATAGATTAGGAAAGACTGTAGGCTAATAATGATTCTGTTAACATGGTATCTGCTGACAAATATCTGAGTTTATTAATAGAAAGGCATTATTTTTCAAGCTTTTATCACCAACTATATCAATCATTTTGTTTCATTCTCTAGCTTGCTGCTTTTATTGATCTAGTCATTATAAAATGAGGTGCCTCAAATTTTTGGAAAGATGTTGGCATAGAATAAAATCTGTATAGTTTTAGGGGCTTTTTGTAAATAAACTTATCAGACTAATATTTGGAAAGAAACAAGCAACTTAGTGATAAATAGAAGGAATAAAAGGAACAGGGAAAAATAACAGGTATAATCAAGAGCTACAGGTATAATCAAGAGATCAAGAGCTACAAAAAACCCAAAGCTTTTTGCAAAGTTGGTGTTTTTTTTTTCCTATCATCACATTTTGACCAGCGAGTTGTACATCAATCGAAGACATATATTTTCAATATTTCTATGGGGTATGAGAAGAAGTTAGATTACCAGTAGACAGAAATAACTTTGAAGAACTTTTGAGGAAAATAACAGAGAATTTCTGATTTAGCTAGCAAAAACACAAATCTAAGGCTTTGATTTGCTCTGCAAGAAACGTAGTGACAAAGCAGGTATAAAATGTTTCAGTTCTTTTCTGCTGCAGTGTTTAGCACTCATTAAATAACTACAAATATTTTAAAATAACTAATAAATATATTTTATTTTAAAAATAGATATAACTGAACTGCATAAAATATGAGAAAGTAATGCCAGGAGAGGGGAGATTATATCAGATCAGAAAAGCAATTTAAAAGTAAAAAAGAAATACTTAAAAGGATACTTAAGATATGAATAGAGGAAAGAATAAAGTATATACATTTAAATGTACTTTTGCATCTTGATATATAAAAAATCTCATTCTGCAAATGTTAACATTACTATGTGGAAAGAAATATGGTGTTTTACTGAGTTTTCAAAGATTATTGGGCTTATCTGTCAAGGTTTTGAGAGTGGTGAGATGTCTTCAGGGGTCCCTCTATTAGCAGAGCCCAGCAGGTGCCCTGTGTCAGAATTTGTGGGGCCCTGTACTGCATTGGATCTTACAGGATATGGACGTATGCTGGAGCAGTGCTTCAAAAGCTGCAGCCTGTGGGAAGCCCATGCAGGATCAGATTAGTAATGATAATTCCAAAGGATTCCATATGGAGCAGGGGCAGAATGACCACAGAGGAGTACTAGAGATGAAGCATTACAGACTGACTGCAGCCCCATTTCTTGCTCCCCTGCTCTACTCCTGGAGAGGAGGTAGAAAAGGGTGGATTGGGGGATGCTGTTCTCAGTTTGATATGTCCATTGCAAGGGGTGTCAGAACTAGGCGATCTTTAGGGTGCCTTCCAACTCTAATCATTTTATGATTGTATGATTCTGAGATTCTATGATTCCATGATTCCATGATTCTATGATGAGAGCTGCAGAAGTGGATTCATTTCATTTGTATAGGATGTCAATCAGTAATGAGCAATTTGAATCTTAGGGACTTGTATTTGCTTAGCCTGAAGATAACAGAGCAAACTTCATCATTTACTCATTCTCAGATTTTTCAAGATCCATTAGATTTAACTATTTTCCCATTTTTCACTAGCTCTTTAAACATTCACATAATTGAAATAGTTCAAGTATACTGAAAGTTACATGAGCAATAAAAAATCATAGAAAGGCATATTTCTTAAAATAAACCAAAGTACAACAAACAAGCTATAAACCATCATTATTTTAAGTAGCATATTTATAGTAAACTTTTGTTTCAGCAATCGGTCACTTGAGCTTAAAAATTTTGGATTTCTTATTTCAATACTAATGTAAGTGAAGGAAAATGAAGGTTGTTAAAAGTGTCATAAAAATAGCTGAGTCTAAAGAATAAACAAGGACTTTTGCTGTGAATTTTGACTTTTTTTTTTCTGTTTTCTTTTTCTGCTAATGCAAGCCAATACTGAAATATTCTTATTTTGTCTGGTTTTGAGACAGTACTGAGGAGCAAAGCAGAACAGTGTCTGCCAAGTACCAACTGGATTTACAGGTTAGAACTGAGATAGGCCTGTCTACTCAAAATGAAATGTACAGATTACATTTCAGTGCTTCACTGCATCTCTAGATAAGATAGTTCATTTAGCTTTCTCCTGTCCCATGTTAATGTCCATTTTTCTGTTTCACTGGAGGCCAGCCCAACCATACTATAACATTTTTAGAACAGACTGGCTGGATTATTTTGAGTTACTACTATCTGCACTGAGGTAAATCCAGAGATTTGAAGTATTATTGTCAGTCCTTGAAGAAAGTCTTTTACAGCTTCTGGAAAGAGCAATAAGTTGTTTAATGACTTGTAAATCAGTATTTTTCCATTCAGTTCCCAGATTCCATCATTTGATTTTCATTTTCCTTCCTTTTGATTTTCATTCAGTGTTTTTACTTCATTTAAGGCAAATTGCAGTTCAGTATCTTAATGCAGTAATCAATTGGAAAGAGTTATGTATAGCTTTTTTATATTTATTTGGAAGACAGGGAAAAAGAAATTGACAGAAATCATAATGGCATATTGTTTCTTTTCAAAGTCTTGCAGAAGAACTTTATACCATGAAGTATGTTGAAAAATTCTGAGTGCAGTGTATATACATGTGTTATTCAGCAGCTATATACAGCCTTTAAATTAAATGATTCTTATCAGACTATAAAAATTGGATTGTCTGAGAATGAAAATGAAGCGAGTTTCGTAGTTCTTAATAAAATTAATTCTTTCTAAGTTTCAAGGCTAGTATCAGGATAGCTATAAATAACTATTTAAACACTTTCAGACAAGTTAACCATCAAGAAGATTTAAGCATCTTATTTTGAAAGAAAGATACCAAAAACTTGATAGTTTAAAATACGAAACTAGAAACAAGAAAACACACACAAAAATAAAAAAATACACACACAAAAAAAACCACTAAACATAGAAGACAGGCTCAGATGAAAAAAAGATGAAAAAAGCAACAGGCCACACTTCTGTAACACAAGACAACTTCAATATATTTATGTCACTTTGTGATTTTTATAATAAAACAAAAAAGATTTCCTGTCAATCTTTTAAAAATTCACAGAATCACAGAATCACAGAATCACCCGGGTTGGAAGGGACCTCAAGGATCATGTGGTTCCAACCCCCTTGCCTAGCAGGGCCACCAAACATACACATTCAGATCAGGTTGCCCAGGACCCCGTCCAACCTGGCCTTGAACACTTCCAAGGACGGGGCATCCACAACCTCCCTGGGCAGCCCGTTCCAGGGCCTAACTACTCTCCTTGTGAAGAACTTCCCCCTAACATCCAACCTAAATTTTCCCTCCTTCAACTTGGATCCATTTCCCCTAGTCCTGCTATTGTCAGCCCTTTTGAAGAGTTTACTCCCCTCCTGGGTGTAGGTTCCCTTCAGGTATTGATAGGCTGCAATGAGGTCACCCCGCAGCCTTCTCTTCTCCAGGCTGAACAAGCCCAACTCCCTCAGCCTGTCCTCATAGGGGAGGTGCTCCAGCCCCCTGATCATCTTAGTCGCCCTCCTCTGGACCCTTTCCAAGATCTCTATGTCTTTCTTGTACTGAGGGCTCCACACCTGGACACAGTACTCCAGATGGGGCCTCACAAGAGCCGAGTAGAGAGGGACAATCACCTCCCTCTCCCTGCTGACCACCCCTCTCTTGATGGAGCCCAGGATCCCATTTGCCTTTCGAGCTGCCAGAGCGCACTGCTGGCTCATGTTAAGTCTCTCGTCCATCAGGACCCCGAGGTCCTTCTCTGCCGAGCTGCTCTCAAGGACCACTCCTCCCAGCCTGTACGGGTGCCTGGGGTTCTTCCGGCCCAAATGCAAAACCTTGCACTTTGCCGTGTTGAACCTCATTAGGTTCACCCGAGCCCAACCCTCAAGCCTGTCGAGGTCCCTCTGAAATTAATAAAAAACTAAATAAACCAAAAGCTTTTTTATAAATTGCTCCTAATCTGATGCATAATCTTGAGTTTTAGTCTTTATCCGAAACCATATGTTACTTGAGTAGATACTGTGGAGTTTTCTAGATATGAGGAGTAACTACAGCTCTTACCCAAATCCAAAACTCCTTGAGGAGGAGGATGCCAAAAACTCTCAACTGCAGTAGGAGAGAAATGAGTTGACTCCTACTGCAGATGGTGAGTCTTCATGAAAAATTAAAAAAATACTGGAGGTCACAAGACATTTAGAAATAATTTGTTTCCACTAATTTGTTTCATGATCCTGCTAGGAAAGCAGCTAAGAAGATGAGATCATCATAATATCACATGTTGAACTTCAGTAATTGAAATATCTACATGTTCATTCAGCTAAAAAAGCTTCTTCCTGAAATAAAAGTAGTAATTGAAATATCTACATGTTCATTCAGCTAAAAAAGCTTCTTCCTGAAATAAAAGTATTTAATACAAAAATTATTTAATAACAATTTTTGTTTGATAACTTTTTTATTTTAAAATTAATTGTAATATTTTCCCACAGATATAAAATCTGTTCCTGAATTGTTCTTTTGCTAAGTTGACCTTTTCTAACATGAAACATTTTGGATACGCTTTCATTTATAGTAGTGGCTTCATGGCAAGGTGGTATTTCAAAAGTATATGACAGATTTACTATGTCTCCTTCTGTCTAGGAGTACATTTTATGGACACAGTGCAATAACTAATAAAAACTGTATAATGAAAGCAAAACCAAGCAACTTTGTCATTGAGGTGGATGAAATTACTTCACAGTAATGCTACCAAGAAACAATAAAACATATTAATAAACCATGTATTAGTGTGTTTCTAATATCTATATATAATTTTTTATCATCCCACACATGTAGCTAAGATATCTTAAAGCGGATGCCACTGCTGCAAATTACAGTCTATTGCAGATGTAATACAGAAGTCAGTAAGAGTTTTAAAAACTGATTTCAGAGGCCATAATGCAAAGGACATGCCTATTGAAAGGGACATCATTAGATTCAATGTCTTGTCTCTAGTACTAACCATTTCAAATACTTGCTACCTGTAGCATACATGTAGGTACCACAGACAAAAAAGAACATTCTTTAGCAGGCCAGAGAGCTGAAGCAGCTGACATAGCTCAGGTAATCCTCTTCTGATTTTATAAACTGTATAGCAATATGTATTCATAAAGTAGCATGGTGGTAATCAGAGAAGTGAAATATCTTCGCTGCCTCACTCTTCATAGCTCTCTCAAATTCTATATTCAAAGGGATCTCCTGATAATGAAGGATATTTGAATGAAGGGAGCTTGGTGCAGCAAAAATGAATTCCCAAAGAGTTTCATAATAAACCGTTCTTATACTGAATGTAATTGTTAATGTAATTCAGCATATATAATTCTGAATTTCATTACATAGACAGATGTTATTTTCTCCATCTTCAAAGTCACAGAGTAAAGCACTGACAATTTTTGAATAATTTCTAAGTTTCTGTAGTGTTATGGGATCAATTACAGAAAAGATATCTATGTACAGATATGCTATCTAATGCCTAGATGACACTTGTAAAAGAAAAGTTAGTTCTCAGAGGAGTTACTCCTATGGCTGTTATGCAATTTTATTTAAATGTATTTAAATATTTTCTGTATGTAAAATGTATTTAAAATTTTCTAATACTAATTTAAAAATCAGTAAAATGGTGAAAGACGTAAAAGAAGCTGCTATTGATCTCTATGTTTAGTATTAGAGAAGAAGAGATATTTTCAAGGAAGTACTTAAACAGTCATGCTCATTTGCTGTAAAATTACTTTAAAATTAGATAGCTATAGCTGTTAGTTGCTAGCAAATGTCTTTTCATTAGAGAATAAGAGAAAGTTTCCTAAATAATGGATAAGAATACAGCAAAAAAGTTCTTGCTTTTCAAAATAGCTAAATAAGCATTTATATTATACACTTTATTCACTTCTTTACAAACAGCTTGATGCTAAGCTCCCAGTACAAAGAAAAAACTAAACAGAATCACTAAGTGAGCCACATTTGAGAAAAGAATTCATGAAACTGGAAATGGAAAGTGCTCATCAGCAATTTCTGCACAGCTTTTTCACAATATAAAGCTATCTACTCATGTGATAGCTTGTGGATTTTATCTGCTTTTGTTTGTTGGTTTGTTTTCATTTAAGAAAATATATGGCCAAGAGCCATTTTAGTTCTTGTGGCTGTGGAAATTCACAAATATTTGTTGATAGATTATTGGGCTGGGCTTCTCAGTTAGTTATTAGTCTACACTGCCATGTTTATGCCAGATAAATTTTAAACACCCACATTTTTCAGGATAAGTATGCTGTTGAAATGGAATGGAGAAGCTAGGGAGGGCCTGACATCTGTGCAATAGCCGTAGTCTCACAGGATCTGCAGGTATGTCCTCCTGAGCCTAAGTAGTTCTCATTCACAGGAGAAGGAATATCAAATAATAAATAGTAGATGTAGGTTGAATGGAATTAAGGAAATATTTTTGCCAGGTAATTTATTCCTTGAACTTGTACTATTTCTATTTTAACAGTGTCTCCAAAAAGTGACAAAAGATAGAAAAGAACAAATTAAAAGCAAGAAGTTAATGTGCTGCAAGGGGAATCAGGTATTGGACTCAATTAAAAGCTAACATGGTCATACTTTTGACATAAGTATGAGACAATGTGGATTGAACAAGGCATGGCCTAAAACTTCAACATAAGAAGTTCTGTATTAACATGTGGATGAACTTCTTTACATTAAGAGTGACAGAGCACTGGAACAGGCTGCCCAGAGAAATTGTCGAGTCCCCTTCTGTGGACATACACAAGACCCATCTGGATGCCAACCTATGCAACCTGATGTAGGGAACCTGCTTCAGCAGACGATCTCTTGAGGTCCCTTCCAACTGCTGCAATCCTGTGAATCTGTGATTCTGTGAATGTCATGAAAAAATGCAAACTGTTCACTAGAAATGAGGCTAATATTATTTTTTAATATTCAGAAAACTAACCATGATTGCTGTACCTTAAATATCAGAATCAAAGAAGCCATTCAGGACAGAAGCTTAATTCTGCATCAAAATGCTTAGGTTCTATATACAGCAAACTGGAGAAATTTGCAGTTTTGTATTCAGAATCACGTTGTGCTGCTTTGACAAAAATATGCAATGACCTTTGAAAGGCACAATGAAATTTCACCATGGAGAAAAAAAAACTTGAAAATATTACTTCTCTCTAAGAAATAATTATAAAGTAAAACGCGGCCATGTTTGCAAAGCCTTTGTGACAAATCCTAGCCATTGATTATATTTATGCTACATTATTCATTCGCAACATAAAGCAACTGATACAGGTTATCGTTAGCTAGATCTCTTGCTTCCAGGGCTTATGTTAAAGTTGTTTATGGAAAGCAATTTCAGTCAAGAGAATGAACAGGTAGGCAGAATGAACAGATTTTGCACAGCATAGTAATACATCATAATTTCTCTTTTAACCTTGATTCAATTTTATATGCATTTCAGATTGAAATCTAAGCTGGATATCTGTTTACATCAATACTTTTCTAAGTATTCATAGTTAGAATTATGAATATAAATAATATAATCTGTGAATACTGGTCCTTTTTACTGGAACAAAAAAAGCTCTTTAAAACAAAACAAACAAAAAGCCCTTTAAGTTAGAAAACAATTCAGCTTACTAAGAGTTAAACAAAAGAAACTATGTAAGATAGTATATGGGAAATATTAGTTATACAACTAGTAATACAATGGGCTGAAGTTAAAAAAGGGAAAAGGCAAAGGAAAGAAGTGGAGAAGAAACAAAGAGAGGCGTGGGATGTGTCACTGTCCTTATAACAGTAACTGAGACGATTTTCATGGATTTTGTCAAACTGACAGCTTCTATTTTTGCCTCTCTACAGAGCACTTTATTCATGTCTACCTGCACACCTTATGGCCTACTTATTTCATTTTAATTATGGTGAGGTTGATTTGTGTGCTTGTATATGATTGTGCCTTTCTAAAAAGAATTGGGGATGGATTTTCTTTATTCATTGTTACTATCACAGCTTGTTGGTTACATGAAAGCTGCCAATCTGGAACCTCTGCAGGTTTAGATAAATACAGTGGAAGAATTTATTTTAACAGGGACACAAACAAATCTGTTCTTGGTCTGTAGGACCTCAGACCTCACTTCTATGCTCTCTACTGAAAATAATTCATGTTAAGTCACCTTAATAAAATATCTTTTATTATTCCAACTAGGGTTCTATAAAAAGCAACAAAGTACAGTGAAATTTGTTGACTCACACACTGAGATCATGAGTACTTAACACACTGGAGAAACGCAACTCCTGTGATCATGCCATTTCACCACTGCCAAATTCAGAGGAATTTCTAACCCTATATCAAAATAATGAAGTTAATCAACACTGGATCACAGTGCAAAACATAAAGGCCTGGACCTCTGACATCTATAAATTTGTGAAGAATGATTAAAATGGATATCAGTGGATGGAAATAGTTACATGGCCACTGCTTATATACATAACTTCATCATTCAACTACGTTATATATACGTACACATATTTATTTAGATGCATTTTAATTACAAAGGGGAAAAAACCTCAGGGCTCTTATAAGTACAGCAGCTCCAACTGTTCTTTTAATTGCAACAAAGAATGTTAACAACTTGTTGCACTGAGAAGTGGATTAAATGAAAGTAGAATTGCAAATCTGACTCAAAAACATATATGGAATTCATACCACATCAATAGCAGAGCTGAGAATAGCCTTATTTTTCTTGCTTTGTATTGTTTTGTATGTTGAACTTCCATGAAAGAATTATCTTTCCATTACACAAAGATCGAGTTGTATCTTTTCCCCAAGAGGAGACGATTTTGCCTGTTAATTGCTGGCAACCGAGGCATAATTTGAAAGCTCAAATAAATACATGGAACCCAGCATCTCTTTTGGAAGATAGCAGAAAGTGACCTTTGGTCTCATTTTATATTTTAGTTATACAGACATATGACTAATATGTTACTCATGAATTCAAAGAAAAGAATTCAAAGCAAAGAAATTCCAGATTTGCTATAAAGTTAAGATCTGAATTCAGCGAAAATTTCATGCAAACTCAAGTTTTAGAATCTGAAATATTTCCTTGAACTTTTCTTTCATTCTTTTCAGCAATAAAAGCAAAAAAAGAGTACACAGAAGAGTCATTTCCATTACTCCCTAAAAGAACTAAAGGACTGCTGGTCAATCACAGGGCTGAGCATGATATTATCCTAATAAACTAAATTTATTTAGCTTACTTTAAATGTAAGAAACAGTACCTTCATGCAAGATAGCAATACTGACTGGTAGCACTAGCGAAAAAAAAAAAAAAAAAAAAACAAAGACTAAATTTTACAGATCTGTTTCAAATGTTTGCATTAAGTTTGCGGTGTTCTCAATAGAGTGCAATCATTCTGAGTAAGTTTTTTGGAATGAAAGTTTTCATATACATGTACACATATGCATTTAATCCTTGGGCTGGTTAAAAATTTAAGTATCTTGAACTTCAGAGTGAAAATCGCTGTTCTGTGAACTATGAATATGTAAATAAGAATATAATTTGAAAAAGTCATGCTATTCCTGTTAATGGAGGTTTCATCTCTCTACTATCCTATGCTCTATATGTTGTTCCGCAGGCTATTGTGTTTAATGCATGTTCCTATTTTCTGCATTCAAATATGCAATTATAATTCATAATCAAAGATAAAATGGAATCCAGTTGTTTTGTTATTGTTGTTTTCCAAAATAACGAATACAGTAACAACTACATAAGGAAGAAGTTATTCACATAAGTATTTACAAAGAGCAGCTTAAATGCCCAAGTTGGTGCAAATAATTGAGAAAAAAAATAATCACTTGGGTGTGCAATTGTAAAAACGGCGTGCTGTAAAATGCCCACATTTCTGGTTATGCTGTGTTAATCAAGTATTCTATTTTTGTAGTCCTGCCTGTGAATAATTCAAACTAATAATTTTATGCATCTAAAATGTTCTATCGTGCAGCCTGTATGCTGCTGAGATGGAGGCTGCCATTCATATCAGAAGTCCATGACACTGCAAGAAAAAGATCTTTCATTACACTCAGTGTAGTGCCACTAAAAATATATTTAATACCTTGATTTCCATTAGGTGCCACTTTATGTAAGACAATGTAGCTATATGGTGGAAGAGCTGGGGTAGTTTTTGAAAATAACTTCAATTCACAGAATTGAAATATATTCACAGAATATAATTCACAGAAATATATTTATATAGTAGAGGCCTTCATTGTTTTCCATCTGATATTTTGTTTGCTTTACTATAATTTTAAGTACATTGGGATTTATGTTTTGTGAGATTTTACTTTATTTATTCAGCAGAGGTTGCATTTTGTTTTCCTGAGGTTTTTTTTATTTTTTGTTTTGTTTTGTCTTTCCTTCCCTAGTAATATAATTGCTTTCTTGTCAAAAAGTGTAATTGCAGTGCAACTGCTCTGAAATTTCTACTTGTACATTACAGATCAGATTGTAATATTCTGGCTGCTTACCTTTTTTTTATGATAAAAATAATAGGGAAAAGAAAAAAGAAAATTTTCAGCTCATTAAATAAATGAAATTATCTCAATTTCCTGGTTTTCAAATAATAAGAGCAAGAATGAGTGCAGTAAATAGGAGTGCTTATCTTAGACCTGAGTTGAGAATTACTTAATAAAACAATGCAATGGCTGTGCTTCCACTGATTCTTTTTCTTGACTGATACGAAAGATATACTGAATCAAGAAACATATTGTGGCTTCCTTTAATATTAAAAAATATTCCCTTTTCTAGGCTAAAAATTTAATCAGAGGTGATCTACTAGAGAGTTATGTCACCAGAATCAGTGCTGACCTATTTTGATGGAAGTCCAAACTGAACCGAGGTAGCTTTTGAGTCAAACAAAATAACTGCAGAGGAAATCTAGAGCAAAGTCTAATCTCCTTCAAATGGAACCTTACCAACTTGTTCCTAGAACTGTGAAGTGCTACATTCGAAAAAACACTGTATTCTGTGGCTTACCCAAAAGGCATCTAGATTTGTTTTGTTGCATTTTGTAATGAACAGTAAAAAAAGAGCGGTTTGTTGTTTGTTTGTTTGGGTTTTTTTAATAAAATACAGCAAAAAAAGTGCATCTTATTTGTTGGAAACTGTCTTTTCACCTTATAAATACTTTCAGGCAGAATAGAAACTATCACTGGCATGTACATCACTGTTTTCTCTTTATGCTATCTTCAGTGATATAACATTTATTAGGAACGTAAAAATCTCCCTTGTAATGTATCACATCTGTTCGGCTGTCCAACTAGTCTTCCACTGGCACAGTGGCTGTCATTTGCTTTTTAAGTATCAGCTCATGAGCCAGCTGTTTTCACAGGGCAATTGTCACACTAAAATGAGCAACATATATGTGGGTGGAAGAAACATTTTAAAAATTTTTTTTTTTCATTCTTATCTTCAATTGGATAGTGCACCAGACCATCACAGTCCCATTGTGTAAACCAAAAACAACTTCACATGTAAGTATAGAAATACATCACAGACAAAGAAGCAATTTAGAAATGTGTAGATGGACCCAAACCAGCAGTGAGGGTGTGGATTTCAGCTTTTAGTGGGAGAAGAGAGACTGCAGGAGGAAGAGAGGGAAATGAACAATATACTAAAGAGAAGGTGAAACGGTTTTTCCTTTTCCTAGTATGCTTCTTGCAGAAAATAATAAGTTATTTAAACAATACTGCCTTTCTTGACAATCTTATTGATTTTTGTTAGTAATTACTACTACCATCTTTTCTTGACGTACCATAAATCACATTCTCTGGTGACTTATAGAACATGCTATACAGACCTGTTTGAGATGTAGTTTCAGCTAACTGGGCACCGCTCTTGGAAACCTTTCCTTTTCCTATTTTGATGATCTGCTTATCATTTTTGTTGAAAATCAGACTTAAAGCACTTACTTCACCTGAAAACAAAAAGCTTTAGCATTGCATAACGTTTTTCTATTGCATTATTTTTGAGTGTTTTGTATTTATAGATTCTTGATTTTTACAAAAAATAAATGCAGAATTCAAGTAACTACAGACTTCTGGAATCATAATAGACAACTATTTCTTTTTATTGGTGCCTAAACATGTAGGAAAACCTTCCATATAGGAAAACGAATGATAACATTTTCCTTAAAAGCTTCAATGGAAAATGTTTCCTCTTAATGTGTGCAATTTTCTTGTCCTGTTGGTGCTCTCCTGTTAGCAGCAGATCATAAATCATTGCAAAATTAATGGTGGAGTGTTTCACTAACATCCTGCACCTTACTTTGGGATTTAATTATATCAGCATCTGATGGCAGTTCTGCAGAAAGGAGTTTGTCAGCATTTTCAGTACTTAACAGTTTTTTCCAAGGAGCATGAAAACTTAATATGTCAGTAATTGCAAAACTGTACCTGCTTGAACAGACACCAAAGTTGTCAGTTAGGATTTTATTTTACTTGTCCAGAATATGTTTCAGTTTTGCTTATTTATTTTACAGCAAAGGTTGAGAATAATACAACAGCTTGTGTGTATTTTTTTAAAGTTCCTATTAAAAAAAAAAGAAAAAAGAAAAACCTGTTCAGTGTTATTCACTTATTGAACAACTAATTATAGGTATGATAAATGGTTGTTGAATAATGAAGTGTTAAATATATTCAGTGTATACATAAAAGTGCTCCAGGGTGGGAAAGAAAATGTTATCAAAAATAATTACCTGCTAGCTATTCCTCCTGGGATCGTAGCAAGTGAAATGACATCATGAATTTTAAAGAAATGTTCTGCCTTTAAGTGTGTTGTGAAAAATCCAGGAGTCTTTACAGTAGCATGTATTAATGCATGCTATATTTCTTGTATGTTTGCACATCAAACTTTTATGCATTTTGGATTTCTCCCTTGGTATTTTTTTCTGTCACTCTGAGAAATTTGTATGAATATGATATATATTGTAAGTGGCTATAGCTTTAGAAATTATGATTTATTTTAAAGAGATTAAACACTTCAGGTATTTCTGTAAAATGGAAAGATGGACTAAATCAAGTAGTGGAGATTACTTTATTTGTAAAACATCAAATTAATCAACAAGACTCAGAATATAATAGGTGGAAATAGTACTGATTGTGGTGCATACCAATAATTAGATGTTGACAGGCAAGGGAAAATGTCACTTACAGCATTATTAATAATAAAAGGAACCATATCTTCAAAATTTTGCTGCCATTTCATTCTGCAAAACCCAAGCCAATGAAAAGCATTGATACAGCTGGCTGTTGGCTCAACATCATATCCATCTGGAGCACTTTGGCTAACAAAGTTTTGTACATGGATATCCTCCAAATTCAATTTAGCAAGAAAGATCTCTCAGCATATTTGGTAGAACAACCTTTCTACTTTCCTCAATCAATTTGCTTTGTGTGCAACTCTGTATGGTTTTCCTTTTTTATTTATAGATCTGTTGAGTAAACACAGGTTTATCCTTAAAATTAGCACACCATATTAATGAAATTAATTCTGACACTTTTTCTATACTGTATCTATTGCTTACAAGAGTGTTGCCACTGATCCTTTTTGCTGCAATGAATTATTCTCAGTCTTCAACGCTGTACTCACTATTCCTGATCACATTCATAGCATAGATTCAGTATGAATTGCAGAAATGCCCCGTATTGTGAAAATACGGATCGTAATATCTCAATCCCTGTCCCTCAAAGTGTAATTCTATTTGCAGTATACCAGGGTTTCCTAAATTATCTCCAGACGATGTCTAAGGCTACCCTCATGTTGAATAGTGGGTCTGCACAAAGCCAGGCAATAAAAAAACAGAGTGTATTGTGGGAAGACTCAGATTCCTCTTTTTCTCTCCACCTTTATTCTTTGCTACACCTTGTTAGGATGCTGGAGGAAGACTTTCCACAGCCATTGCAGGTGACCAAGATGTATAAGTGCTGCAATATCTGCTGTATGCAATATCTATACTGTTTATCTCTTAGACAACTCTCTTCACTCCACAGTCTCTACTGAAAATAGATTAGATGTGCAGTTCATGATAAACTCGTATAAATGGTACTAATGACTTCTAACTTGATAGCCTAGTACCTCTTTCCCACATTCACAACGACAGAGATTAGTTCCATATATAGTTTTATATTAGTTCCAAGATAGTTTTTACTTGCACCACTGAAATATTACTTCTAGGATCAGTGCTCAATGTCTTTTGAACGTGCAGTCATGTATTTTTAAAGTTTTACCTTCATGCTGAGTGTTCTAACCTAGGGAAGGGGATAGCCAATTCAGTTTCTCATTTCAGTTTCAGTCTAAAGGTAATCAAATCCACACACAATACCTCTTTCTCAAGCCAGTTTCCTCTCAGAGATGTTTTCTAGGCAAAAAGCAAAATTGCAATGACCTACAAACCATGAAGTTGAAGCCTCCAATAGCAGAATTTAGAGTTGCATTTGAAGTGTTGTATGGTTAACCAAGAGGTTTATTCTGAATTTAAGCTCCATCTTTCAAAAGCAGAATTCAGCAAAAGAATTCAGTTTTTATTATCTGTACTTACAGAAATGTTTCATTTTAGCCTATGATGTTGATATTACAAGTGTTATTTTTCTCTTCTTTTGCATATGCATGCACATGTGAGTCAAAATATTAATTGGCTAAAACTACAGAGAATTATTACATTAGAAAGAGCTATCCCATTCAGCTTGAGTATTTCATATGCCAATATAAGGAAAGGTAAAACTATTTTACAGAAAGAATGAATTCTTGACAAAGATTTCAACTACTTAGATCAAGCCAGGCTTCCTACAGTTTTCTTTTATGGTAGTAATCAGACTCATAAGAAAGACTGTAAAACTTTGGCAACACAATGAGAGCACAGATGAATTCAAAGCATGATAAATCACCAGGGATCTCACTGAAATGCTTATTATAGCTGAACCAAACGTGTCTGAGCAACTAAAAAATCAAATAAAGTGCTTGTGCATCTCAGGGGAAAAAAACATCAAATGAAGCCTATAAAAGGTAACTAGATAGAGCGGCATCATTTTCTGCTGCCAGAATACTTCGTTGGCTTCATCAAAAAAACACGTTTTTCCTTTCACAGAAAAATATCATTTCAGAAGAGGTTGATATGCTATATGAAGTAAATGTCAACTAATAAATGGACGTTCATGTTACACAGATTGGGTGTAGGAAGCATTCGGGAGTCTTCCTGACATGAGTTTACCTCATAGGAAGAAACACACCTGCAGACAGTCTGCCTTCATTTCCTAGTGCTAGAATCCTGCTTGATATGAAATTCTGTTTCAGTTTAATCAATTTCCTACAGTAGAAATCCATGACTTGAGATTTCGTTTTGTTCAGCATTACAGCACTGAGTGAAAAGAAGCTAAAAAGCATAACAAAGTCATATTGTCTATATTTCTTCCTAGCTCCTGCATTTTTTAAAAGCCAGTGATTTTCCAAAGATTTTCCATGTGCTTTTTATGCAAAATATCTATTTTAGAATAGCCCAATTTTTTAGTTGAGGATCATGCCCTGTGGGGTGCCAATTTTCAGAATTCGAATTATCAGTTAAGCACCTAGGCAGGAACCAGCCTTATGAAAATGCTCATCACTCAGAGCAACAACTGATGTTCCATCAGCAAATTTTTCAGAGCACTCTTGTACTGGGTTCAGCTGAGGCAGGGTTGATTTTTCCCTTCCTAGTATCTCGTATGATGCCGTGTTTTGGCTTTATGAGAGAAACAATGTTGATAACACACTGATGTTCAGATATTACTGAGCAGTTCTGCACAGAGCCAAGGACGTTTCATTTTCTCAGCTTCCCATCCTGTCCTGCCAGTGAGGGGGCTGAGGGGGCTCAAGGAGGGAACAGAACCAGGACAGTTGATCTAAACTGGCCACAGGGATATTCCATCCCATATGGCATCATGTAAAAAGTATAAAGCAGTGGGGAGTTGGCCAGGAGAGCAGCTACTGCTCAGGGACTGGCTGGGCATTGAATGGAGGCTGGTGAGCAACAGCCTTCAGTCATCACTTGCTGTGTAAATACATATAATATTATTATCATTACTATTATTATTTCCACTTTCTCTTCCTTTTCTCTCTAACTAAATATAGATTTTTTATTTAAACACACGAGCTTTACTTTCTTTTGTTGCTTTTTTCCCAATTCTCTCCACAGTCACTCTGAGAGAGGTGAGACTGTATGGTGTTGAGCTTAACTTACTGGGTTAAACTGCATCATCTATGACCCAAACATGAGCTTTTCTCTACATGCGTGACAAGATCTTATTACACTTGTAATCAGTAGTGATTTTGCCACTCACTACAAATGAATCAATCCCAGCAAGAGATGGTATCCCAATAATTGCTTGTAGATGCTGTGCTTTTAAAATGTTTCTGGCTTTGGAGCTCTTATCTGAAAGTTCTCCCTGAGTTTTGTAGACAGTTTTCATTATTATTTACCTTGTAGGAAAAAATAAAAACAAAAAATCCTGTGGTGTTTGAGACATTAAATCAGAACCATAAAATTGAATCACAGCTCTTTAAAATGGGTTTAGTACCCATTATGAATGGGTTTCCTTTTTATTTAGTAAACAATTGGACAAAACTCTACAGAAAAAAATGTAACTGTACATAAAATTCTGGGTTATTTTAGAAAGTCAGCAATGTTTGTAAGGATTGAGAAGTTAGCAGGGTGATAGTGATGATAGAAAACCATGTCATCCTATGGCAAATTAAAAAAGATACATCAACATTTCAAAGACTCAGCCTTACCAGAACTGCAGATTAAAAGCACACTTGTTTCCTGATCCAACACAATCATCCATAGTTTGCACAGTGGGCCCATGCACTAGAATTGAGCCTGTCTCCTTCTGCATGTTTCCTCCCACCAGAATCAAAGACTGCCTGATCTATTTCCTTTAGGACTTAAATATGAGGTCAGATTTTCCAAATTCTGATAACTTTGTTTATTGAAAATCTCTCATAGACGTAACTGTTCTTTTATTGCTATAAATCTTGAAGAAGATCTGTTAATCCTTACATTTGACTAGTAGGTCAGCCTCTCCCAGAAAAGAACACATTCGCTCAGGCAAAAATCATCTAATAATGCACTAAACAAATAAACTGCTTATATAAAGCTGTTCAGTGGGCATATAGCAGAAATGGATCTCAGTACCCATAGTTCCATTATAACTGGTATTAGTTTAACTGATTCTAGAACACACTACTTTAGTCCAGTTTCTAGACCTCTAACTCAAATCTTCTATTTGGGAGTTCTACATTAGGACTGAACTTCACAGAAGTGACAGCCCCAATTCCCAGTTACCAAAAAAATTCTATCAGATGTCATAAAGGCGTCTCAAAGGCACATGAAGCAAAATGAATATAATATATACCAAAGCACATTTGGATTGCTTACAGTAGGAAACAGCTTCAGTTTCACCAGTGAGTCACTGGGGACTTCTTTTTCTAGAGAGCATAATTTGCTCTTTGTTAATGAGAAAAAATCCAAGATATTTCAATGTACCATCAAGTTATGGTCCGAGTTTCACTTTTTAAAGGCTGTTATTAATTACTACTGCAACTTTCTCTCACATCTCTCCATACAGTAGCTGGAGTTGTATTTTGCAGGTGGAAGACAGTAAATTGTGAATCTGAGATTAAAGAATGCAAATGATAGCATATGTCATGTTTTTTCAGAATATTATGATGTACACAAGACCATTATGCTGCCTGATGCTGTGTTGCATAATGTTGACAATTTACATGAATTTACATCTCACCACAAAGTTTCTGTTAACAAGCAAGGTCAAAAGAATTCTGTAGGGAATAAGTCCAGGAGAAGAATGCTTCTTCCTAAGTTTATGGAAAATCACAGATGTCTCATACTCCACAACCACTCAGTACAATGTGAGCATAAGACACATTTAGCATAGTTTAGGCATGGTTTTCAAGCTATAAAATTTAAAAAGAATTTGTAGCAGACTGAAACCAGTCCTTATATTCAAAAATTTGTACAGAATATAAGGGGATGGTGACAGGAAATACTCAATATTAACAAATTGCAGTGAACTGAGAAAAACCTTGTCAGATGGAAATCGTTACTGAGGCACTCATTAATCAGACAACTTCGTACTGTTATGTATTGTACAGAGAGATGAAGCAAGGCAAAATTTTATTAAGTTCTATAAATAATTTTTGTCTCTCATAGATCAATATTTGTGATAACACATTGCCTTTTTAGCTCACTGAAAAGTAGCCAAATGAAAGGGTAAAGAATTTCTGACCAGTTTTTCAACCATTAAACTACCTTTCTGCACAGAAGTCTTACAGTGTCACAGTCCAATACACTTTGAATCTGCAAAATAATTTCTAGAAGCAAGAACCCTAGACACTTCAGTCAGAGTTACCAATCATGGAACCTAGTCACATAACCAATATTCAAAGTATTTCTGTGACACTTTTGCAGAAAAATTGGGCTTTATAACTTTGGACTTCTACATCTCATGAAATAATAGCATTTACTAACAATTTATTTTATATTAGTAAATCACCATTCCAATGAAATTTCATAACTTACAGTATTGGGCATTTAAACTGAGACATGATTTAAGTGAAATCAGGATTTTGTCCAAGAAAATTATTAGGAAACTTTACGGAGTAAAACAACAGCAACATAGCCTTTGTTTCTGAGGAAAAAAAAAGTGATTTTCCTTAATATGATGAGGCATGTTGCTAGAGTATTCCTCTAATAAGTGTAATAATTTCATATCTGAGCAACAAAAGATAAAATTTGCATTTTGTAGGAACTATCTATAAGTTAACTTTTAAGTTTATGCTTCTTTTTAACTTGATGAAAACAGCAAAGACGCAGAGCTCTTGGAATGATTCCAGAGGAGGGCACTAAGATGATGTAAGAGGCTGGAGCACCTCTGCTATGAGGAAAGGTTGAGGGAACTGGGCTTGTTTAGCTTGGAGAAGAGAAGGTTCCAGGGAGACCTCATTGTGGCCTTCCAGTACTTGAAGGGAGTGTATGCACAGGAGGGGAACGCCTGTTTGTGAGGGTGGACAGTAATAGGAAAAGGGGGAATGGTTTTAAACTGATTTAGGGGAGGTTTAGGTTAGATATTAGGGGGAAGTTTTTCACACAGGTGGTGAGGCACTGGAACAGGTTGCCCAAGGAGGTTGTGGATGCCCCATCCCTGCAGGCATTCAAGGCCAGGCTGGATGTGGCTCTGGGCAGCCTGGGCTGCTGATTGGTGACCCTGCACATAGCAGGGGGTTGGAACTGGATGATCTTTGAGGTCCTTTTCAACCTAGACCATTCTATGGTTCTATGATTATTGTGGTAAATTAAGGATTTTGGCAAGTTTGTTATACATTTTTATATTTCAGATGTACATCTGTGCCTGGCTCTAGCATAGGAGGAAAGAGATTTTTTTCAGAGATAAAAGCACATAATTTGAGAACTGTGAGTAATCTTGCTTTGTTTTGCTTTGTTTTATTTTGTTTTTAAGCTCCCTCCAGACTGGTAAGTGATTGACAGCATTACTGTCTCGTTTCTTATTGGTACAGTTGATTAATCTGGTAATTCTGTTCAAGCTGGCACAGTACATTGCTGAAAGGAATAAAATAAAAAGAGAATCATGATAAAAAATCACCATCTTACCATCACTGCAGATGTGAATGACAGACAGAGAGAAATCCACACTGATGAACTACTGTGTATCTCATGGTGACATGGCGACTGTAGCTGAAGTGCACACTGCACTGTAAAGCAAAGAATACTACCACAGTTTAAGAAATATTAAACTAAGCCACACGAATGGACAGCCTTGACAGCACAGACAGTCTGTCTGTGATGGGTATGTAGCAACTGGGAAATTGCTATCGCGTTGAATCAGTCATAGATATAAAGAAATTTCTACATTCTCTCTTTTCTACTTAACCAGATTGCTCTTTGTGAAAATAGGAAGCAAAACTGGGGGCCATTTTAACAGTGACATTTTTCTCTTGATTTTTTGAAAAGAAAAGGTACACCTTTTCTCCAGTGCAAAAAAATAATCAGTTCCTGAATCTGGATACCTCAAAGATCTAAAAAAATATAGTACAACTTTGCAGAAAAACAGAATAATTTGTATGCAGCGCTAAGTATCAATTCAGGATGAGTTGTAGGGCCTGACAGCATTCACTTTTTTTTTGTTGCTGATTTGGAACCACTAACCTGCAACAAACAAAACCACAGACCAATTGCAGCTAAGGTGGCTAATAGTTTTAGACTGCAGGAAAAGCAGACCCCAAAACTTTTTATTTATTTACAACTGTAGCACCCCCAAAACTCAAGCGTGGCACTAAATGTGGCCTTTATAATGGGTGTTATTATTCACTACCACAGATCCTGAAACATCCACAGAACTAACATATGTTTTGGCTCCATAGTCGTTAGGCCCACAGAGCATATTTTATTTCTGTACTTTAGTCCTGTTTCGGAACTTTAAAGGTGTGAGGAGATTTTCTATATTTTAAATCATCTAATGTAATTCAAAATCATATCAAAACACTGAAATGATTTCCAAAATCTGTTCTCTCCATTTTATGTAAGCAACCCTCTAGCTATTGCACATATTACAAGTAAATATAAGATGGTGCACCACTGCGCCAGCATTTATTGCTACTAATAAGACAGAATTGCTACACATCATGATTTTTTTTCTTCTAAATGTTCATTTAACACTTCACATTCTGCAGCGTGACCACCACCCATTTCTACAAGTTTTTAAGGCATTTATCTCCATTTGCTTTATTGTACACAGACTGCAGTGCAACATATTTAACAGGGACTGGGCTGGCAGTAAACTCAATCTTGTCTAAGGGACTGCACACAGTTCATAGTGACCCAGATCCACGAGATACTTCACTATTTTTACTTTCCAGAAGCTAAATACTGAGCAAAAGCTACACTGAATCAACAACATATTATTTGTCCATATCTATTTAACATCTAGATGATTATATTGTACAGTTTAAAAAAGAAAAATTAATTACATTTTTTTTTAAAGAAATCTACATTTCTTTCCCCTAATGAAACAAAACTCTGCTAATTAATTAATGGGATGTTTCACAGTAATATAGAATTAGTGTATCCTAATCTGTACATTAGGGCTCTGCAGGAGTAGAATAAGAAAATATTTCCAGAAATATTTGATTAGATTTTGAGAAATGTCTTACTGACAAGAGAAGATAACAAGGTTAGAAGCAGTGACCATGTCCTATTACAAAATATTCTATTGCCCTAAAAATGAAAACAGTGAAAGAGAGCAAGAGAGAGTGTAAGAAAGGGAGGGAGGGAGGAAGGAAGGAAGAAAGGAAGGAAAATGAGAAGTATTTTTCTGGCTGTGGAAGATGAAATTAAAATTAAAGCAAAAGCTAGTATCCAGTGGTCAAACATATGCTATGGTTCAATTACAAGAATGAATAGCGTAGTGTCTTCCCCATGACTGGTGTAGCAGAGATTTGTATTTGTAAAGGAACAGCAGCATCAAATTCTGTCAAAGCTAGGCTCCTTACCTCTTTGGTTCAAGGCGTACAGAAAGCAAGGGGGTCTACTCTGAACCTTGTGGCTCAACAGGAGGGCCTCCTGTATGTGTGCGTTTAATCCAGCCCTCTATGCAATAAATAATCAAGTGTATCCAGCTATCTTGAATCTTGTTAAGTCAGTGTTAAATCACTACATTATGTCTATATTATGCCAATAAATGTGTCCTAGCTTTTCTTTTATGAGTGCAGTATAGCATAGCTGTTTCCATCTGTGACAACCATAATCCTTCTGGATTTCAATAAGGCCTTCGATAATATCCATGGCATCATTCTGAACATAGTGTCCATCTGTGAGGCAAACGAGTTCATGTTTTGCTGGGTGATGAACTGGCTCAAAAATATTGCTCAAAGGGTTTTAGTAAATTGGGCTGCATGTGGCTGGTGGACAGTCACCAGTCATGTTCCCCAGGGCTCAATTCTAGGGCCTGCACTTTTTAACATTTTTAATGTAGGATGTAGGAATGAAATCCATTCTCAGCAGGATGCTAAACTGGGAGGTGCTCTTGAATCCATAGAGGGATGAGAGGCTTTGAAATAGGATTTAGATACGTTGGGCCATTCAGCAATCATCAACATCGTGAATTTCAACAAAGGTAAACACCACGTTCTGCACGTGGAATTCAATATTATTGGACACAGGTACAAACTGGGAAATGAGTAGCTGTAGGGAAGCAGAAAGGAATTCAGGGTGCTGAGTGACAGCAACTCAGCATAAGCCAGCAATGTGCCCTGGCAGCCAGCAGGGCATATTGCATCTTGGAGTACATTAAGCACAGCAGGATCAGCCAGTCAAAATATTCTTCTGCTAGATTTAGCATTGATATGATCTCACTTTGAATATTGTTTGTAGCACTGGTGTTCTGATATAACGAGGATGTCAAGGGCATCCAGAGGAGGACAATTAAGCTCATATGAAAGGGGTGGAAGGGGTGCACTAGGAGGAGAGACTAAGGACACTTCAATTGTCTGGTATGGAGAAAAAAAGGGTCAGAGGAGACTTTATGGCTGTCCACGGCTTCTTGAGCAGAGGAAGTGGACACAGAGGTGGCAGTCTACTGTCAGATCTGTCAAAGTGGCACAAAGCTGCACCAGGGAAGGTTCACACTAGATGTAAGGAAAAATGTCTCCACTCTGAGGGTAGTCATACACTGGAACATGCTTCCTACGGAGGTGGTTAATGTCACATGCCTATCAGTGTTCAAGACACATTTGGACAATGTCTTCAAAAATATATTTTTTGTTCAGTCCTGAAGCAGTCAGGCATTTGAGCTGTGCGAAGAGGAACTGTCTTGAGCTGCAAGTTGTTCCAAAAGTAAACATTTCCTATTTATTTCTGTGCAAACTACAACAGCTCTCCTCTCCTCATTACAAAGTATTGCTTCATCATGAGAATATGATTACTCTTCATTTTGTGTAATGAAATACATTTTATGTTTTCTATACTTGTACTTTTTTTAAAAAAGAATATGATTTTATCCCAATCAGAGAAACATAGAATCATTAGATGCTTTGGGTTGGAAGTGACTTAGTGATCATATAGTTCCAACTTACCTGCCATAGGCAGGGACTTATTCCTAGATCAGGTTGCCCAAAGGCCTATCCAACATTGCCTTGAATGGAATAGGACATCTACAAATTCTTTGGGTGACCTGTTCCACTCCCTCACTCCCTTATGATAAAGAATTTCTTTTGAATACCTACCTTCCATTAGTTCACATCCATAACCCCCTTAATACTCCCCAGCTTTCTTTAAAGTGCCCTTTAAGAACTGGAAGGCCACCGTAAGGTTTCCCGGGAGTCTTCTCTTTTCCAGATTAAACAATTCCATTTATCTCAGCATCTCTTCAAAGAGAGGTACTCCTTATCAACCTCCTCTGGACTCATTCTAATAGGTTAATTTTCTTCTTTGCAGACACCCCTGGAACAGAATGCACTGGTCTTGATGGTGTCTCACAAGAGTGAAGTAGAGGGGGACAATCATCTCCCTTGCCTTACTGGTCATGCTTCTTATGCAGCCCAGGATACAGTAGGCTCCTGTGCTGAAAGTGAACATTGCTAGCTTATCTGCAGTTTCTCACCAACCACCATAATATGTATCAAAATTGTTTTCTTATTCAGTTATTATCACTTTTTCTCAAAAATTTGAGTGTTTTTAAAAAAGTAATTTAATAATCTTCAGGAAGAATACGAAATATGGAATTAGAAATGATTACCCTAACCACTGTCTGTAAAATATCTGTACGTGTGTGGAGCTCCTCTGACAAGAACTGGAAAAAGATAGTTAACTGCTTGATCATATTTTATGTTCATTTCTACAACAGCATGTGCACTGAGCGCAATTTAGACACCTATAGTTAACTCATTAAAAATAAAAGTTTTAATTTTAGAAACTCTTATAGTAAAACTAATGGCCCTGGAATAATGACTTTTCGAAATTAAAGATGAAAATCATTTTATTAAAGTTAAAAAGCAATGGTGCAACATACTTTTCAACACATCTGTGAAGACCATGGGGTTTGCCTCACAATACAACTTCTGTTTAGAAATTCTTCATAGCAAAAATCTAATATGTAGATTTTTGTAAGTAACTAGTTACAAAACAAGCATTCTGAGCTCCAGGCTTATTCAAGCAGAGTGACCTGAGCCTTCTATTCTGCTAACAAACTGACAGCTGTATTTTCCCTTATATAGATCTGAGAAATAATTCTGTTACAGCTGATGCTCTTGCTAACAAATTAAGCCCATTAACAAAGTACAACTACTGTATAATTTCAATTAAACATGTGAAGAAAGTGAGACCACATGCTGGTGCACTGAAATGCATCTCCTCAGGAATCAAGGTCTAAAAACATGGGATGGATTTTCTCCTGTAGTAGAGGAAGAGGGAATGTATGACTTCCATGTCCAGAAGCCACATAAAACATCAGAATGGGCAACCAACTCTTTGAAACTTCTATCTAGAATCACCAGAAGCAAATCACTATCTCATAATTGCTTTGATTATAATGACTATAATAATTTATATTGTGATGGATGTAAAAGATGAGATAAGAAAGGGTAAGTTATGCCAAAAGATAACACGACTACTTGGAAATCAGATCTTGTTCTGTTTCTACAGTATTCAGTCAGGTTACTGCTTCAGAAATAAACCTTGTTTCCTCTTCAAACTCTATTTAGTACTGCACTTTTCCTACAACTTATTTATAAACAATGGAGGGCAGGTGAGAGTGCTGGCTGTGCAATTCTTATTCATCACATCTAAGAATTTCTGAAATCTCCTTAGGTGACTGTGGTCACCTAATTAGGAAATTAGCATCAAGCATGCTGAAATTCCTCTGCAAATGAAGTTCTTGGGAATTCGTTCCATTTAGGAATGATTCAGCTAAGATTATCAGTTTATTCCATATACTTCAGTGCCACTCTTTCAATAACTCAGTGTTCTAGGAAGATGAACAGGCCTGCACGTGCAAGTTTTTCACACTGCTGGTTTCTTCTCTCTCTTCTAGATCAGACTTTCATAGTTAGTGCAGAATAATTGTTCTGTGTTACACTTAGCAAATCAAAACATGCCCCTTGTTAGTTTGGAGTTTAAAATAAATAGAAAAAAATGAACTGTGTTGTAAGGCTTTTTGATCAATAATACATTGACTACTACTTCTACTTTCAAAATTCAGTTTTCTACTGTTGGAAAAAAAGAAATCTAAGAAAATAACACCATTCATTTCAGCAGAAATGCAAGTCTGTAATAGTATAAATGACATATCTCCAGATTGGTGCGTGCCTCATATAATAGATCTGCAGTAAAGGAAGTCTAATCCTTGAGAATTTATTTGAAGAAAATCCATCAGGTGTAATACTGAAAACACTCTGTCAACATCAAATGTGACACCCGGCCTGTCTAAAGTGTGCGTAGTCAAAGTCAGGGATATTTTTATAAAAATGACTTCTTTCTGAGTAGCCAGAAGGAAAAGCCTGCAGAAGATTTCTACTTCAGGGAGGTACAAAAATGTTTTTCTTTACCTTAAAAAGATGAAGATTTTTGTTAACCTTAATCTTCTTCGGGAAACTTTTATGTATGCTATCAATGCCATGTTTTGATCTAGGGCTTTGCAATCAGCATCTACAAGACTTCTTGCAAGGAAGATACTTGTTATACGTTTCTTATTATATCTATTGAAAATAGAATCATTCACACGAAAAGTAAGAAACAATGATTTTCCTTTATGTTCTTTTTTGTTAAACATGTTACCCCATGATCGGATCTGAACTGAATAAAAAGATTTCTGGAAAGAAATGGTATCTACCATTATTTGAATGCAAGGTTTTTCTCAGTATGTTCCCAACTAATTATTTTGAATGTTTTTCTCAACTAATTGGGAAAAACAAACAAACAGGTGGCTTACAAGATCCAGAGGTTTTTAGAACAGAAATGAAAAATTAGTTTTTTCCACAGTCTTCTTATATTCCTGAATGTTTTTAAATTAAAAAGGTTTCGGTTAATATTTATGTAAATGAGTAATACATGGTATTTCCCTAATATGATTAAGAAATTATTGTTGTTTTACCTGCCAAGCACCATACAGCCATTCACTTACTCCCCCTCTGTGGGACAGGGGAGAGAATCCGAAAGAAGGTAAAACTCGTAGATTGAGGGAAAATCTGTTCAGTAGCATAGAAAAGGAAAGGAATTAGAGTAACAGCAAGTAATGATAAAAGAAAATGTGATACAAGTGATAAAAATGCAATTGCTTACCACTTGCAGACCAATGCTCAGCTGGTATCTGAGCAGGGGCAGCCTGCCTGGCCAGCTCCCCCCACTTCTATTGTCCAGCATGACAGTAGAATATGGTATGGAATATGACCAGGGATCTCTAGCCAATTTATGTCAGCTGTTCTGATTCCGTCCTCTCCTGGCTTCTCTTGTATCCCCAGCTCCTCACTGGCTGAGCACTGTGCGTAAAAAGTCGAAAAGTCCTTGTCTTATTATAACCACTGCACAGCAACATATAAAACACTGCTGTGTTAACAATGTCATTCTCACCCTAAATCCAAAACACATCACCAGACCAGATATCATGAAGAAAATTAACTGTATTCCAGACAAAACAAGGACAGCAAATAAGAATACAATGGAAATAAGAAAACTCAAGCAGTTTTGTTCATGAATTAGAAGGAAGTAGGAGATCATAGAATCATAGAATCATAGAATGGCCTGGGTTGGAAGGGCCTTTGAAGATCATGTAGTTCCAATTCCCCTGCTGTGGACAGAGCTGCCACCCACCAGATCAGGCTGCCCGGGGCCCCATCCAACCTGGCCTTGAACACCTCAGGGATGGGGAATCCACAGCTTCTTTGAGCAGCCTGTTTCAGTACTGCATCACCTACTGAGTAAGAAATTTCCTCCTAATATCCAGTCTAAATCTCCCCTATTTTCATTTAAAACCATTACCTCTTGTCCTACTACTATCTGCATGTGTAAGATGTGGTCTCCCTCCTATTTATAAGCTCTCTTTAAGTACTGTAAGGGGTGCATATGCAAATTATATCGTTGCAATTAAATTCCTGTAAATGTTATCAAATAAACAATTTTCTTAAGGGACAATGCCTACCAATGAGAAAAACACAGAAAATACAAATTTATAACATGCAGCATTTCCAGGAAAAAAATAACTGCTCGAACACAAACACTATACAAAGGAACAAGCTTAACTCTTGTAACATAAAAATTTACTTATGTATATCATGGCAGCATAGGTTAACTGTCCAGAACCAGGCCTGATTTAGACATCAGACATTGCCCCTCTAGAAGCAGTTTGGGTATGTGCATTCCACCAGTGCTGTATTTTACCATTTATGTGCAGTTCAGTCACAAAAGTATTCAAACATTTTAAATTGCAAATCTGGGAAAATGTATGGCATCACATAACAGTCAACTGTACTGTCAAACAGGGCACATATAAAAATCACAGAAGCATAGAATCATAGAACCATTAAGGTTGGAAAAGACCACTAAAATCATCTAGTCCAAATATCTACCCATCACCATCATCACTAAGCCATGTCACTCAGTGCCACATCTACCCTTTTCTTGAACACCTGCAGGGACAGTGACTTGACCATTTCTATGGGCAGCCTGTTCCAATTCATTACCACTCTTTATGAGAAGAAATTATGGCTAATATCCAAACTTAACCTCCCCTGGCAAAACTTAAAGCCATCATCTCTTGTCTTATCATTGTTACCTGGGTGATGAGACAAACTGCCATCTCACCTTTCACAGGTTGCAGAGAGCAATGAGGTCTCCCCTGAGCTTCCTCTTTTCCAGACCAAAAAATCTACTTTCCTCAGCTGCTCCCCATAAGACTTATGTTCAAGACTCCTCACCAGATTTGTTGCCCTTCTCTGAACATGTTCCAGGTCTTCAATGTCTTTCTTGTAGTGAATGGCCCAAAACTGAACAAACTCAAGGTTTGTCCTCACCAGAGCTGAGTATAGGGGGACGATCACCTCCCTGGTCCTGAGGGCTGCACTATTTCTAATACAAGTCAGGATGTTCTCAGTCTGCAAATGTCAGCACACTGCTGGCTCATGTTCACAGGCTGACAACTAACACTCTCAGATCATTTTCCTCTGTGCAGCTTTCGCGCCACTCCGCCCCTAGTTTGTAGTGTTGACTGGGGTTGTCATGGCCAAAATGCAGGGCCTGGTACCAGATCATATTAAAACTCATATAATTGGCCACAGCCCAGTGACCCAGCCTATCTAGATCTCTCTGTAGAGCCTTCCTACCCTCAGGAAAATTTACACTTCTCAGCTTGGTGTCATCTGCAAATTTACTGAAGATTCACTCAATCCCCTCATCCAGATCATCAATACAGTTATTAAACAGGGTCAGCCCACTACTGACCTCTGAGGAATACCTCTCATGACTGATTACCAGCTGCATTTAGCTTCATTCACCACCACTCTCTGGGCCAGGACACCCAGCCAATCTTTTTTGCCATCAAAGAGTATATCTCCTTATGCCACGGGCTGCCAGCTTCTGCAAGAGAATGCTGTGGGGGACTGTACCAAAGGCTTTACTACAATCTAGGTAGGCCGCATTCACAGCCTTTCCCTCATCCACCAGGTGTGTCAGCTGGTCATAGAAGGAGATCATATTGGTCTAGCAGGAACTGCCCTCTATGAACCCCTGTTGGTTAGCTTGAGTTATATGGGCAGCAGGGACAAGTGAAAGATGAAGAAATGTTTATAAAGACAAGGAAAAAATGGAAGAGTACTGAGTAGAAAGAAACCTTTCTCTGTTAGATATAGGGACATTGCTACGTACTTTCTTCATAGTTGGGGCGGCTGAATAACATAACTGTTGAAGAGCAGAGACTGAGAATCTGCACAAAATTACTGAGGAAACAAGTTTTTTCTAATTGCATTAAATTCTTTGAAGGATTAGGGATTAGAATACTGCAACAGTGATACAGTGTTTCAACAGTGAAGTGTTTTAACTTAAGACAACTATCAATTGTTGAAACATTTCTCAGATATTGTAGGTAGAAAAAACCTCTACTGTTAGGAAAGTGCATACAACAGCAAAACTGTTTACTGTTGCTTTTACGACATGCTATAGAAAACTACAATTAAAATAATAGGACTAGATAATTCAAGTACCAAAGGCTTTAGGGAATACAAATGTCTTGGTCATCATCTGGATTTTAAAATTGATATTGCCAAATCAGGACTAATTCAAATACTTTACAGACTTCAAATTCCAGGCTTCATATCCATATACAATCATCATTCATTATCATTCTATTTTGTTATCTTGTCTTTGTGTTTTAGATTTTCTAATGATGTTGGTGTTTTATTAATGAATAGCTAAAATTAACCATTCGACAGTAAAATTCTACCAAAACCTTCAATGTACTACATATTGAAAACAGTTTCATGTCCTCAGTTCATAGCCAAAAGAACTTAAGTTCATACTCACACACATACATTTTTTACCCTCCCTACCCTTAGAAATTCATTAAAATGTGCAATTTGGTGTGCAGGCACCGAACATTTGAAGTCTGATTTCAGGGGACTTGCCCACAATAACACACCATTATCTCAGATAAACTGTTCATGTGTCATTTGCCTTCTATCATTTGCCTTTTTGCCTCCTTTACATTTGCAGTCTTACCAACACTTGTGACAGAGCCTTCTTTCTGCATCTCCAGACTTAGGGCATCTTGCTCAGTTCTCTCATCCCAAAGCTAACTTAATACTTTGCAGAAGCCATCTTAAACAATTCTTTGAGAGGCCTGGAGCACATCTCTTATTAATGAAAGGTTGAAGGACCTGGGCTTTTTTATCCTGGAGAAGAGAAGATTCTGGGGCGACCTTGCTGTGACCTTCCAGTACCAGAGGGGAGGTTATGGGCAGGACCAACTCTTACAGTCTGATAGTGAAAGGACCAGGCAGAATGGCTTTAAACCTGAGGTGGGGATATTTGGGTTGGATGTTAGGAGGAAATTCTTTACTCAGAGAGAGATAAGACCCTGGCATAGGCTGCCCTGAGATGTTGTAGATGCCCCATGTGTGGAGGAGTTCAGGTCCAGCCTGGATGGGGCCCCAGGCAGCCTGCCATAATATGACTGTGATTTGCCAATCACCATTTGAGCATATGTGGAAGGTAGAAAATATAACCTGCTATAAAAGTTAATTAGTATGAATTTGGAATAACTTTTTGGTTAGTCAGGCCATTCAAGTCAGTTAAAATTAGTGTGAGCCAGAAACCTACAAAGATGACTGTGAAAATGCCACTTGGATTCTCCCAAGAACTGTGTTTGCAATGAATCATTTAATTCACCTTGGACTCCTTATAATAAGGTTACACCGTGCAATCTTGAGGAGATGAGTCTTTCATTATCTCTGAAATTATATATCAACAGAATCATTTTTTAACAAGTTTAAGATAACTACTCAGAACATCGGTTTGAGAGCGCACTAGATTTAGACAGTAAGTTTTGGGGAAAACATGAAATTTAGTAGCTACAAAAAAGACAAAAATGGTATTGTAGTTATCATCAATATCAGTGCCTCATCAAATAACATATAGACTGTTTCTCTTTATTTTTTTCCAATTGAATTTATGCAAGCATTTTCCTGGTTAGTATGTGGTGGAGTGGCACCTGACTCTAATTACCTTACCTAAATAAATATTAAGCAAACAGCTTCAAAATCTTTTTTTCCTCAATTCATGAAAATTCTAAAACTTACTCCAAGTAGAATACATTTTTTTTATTTCATTTTATTTAAAAAAATAAAAAATAAAAAAAATAATTAAAAAAAAGGATTTTAAACTTGATGTAAAACTGAAACTGATAACCTTGATAACCTAGGAAACTGAAAACACATACAAGAACTGCATGTTGTTTGTAGAAATTTGACCATCAGATTTTTTATCTCTGGTGAACAAGCCTCTGTAGCATTTCTTATTTGCCAGCAGAAATGAATTATTTAAAGCCATTCTTCTCAGTAACGGCTGTTCAGTTCAAGTGTATTGTAAATAGCAGTGTCAAAAACTGCTAGAATCTGTTAGCTTCGTGAGGCACTACTGATGCCCTCTGTAGCTCTGAAGGACAAGGAGAAAATCCAAAACGAAAAGTACACTAATATTTTTCAAATGCAGGTTTATCTCAAGAGCACAGTGCCAGCAGAAGCTCAAGTTCATTTACTGATTAACTGAGGAATCAAAAGTATCACAGGAAGAGTGTTTTTAAAATGGCCTTTGGCTCCCAAATTTTTTCAGAATTTTAGTTGCTGTGAACAATGGGAATAGATTGCCAGGACTAGGAGGATTTGAAAATGTTCTTTCAGAAATTATGACAGGATTGATAGCAATCTATTTAAAACATTAAAACAAGTAATAATGAAAATGTTTCTTTCCCCCCTCCCCCTCTCCTCCACTGGTATATAAGTTTTGTTTCATGCTTTGTATTCATGTTGTTTTGTGCCAACATGAAATAAAGCACAACTGGAAGCTGATCATTACATCCCTGGAGTATCTGTAAAAATTAGAGCCCACGTCTCATAAAATTCAATACAAACTTCTACAAATTTCACCAAAATTCCTCCCTATTTAGTCTGTGTTATACACTGACCAAAAACCTGACACACCATTTTACTTTCACTGCATATATTCAAAGCTTTGCATATAGAGATGTGAAAGAAGACAAGCAAGCAAACAAACATCATCCTCATTTTAAATCTATATTAATATTTTTTTATATACTGCAATTAACTTTCTAACACTAATCTTTTGGTGTTGGTTCTGAGAGGGGTTTGGTTGGGAAATGGGGGGTGGCACCACTGTGGGACTGTGGAGCATCTGGGTGGGGTGAGAGCCAGTGTTGGGATGTGTAGGTCCTGACCTCTGTGGTCCTCTAGGGGTAGAGAGAAGGGACAGTGAAGGGAAAACGATGTCATCCATTAGTTTTGAGCCCCAGTACTGAGAAGTTCATGTTCTGACCTCCATGACCGGTTCTGAATACTGGAGACAAAAAAAAAGAAGGGGCAGGAGAAGAATCTGATCTTCTGTTTTACTCAAGCCTATACTTTGATTGACTGTGGTCTCATGAAAAGTTGCCTTTAATGTATTTTAAAGATATTATAGGTAGGGAAAAGTATATTAAAGAAACAGGAATACTAGTCTTGTTAACAGAATGTTAATCCCTCCATGTACTGAGAAACACATAACTACAACAGAAATAATTACTGAAAAATATCAATATAACTAAAGTTTTGTGGGTTTTTTTTTTTTTGCGTGTGTTGTTTTTTATTATTATTTTTTTTCCCCTGCAAAACCTAGAAGATCCTAGCACAATCCCAAACACCAGCATAAAAAGAGTATTCTCAGATCATAACATGCAGGTATCCACTGAAGAAATGAGAGTGCAAAATATTCTTCTGCTAACCTTAATGGAAAAAGTTCATTCCTCTATGAGACTTAAATCTCAGAACTTACAGATCAGCACTCAAATAATGGGAGAACACAATCACTCACTATCTGCAAAACATCTAAGTGACTTTCTTAGAATCATAAATAATCGTATAGCACAGTCATGGAGAGAATCCAATTCTCTGTGCACTTACAGCTTTATCTAAAACTTGCCTCTTCTTACATTTCCCTGATCTTTTATGTAGTATTTCTAAAATATAAAAGATATATTCAACAGACAATAGTGTGCCACAGAACAAAACAATCTTATCCGACTTGCCGACCCTCCATGCACACTGGAAGAGCAGGATTTTGATATAAAAATGAAAGCAGAGCCAGCATTTTTCTCTTCCTTCACTCAGATGTTCCTCCCCAATGTGCAATTGGTTGTTGATATTACTGAAAAGAGAGGCTTTGTGCACTCAGTTTAGATATAAGATCCTGCTTTCTCCATTGCCTAGTATAAGCATCTCCTACTTTCATTCACATAAAAGCCTGTTCAGAAGAAAGAATTTTATGATAAAGTCCTCTGCTCCTGATTTTTCAAAGGTCCAATGTCAGAATAACTTCATATTTATTGTAGAGAAGGTGTGTTGCCTTCCTTCTATGACTAAAATAGATCATCTTAAAAAGAAAATGTCTTTAAATTATTTTGTGTAGACAAAACCCGTATTTTCATCAGAAACTCTTGCATCTGGGGCTACTTGCTTTCAGATGTTTGGGGCAGAGGTCTGGAATACTAATTCCACTTCCATCCATTATTTCTAGTCATTGTTGCACTACAGTAGATGACAGAACTGGACAAATTACAGTACTGTCTTCCATACAATATTTGCATGACTGTCTTAAATTATTTAACTGGACTGGTTAAAGAGGCGCTACTTCTGGTCAAGTGGTCAGAACTTATTTTTAATTTTCTTTTCAATGAAAATCAGAGAAAATTAATGGTTTTGATTGGAATATCATTTCTTTAGGTGCACTAGTTGGTGTAAACATTGATAAGACTGACAAAAGAAGAAATAGACAAAAAGTGGTGTGATAATATCTCAGATATAAACCATGGATTGTAGCCATGGAAAACAATAAGCTAAGCGTCTGAATTTTATAGCCTATGTACATCATCACATGTTAATAGATTTAATAGCACACAATATTAAATCTTTTGCATCCTATAACCACTCACTACAAGGAAAGAAGTTGCAGCTAATTCCATTCTATACTTTATGGAGTACTTCAAGAAACAGAAATAAGTAAGAGTGAGACTCTTAAGTGGTTGAATTCCAGGGTAGATATGATGACTGCTTATGCACCTGACTCTAGAACATCATAGACTGAAGCCACTTTTTTTTTTTGCCAAATTGGTTCTCTCACTTATATCATGGATAAACATTCTGTAAATTTATAAACGAACACTGAAAAGCTAAAAACTTCTATCCCCTATATGAAATGAAGCTTATTTCCTACCTTGCTAATTTCCTGTTGCCCCAGCAACACAAACTTATGACAGCTCAATACACGTTTCTTTTCTAGAGCTTGATACTATTCTAATGCATAGCTTATTTGTCTCTTATGTAAATGATCAGTAAACAGTAAATTTCTTACAGTTTGCTTAAAAATACTTTGTTTCTCTGCGAGGTCATTCCTACTAGATTGTAATGTTTATTTCACTTAGTATGACATGTTTTTTCCACATGCAGTTTTCTGATGGTTGCATCAGTCTTTAATTTATTTACAGTTTGTGCTTTTATAAATTGAAATCTACTTTCTACCACTGGCAGACACTACCTATTATGTACATGTATATACTGTACAGTTAAGACATGAAATATATTTAACTAGCATGAGACATTACTGTATTCACCAATATACAATAGTTAAAACAATTATATTAAAAATTCAGAATTATAAGAAAAATAAAGGAACATAAATTGATGAGCCTATTGGGCCCAAACTGCAAAATACACTTAGGAATATTTATTTGAAGTAATTTCAGTAATTGTGTATTTGTCACTCTTCCATGAGCTTTTAAAAACATTTGAGAACACAAAAAAAATTGTTTGTAAGAATGTTTATGGAGAATTGCTAAAAATATTTATGTGAATATCTACTAACAAGAATATCCAAGTAACTCATGCAGATGACTTAAATGCATTTGCAGCGCTATCCATCAGCAAGTAAAAGCATCATGAATTGAAGTCTGTTAAGAACTGAGAGAATCCCTAATGAAAATTTTGCCATCACAGAAGTGCTTGGTTCAAAAACCTGATCCAAACAACTTTACTTGAAATAAAACTGAGGAATAAGTTCTGGAGCAAAGTCTGCAAAATAAAAACAGCTCATCAGGTTCAGTGAATTCACAAAGCACATTATGTAGCCTACATCTTGCAAAAGTAAACAATTCTTTTTGCCAGTTATCTGAGCTCTGCATCTTCAGTAGTATGTCTTCAAAAGGACTGTACCACAGAATCACAGAACGATGAAATGTCCAGGGTTGGAAGGGACCTCAAGAATCATGAAGCTCCAACTCCCCCAGCATATGCTGTGCCATCAACCTCCACATTTAATACTAGATCAGGCTGCCCAGGGCCCCTTCCAAGCTGGCCTTGAAGACCTCCAGGGCAGTTGTTCCAGCACCTCACCAATCTCATAGTAAAGAACTTCCTCCTGACATCCAACCTAAATCTTCCCTCAACTTCAAACCATTTCCCCTTGTCCTGCAGTTATCTACCCTAAGGAGTTGACTCCCCTCCTGCTTGTAGGCTCCCTTGAGGTACTGAAAGGCTGCAATGAGGTCACCCCGCAGCCTTCTTTTCCCCAGGCTGAACAAGCTCAGCTCCCTCAGCCTGTCTTTGTAGGGAGGTGCTCCAACCCCCTGACCATCTTTGTGGCTCTCCTCTGGACCCTCTCCAACAGCTCCCTGTCTTTCTTGTACTGGGGGCTCCAGACCTGAACACAGTACTGCAGACAGGGCCTTACAAGAGCAGAGTAGAGGGGGACAAATCACCTCCCTGTCCCTGCTGGCCACCCCTCTGCTGATGGAGATGGATTGTAGATGAGAAACATTTTGTAGGTGACCAGCCTACGGACTTCTTCCAGTGCACCATGTGAATACAATAGTAGACACCACTGACAATTCTATTTTCTTTCTTTTTTTTGGTCATTTGATAGCTCTTAAAAACATTTCCATTAAATTAAACATTGTAGGTTAAGTTTCTGCTCTTACAGTAGGCAGCTAACCTGTTAAACCTACCTTTCTAATAACATTTCATCATTAGCTGGAAAAAGTAAAAACATAACAACTGAGTAGTTTATGGATCTTTCTCATATAGTAAATACTCCATGTACAAGGAGGCTATCCTTCATCTAGATTTGATAAAACAAATGAAGGATTTTCAGGCCATTAGGATTTATGCAGCCCACAGTTTGTGCAACCAAACAAAAGTTATCAATATTCAACTGCATGCCATGTAAATGGCAGAGCAGAGTTCTGCTGTAGTGACAGAAAGCCTTCAGAACCTTGGCTCTTGCTTTGAGCAGTTAAGCAAATGATAAAAGGAGCTGCATTCACAGCTTTACGGGTGTGAATATATCCTAACGGTGACTGTTGAGACAGAACTAAGATCCTTTTGTTTGGCACAAATCCTACTCTCTGAGCTGTGGAAAATCTCTTAAATTTAATGTCAGTACAGTGCCTGTATGCCTCTGCCATTGCTGTACTCCTCAGCTGTGCCAGGTACATTCACAGGCATTTCATTACAATACTTTCTGTATATGGCATATCACTGACTTGTAATAGTAGATTTTTATCAGCTCAGACACTGAAGCTCACAGCTTTTTACTAAGGTAACAGTTTCCCTGATAGCTGCATTAAGCAGATCAAAACTGGTGTACCCAAATGCCTGAAAGACATCTAGGAAAAACACACACATGGAAAAAAAAAAATAACATCACTTTTGTGTTTTTAATGAACATCAAGCATCTGAGTAGAGTGATAAAAGTATCATAGGATTAGAATTTGAAAACTCACTCATTTACATCTGCATTGTTTTCAGCTGCACATTTGCTGTTAGGGAATGTTGCCAATACTGCAGTAGCAGGAGAAACGTTTTGGCTCAAGGATTTCTGTGTAGAAATCCTTGAAGTGGTTTTGTGTTCTACATTGTCTGTTACAAAATCCAGCTATGCAGCAACTTAAGAAATGAAGAAATATGTGCCTCGAAAATCCATCAGCAGGTTTTCTTACACGAGCAAGTTATGGTATTTATTTCATACCATAACTCTTTATAATTAACAGAAGTGTATTTAAACATAAGAGCATAAATGCAAGTTTGAGGCTCATTGAGCACTGCTACTTTTCCTAATGAATCTCAATTACATAAACACCTGTGCTAAATAACTTTGTGTTGATCATTGCTGAGAGAATGTACAGTGTTCAACAGCTCTCAAAACGTCAAGCTCCTTAATATTCCAAATCCTCAAGTTATTTTTCCTTCTGTTATCTGCAAGGCTGCTAAAATTTTTGTATGCCTATATGCTAGGGTAAACATATAGATTTTTATAAGTGACATATATCAGATGTTTGAATGGTTCAACTGGTACATCTACAAATATCTCATATGTTGGCTGAGGGGGAAAAAACATCTTGATTACCTTTCTCTTCATATTTCTCACACTTGTTTCAAGCACGTTACTTCTATTAGTCCCATCAACAGGTTTATTGGCTGAAAATGCTTAAATTTTAAGATCGCTTCACTGGAGCTGGATGATGTTCTGAAATGCTGTCAGATCACCAAAACCTCATTCAACTTGCCCAGAGGTACTTTACAGCAAAGCCAAGCGGCCTGCTATGCTCCACCTGTTCTGGGCATTTACAGTGCACAGCTGCTGATCAGCCCTGTGGAGTAACCGACATCCTGCATATTTTCAAGATAGCACTATTCCACCCTAGTGCTCTCCACGAATCTGTCCACAGTTTTTCCTTATGTCTTCTACAGGCACAAAATTTCAGAGCACCCGCATTTGACTGCAACATTTTGACAAACTCTCTACATCAATAGTAAAGGAAGGATTTTCCTGCGAACAGAAAATAAACCATGCCAAGACTTACCACTGTACAGCCAGCTTATTATCTGCTTGAGCAACCAGAGCAGTCCACTGGTTGTAAAGGAGCAATGAAACACCTTCTGACTTCCTGTGCCATGCTTGGTGATGCAGATGATGTTCAGTCGCCTTAAACAGATACCTCCTTCTTCATTTGCACTGTCAGTGATATGATATCAGAGGTTAGAGAGTTTCAAACACTTCATTATCTCTTAAATAAAAAAAAATATAATAAAAAAAGCAACATCTCTTCAATTATCAACAATTGCTATTAGGAGCATTTTAATTGAAATGAAGAAGGGCTTTGACACAGTTCAGTTCTCTACTAAGTAGAATGTAGGACATGTACTCCAGAAGTATTCCAAGGTAACTCAGATAAATTATATTTTGTTTGGGTGCCAATCAGTTGGATTTCAGGCTTTCCATTATTTCTTGCTAAATGTACCTGACTCTCTCCATTTGGTTATGAACCTCAGTGGGTTTGGGTGAGGTTGGACTTACCTGTAGATAATTCAAGTTATCTATAGCCTTGAAATTGGCAATCATAAAATTAAAAAAAAAAAAAAAAAAAAAAAAAGTGATTAAAATCATTAAGTAACAGCTAGATGTTTTTTATGGCTTGTATGTAATTTAATTAATAACACACAAATGCTCATTTTCGGAGTGCTCAAAATTCAGACGAACTTTGATGGAAGCAGGTAGTGCTGCCAGACCTTATTTTCATTTCATCCTCAGAAGGCTATTTGATAGCTTTGTTTTGGGATAGTCTTTGACTCTTTAGGATCCTGAAACAAGTATCTGCTGTGTAATGTCACTAATTATTGGGACTGAGAATTGGGAGAACACATCAATTGAGAGAAATCATTCACAGAACTGTGAAAAGTGTCAGCTGAAAATGGGCATGGTAGGTATGTACTGTAGAAGAGCCACAAGCTGGGGCTTCATGTGGTGTCAGTATTTACAGCAAAATTTTAGTAGAGGCCTTTCAGCTGAAGGGGCCTGAACATCACAGACTTGATGCCCAATTTAAAGCGTAAGTGATGTCACAAGATGAAAGGCATCCCTTTTTTTTTTTCCCCTCCTTGTGGAACTGCTTTCACTTGAGCAAGTAGTTTAGAAAAGACTTTGAAAATATTCTTAGCTGTAGATGAACAAAGGAAATAATTATTTCAGCTGATTACTGCAATCTTTATGTTCCCAAATCTCTCTATTTCATTTTAATTGCTACTTCAAACAAGGAAAAATATCCTGTCAAGTATGGCAAATATAACGATATTTAATCTTAGCACCAATCCCAGAGAAAGCAGTTAGGCAGAATTAAAAAATGTTAGGTAATGTTACCAGGAGCAGAGACACTACAGGGAAATCAGCAACACCAACTTCTAGAACTGATGGAAAAAAAAAATCAAAGGCAAAAATATATTTGATAATGAGATGAATGAATGAATTCTAAGTGGGTATCCAATGAGGTGACATTCCCTTCATTCCTCTGTCTGTTTCTTGTCATTATATGAAACAGTAAACTCGGCACCAGGACGAATTCTGACTGAAAGATCTGGAAAAAACTGGAGTCTGTGAGTAAGAAGACCAAGTGCCCATACCCCAACCAGCACAGAGCAGGATAGTACAACTTGGAGAGTAAGATATTTCTGAACTGTTACTGCTTTTCAATGGATTTTTGTACTTAATATGTGATTTGTAAAATAATATCATTCTACACATAATTCACTCTGAGGATTGTATGAACCGTGGTGTGATCAAAATGTTCTATAGGTACAACAACTGGAAATCTAACTACTTCTAAATTCTGAGATAAAATCATGAAGGTAAAATGATACAGAGAATTTGATAAAATCTATTGTTCAGACCATATAACATCTAGAACTGAATTTTTAGAAAGGAGTTTCAAATGCAATGATTTCATAATTCAAATTCCTTCAAAATAGGAAGAGTAATATTTTCTACTTCCATTATTTTGCTTAGTCTTTCAACAACAAGAGTTCTGACTGACAAAAACAGAGCAAAAGATTAACAAGCGAAGCCTTGGCATGATTTTAACTCTGAAGTGTCGTCTGACAGAGAATCTTCTTGTCATCATGAGTAGATTGGAATTTCATATAAAAGATTCAGTCTCCAAAACTGAGACTGTTACAAAAAAAAAAGTCACTTTTTTCAACTATTCCTAATTTCCTAGTGACAATTTACTTCGTTTCATGTCATTCTTTGGACTTAATGGCCTCATATCTCATCATATCCTGTATACAATTTATGTTAAGTATATAGTCTTTTTTTTTTTTTTGCCAGAAAGCTGTGATATTATTTTATTATAAAGAAATGCTTGCATAATTCCTGAAATATTTCAAATCAAAGTATAAAAGGCAGACAGAATAGGAACTGTGAAAAAAAAAAAAAAAAGTTGGTTTTCCTCACAGAGAATTCCCAGATGTTAAAGCAACAGCTAAATATGATCAAGACTGTAAAGTGATAGTTAACATAACTCAGACATAGTGTACATAATGAGCCACAAAATATGAAATAATGTAGTTATTGGGGAAAACAATCAAGCTAAAACTCATAAAAAGAGAAGCTAATCTTAAAAAAGGGAAAGGTAAAAAAGGAAATCTCCTCACCTTTCAAGACCTGTGCTGGTTTATTCAATCTCTTCAGGTTGATATGATGGCAACTTTTCTTCATGTCTCTCCAATTTTTCACTTTTTGTGTATTATATACGATATCACTATCCCACCGAAAAATAACTCAGCAATGCAAAGTTGTATTTGAATTCACCTCTTGAAATGGTAATATTTTTAAGGCTCCATATAATATGTTGTAGAAATTCTGAATATTGCATGGATTAGCTCTTAAAATACTCGACGTTATGCTCAACGGTGTTTAAGAGTTTTCCATCTATGATGTACAAAATAAATTGAGGAAGAGAGAAACTAGCACAGTGCATGCAATCTCTATCCTGTTTGTTTCGCTAATACTTTGCCTTGCTTACTTCTTCCACTGGAATAAATACAGACTTTTATAAATTTCAATTTACCAATTAAAAAAAAAAAATTTGAAATGATTGAGTGAAAGCACAAACAAAATGCTAATTGCAAAACACTGATTTAATGGTTGCTTTATGAAAACCTGGTAATATCTTGTGCATTGGCATCAAGACTCCATATAAGTATTTGTCTCAGAAAAGGCAAAGTAGGCAAAGCCCATTGATAACACATGATGGAATATTGGGACTGTAATAGAAGTTAAGCAAAATTAATAATGTTTTGGTTTTTACATGCGAGTATCTACATGATAGCTCTTCTCAATACATCCAGGTTAAAAACTAAAACTCTGGAAAAATATACACAGTTTGCTAAGTTCACAAAAGCTCTTCCAAAGTAATTTTTATTCCCTTTCTCCACAGAAATATGTTTCTATTCATCTTTAATGACCTGTGGTCTCTAATGTTACATTTTCATCTAATTGGCAACACTAATTAAACAGAAAAATTTGAAAAATCTTTCCAGAATACAAAGTTTGTTTTAACTAAGCTTATTTTGAAAATCTCAACATCTGTGAGAAAAGAAAATCTCAGAATACTCACCTTTTGAGACCTGTGCTGGTTTATTCATCAAGGAGTTGGAAAGGCATTGAAATACTGTGAAATACTGTGCAAGAGTGAAGACTGAGTTCTGGCACTTAGATTTATTATTACAGTGATAGTATTGGATTTTTTTCTCATCTGCTCCCAGCATAACTGTCATTGTATGAGTAAGGAAGAACCATTTCAAAAGCTGTATGAACAGTGAACAAAGACACCTTTGCTTTTGGTACATCACAAGGAAAACAAGATTTATGATACCGGTTCTACTCCTAGTCTTATTCAGTGGCTACCTAGTCCTGCCTCTGGGGATGGACAGCACTGTGTGCAGCCCCTATCTTACCAATACATCTAGGATGCCCTTCTGAGTGTCAAATCCAGTCTGCAGCACTAATACATATACATTTAAATACACATACATATTTTTAGGGGTGTACAAATACACGCAAATATTCATACACATCTCTATGGCGAGTCATAAAAACATTTGTGGTGCCAATAATTCTGACACAGGCCAGCAGTTACAGATACAGACACAACTTAAGTTTCTAATTTTAAAGGTAAACAGACTTTACTCCTCTTCAATCATCTTATCGACTTACCATAATGTCCTACATGTGCAAATTGCTTTTTAAACCTGCTGGTTCCATGAAAATATCTTCTACTAGGTTGGTTGATACCCTGAATGAGACCTCCCAGACACCCACTTCCAACAGAGTGGGAGATGTTGACCCCACAAGTTTACAGGGAGGATGCTGTCCAGAAAAGGCCACCAGCTGCACTCCATAACCCTTATGAGTCCTTAAGCAGTCCAGCTTTGCCCCTGCGCTTGCATGTAGCAGGTGAGCTGGACAGCCAGCCAGCAGCTAATGTGAACTATCAGTGGGAATACCTGGGCTAAGCAATATGTAGAAATACATATAGACCTGTTCTCTTGGATGAGATAATGCTATTTGAAGCTGGAAAAGCATTATTTTTCACTGTATAGATCAAATTTCTGAAAACATAAGCTACTACTTTGAACTAGGTAACTATGCTCTGTTCAGTCTTGAAGCTGTCAGCACTTTACACTCTCCCAATATTCATTTAAGCAAGCTGAGTGCAGAGAAATTTTTAGATGGGGTAATCCCTATAAAATAAAAGGAAGCTGGTGTTTAAAGAGTCTTTTCTCCTGGCTATCATTACTGTAAAAGCCTTTGGAAGAAGTAGGGGCAGAACCCTACTGTCTGACCCCAGTTCTAAAACTATGACTTCTAAAACAGTGGGGTCTGTAATCTCTGTTTTGCTGCTGGTGTCACAGCACTTGCAGTGTGGAGGGACTGGGCAGACACAAAGCTGTTAATGTGTTTTGCCCTCCTGACTGCCAGCACATGCTGACCCTGCTGCCATGAGCACCCCCAGGTCATTTTCTAGCAGAGCTGCTCTCCAGCTGCTTCTCTCCCAGTGTCTGCCTGCGTCCAGCATTACTATATTTGAAGCATTTACTTTTGTTGAACATCATGCCATTAATGACTTCACAATGCTCCAGTGTATCTAGATTCCTTTCTAAGGCCTCTCATTCCTCCAGAGCGTGAATAACACCTCCCAGCTTAGTAGCAGCAGCAAACCTGCTGAGAATGGATTTCACTCCCTCAACCAGGCCATTAATATAGATGGTAAATAGTGTAGGACCTAGAAGTGAGCCATGGGGAACACCACTGGTGACTGACTACCAGCCAGATGTAGCCCCATTTACTAAAACCCCTTTGAGCAATATTGTTAGGCCAGTTCATCACCCAGCAAAACACAAACTCATTTACCTCACAGATGGACGCTGTGTTCAGAAGGATGCCACTAGGGATAGTATCAAAGACCTTACAGAAATCCAGAAAGATCGTGTTGTCACAGATGGAAACTATGCTATACTGCACTCGTAAGAGAAAAACTAGGACACATTCAGTTACATATTACAGACATAGTGTTATGATTTAACACTGACTTAACAGGATTCAAGATAGCTAGATACACTTGATTATTTACATCAAAGTGGGCTGAATTACACACAGACAGGAGACCCTCCTGTTGAGCTACAAGGTTCAGAATAGATTCCCTTTCTTTCCATATTCCTTGAACCACAGAGGTAAGAGCCTAGGTGTGGCAGAATCTACTCCTAGTCCCAGATTTAGTTTGTGTTTGAGGGATACGTGTAGAACCAAACTAAGATATAACTTCAGTGAAGCTAACAAATCTCACAATCTAAGATGTTATCTTATAAAGGCTAACAAAGGCTAAAACAAACAGTCACTTACAGAAGTCCTGTATTGATCAGCAAAACATCCTGATGTTATGATCTCTACACAAGCATAACCTTGAGAATCATACCTACTTAAGAGAACATCCTATCACATAACCTGCTGCTCTTAAGGAAAGCCCAGAAAAGCTCTTCAGCTGCTCACTATCGGGTAAGATGATGGACTCACAGCCATTTGTTGTTTTTTAGACACATGCTCAATTGGTCTTCACCTGTTGATCCAGGCGTCTGCTATCAGTTCTTTTAGCCTCTCAATTTGAGATAGATTTGTGGTTGTTAACCTGTCCCAGCAAGAGTGTTATTAGTACTATTTGTCATCCTCCCATGCAAGGCTTTGTTAGTAAGGCCAGGTTGAAAGATGGAATTGAGAGAAAGAAGGGGTAGAGGGAGCGGGGGAAGCGCACCATCACATACAGCCAACACCTTCCCTTCATCCACCAAGCAGTTATCATAGGAGGAGACCAAACTGCTATAAGATTGTTATCTTATAAGTGATTGTTTCCAAGCATAAAAGAAAAATAAAGAATTTCTTTGAGAATGAACATCAAGGTAGAATAAATTACATTTCACAGAGCATGGCTTGCTTTTCACAAAGGTTTAGCACTTATTAGTTTATGTGTATGTCTTTATAAATGCATTAAAGAATATAAATGGATAATGGAATGAGAATAATAACATTTGAATATAACTAACCTCAGTACTCTCCTGACGTTTTCTTTCAGGATTAAGTAGAATTGGAGGAGTTCAGCACTTTGTGAGATTCATTTGTTTCCACTAATATTATGCAGAGGTACTATTCATAAGTGAAAAGGGATAAAGAAAAATACTAATGTTACTTCACTGATATGGTTCAAAAACAGCAAGAGACAAAATTACATTAGAAAGATCTCATTGAATTGGATACAGAAACATTATTCCATGTGGGTACAGGGACATACCTGAAGAAAAGAACTGGAAAGACTCAGATTTAAACACCAGCTGTCTTCAGAGGTGTAGGTCCTGTCTGACTTGCATTTCTTTACTCAGCTCTTCACTTTTTATATAGCAAAAGAATGGTTTCATCATGTTCCACTTTATTCCAGTAGAAAATTTATGTCTTCATTTGGCTGTCATAGAAATTCTCAGGAGATCAGTAATTGAAATATTTTCTTCTTCTGTTATAACAATAAAGTGGGCATGCTGAATATGTTTTCTCTTCTCTTAATTATGCAAATCAATTTAACACTTATACAGATATAATTCTATGGGATTATCACCTTTTTTTTTTTTTTTGTCAAATTACAGATTTCAAACAGCAGAAAAAGTAGTCAAACAAATTGATCACATAAATGCTTTTAGTATATATAAATAGCTTGACAAGGTTTGAATACTGTGTATTATTTTCAGAGCATGGTTACATGCATTTAGGAAGTTCAGGTAGGATATTAGGAAAAATTTCTCCTCCGAAAGATTAATCAGGTGCTGGAAAAGACTGCCCAGCATTGAGTCCCTCTTTGTTCAAGAAATATTTAGATGTTACACTGAGGGGAATGGGTTAGTGGGGAAATATTGGTGGTAGGTGAATGATTGGACTGGGTGATCTTGGAGGTCTTTTCAACCTTGATGATTCTATGATGCTATGACTCTAAGATATTCAGAACACGCTGTATAGTGACTGTGAAACAGCTGCTTTGGCTTTCCACTCTAATCCACGGAAAGCAACTCTAAAATCTTCCTTCTCTATCACACATGAAGATCATATTATAACATTTCCATGCTATTATAAACCTACGGGATATTGTTCTGCACTGGTTATTTTATGGTATGAGTTAGGTATTTCTGCAAAGATTACTGAAGAAAAGAAGAGGATGGGGAAGTTTTGGATTTGTAGTCATTCTGCATGCAGGAACAGTGATGCAGGAGGATGTGTCAGAACTGAACGTTAAATCATTTCTCGTCACCTTATAATGTACATGTTACTTTCCCATAAAAGAGTGGCGCAGATAATGATGTGATCTTTTATGCTGCTCTAATCCAAATCCAATTTATAATGTTCTTCATATCCTGTGATAACTACATCACACACGCAGAAAGGAGGCAATTTAAGGTACATTTTACTGGTTTATGCATATTTCTAAAACATAATTAATAATAAAATATACTTAGCAATTTAATGGCTCTGTAACTTCCCATTAAAAATAACAGGCTGCAATAGTGTAAAAGGTGAGGTGTTCTCAGTCACTGTCAGACTCAATGGCACCATTGACTAGAACTATCTGAAGATGCTCTGCCAAAGCAAATATCACGTTTTAAAGGCTATGCTACCAATTTGATGCATGCCTTCCCACTGACAGTAAAAATTCTACTGGTGTGCAGCACAACCTAGGTTTTCACGAATGAGAGGAATTGAAATAAGAATCACTGCAGTGCCAACCATCGAATTTCAGTATCTTCGCCCCAGTACAAAAAAACTGGTTCCCATAGTTTTGGTATCATTATGAATTTTCACTATTAGTGTCACAGAGAGTTCCACTGTACAGATAAAAAATTGTGAGCTTTTTATTTGAATACCATTTTAATGTAAGATGTGCATATTTTATGTAAATTATAAGTAAATATATACAAAAGATGAATATAAAAAAGAAGAATAAAGGAAAATCCTTATAAAAGACTAGACTGTAGTTCTCTTTATTAACACTTTTGACAACGTCAGTTTTGTGTACCACCACCCTACAATTTACACTGTCTACATCATAAAACCTTATTATGAAATGTTCCAAGAAACTGGTTTAAAAAAATGTAAAAAACAAGCCCATTTCTAGCAGATGTGATTTTTCTTTGGATGATTGATTGATTTTTAATATATGGATGAGGTTTACTGATCCTGTTCAAGGACAGTCCAATAAAAGACTGTGCTGGCATGCTGCAGTGCAGATATTGGTATGTCTTGCAGACTAATACTGCCAAACTGTGTACTGTGAAATCAAGTATTTCATTTTAGAATGTAATCTGAACATGTAACATCTTGTCATTGAATTTTACCAACATTTTGCCATCTTTTAAGAGAGATTAGAAGAAGAAATATGAAGCAACTTTGGATGTCTGTATTCCTAATTCCTCTCCAGTACAGAAACAGCCCAAGGAGAAGTGCCAAAGTGCTTATCTGAAAATCTAATGTGAAATAAAAACTGATCAGTAGTAAACACTTATCAGACTCAGTAGATGCAAGCACTGATCATTTGCCAGCAAGTGAGAAAAGATAGTCTACGTACATTTTACATACTGGAATGCCTTGAAAACACAGGCAGGACAAAATATCTATATATGATATTTTAAAATGAAAGTACAAAAAATAAAAAGGGGAAAAGAAAAAAAAAAAAGACATAGGAAAAGAACTATAGAAGGGTAAAAATGCCTAAACTGACAGAGATTCAGCAAAAAAAATAGATTCATAGAATGGCTTGGATTGGAAAAGGTGTTAAAGATAAGCTAGTTCCAAACACCCTGCCATGGGCAGGAATTCAACCATTGAATTAGGCTGCACAGGTTGCCCAGGGCCCCACTTATCTTGGCCTTGAACACTTTTGGGGGGGGGGGTATCCACAGTTTCTTTGGGCAGCCAGTGTTGCCCCTCTATTGATGCAGCTGAGGATGCTATCAGCCTTCCAGGCTGCAAGTGCACACTCCTGGCTTATGTCAAACTTTTACTTCACCAGGACCCCCAAGACTGTCTTCATAGGGCTACTCTCAAGGAGTTCTTCTCCCAGTCTGTACACTTACCTGGGACTACTCTGATACCTGGTCTTGTTGAACCTTACTGTATTCTCATGGTCCCACTTTTCAAGCCTGTCCAGATCCCTCTAGATGGCATCCCTTCCTTCTATTGTATCACCTTCACCACTTAGCTTGGTGTCATCAGCAAACTTGCTGAAGGTGCACTTGATCCCCCTGCCCACACAGTTGATAAAGATGTTAAAGCTCACTGGACCCAAGATGGACACCTGGGGAATACCACTTGGACACAGAGAAATTTACCATAACCCTCTGGCTAAAAACTTCTAACCAATTCCTCATCCATCAAATAGTTCAGCTTTCAAATCCATATCTCTCCAATTTAGAGATAAGGATGTGGTCAGGAATGATATCCTTGAAGGCCTTGCAGAAGGCCTTGCAGAAGTCCAGGTCGATGACATCAGTTGCCCTTCCTCTGTCCACCAATGCAGTCACTGCACCATAGAAGGCCACCAAATTGTTCAAGCACAATCTGCCCTTGGTGAAGTTGTGCTGGCTGTCTCATATCCCCTCCTTGTTTTACCTGTGCCTTAACATAGTTTTCAGGAGCTTCAGGAACAGGAACAGAGGTGAGGCTCTTCAGCCTGTAGTTCCCCTAGGTCTTCTGTTCTTTCTAAAAATGGGAGTGATACTTCCCTTTTTCCAGCCAGGGACTTCACCTGACAGCCATGACTTTTCAAATATGATGAAGACTGGCTTGATACCACATTAGCCAATTCCTTCAGGACCCTGGAATGCATGTAGTCCAGGTGTCCTTAAAGAGCTTCTAGCTCTACTCTGTTCCTTTGTCCCTTAAGACAACTTCCCAGGAAATCTTACCCAATAATTCCTTAAACAACTTCAAATTCATTTTTCTGAAGTTCAGGGTCCTGACTTTGCTTTCTGCTTGGCCAAAAATCCTCAAGATCACAAACTCAACCAGAGCATGGTCACAACAGTCCAGTATGCCTCCAAACTTAAGCTCTTTAATGAGCTCCTCTGCACTGGTGAACACCAAGTCCAGGAAACATTACAAGATTCTAAAGGACTGAAACTGAGGAATAAGAGTTAATCCAGAATAAATAAGACTGATGTCAAGTATATAGACCAAAATGATCTCTATACATACACAATCATTGGAGACCTCAGTGAAATTATCCTCAAAGAAAGGCTTTTATAGGACCCAGGGTTAGAAACAGAGTAACAGAGTATGATCTGGTGACTGAAATGATACTCAAAAAACAATTAAAAGCAAAACAGTAAGATTTTTGCCTCTGTAGATAGATATATGTTTCAAAGGCATTAGATTATCTTAGGAAACGTAATAATGAGAAAAGAGAAAAGGACTGATAACTAATTCTTACATAATGGCTTAATCTAAACCACAGACTATAGAAAAAAAAATCATTTTCTTTTAGAATTTGATAAATTAAAAATGTAAACATACACAATTGCTAAATTTAATGATGTAAATATATATAATTGCTAAATTTAACCAAGAATAAAATAGCTACTATTTTCCTCATTCAAAACGAAATAATACACAAAATTAGATACCAATTTGAGTTGATGCAAAGAAGGATTTTTTTAGTATTAAAAACAAAAGGAAGAAGATGGAAGAAAAGGATTTTCAACCCATTGGCTTTTTTTGAAGGTAAGGGGGAATTAATTAAAAATTTATTTGAATTTATAATGAAAATCTGACACAATGTAACAACTGAGATAGACTGAGATTTACTTTCATACTTGACCTCCTAATCATCTCTGTGATCTCAGGATATATGTTAAACTCTCAGTTTTGTGATTTTGAAATGTCTAATAATCTGTTTAAGTTGAGTCCTGAAAAAAAAAATTTGGAATGTGAGATTTGATGCTACTGCTTCCAGACTCCTATTTTCCAGTTTCTTTTTCTTTAGTTAGAAGTATAACTCCACCTAAAAGCCAAAAAAAAAAAAAAAAAAAAAAATTCTAGCAAGTTGGATGAAGTGAGCAAGGCATTACTTTTTGCAATATTCTTTGTGAATCTGCAACTAAAAAGGTAATTAAAATTAGAATCTAGCCTGATAGCTGATAAAGCACTTAGACAAATGCGTCTGTTTCCAGAGGCAAGACTGCAAGTAACGAGAATCTGTTTGTTCCATCTTCATTTCCATTTTCATTGCAATAATTTTGACTTCAAAATATTAGGCTCTGACATGAACTTCCGAGACCCAAAGTAAGTTTAAGTTTCTAAAAAAATTTAATCTAAAGTTGAGCAGAATAAACACATTACTTTAAGTCTCAATATCTTCCAGTTTAAATACTTTATCTTTTTTTCCTGTCAATAATTTCAACATTTAAAAATTGTTTTAATTACATTACTATGACCCAAAACATTCCGTAATTTCTTCTTACTGTATAACAAAAAAAGAACTACTGACAATAATGACCAACAAACAAACAAACAAACAAAACCTGACAGTTAAAGAGATCCTTAAGGAGATGTTCCAGAATATCAATGAGGCTGGATAAAAATAATCAAACATATTTTACTTATGGATGTAAAAAATAGATTTCCTGCATTAAAACTGCAACCTCTTTTACGTGCTACTTTAGACACAATAGATAAGATTTACTGATCACATTACAGGTTCACAGTAGAAAAGTTTGGAGTGCAGTGCTGAACTGCAGTGCCTTTCCATAAAGTGGAATGAAATTCACCTCTTAAGACAAAAATTACACACTACAAAAATTAACACTAAAATTAAACAAGTAACAGTGAGTGACACTGATCAAAGCTTTGTCTTAAAACCATATTACTTAGTTACACTAAAACATTAATGTATTTCCATGTTACCCAACTGCCAAAAAGAGTAATTTAAATTTACTTGAGATTCTTATTCATTTCTACACAGTAGGACATCAGGATCCCTTAAATGCAGATCATCAAAACTGCATGCAACATGGAGATTTACTAATTGTCTCGCTCCAATTTATAGGAGGGAGAGGAGGTTCTTTTAATATATATACACCCCATGGCGAGATTAACACACAATGGGTCAAATGTTAGCCCAACCAGTTTACTACAAGTCCTAGTCACTAAGGGAGATAAATAGGGAAGGGAAAGGAGGCGATAGAAAAGATGGGAAATAAAAGCAAGCAGTCTTTGTAGGAAACAAGAGAGATAGTCAGGAGCACGAATTCCAGCATTGCTTGTAGTTCAGACTGAATTTCAGTTGAAGATTGATTTTCAGTAGTAGGGTCATTGGGGGTTGTTCAGCTGGCAACGATGGCAATGAAATACAGAGTTATTCCTAAGTCCAAAGTGGTCAAGTCAGCTCTCTTTGGAGTGACAACTTAAGTCCAAAGTGGTTGTCCAGTCCAAAAGTCTTTGGGATCTCAGCAGAAACTCTTTTGTTCTCATCTTTGAGGCCCTGCTAGCAGATAAGAGGGAGCAGGAAGGTGCCCACCTGCATCCTGTTTTTCACAGGACATGATGGTATCATTCCCCAGTTTTCCCATACCAAGCAGGAGTTTTTGGTCACAGGCCAGATCTTCCGCCAGTAAACACCCCTGAGCATTTTCTTCCAAAGGCAAAGAGCTCCAAAGAAATGCTTTCAAATGTAAAATCGTCCATTGTCCACAAAGTGATGTTGATTGCCACAGTGACACCCACTACTCGCCTCCTCAATAAGTTACTTAGAGTGTTATCAAAAAACTACCTCAGAAAGCAAGCTTTGTGCCAAAAACAAAGAAGGGTTCAGACACTGATGAAATCTAAGTTAGAAGAATCTAAATGGCACTAAGACTCTTTTTGTAAAATAAAGGTGTTTATAACAAACTTTGCATGCTCTGGGACAATGAAATATTAATTTTACACCATTTCAGTGTTAACATGTAGTTATCCCTAGAAGCTCAGCAGTTTAAATAGTGGTATAATTCCCTCTGAGAGATGAGCTTTCAACAAATGTAAATTGGCTCTGTTAAAATAATTTACAAGCAGAGACAAATAAATTACCTGAGGATATTGTTTATCAAGTTTGTCTTTTATTTTCCTTATCAATATAGTTTTTTAAAAAGTCTATAAAGGGACAAAGTAACTTTTTTCTTTCTTTCTCATCATTTTCTTCTGTGCTTCATCGGACTTGTGAAACGTATGTCTCTTTCAGATAATTTATCAGTCACTGTAATTCTCTCCCAAATATCTTGAATTTACCTATGCTCTTAAACCTTCAAAAGGGAAGGTAGGTGGCAGAGATGTCATACTAAAGCTCAGTTTCATTTTCAAAGCTCTTCCAAGGATCTGATCACATTTCAAAGTCTACACTTTAGAAATGTTAAAGTGTATACTTAAGCATGTAGAAGATACTTGTATGTTTCAAAGAATGCAAAAATATAGATGAACAAAAATGTAATTCCTCTCTTGGGAAAACAACTTTGGGATTTATTTTCAGATAAATATTCTTTTCCAGTTTGTCTTTTTTACAAAATGGTATATATTGGTGTCCTTATCTATAATAAAGATCGGATTTCTTTATTCAGTCCACAAAAGCATATCTCTCCATTATTTACAATGTGCTGTGACATTAGGAAGATTCTGTGCACCATTAGTAGTCTTTAATTTGTTGAGCATAAAGTAATTGCAAATCCCTTGATGTATCCTTATCAGTTGCTCACTTTCCTCACTTGTAGCAGTAAATTGTATGGGGAGTGGATTTAGGTGATTAATAATTCATCAAGAAGTGGTATCACTGTGAATTTCATCCTCTCATGGTAAAAGTTAAAATTCATTTGAGCATTCATGATGAAAATACTAAATTCTTGATCATAAAAACTTCTGTTGTCTTCATCTATCTTATTTATTATTTAGATTGTTTGAACTTAAAGAACATTGTAATGGTCATTGTAATTCTATCATTATCATATATCTATTGTAATTCTTTCATTGTAATTCTATGATTCTATGAACATACTGAGAATGATTCCTGTTCATCTTACTATTCATGAGATTTTGTGAATATAATGGCACTTAGCTCTTTCTGGGGAGAAGAAAATGAGCAGAGTAAAGGTTTGATAGTAGAAGCTAGAATAGTGATTTCAGCTGAGGGTCAGCTGTGAATAACTAATCCCAGGATCAAACCCGAAACAAAGATGAGGATGCTCGACAGAGGGAAAATAGAAAAATTAGTGACAGGAGTAATGATTCAGTTGCTACACTCTTTTATTGTAATCAAGGACTCTTACATGGTTGAAAAAATAGCAATCTATAGAGCAGCATAGGAAAATCATGATTAATCGAATATGGGTCAGAAAGGAATGCAAAACTCAAACTACCGAGGGGAGAAAATATAAATAACATGAATGGAAGTAGCATAATAGGAAAAAATGAACTGGAAAGGGAAAATTAAGTATAAGATAATGAAAATAATTCACTGAAAAACAAAAGAAGAATGGAGCTTACACTCAGATTTGGATTTGCTGTTTGTTCTGTGGTACAAGGAAATGTTGGTTTTATTTTAATGAGCAAATAATTTAATACAGGCAACAAGACAGGAGAAAAATTGGGGGGGATCAAGAGAAGTTGTGCTGTAAATAGCTGCAGTAAATTTCTTCATATACAGGTGAAGAATTCAGTGAAGCCCTAGATAAGAACATACACATCAATTTTACATTTTATTCAGCCTCTAATTGTGCAGCTGAAAAGCTGCAAAACACTGCTTAAAAGTTGGCTTTTTTTTTTTTTTCAAAGAACAAAAAGTGAAAAAATGAAGTAGGTAGATAAATTCTTAGCAATCCAATATCACTGGGCTTACTTCCTTACTTGGGATTGCTTTGAGACAGTCTTGTGGAGGTTCATGAGGTTAATTCTGTAAATACTATATGTTGTCACTACACAGTGATTTGTTACCATTTGTATGTATATGTGCATAGATAATGTGCAATCAGCTTCAGTAGCCATGAATGAGAATTTGTGAGGTGGTGGTGGTTAGAAGAGACACTGAGTTTAACCCTTAAGATAACTGTAGCAATTTATTCACTTCTATCTCCTGCTGCTAATCACTCCACTTTTGCTCTGAAATGTACTAAATTTACTTCCTTCATTGGTGTTATATATGCATATGCATTGCATGAGTGTCTTAAAAAAATAAAAAGAAAAGAAAGAGTTGAAAACAAAAGAAATTCAAATTAAAAATATCACTTTGGATAGTAATTTTTAACCCAGCTTTACAGCTTTACCCAAATTAACAGCTTTGTTAATCTGTTGTAGTGTTACTCTCAAAATTGCTGTCACACAACAAGGCAGTAAACAGTGCTATAAGAAGCATATGGCATAGATTGAAGTTGCCTTTACTCCTAGAGACTGGATTTCATCAAATTGCCTTTTCAGAAGAAATGCTTTTATCAACATCCTTCAAATCATCTGTCATATTGTGAGAGTAAACATTTTTCTGTAAATCAACTGCCTGTACATTCTGACAGAATAAGAAAATAGTTTGATCTCCTTAATAATAATTTTTTGTTAGGAGAAAGAAAAAAGTCATCCACAAACACATAAAATAAGGTAGCACTTCAAACTCCCTAAAAAGTGAAAAAAAACTCCAAACAGACAATGTATATTCTAAATCTAAAAAGACTGTAAGATTTGGAGGGCACTGTAACATAGTTAGGGTTTTTATTTTTATTTTTTTAATTTCAAGGGCCCTCAGTGTCAGTACTGTGAACACATCACTGTAACAAATTCACCTCGTAGGATCTGCTCTGTTGGTCCACATCCAGTATTTCTTGTACTGGTTCTCTACTGGTAGAGAACTGTGTGACCTGAAAATTCTTTATTATTCTCTGAATCATTAATCTGTGTCCTGCTTTCTAAGGATACCAGCAGATCAGAGTTTATACCAGTAATATGCAACATGCAAGACTATTGTGTTATTTTAAAAAGAAGGATAGTAAATACAATAACTAATTTTATTGACATAGCATATTAAGGCCCCTTAATATGCTCACACTTTATTAAAAAGTGTCCCTACTGAATACGTGATATTGATTATAATTTAATTATAAATGCCTAGAAATATATTTAGCCTCCATGAAACATTTGCAGGATAGAATCATGTAGGTTTGAAAAGATCTTCAAGATCATTAAGTCCAACCATCCATGTGACATACTGAGACTCACCACCAAACCATGTCCCTTACTGCCATGTCTTAGATACCTCCAGGGATAGGGATTTCATTCTCTCTGTGAAGAACTTTTTTCCCATATCCAACTGCCCTGGTGCAATTTAAGACCATTTCCTTGCATCCCATCCCTCATGTCACCTGAGAAGAGAGACTGACATTCTCTTCACTATGGGTAGTTGGAGAGCTTGATGAGCTGTGAAAATACTTAACACAAAAGTTCAGTATAGATATATAAATTAGTGTAAATTAATTATGCCTAAATGATTAGCTTCATTTGGAAAATTTCCATTTGTTTTTAGCCATAATATTTCTTCAAATTTATGTGGCATTTAAGAAAATATAAGCCATTTCTATTCCCTAGTATAATACTAAATGGCAGTTGTTTTGCCTTTAATTAATAATTCTTTCCTTCATCTTTGAAGATCATAACATGCAGACCAAAAGATTAATTATTATTACTTCTTATGTATAAAATTACTTCTCATTGTATAAGATGGCATATACCATAGCAGCTGCCATTACATTCTTAAGTATTCTTTAAAATCTGTCAGTACAGGATGATTATTGATACCTACTGAAGGCAGAAAGTTTCATAATTAATTAACTGGCTATTGTAAAAATATCTTTCTTTCTAAAACTATTGTCAATTAACTTTCCTGTGTATAAATATCCTCTTACATTTCTTAGAGAGAAAAACAATAGCAATTGATATTGTTGGTAGCCATGGCATAATTTCAAAAAGATGTTAGAGAGTATAAATAATTTTACCTTTTCTAATTTTCCCTCTTACACTTTTGTCATTTTTGTCACTACAGATATGTGACTGAGTTCACTTGCCTACTACCCTGATGTAGCTCTGTAACATTTATTAAGTGCCAAAATCTGGAACAATAACTTGTGAAGAATCTCTGCTGCACTCAGTGTTGCAAAGTCACTGGTATCAGCACTAAGCTGAAAATGTTGTAAATAAAAACTGTATTAGTATTTGCAAGGATTGACAGTACTAATACTTATTCCTATACTGCAAGGGCAAAAATCAAGCACACAAACACCACACTCCAGAAAATTGTTTACTTTTGTTTACTTTGTGTATCATCATAGAATATGTATCTTATGAACAATAAGGTTTTTCCTATCTCCTTTTTCTTGTTTGATGATATCATTCGTGGAGCACCAATGGAAACAATATGCTTTATAGAATAACACAGTGAAAAAAGAAAATGTTTTCACTATACTAGTTTAACAAAGCAGAATATATTTACAATGGGCTATCTTCTTAACAACACACAAATTAATAGACTTTTATATGTTAAGCTCTAAGAGAAAAAGAAAGCAGTTTTTTTCATGCCATGAAGACTTACTTTTGTTAATACCTTTCAATAAAATAATTACTGTCTTTGATAGTACCATGCACATGGACAAAACAAGCCAAACAGTTACTGTCCCAAAATAACTGAGATCCAACTCATAGCATAAATTAAAATGAAACAAATGTGGAAAATAATTGTGGTACGTAAATAAATGAAGATATAACAGCACAGTGCTTTCTGTTTGCAATTGTAGAAATAGTTGAAACATCAAATTGCTTTGACATTTATGTGGAAGATGGAGGATCTGAATGGAAGCATTTCCTCTAAACCACAGGACACAAATTTGAATCCAGATTGCATAATATGCTTTATTTGTTAGAGTATTTGTGCTTTTGAGAGGTTTGTAAAGTTTAGGATTTCTTCTGGATTTCTCATCAAAAGGTCCAAGTCCTATTTTAGTGCAGACTGCTGATATTTCCAAACATTTGCTTCTATATCTTTGTTCTTTTTCAGACTTCTCAATTAACAAAACTTCTAAAGTCATAGCAAATCCTCTTGTAGCTCAGCCAAATAAATGTTTATTCATTCGGCAGAGACAGAGACAGAAGACATATAGCTTTCTCATATCTTTATCAGAATAGCTACACATATTCTTCCATTAGCTTTCCCTAAAATATGCATATTTGTGAGTGGTTTTTTGTTTGTTTGTGTCTTTTGTTTGTCTTTAATGTATATACATTTATTTCTTTAGGCTTCTATATTTCAGCTGATTTAAGTTATGGAAAATTAAAGTAAGCACCAACTTAACAATTTCAAAGTTTTAAAACCAAAATATATGAGGTTCCTTTAGCGGTTGTCATATTGGAAAGTTCATACTTCACGTTCTTTCTTCAGAGATGGTTTTAAAGAATACAAAAGGTAAGACACGTTCGTTCATACTCCAGCAACCAGCAAAGACACTTGTTCCAGAAGAGTAGTATTGGTTTAACCTTTATATTTCTGACTGAAATTTAGCTTCCAATTATCTAAAAGGCAAATTTAGCTCATTAAGAAAATTGCAGAGAATTGGGCCCAAATTATATGTGATCTCACATGTCAATGGCTGCTAATTTTCCCATTAACTTACTGCTGCCACTGTAAAAACACTGTTTTAATATGAACTCACAGTGTATTTGTCAGCTCTACAACAGCCCACATTTTTGTATCTTTATGAAATAAATATTTTTTATTAAAGAATTTGAAGAAGTATTTCATTCCAATTGTTCAAATAAACTTGAGAAAAGATTTATAAATAGTCACACAGTGTAGCGTTATAGAAGAAACGCATCTTTAAACTTGTGTTCTGAAACTTCCAAATTACTGATATTTTATAATATGTTAAAAGGACTGCAAAATGACATTCACTTTGTCTTATAAGAGCTACCTTTGAGGACATTTTTTGATTTGTGAATTTTGAAATACACTGAAAACCAGCAAACTACTGTAAAATGAGCTATAGACTGTATAGCTTGTAATCCATGTCTTCTAGACTTTAGTCATAACTTGATTATCTAATGGCAAACTATTTTCTGCCTTTCCTTATGAGAGTATTTCTTCACAGAAGCCTGATGGCAGACATACCCCACCCAGCTACGTAATTTTCATTATTAAAATTTTTAGACACATATGATATGAAATAAAAGAAACTGAGAAAAAGTGAAATAATTTAAGGAAAAAGAGAAGTAGTTTTCCCTCACCAAGTGTCCATGGCATAGCTCACATTCCCTGGGCAAATTAATTTAATACCTGATTTAGTGGTTGGCAACCCTGTCCACAGTAGGGGAGTTGGAACTAGATGGTCTTTAATGTCCCTGCCAACCCAAGCCATTCTATGATTCTCTGAAACTTCTCATTTAGGGCTCAAATTAAAATTGATGAAAACAAGTACCTAGATTGACCTTAGTGGAGTCAGTACATCAAGTCTCCATGGGAACAATAACACTCTTGCATTTTAAAAAACAGATAAAAAATTTTAACAGTCTTTCTGTTTTATGATATAATCTGCACTAAGGTCCAAATCAGCATTTTAAATTATTGTACAAATTGATCTTTATATTTCCAAGAGCTGCACTATTTTCACTGTTGCTATAATTTTCTAAGAAAAGTTATAAAAAAAAAAAAAAAAAATTGGGTTTTGTCACTGGCAAATTCTGTTCTTTTCTTGGTGAACAATTACAAGCGTGGAAAGCCATCCTTCATAATTTTAGTGATTGCACTGCTGCCAAGAAAAAATGTAGAGTCAACACTAATCTTCAGAAATAGCCTGTGCCAAACGCACACGGTTGGGTAATGAAATTTGGATACCATTGTTTATTCATTTAGTGGCTATTTCACTTCACACTGCATATTCTTTAAATCTAATGTTGGTTTGAATAATGAAGGGATTAAATGGCTGATTTCAAAACTACTGACTGCATCTCAGACCTAGAAAAATTTCTAATCATAGGCTTTGTCTTGAAAAACTTCAGACATTAATATCCTAGTTGGTACTCATAAATTTAAATTAGTTGTGGTGGTTTAGTTTTTTTTGTTTTGTTGTGCTTTTGTTAATTTGCTTGTTTGTTGTGGTTTTGTTTATCTTTTCAAATAGCCTACTATTGCTTTTAAAAAGACAACATGAGAATAGATAGAAAAAAGAGAAGTATAAAAAAGACTGAATCAAGTAATCAAGTACTGAAAAAAGAACCTCCAGTTGGGCTGTAAATTTCATTTATGCTTTTTTCTAATTAACCACTGAGAATCTAAGACTTACAGAAAATTAGTAGTACCAGTTAGGAATTTCATTACTTTTTTTGTGGCATCTTGAAAGCTGAAATTATTCATGAGCAGTCTATAGATGTGCAGCTCACATTTTATAATTTTTTTTTCATATTATTATAACATTACAAGAAACAAAAAAACAGAAAAACGAAAAAAAAAAAAGGAAAATCATTCTCCAGTTTTACTTCATTTTAGCAAAGGGAAAAAGACCAGAACCACCTCTACATTCTAAGTAAGGCAAAGAATAATAATAATTTCTTGATTTTCATATGTATTAAAGTTTTCTAATTCAGCCAATTGCTCACTTCTTTTCCTTTTCCTTAAGCTGCAATATACACTCTTCAAGAAGTGACTTTGAATAAGATGGCAGAAAAAAAATTGAGATTTTCATAAGAAGTAAGAAATTACTTTTTTTTCCCTTTCCCAAAGATTTTGAAGAAAATACAAACTGATCTAACCTGGTCATTAACTGCCTTGTATGATTCTCTCCAACTCAGCTCTGTTGTTTTCTTTTTTCAGTTTTTCTGTTATTGATTTTTCTTCATAACATATGGACTTCATAAAAAATGATGAGCCAATAAAAGTTGTTTATTATATATAGCAGAAAGGAAATAAGAGCTCCTGACTATAAATTACAAAGATGGTGGGTGGATAATAAAGACTGTAGGAAGTTGTAGTTGCTCTCCCACTATTGTTAAGTGTGTTGTTGATAATCATGGGATATATAATCATGCCTACCATGAAATTTTCACACTTTTGAAAAGTTCTAAGATTCATACCAACATTTTAGCAATATGCTGTAATATAGCTTTTTGCCTGAATTCATGCAAAACTTTGCTCTCAAGTGTTATAGAAAATGCATCAATGTGATCCAATTATTTGCCCAATCCTTGATGAATTTTATTGATTAAAGATTTTCTTTCATTGATTTCATACTTGTCTAATAAAAAAGAAAAAAAAACAATTTCCTGCAAAGATCTACATTTGATGCACAATTAACAAGGCCCTCCAGAGCAGTAAGACTAAATAAAATTATGATTACATACGAAGGCAAATATTTAGAAGCGTGTGTGTGTCTTTGAAAAGTATAATGATTCCCATCATCTTTTTTGACTGCTGCAATATATGTTGTAGTATAGAAATCCATTAATGTCCAGAGAGGACATTATCCTCAGAGGAATAGTGAAGGCATAATAAATAAAGCTTATGGATTTGAGTCCATGGAAGACATAGCAGGATCCCCATTGCAATGAAGAAACCAGAGGCTGGGTCGACCCTTTCCTGTGAGGTGCTCTTTCAGATGAGTCTCTAGCACCTAGCCATGCTGAGGCACTTTCACACCACATCATACTGTGCCAGGCCTTGGATTGTTCTTTTCCTGCCACATATATTCCTGGAAGATTCAAATTTTCTTATGAAGCAAACTAAAATCATCTTACAGGAGAACAAACAAACAAATAAATAAATGAAACAGAGAAAACAGCATCAGAAATATTTATCATTTATAGCAGCACTGTTGCAAATCACCTGCTTTTTATGTCTTCATCTGTGATTTAATAAAATAATATAGCCTACCAAAAGTGCATGAATATACACAGTAAATGAGAACACTCCTTAACCACTGATTTTTTTCTCCAGTAATGGGGAGTTTTTAATCTCGTATGAAGGATTCCATTTCAACAGTTCAAGTCCCTTTGAAGCCCCTGGCAGCCATGTCACTCCTATGTTTTACATTATTTCTGGAACCCATTACATGGCTTTCTGGCACTCCCTAAGCATTTTTGGCCAAACAACAAAGTGTACAGTTAGAAAATGAGATAAATCATACAGATAAATTGATTTGTTAGAGCTGTATACAACTTCAATGGCATAACCTAAATAATAAAGATCTTCCAGAGATACGGATGTCTGACATAGATGTTTTCAGGGGTATAGTTCAAGCTGAAGGCTTTCCAAAAAATCAGTATTCTACAGCACATAATGCCTTTCATCATTTGTTTTCCTTCTAAATTCATCCCAATATTAGGTTAAGGAATCAAAATCTTAAACTTTAAGGGTCCCTTCCAACTCAAATGATGCTATGATTCCATGACTTGAGTGAACAAACCTTGTTTCTTGACTTAGTGACTTGAGCCGTTTAAATGTTGGTAGTGCGTGTGAAATGATAAATGCAGTTGCAGTGATAAACTGTGAAAACATAAAATGAGAGCAATTTCTTTTTTTTTTTTTCCCCAATAAGAAACTAATGCTTAATGAAAAGCATGGGGCACAAGCCCTTTGTTGATAAGTGCCAAACAAGTGCCTGAGAAAACAATTACCTCTCTCTAAAGCAAGGAAGTGTTTGACATAATAAAGTCATGGGTTAAAAATGTAATGGAAATAAAAAATGTAATTGGTGAGTCCATTGTCTGTGTGAAATTGTTTAACATTGTAAATTACTTTGGTTAAAAAAAAATTACTGAGCAGAAACCAATGAATGACTGATAAAGAATGACAGCATCTTACATATGCTCTGTCAAGCTAATGTTACACTTCAAAACTCTGGAATGAGCAGACTGGAGTCCCCACAGACTGGCCTAGAAACTGGAGGAAGAGTGCTCTTTTATTAAATACCAGACAGAAATAGTGGTCAAGGTAGCTTTTAATTAGTCTATGAAAATTCAGGTAAGATTATCGATTGCTCAAGTCATTGAGCAAAAAAGATAATTACTTTTTTTTTTTTTTTTTTTTTTGGTCAGGTGAAATTGACTTTTAAACTTCCTGAAGACTTTTTTTGTTTAAAAAAAAAATCTTCTTTGTTTTAAAAAAAATCTTTTAAAAGCATTACTAGTATTTCCTTATGATGAAAGATTCAGTACATCTGCACAAGATCCTTTTCCAATAGTACCTAATCTCTAAAATGATTTGTTAGAAAGGCAATAGGCATCAAAAACCAGATGGAGTTAAAACCCTCCTCACACTTTCCATCACATCTGAACTTCATATCTTAGAAATAACACTAATTTATCAGAAATAAATCAGAATTAAGAGGTATAGGTTTTACAGACATTTTCCTCAGTAAGTTGAAACATCTGAGGAAAGACTGTTTCTACAGCATATTAACATATAATTTGTAGGTGAATTAATTTAAGAAGTTCAATTGCATCTGTCACATCTTGTCCTTCTTCCTGCAGCTCCACTAATGACTTAATGGAGAACATGGAAAATGAATTTAATGGAAAGTTGCCATTGCATGATGTAGAAAACTGACTCCTATGAATAGGAATAGATTTTGAATAGAAGAGATGATGATGGAGTAGTTCATGACAATATATTCAAAGGAAGAACAAAGCCCATGAAGCAAATATATTGGAGTTTACTTAGTTTACTGTTAATAACCACATATCAGAGACTTGACATGAGAACAGTAAGTCATCAGAGTGGGATAATGCACTTCAAGTGATATATGTACAGAAAAAAAAAACCCTGAAACTTCCCTCTAATCCTGCTGTGAAACAAGTAACTGTGTAACTCACAAAACTCTTCTTTCTGCTAAAATAGAGACATCATATGCCAGCCTTTTATCATAGTCAGTTTTTAAGATTTTAAGAGTGTTCTTGTATGAGTTTCTATAAATTTTAGATAGCGTTCCCTGTCTAATTATGGAGCTTAGATAATTCATTTGAATTCATAGAATCATAGAATCATACAATCATAGAATCACCAAGGTTGGAAAAGACCTAAAAGATCACCCAGTCCAACCGTTCACTTATTACCAATAGCTCCCACTAAACCATGTCCCTCAACACAACATCCAGCCTTTCCTTGAACACCCTCAGGCTCGGTGACTCCACCACCTCCCTGGGCAGTCCATTCCAGTGCCTGACCAACCTTTCTGAAAAGTAATACTTCCTGATGTCCAGCCTGAATCTCCCCTACCGTAGCTTGAAACCATTCCCTCCGGTCCTATCACTAATGACACGAGAGAAGAGGCCGACCCCCAGCTCACTACAGCCTCCCTTCAGGAAGTTATAGAGAGCAATGAGGTCTCCTCTGAGCCTCCTCTTCTCCAGGCTGAACATTCCCAGCTCCTTCAGCCTCTCCTCATATGGCCTGTGTTCCAGACCCCTCACCAGCTTTGTTGCCCTCCTTTGAACACGTTCCAGGGCCTCAATATCTTTCTTGCAGTGAGGGGCCCAAAACTGGACACAGTACTCGAGGTGCGGCCTATTCAGTATAGTAAGGAGATATATTTCCCAAGTATCTGTCTAACGATGGTATTTATTTGTTACAATAATCTAAATAAATCTCTAAATTAAAAACAGTAAAATACAAACTATGGAGATGTATATACAGAAAGTTATTTTTACTAGGTTTCCAAATTAAATGAAACATTATTAGTAAACAAATATTGTTTTATTTTCTGAAGCTACTTTGTCTAGCTAAATTTACTGGAAAATTCAGTTTCAAGGTAGATGAAAAAGACAGTGATGCTGTGAAGTAATTTTGCTGTTACCTACGTGTTCTCTGAACTCTCGTTATAATTAATATGTACAAATAATAAGTTGAAAACAAGCAAGCACCACAATAACATTTTTATTTTAGCATTTAGATAGCTATTACAGGTGATGAGATGGCTACAGTTCACAGGCTATTTGAATTTCAGAAATCTGATTATGATTCAGTGAACCCTAACAAAGCCATAAGATTTTCTTTCCAATAAATTTAAGTGGACACTGATGACCTTATCAGAGCTACAAAGTGAAAAAGAGGAAGGTTTATAGATGGAGGTTCATCCCCTGAATATCTTTAAGTTATAATTTTAAATTTCTGTGGCCTTTTTTTTTTTTTTTTTTGCTTGTTTGTTTGTTTTGTGGAATGGAGTTTAATTTTTCTTTGTCCAGAAACCCTTTTTGAGATTGCAAAAATCCAGAAAACAAATGGTTCATTTTTAACTAACAAAAAACAAGTGTAAATTTGCAACAGTTTGACAAAGAAGACACTTCTGAAAAAAATGAATTCTGCCTTAGAAGGCTTGTGCTGTTTTGTTTGGCTCCAATGGAACTTCCCCCTCATTAAACAATAATCTTTATAGTGATTTCCAGTACAGATGAAAAAGAAGGATTCTGAAAAGAATGCATAAATAATTCTGGTTGCCTAGCTGTGGCGATGAATTCCTGTTTGTCTTGCCACTGAAGGGTGAATGCAACCCTTTGAGCAAATGGGAATTCATTATTCCAGTGACTGAGAAATGATCTACTTAAAGAACCTAATTGGTTCTACAACAGCGATTTCTTTCATAGCAGCGTTTCCGGAAGAAACAACAAACAGAAGACAGCTCTTTGACTGGTACAGGGTCTACAGGGTACACTTGCCTTCCCATGTTTCAGTTTTAAAAAGAAAATGTCATGCATACGCAGAACAAAAGGACAAAGAACTAGTGTTTAAAAAGGTACAAAAATATAGCAGGTCTTCCATTTCTTTCTTGAACAGTAAGGCTGCATTTCAGTAAGTATTAGTGCACACTCAAGACACTTAAGGTGTCTCTAAATAAGAAAATACTGTACTAACCACAGTTTCAATTCCTTTCAAGAGTGATAATGAATAGCCAAAAGCCACCTGAACATTTCACTATGTAAATGAAAAGTAAATCAATTTTATTTACAAGTAAGCGTTATTGAAAGTGTGGATTAATATGCACAATCTGCCACAGCAAACAGAACACTGTAATTTATTTTTAACCTTGTAAATTAAAATATGCAAAAGAGGAACACAGACACACGGGTAGACACAGGCAGTTCTCACTAGCTATGCTGGAAGAATGAAAATCTTGCCTTGATTTTTAGAATTAAATGTAGAATTGTAAATGCGAAGTTTTCTGGAAGGAAGACTGTCTGATTCTGACTAAGGTTAATGGGCACTTGCATATTTACTTCACAACAAGTCCCCACACAACAAAAAAATTCACATTCAGATGGAAATCTCAGGCAAAACTTCCAGTTCCGCATGGATTTCACAGGTGAGTTAATGCCACTTTTAGAATAAGAACGAGTGATACAAAAACTCAATGCATTATTTATGCATCACTTGTAATGTGCACTCAGCCCCTGTAGAATATAATATTAAAGACCCAGATCAAAACAGAAATCTTTCCATCCATTCTGTTCAATGCACAACACAATTGCAGTATCTCCAAAGCAGCAGGAATCATTTATTTTTTCATAATTGCACTCAAGCTTTGTTTTATTTTAATTATTATTATTGTTATTGGCAACAGAGAGGATTTTGAATGGATGACAAGATTAGACCACAGCAATTTATTTACACAAAATCTCAATATTATGTGGGGGGATAGGCTCTTTTCAGTGGTGCCCAGTAACTGGACAAGGGACAACAGGCACAAACTGGAACACGGGAAATTCCATCTGAATATGAGAAAAAAATTACTTACTTTGAGGATGACAGAGCACTGGAACAGGCTGCCCAGACAGGTGGTGGAGTCTCCTTCTCTGAAAATGCTGAAAACGCACCTGGATGCTTTCCTGTGCAACCTACTCTACAAAACCTGCTTCAGCTCAGGATTGGACACAATGATCTCCGGATGTCCCTTCCTACCTCTATGGTTCTTTGATTCTGAACTACCAGTATCTCTTCAAAAATTTAGGTTCTACAATAATGCACATACAACACAATAACCAGTGCCCTACCTCTAGTCCTGTTTAGATTAGCACCACAAAGAGATTATTCTACATAACCAAATTTCTAAGGAAATTGTCTCATAGAAACCCCTGCTTTGACAGTGGAACAGCATTTTTTCCAGAAAACGGTCTAACCTTAAAAGAGAAGAGATGCCCCCCATAAAACTAGTGCAAAATACATACAGGAAGAAAAAAAATACATAAAAACTAAAAAAGTAGCCAGGATATTTGAAGGAACAGTGATCTGGCGACAGATCAGCATCATTACTTATCTTGCAAGGGATTTTTGATATTTGTTTTGCTGTCTGAAGTCCCCAGAGACCAGCGATACCGTGTCAACGTGGTGCAACAATCACCTGAAAACACAGCAAGAGTTTCAAGAGAAGATCAGAGTTATACCGAAAATTGATGGAATTAATAATCAAATTCGACATCTTATGCTATATATCAGATAAAGGTGAACAAAACTTTATCTATTTTTATCTACTTCAGCAACCTCAAGCATACTACAAGGAAATAATTCCAATATTCCAGTTATTTGGTGAGTTTCCATCTGCTGCAATAAAGCTTTATAAGTTCAAATAAGTTACTAAATATAAAATAATTATAGATTTTTAACAGTTTCTAGTTGCATTTTGAGGTAGTTCTTTTTTTTGGGTGCCTCGTTTGTTCTATTTATCCTACTCTTCTTGAAAGCCTGCTTTCAACAAATTCCTTGCCATAAATATGATTCTTTACAATTACATCTTCTGGGTTCTTTATCAGACAGATGACTGCAGTTATTGAGGAAAGATATAGAAACAACTATAAGAACAAGTAAACAAACAAACAAAATCCAACTAGCAGAGAGGTGAGTATCTGAAGGTGTCCATGTGTTCTAAATAAAGATTTAGCTGACATAATCCAGCTTTAATTGGTATAAGTTGCACAAATATAATTCTCACCACCCTTTCGATGTCTGCCTAATTACTCTTTCAGTGACTCCCTAATGAATGTGATCTGTGATACCATGTCACTGTGGCGCAACAAGTATGACCCACATGTCTTCAGATTCCAAATTACAGTTATGTTGGGTAGTGAAATTACTGTTTGTATGCAATCATACATAACACCTCCCCCAAAACTGAAATGTTTTACTTTTTACCCAGTGACTGGTGTTTTAATTATAGCATTTTAACTAACAATCATTAGCTAAAGACCGTAACTGACCAGATATATATTGCAGGAGACTGTACCTGAGCCTTGGACAAGAACTTCATGACCCTGCTCAGGGTCATGATTTAGCAGAGGGTTGTTAGATTTAGGGTAATATGGTTCGGTCACGGTTGGACTTGATGATCTTTAAGGTCTTTTCAGACCTGAGTGATTCTATGATTCTATGATTCTATTCTATGATTCCTGTTATGTACAAGTCATACAACAATAAAGGAGCATTAATTCGAGTTTTATTTCTACATAAAATACTGCATCTTCATGTTATATTTCTAACTGTAATGGCCATTTATAGCAAATAATATTTGGCACTTAGCAAGCTTAGAAATAAAATGTTCTAGTCTTCAGAAATACATTTAGTTATGAGGAGACCTCTAAACTCAGTAGAGTTAGGTTTATTTTAAAGTTTTGTTGCATAAATTTAAATGTTTTTTTCCATCACTCCCTAGTTTCCTTTCAGTAGACTGAATATCCCAGACTTTTTAGTGGATTTGAGATCCCTATGCAATGGAAACTTAATAAACAGGATTAATATTAGATACTATTAATAGTGCACTCTAACTTAATATGCATAATAAATATTTCACAATCCTGATACTGGCTCACACTCATCTACTATTTAATTAGCACGCAAGGTACTAATTCATTAGTAGAAACTGCAGCTGATGATGACCCAGTCCCTTGTATCATAACTAAATTGAAGTAAACAATTTAAAATACAATGCAGGTCCCTCCTGGACACTCAATTAGCACGAAGTCAGTAAGTAACATCTGTCCATCAACAAAATCTGAGCATACGCACACAATGAAGCTTTCATACAAACCGAAATCACATGGCAGTGCAAACACATTATGTGCTCATTAGCACACTTGCTCCACAAAATTGTAATAAAGGAGCAGAGATTAACAAGTTTGGATGCAATTTAAATCTCCTTTTAACTTATTAGTGTTTCACTAAGAAGTTGTACCAATAAAATCACATAATGTATTCAGCTTATCACACCTTTGCGAATGAGGGGTGTGCATAGAAAAGACTTTGTTAAACACAGACAAGTTAGTATGTTACTGAGAACATCAGGCACATGAGAAAGGGCATTTTTCAAAAAGGTTAAACACCAGGGAGATTTTTTTGAAACTTTTTAATTGGTTTTGCTCCACAGATAATTTCTGTTTACGTTTGCTGAAGATTTTGATTCACAAATTATGTTTTTTGCTTTTCTCCTCAAGGAGTTAGTGCCTCCATGGAAATAATCTTCCTGAGGTAAGTGAGATAAGTCAAATATTTACTTAATTACAAGCAATATATACAGTATTCACTCAACTGTTCCTTAAGTAAAAGTCAATTTCTTTAAGAAAAATTCTCAGTGTCTTCAATAAATGCAAGATGATAGACAAAACAATGGATAGAGAATTCACTACGCCACAGTTTAGAAAACACAGGTATCAAACTCTTCCAAGTTAGAATGCAGAATAGCAACTGCTAGAACAGTAGCTAGAAGTAATTATCTGAAAAACAAAATAGAAATATTGTGCCACTACAATTGTATTTCACAGTGGGCAAAATGGACCTTTTTCTTTTGTAAGTATTTAAATCAAGTTTGCTAAGATGTGACTGATTCTTCTCATCTTGCTGTAATAACTGTTAAATCTTGTATTAGGAAAGACTATCAAAATCAGTGGTAAGGCACACTGCATGAAGAAATGATGGAGTGAGCCTCTCAGCTTTAAGAAAGGCAGATAAAGGCAGATGTGGTGGCAGGGATTGCTTAAGTGAAGCCCACAAAGCATTTACACTGCAGACTCAGAGAAGCCTTCTGATCTTTGTACTGCTCCATAGTAGTCAGTAGAGCCAAAATCTTATACAAACAAACACACAAACAAACAAATAATTCATTGCACTGACCTGCAAAACATATAGCTATACTTTTTTAAAAGAACCAAAAAAAGTTATTATAAGTCTGCTCTCTTTAGATATATCCTTAGCTTTACATGGTCTAATAGTTAAAGGAAAACGCTATCATATTTAAAACAGATACCATGACTTTCTTCTTGTATCAAAATTCCAGACTTAATTGTGATACTGCTTCATCTCAAGTTAAAAGTTCTGTGTTTATGAGCTTTTTGCAGTATTTAATAATACTAATCCGTATAAAACAAACATTGAAAAAGAATTTGTCAGTTTGTACCAAACAACAACAAACAATGTGTTCACAAGTAAGAAGAAAAATAAGAATAGCCAACATTGCAGTTTGACCCACTGTCTGACTGTTAGAATAGTTATTTTTGCCTAAATTTCATTTTTTAGAAGATGCACAAAGAAAAAATTCTCAATCCAGTCCCAAGAAATGCAATTCACAATGCTTAAGGTAAATTAAGAGTACAAAGGAAAATCATTTTCACTTCAGGAAAGATACTGAACTTAAATCATGTTTACTACATTCACCATGGAAAATCAGATGCTGTACCTCTCTTTTTAATCACTAAATCAGTGCAAAACATGCTAATAAACACAATCATTCTTACTTTCTCTAGGCTTGTTCAATTTTCTACTGTAAAGAACAAATGTTTTACAGTGAACCATGTTTGTTTTACTTATTTAAGCTCTGAATTTATAATTTCCCAGCATACTGGCTGCAGCAAGTGCTGATGTGGTACACGAATAGGGCTAAAAATTTTCCTAAGGATAAGTTGTTTATAAATACAAGCCTGTTTCTCTGCTAAGTCTCTCATGCTTATTACGAGCATTAATTAGAATGTATTCTCCTAGAAATTGAAACTTACACATCTATGATTATCTCTGAAGTATACAACCTGTTGATCCCTGTTCTGCAGAGACATTAATTATCAGGAACCGTCACAACAAATCCTAGAGGTAATAATGCTTATGCAGATTTGTTTCACACACTCTCCAGAAGGACAAAAAATACACTTCCTCATACTTGATTTGCTATGTTACTCAAGTCTATGACAGAAAGAAAGAGTTTTAATATGAAGCTTTTATTGGAGAGGTTTCATCTGGAAACCCAAACGTAAGACAGAATGAAAGCAACACACTTCTTTCATCAGGCTCTTTTGCATCCAAGAATGCTGATAAAGATACGTAGATCACACAGACAAGACAGAGAATAGTTTCCTCTAAGTGGATAGCAGTGTTCATCTACTGTGTTGGCACAATACTATCTGAAGTAGTTGACTGTCTAATAGTACATATAAATGGGAGTAACTATAAATAAAGGCTTCCTCTTCTCAAGGGCATTAATCGCTTTGGTAGAAAACACACTCAGCCTTTGAAAAAATTGCTCTATTGTGCATTGCATATCCTCAAAGTATCTGCCCTCCAGGCTGTTTACATAAGAGACCCTAAGGAGTTTTGTGGCTCTTATCATTTTGCACACATAATTCATTACTGCTCAGATCTGCTCCCATTTAAGTCACCTCAATACTTACGTCCATTTCTAGGTAATGAATTCAGATCTAAAGAGTTTCTTTCTGAAGCTGTTCTCAGAAGATACATGAGGATCTCAGATAGACCTAGGTGAAAGATATCCTCCCAGCTGATGGAAAAGCATTCATTTTAAAAATGTGATTTGAGGTCAGGCTTAACTTAAAAAAAAAAAAAAAAAGAAAGAAAGAAATAAAAATCAAGATAGGAGAAAATCCTTTAAAAATCTTGGAGAAGCTGATATTCTGGTTGGTTTAATCATACTTCTTTTCTTCTTAAGTCAATTCCTGCTTACAGAAATTATCCCTGGGGGATTTTTAACATTCACTGTTTCCTTTGAAAAGCCCTGAAAAAACTTAAGACCTTTCAATTTCAGACAGACTGCAGTGTGCACTACCAAAACTTGGCATTTCCAGAGTATTCAATTTCCTATCTAAAAAGCTCAGAAGCACAAGCACCTGAGTACTCATGCTAGCTCATTTATGACACGGACCTAGATGCTTACTAAGTCTAACTCCATGTCAAACTCAGACTCTGGACTTCCAAACTTCAGTACTTCATTCATAACCACAAGCCCAGAAAGTTTACCATCCAGATTCACAGACAGAAAGATATTAAAGTCCTTCAGCAATCCAATTCAGTTTAATAGCATTTCTGGGCTGGAAGGGGCTGGAACACCACTCCCACAAAGACAGGCTGCGGGAGCTGGGCTTGTTCAGCCTGAAGAAGTGGGGTGACCTCATTGCAGCCTTTCAATACCTCAAGGGAGCCTACAAACAGGAGGGGAGTCAACTCTTTGAAAGGGTAGATAACTGCAGGACAAGGGGAAATGGTTTTAAGTTGAGGAAGGGAAGATTTAGGTTGGATGTCAGGGGGAAGCTCTTTACAGAGAGAGTGGTGAGGTGCTGGAACAGCTGCCCAGAGAGGCTGTGGATGCCCCGTCCATCCCTGGAGGTGTTCAAGGCCAGGTTGGATGGGGTCCTGGGCTGGTATGAAATGTGGAGGTTGGTGGCCCTGCATGTGATCCCTTTCAGCCCGAGCCATTCTGTGTGATTCTGTTATTCTGTGAGAATACTTTGATTTAGAGAAATGTTGGGATGTATGATAGGTATTCCTATTTAAAAGAACATTTCAGAAGTATATTTGTTTTGTTGAAATCTTTTAGTAACTGTTTGTAACACTTTGATAGAACTATAAGTAACTGTTTGGAAGAACTTCTCTGAAATGAGTTCCTCTATCTCTTTTAAAGGTTGGTCATGGGGAGGACAATTAAAAGAAAGATCAGTGAACTGTTTTAGATAGATGAGGGATGTAAGACTGCAAAAATGTTACTGAAGTGTCAAAGCAAATGATATATTTCACTTAATATTGTTTTCCTGGAACATTTATGACAACAGTGTCAAGTTAGTCTTGTTAAAAAATACATAATACATCATTCACTAACTTAAAAATCAAGTGCTTCCTTTAATGTGTCGAGTGTGATTCTGGTAAAAACTCGCTACAAATGGTTTCAATAAGAGTAGTCTTTATTTTCCTTATGTTCATATGTCAGTAATGTGAATCCATGTTTTCAATCATTTTTTGACATTGTTTCCACATAATGTTATTTGTTCCACACTACTTTCAGCAGAAAAGTTTCTCTTTCCCTTCAGATCACCCGCATTTTGATTTACAATGTGCTCTCCCATTCTAAGTGATGGACAAAATTAGCAGAGTCATGACAGAGATTCTGTCAGTAGGAGCTCTCTGTTTCGTATGCGCATACATTATCATCAAGGCTGCCTTTCTTTTTCCCTTCCATTTTATTTTATTTGTCTTTTCTGAAAAAATATGTGCTAACTTTGCAAGTAATGGGAAACCATGTGCCAGTTTATCCATGGAATTGTTACCAGTAACACTTAATGGCAAAGTTTGTGCTGTCACTGTATTTTAATAGAGTGCAATTCACGCTCAGACTTCAATATCACGCTTTTAATAATAGATTTGTGAAGTAAATATCATTGCCAGCCTCACTCTCTACAAACAGATGCATGTCTGAAAACATGGTCATTATAATTTCAATTTAAGTAAGATTTCTAAATGCATCAACCTGAATCAACATCAACTGATCCGTTAACTTTTCTCCAGAAAAGCAAAAGTAAACAATGCCTTCAAAATGATTACTTCTACATTTTGCCAGTTAATGTGCAATGACATTTTTCCCTTGAAGTTGCCAAACTTTGCTAAGTTATAAATTAGTTTAATATATTACACAGTCCTTTCAAAGATATTTTTTACTTCCAAATTTTTATTCACACAACAGAAGTGCAAAAGCATCAAAACTCTAATTGAAGTTGTTCAGATGATGCTGGAAATAATGTAGAGAAATTTTCAAGGAAATTAAAGTGTGTCGTAAGAACTAGGAGGGAAGACATCACTTTGGAGTGAAAGAAATATACGTCTAATGCTGAATACACAGCCTCATTTGAAAAAATGCACAATAACTAGAAGAAAGTAAAATAAGCACACAACTAATAAACAAAATATGGTGACTCCGTGCTTCAGTGCAACAATATATGCAGTTCTTTGCCTGAGCTATTTCTAATTACAAATATAAAGACATTTTTCCTAGACATTTAGGCAGCTCTATGGCAGCTATGCAGTCTCTCCAACAGCATGGGAGCTGCAAATGATTTGCAGATTCACTACTACAACACTTTACCATTCTTGTCACTTAGATATTAGTAATGCAAAGGCCAAGTCCTGAACTGAGGTTACATATTTCACACTAGAATTCTTTACTGTCTTTCCTGCATAGGTCATCTGTGAACTATGAACTGTACAGCTTATTCCAGCAGCACTGCAAAAATAGAGAGGAAAAAATGATTCCTATACAATTTTGGTTAAACTGAAAAGTAATAATGCTATGATGGACGAACAGAAATGAGAAACAGTTGTTGATTATATTAATACTTATGGCAAACCAGCGATTTCTATTCTACTGTAATGTCTCATCAAGAGACTTCGAAAGTTACAATTTCGATTACTGTTCAGATCAAATTACCTTTCATTTCCTGCTGAATTCTCATTTCCCAGAAGCTAATTTAAAAATCCGTCTTGCTTTCTTGTTTCCATTCTTAAAGTAGGCACACATATACTTCTGGAATAGCAGAGTTTCTTGAATATGGTGAGAATGTGAACAGAACTAATGGATGTTGACACTCGACCCGATTTTGCTCTTTCCTCATGTCAAGTCATTCCAGAAGGCTCTGTTTTGCATATTCATTGGAAGTACAAGGTCTGTATCTAATATTTCTGAGGGTGAATATCAAGCATATATGAGTCCGCAAAGTAGATATGCATGATTGATGTTTTTACTCCTGTGTAAGTGTGACATGAAGTATGTATATGCTACCCTGAGTGGTTCTAACAGGGATCTGGTAGGTAGCAATTCTCTGCTGGAGATGATGTAGATATGCAGTAAGTCTGAACCTCCTTATTTAAACTAGAAATGGTGGTTTCTTCTTCATGCTTCATTTTTAAAAGAAAATTCTATTTGGGCATAAAGTCCCTTAATGGAATTGGGAAGATATGCCATCAGATATGATAGGTAGCTCTAATCTGTGAGATAAATTTGGACTAGACTGAAAAAAAAACAACCAGTGATGATTTGCTATGGTAGCTTCATACCAAGAGGTATCTCAGCTCCATTACATTGCTCCATCATTCTTCCTGCTCAACAGAAGAGAGGTAGAAAATACAGTGAAAAAAAAACTCACAGGTGAGATAAGGACAGGGAGATCATTAATTTCTATCGTGGGCAAAACAGAATAATACAGGGAGAGAATACTGCCCATTTTCAATTGATGACCAGTGAAAGATACTAGATCTTCCCCTGCCATCTACCCTCTTGTATCTCCTTGTCCTGTCCCAGGTGGCACAGAGGAACTGGCTGTGGCCAGTCCCAGTCCCTAACACTCTGTAGCTCCTCCATGTTACTCTCTGCACCTGCTCCATGTGGGATCTCACTGGAACATCATTCCCAGCCCAATCACACGTGGGCTTCTCAAGGCTGCACCTTGATGGGTCTGCATCACAGTGCTGCTCCAGCACAGCCCCACAGGCAGCAGCCCTTCAAGCCCCTCTCTGGGCTCCGGCCTGGGGCTGCTCCTGCACAACACGGCTGCGGCCTCCTCCATGGCTGCAATGGAGATCTGCTTGAAAATGTTTTTTAAAAAGCAATCCAAAGAAGTCAGTCATCAAAGCTAGAAGTGTCAGCGAGTGTTTTGCACGAGCACAGCTCATGTCTGATTGTTCTTGCTCAGGAATGATGCAGCAGCTGAAAAGATGAGATTATTTGCAATTCGATGCCTACTGCTGTGTTCAAAACTGGGAGAGAATTTTTTTGTCTGCCATTGGCAACTGTGCCACCATGTCACTGCAGATCAACCATGCTGGGATTTGCTTTCATGCCCGTGAGATAAAATTTGTCTCTTATATGTGAAAACAGTAGAAAAGAGAATTCATGTGGCAGAATATCTGACCTACATGGCAAGCAGGCTAACTAAACTCCAGTTCAGTCTTTACTGAGGCTGAATGTCAAGACCTGCATTAGCCCTGCTCACCCTTGAAGACGTTCTGGTGGCTGGAATTGTGAGACTATGCAATCCCTGTTTTGTGTGCAAATAATTCCCAAAGTTACTACTAACTAATGTACTTATTAAAAACAAAAATGAGTTTTCCTGGATTTCTCTCTATTGCTTATCTTGTACACAAGGTAGCCCTTTGGCATTTAGAGGAGGAATAACCTTTCATAGTTAAACTACTTCAGAGTTTGCATCATGAACATCTATAAAAGAATTCTTTGTTCTGCTGTTTAAAAAAATAATTCTGTAATGCTTTCTGAAGTGATGGTAAGTGCTCAGTAGGAAGTAAGCAGTCTTTCTTTTTGAAGTCAGGCTAGAGCATATACGGTTCGGAATTACTCATTTCAATACAAAAGAATGTTAGGAAAGTGGTTTTCTTAATTTTCCCAAAATTATGTGAAAAGGCCCACTGACTGAAAAATGACAGAAATGAAGGTGGGGAAAAAACGAACATTGAACACAATATTACCCAAACAGCTTCAAAAGTGTGTTTTCTACATGCTGGTCAAGAGACATTTACAAATACTTGTGTTAAGAGGGAAGAATGTTGCACAGTTTGCACATACATCAAGGCAGACTGTATTAGATTTAATTTATTTAAGGTATCACTTTATTTCTGCAGTATCTGATCCCTAGCTGAAGTGGGTTGACCCTGGCCTGCAGCAAAACACACTTGCAGTTTCATAGTCACTCCCCTTTCTTAATGGATAGGAAAAAAGTAAAGGAAAACAAGAAGACTCATGGACATGCAGTCAGTGAAACAAAACCTCCCTCACTGAGAAACAAATAAACTACTACGAATGTCATAATTTCAATAGGATCAGAATACTCTGAATGTTCAGAACAAACACTGTTCAGTAGATTTATATTAAAAATTAAGGAAAACACAGCACACTTTTAATATAAGTTGTGAATGGGTTGTTCGGTTTATATATTTTTTTCTTTTTTGCAATTGGGAATGAGACATTTTTATGTCGACATAAAATATAAATTAACTGTAACACTTGTAAATAACAAAATTCTCAAAGGCCTCTCAACAAATTGCCTACAAAGTGCAATTCTTAGAAACCAGTAGGTTATATATGCCTGGCTCCTATGGGCTTTTCTATCTGATGGTGAATTTAAAACTTTTGTCCCTCCAAGGAAAAAAAAAACAAAATAAAAAATAAAAGAACATATATTTTTTGTGCCTGCAAAGGAGTTCTGCAGAGGTTGTTAAAACCTGATAGAGAAAAACACTTTGCCTGAACATGGACCTCATATAATGAACATTATGTTAACACAGAGGGAAAAATAATAATTACATTACAAGCTTTATCCAAAAGTGATACCACTTATCAGTCAGAGCATATTAAAAAAAAAATTGTGAGGGAGGGATTTTTATAGCAATAAAGATTTTTGCTTAGTAAAATAGGAAGGAAAAATGGAAAGAAAATAACTAATGACATATTACATGAAAGCTCCTTATTGTTGTCCTGAAGCATGCACATAAGGAATAGAAGAGGAAGAAAAATATTTACTGGCCATAAGAATAGCAATAATTCACTCTCCCTAATTCTATCTCCTCTACAGAATAAATAAATAAATAAATATATGAATAAAAGTTGATAAGAAGAAAAATCTGATTAAGTATGGACATTACTTCACACACAATTGTATCTAAATATGTTGAGGTCCATGGACCAAGGACAACTATAATTAATTACCTTGTATGTCATATAATATCACAAGACCCATCAAAATGAGTTCTGTTTTGTTTGCTTTGAAATTATTTCAGATTTGTACTTACATCAAAAGCTGAATATTGTTCATATCTCTGTGTACAGTTAATTCTAGAAGGATTATGTGAATATATTAATAGTTTACATCAGCATTTCTTTCTTTCTTTCTTTCTTTCTTTCTTTCTTTCTTTCTTTCTTTCTTTCTTTCTTTCTTTCTTTCTTTCTTTCTTTCTTTCTTTCTTTCTTTCTTTCTTTCTTTCTTTCTTTCTTTCTTTCTTTCTTCCTTTCTTCCTTTCTTCCTTTCTTCCTTTTCTTTTCTTTTCTCCCTCCCTCCCTTCCTCCCTTCCTTCCTGTTAAACAAGCAGGAATAAACTGTAGACCACGAAAATAAACCAGTAAAAGAAAGTTCTATTTAGTAATTAAGATTTCTTTTTTTTTACATTCCATTCTAAAATATTGCATTGTTCTTTCTGCTGCTAAAATTAATCCCACACTGATATGTTTCCTAAAAGTAAAACCTCCATTTCATTTTCTGTTTACATACATTTTAGAAAACAGCACTTTCTGAAACATTTTTAAAGCTAATAACTAACGTGCTAATGACAGGCTCAGGCACTCCCTGAAGTCAGAAACCTGTACAGAAGTATGTTTGCGTGGATTGCCATATTCCTTCTAGCAACAGCTTTCATCTGAGTGGAGACCATGTCTAGCTCTAGCTCTTCTGGAAGGGGAAAGACTGCCAGGTGAGCTGGCCTCTTGGGTAGAGAGAGGGATTGCACCCTGTCTGCATTCCCTGCCCTCATGAACCAGGCCATCCTTCTAGAAAAGATCTGCAAAATTCCAGATTCCTTTCAACAAAACAAATTCTCTGCCAATCAGTGCAGAGAATTGCAATTATGTATTATAATAACGTGTTGCAATTATGTTTGTGTCCCAGATTCCGTATGTTTCATGTGCTTACAGATTTGTAACTTCTTTCAAAGTTTGGAAAGCATATATAATTAATTAATTTAGCTAGTTCTTGGTCAATAATCCCTGCCGCAAGGACAAACATGGAACTTAGTAATGGGCAATATTTATTGGTTCAAAAAGTTTAGAAAACATCAAAAAAAGTAGATAAACACTTTCATCCATTAACTATTAACTTTTATCCATTGATGATCAGAGGGCTGGAGCACCTCTCCTAAGATGAAAGGTTGAGGGAATTTGAATTGTTTAGCCTGTGGAAGACAAAGCTCCAGAGAGACCTCACTGCCATATTCCAATACTTGAAAGGTGCTTACAGTCAAGGGGGGACCGGCTTTTTACACAGGTAGATAGGAGTAGGACAAGGGGGAACAGACTTAAAGTGAGAGGGGAGGTTTAAGTCAGATGTTAGGAAGCAATTATTCACTCAGAGGGTGGTGGAGCACTAAACAGGCTGCCCAGAGAAGCTGTGAATGCCTCAGCCCTGGAGGCATTCTAGGTTTGATGTGTTCCTGAACAGACTGATCCACGAGTTGGCAACCCTGCCCACAGTGGGGAGACTGGAACTAGATGATCTTTGAGGTCCCTTCGAACCCAAAGCCATTCTGTGATTCTCTGATTAATTTATGCTGGATTTTTCATGTATGCGTGTCTCATGAAATGTGTGGTTTAACTGTGGGGAACAAAGACCTACAAGTTCATAATATGAAAAATTAATTTTTAACCCATTGAATTAGTCCTGTGAATCTCAGAAATGGTTAGGTGTTAAATTTTGGAAAATTATCAGGTTTGTTTATCTTTTACCTACATTATTAGCTCCCATTAATAATCACAATGAAAATAGATTTTTGATGCTACTGAAAGTTAATGCAACAAATTGACAATTCCACAGTTTGTATAATTTCTTACAGTCGTTTTCTCTTGTTTGAAATATAAATGGTGTAAAGACACTATTTCTACAGAATACTGTAACACAGAATTCCATTCAGACATCTAAAAAGATAGCAAGAATCCCTGAAAACAAATGGTTCCAAAAACTTAAGATTTCCTTAATTAGTTTTCCTCATTATAAATTATGCAAAATGATGGAAAATATGATTTAGTTAATGAATCTAATTAGTAGAAATATGCAGAAATATGACAAGCATATCAAAGCTGTACAAATATTTTGTATACACAAAATAATTCAATTTGGATCTATCTATCAGTAAATGCTGTTCATAGAAGCACAGACTAATTTAGGTTGTAAAAGACCTTTAAGAGCATCAAGTCCAACCATTAACCCAGCACTTCTAAGTCTACCACTAAATCACAGAATTGCAGGGGTTGGAAGGGACCTCCAGAGATCATCGAGTCCAACCCCCTGCCAAAGCAGGTTCCCTACAGCAGGTCGCACAGGTAGGTGCCCAGGCAAGACTTAAATATCTCCAAAGAAGGAGACTCCACAACCCCCCTGGGCAGCCTGTTCCAGTGCTCCGTCACCTCACCGTAAAGAAGTTCTTGCACACATCTGTGTGGAACTTCCTATGCTGCAGCTTATGTCCGTTTCCCCTTGTCCTGTCTCCACGTAGCACTGAAAAGAGACTGGCCTCACCACAATGGCCCCCACACTTCAGATATTTATAAACCTGGATCAGGTTTATCGCTCTTTTACCAGGTCATTGACAGGTGCGACCACAACCATCACCCTCTTCACAGTGACAAAACTTCTCATCGTCTGTGTGCTCTTCAACGCTCTTATTAGGGGAGGAGGAAGGGAGGGGGAAGGGTGAAGGATGCGGGGACGAAGAGCCGCTACCCTGGCAACGCCCCGCCACAGGAGCCGCTCTCGCGAGAGGTGCCGGGCTCCTCCGATGCCTCGGGAATGGCTGGATGAGGGAAAACGGAGCGAATCCTTTGTGCACCCCGCCGTCAGCCGTCTCAGCTCTGCCTGGGGCGGCTCCGGAGCAGCAAACCTCGGCGATCAAAAGGTTCTCTTCCGGGTTTGAGCCCGTTTAAATCTCCTGCCGCTACCCTGGCCAAATCGTGTCCCTAAGCACCAATTTACATGTAAGACCTTTGTGAGGCCTCTCACTAACATCTTCGAAATATTGTAGAGGGTAGGGAAGACTATGACTGTATGTTTTTAAAGCTGAAGGTGATTATGTGTAAAACTCTAAGTCAGTCAGACCCAGCACCTGCAGCAGATGATACATTTTGAGGGAACTAACTTTGGTCTTGAAAAGGTAAGACTAAAAGAGTTCATAGTGTTTCCTCAGCTACTTAAAGCAAACTTATAGAGAAGAGGAAGCTAGATTCCTCTTCCACATCCACTGTGATGGGACAGAAATCAATGGAAATTCACGTAATATTTATTTATTAAAAAATTAAAATAACATTAATCAAACATTGGAACAAATTACTTGCACAGGTTTTTGAGCCTTCATTCTTGGAGATGATCTTGGAGAAACTTGGGGCCTTGGGAAAGGTCCTGAGCTACCTGAACTAAACAGCATACACTTTTAGAGGCAGTTTGATGAGACTACCAGCAGAGGTCCTTCCCACGTGAGTTATTATAAACTGCATGCTCTGCAGACTGTTCTAATAATATTCTTCTGATGAAGAGCACTGCTGCATTTAAATTGTTTATTTCTCTGTTTTAAGTCATTAAATATACATAGTGGAACAGTCAGTTTTCTAGAAAAGAGTGATCCATGTCATTTTAAGAACATTGATTTTTTTTTTTTTTTTAATTTTTTGTTTCTGGATTTCATCTGTCAGTGAAATAGCTACCCTCAGGTGAAATACACTTAAGATCTCCTGCTGGTCGGAGTCACTACACTGTTGTGACAGAAGATCTTTAGAGAGGTGAGTGCCTGCTTCAGTCTTCTCCGGTTGTCCAGGCAACAGGCTGCCCAGAGAGGCTGTGTATGCCCCGTACTTGGAGGTGTTCAAGGCCAGGTTGGATGGGGCCCTGGGCAGCCTGGTTTAGCATTAAACGTGGAGGTTGGTGGCCCTGCATGTGGCAAGGGGGTTGGAGATTTATGATCCTTGAGGTCCCTTCCAACCCTGGCCATTCTGTGACTCTGTGTGATTCTGTAATTCTGTGATACGCATTTCAGTGGTTTTCTCTAATTTATTGTTTTAGGTACATCAGTCATAAGCACCACAAGAATTACCCCAAACTTCCTGAAACTCAGACTCTCAGACTTCATTAGTGTTAGTTGAGCTACAGAGTATTAAAATTGTGATGTATTAAAAATCTTGAGTATCTTGAACTCGATGGTGCATTTGATTCAATGTTGAACACAATCTGTAGTAGGCGACGCAACAACAATCTAATATTTTTGGGGGAGGGGGAGAGACAGAAAATGCAGTCATATTTCATAAAAATCATTGCTAAATTGGCTTTTGATTATTTTTCCGAAAAGGCATATCTATCTGTAATTGATTGATATGTTGTAAGGCAATGTACAGGCAGACATCTTTAAGTGAATTTAAAAAAACAACAAAACTATGATTTAAAGAATTAATTTTAGGAGGGGGAGTGGGAAGAGGAAAAAGCCCTTGAAAGCATAAAGTACACTTCATCACAAAGTCTATCATTATGATTATAACAATCACTTATCTTCAACTGACAGTGTTCTATGAACATGCAAAAGTACATCATAGGTGAATGGACCTAATTGTTTCTTAACCTGAAAATCTCAATTGCTGCAAGGTTATGACTACAGAACTGTCAACCCTTTCTGCCTGTAACATCCTTGACCCACCAGTCAGGCATCAACCCTTTGCCTATGCCTATAGGTATCCTCAAATTCAGATCAGGCTGCAATGAATCACTGAATCTGAATAGGGCCAACAAGAGAAATTCTTTTTCTGGAAATTTATCAGTGGAACATGTAGGAAAACAATAAATAAATACACTATTTAACAAGAGTGACACCACATTTTGGGAAAGAGATCTGGAATATGTAGGTAATTTAACTTAAGGCTTGCAAGTCAAGTATGGCTTGAGATCAACAAATCTCTATTTGAATTGTTGTTTTCATAGTTGAAGTTGGAAGGGACCTCTGGAGGTCATCTAGCTCAAGTGCCCTACTCCAGCAAATTGCCCAGGACCAGAACCTGTCTGCTTTTGAAGATCTCCAAGGAAGGAGACTCCATGACCTCTGTGGGCAACTTGTTCCAATGCTTCATCACTTTCATGGTAAAGAAGTACTTCCTGATGTTTGGATTGAATCTCTTGTGTTGTAGTTTGTGTCTGTTGCCTTTTGTTTGCTTGTCATCCATTACTAACTCTCGAGTGTCTGCAAATGGCACGTTATTGGTAGCCCCTACACTTTCTGCTTAGTTTGTTTTCCATAAATCCCCCACTAGATTCAACCAATGAAATTATAAACCATGAAATTACCTTCTAACTAGCTATTCCCAAAGTTTTTCTCTCACAACCAAAATCTCTTTAGAAATTACAAAGTTTCATCTGAGATGGACTTTTTCTTCATAGTATCCACTATGATGCTATGTTTTGCTTTTAGGAGAAAAACACTGTTGGTAATACACTGATATTTACAGTTGTTGCTGAGCAGCGTACAGAGACATGGATGTTCCAGTTTTCTCAGCTTCTGCCAGCAAGAAGGCTCAAGGGGCACAAGGACCTGGGAGGGGACAGAAATAGGACAGCTGACCTAAACTGGAAAAAGGGATATTCCATACCCTAAAATGGCACGTGGAAGGAAAGCTGGAAACAAGGGGAGAGTTCTTGGGGTGGCCTTCCACTGCTCAGAAACTAACAGGGCATCAGTGAGAGGGTGGTGAGCAACTGCTTGTACATCACTTATTGCATATGCACATATATATAATTCTCATAACTATTACCCTCTTTTTCTCTCTTCCTTTTCTCTGTGTTAGTAAATAGCTTTATCTCCATCCCCACAGTTAGAGGTTGTTGTTTTTTTTTCCAATTCTCTCCCCCATCCCACTGGGAAGCTGTGGGGAGTGCGGTGCTTAGCCACCTGCCGGGTTAAACCACAGCAATAAGAGACATCTAACTTAATACTATAGTCATTAAAGGATCAGTGGGGGAGGAAAGGGGGTGTTTAAAAGAAAAAACACAAAAACCAGAGCATAAAGAGAACAAGTTAAAAGCAAAAACAAAAGGAAGTGCTTTACAGCAGATAGCACGCTTTTTCAATATTTTTAAAAGTCTAGCCTGGAGGTCCTATTTCAATGAAGTGACTGTAGTGTAATTCCCAGCAATGCTTCTTTGAGGTCAGATATTCCAGACACAGAAAATAGGACAGGCTTTTCAGATCATAACGTGTCAGGTTGGACAGTTGGCTTTCTGAGTGATTTCTCTTGCACTCAAAGAAAATACATTCTCACAACTTAATACAGTTTAGTGTGAAGTGATTTTAGTGAATGCCAAACAAATTACTGCATGATTACTTCAAAGCATGCAGAAAATTGCACTCCAGGAAGAGTACTGCAGAAGCCCTAGTGCACCAAAACTGTAGATGTCTGTGATTGCCTGCAGTGAACACTGAGTTAAAGGAAAAGGAATGAAACTGGTTCGTAAGTGAAAGCAACTCACTGGGAAAATGAAAATTGCTGCTCCTGGTACTTTAATTGTACTGTCTGTGCTTCAGAAACAAAATCACCGAAGATATCTGAATTGTTAACAGAATGGCTTATACATTACAGTGTGCAGGAAGAGCTGCCTAAGATTTACATGGCTATTCTGACTCATCAGTGTAAATGCAGCTTCACCGTTTAGCATAAATTAGAAAACAATACAAACAGCACTGGGGCTGAAGAAGGGGTGACAGAAAGAAAAGAAAAAAAAGCAGTGATAAGAGACATCAAGTTTCATAACTGAGCTGAAGAGGGGAGAAAGAAACGTTGACTCTTTGATTTATGAAGGAATTGGCAATCCACAACTAACCATAAGATATCTCTGTGCCCTCAGCACCTTCATGTTTCTCCTGATTGGAAAAAAAAAGAGCGATATAAAATTCCAAACATTTTTGCTTGTCATTACAGTGTATAAGATCTTCCAATAGCATAACAGTTTGGGTCACATCCAAGCCTTTATAATTAACATTTTGATGGATATATTTCCCCTATTTTGAAGAATTACATGCTACAGACCCTCTGTAATGACCCTTTTACCCATTTTGTGAACTTGGAAAATCATAATTTAGAATTAGAAAATGTTATTCTTGAAAACTGACTTCTGGCAAAAGGGATTGCATTCCTAAATCAAAGCCTAAGAATATAGTGTTAGTCCAAATAATGTTTGCAAGTCAAATTAATTCAGAAAGCTTCAAAAATACAACATGAATTTTAAGAGTTTCATTATCTGCTCCTTTTCAGTGTATTCATCCTTTCAGCATCCCTCTGAGAGCTAAGGATTTAGTCTTCTTCAAGCAGAATACAAGTCAGAGAGGCTGTGAAAATTTGAAGTCTTTGTTGTTTTGTGGTTTCTACGCTACGAGTCTTTTCCTCTACAGTGTTGAGTGTACATGGAGTTGTTTTGATTCAAGCCCTGCATGAAGTCTTCTATTTTCTTGCAGTCTGTTTCCTGGTGCCCTGCTGAGGTTTCAGAGTTGGACATTGGCCTCCCCCAGCCTCATTTGGTATGTAATATAATGCAATGACTCTATTTTATCATGATGATTATACATGTATACATTCCTATATCTACACAGATTAAATCTGTTAGGTAATAAGCACTTGAACACTGGAAAAATGCTATAGCAAACAAAAACCAGAAGAGATCAAGGTGAGCTCAAGAGGTCCTGGGCCTTTCAGGTCAGCACAAAGATTGGTCACTTAATAATACAAAAAGTTACTGAGCAACAAAGAAAAGCTATGAAATTCAAATACTGTTTAAAGGTTTTTTTGTTTAATTCTTTTTTTGTTTATTTATTTACCTGCCAAATCCTGAATGGAAAAAGAAGAGTTAAAAATTGTTATATCATAGAATCATAGAATGGCCTGGGTTGAAAAGGACCACAGTGCTCATCTGGTTTCAATCCCCTGCTATGTTCAGGGTCGCCAACCAGCAGACCAGGCTGCCCAGAGCCACATCCAGCCTGGCCTTGAATGCCTGCAAGGATGGGGCATCCACAGCCTCCTTGGGCAACCTGTTCCAGTGATATGTTAAGCAATGTAAAAGTGATTAATTAGAATAGCTGTGTTTAAGACTACTTAGACAACAGGCAGTTAATAGAAATGTGAATTAAAGCCATTGGATTACTATGGGGATTAGATTTTGTATGTAGACAATTATTCAGTGCTACTTAATGAAAAAAAAGCTGATGTGTAGCTATCATGAAACTAAATACTGCATAATAAGTGAAGTTAAATCAAATGCTTAACATCATTTTGTATGAGGAGAACCGTTTCCATGCATTTAAAAACTGAAAAGAAAAAAAAAGAAAAAGAAAAATCAGCTTAAATAAAGAAAAAGTAACTATGGGAAACTTTTGTTAAAAGGGGAAGTTATGGTCACACTGGGTAGATGGGTCTTGAGTGAGAAGGCTTTAGCAGCAGAAATGGTCCAGGTGTGTCCCTTAACAGCCCCCTCTAAGGGCACAGCTGTGTAACATCAGGCTAAAGATGGAGGAAGAGAAGGAGGAGATGTTTCCCTGTAGTCACTGGAGGGCAGCACAATGGATATTCCCTGAAATAAACTGCAGCTTGTGGAGAGCCCACAGTGGAGCAGGGGGGAAGTGTGAAGAAGGAGTGGTAAGGAGGAATTGTTGTGCATTGACCACCATCCCCTTGTGCTGCCTTAGAGCAGACAGAGAGGTAGAGAAGTCAGAAATGAAGGAGTGAAGTTGAGCCTGGGAAATGCTGAGAGTATGTGGAAAAAATATGTTCTTTTTTTTTTCCTCACTAACCGAAACTATTTTAACAGTAAATAATTTTTCTGCAAGTCAAATCTGCTTTGCTTGTGATGGTAATTGTTGTACAGTCTCCTTACCTTCACCCATGAGTTTTAAAATTATATTTTCTTCCCTGACATGTTGAGCAAGAAGAGTGTCAAAGTGTCTGGGTGGTGACCTAGCAGCCGAAGTTAACTCACCACAGTGATCTGAATCCATATTGGATGAGAGATGGGCTTAACTATCAGTAAAACAATGTAGGAAGAGGTCCAGGTTCTGATAGGGACTAAAACTGAACTTACAAGTAGTATGAAATCAGTTTTCTTTCTTTTCCTGATCTATATAATCAAATGTTATTGTGTGTTCATCAAGTTTAATAAAAGAAAGCCTTCTATACTAAGTGCGAAAATTAAGAATGGGCTGCATGTCTCTTTCAAATAAATTAGGCTGTTCTTGATTTACAGTAGCCAAAGGGAATCATAACATCCAGACGTTTGGGATTTGCAAAGACGGTGGAGAAAACTGTCAGAATAAAGTGATTATAGATAGCAATATTGCTGTGCTATTTTGAGCACAAAAAGACCTGTTTAAAATGTAAGAATAGAACAAACGATTCATCAATTTTCATTGGGGTTGGAGAGTTTCTCATAAAAAAAGGCATTAACAACATGAGTGCCATGGAACATAATTTGAAAACCATTTTACTATAATGTTATCAATAAAAAAAGAAATGCAAATATTCCCAGATAAATAGAACACTTGTCATAATCTAATTGGCAGAGACTCAAATTGACTGGGAAACCATCAGATTGCAGCCATTGGGAATGAATGGGAATGCTGGGAACACAATATAGCTGCATCCTGACAGCATGGACAGCACAGGAATGGGCAGTAGAACTGAAAGGATTGTCTAATTATAAGGGTTAGATTATTTATTGTAAATCGAGTAACTAGAGAGCAAATGGAAACCAAAGTGCTGATGGAATATAGTGGATAGAATAATAGAATAACATTCAATCCACTATAAGATATGAGAAACAGTAGAGAAATTGAGGCTTCGTGGAGTAGGAATTAAAAATAATAATTTTGGCTTTTATTATGTTCTGTCTATGACAGCTATGTCCTCCTGCTCCTGACTAAGAGCTATTCTGGTATCCTCTCACAGGAGTGTTTGAGCAGTTTACCATCACTACTGTAATGACCTGCAACATAATGGGCAGGTTTTTTTAAAATCATACCTATTTATTACTTCTCATCGGTGAACTTATTTTTCTTTCCCCTAGTACGTGCTCATTGCTGTTTCAAAATAGATAAAAACAGCATTCAGAAAGTCCTACATGTCCTTTTTTCACCTTCTTTTAATTGAAGAGTATAGATTCAATTTGTATTAAATAAGGTTCCACAAACCTTTTGCCATCATCTCTTATTGTGACTTATGTTGGAGAAGACAACAAGGAGAAATAAAACAACATAATTCTTTGCTATAAATTGTTGAGTAATGGAATAATTGATCCAGAATCATATCCATATTTTTTGTGCTTAATTTTTTTTTCTAAAGATTTCTTATCATCCTTCAGTGAACCTTTCTTCTATAAATTTTCCTAATAATTATTTTAAGCAGGGCATGCAGTTGGTATCCAAGACATCTATGATAATGAACTTCAAAATGTATTGAAATGTAATTTCCTTTTCTTGGCTATTTCTTCTATGTTGTAATTTCATTGGATCATTGGATTCTTCCTTTTTTTTTTCTTTTTTTTTTTCTTTTTTTTTCTTTTTAAATAAAAAATACTGAAAATGGGTCTCTACTTATTTCTATGTGAGAATTTTTATTATGTTTTCATTATAGCCTTCTTCATATCTTTGCCAAGCAAAAGAATCTCAGTTTATTTAATGTATACGTTTGCAGAATAAAATTGACCAGATTTTTTTATTTCCAGTCATATTTGTTCCTCTTCTACATTCATTATTCAGGTCTTCTATGCTTCCGTGCTTTTACACAGCAGCACAGTGATACATTCTGTCTTGTTCTCTATTCTTTTCCTAATTCTTAACTAATACTTGCTTTCTGAACCATCACTAAGCGCTGGAGTGATATTTTTCTGTAAGTATTCAGAATTATTTCAAGAGCATTTTTTGAATGCTAATGTAACTTCAGAATCTGCCACGTTATAAAAGTAACATTCTAAATCTGCTAAGGAAATCTGCTTTGCAAGAAATGTCTTAAATTTATCACTGATCAACCCCATGTTGCCATGTTTTTGTTCAGCCACACGTCACTGCGGAAGATTTCTGAAACAATTCACTGAGGTTTTCATTCTTCATTGCACTAAGAAAATAGGCATCACTGAACTGCCTTTGCCACTTCAGTTCCCCACCAGAATTTCCGTTCTGTGCTGACACAAATCCAAGAGGTGGATTACACAGCAGACTTATATCAGTGGGCTTCAGGCCTTCTTGGGCACTATTATTTATAATGACTTATTCATGTGCACTTTGATGGTTTGCTCTAAAATGAAAGTCCAGCTTGAATTACATCTATCTAGTGCTCTATTAAAGAAGATGCAAGGTAAGGAAAAAAGGCTTGCATATATTGAAATGTACCTTTTAACACCTGACATTCTTCAATTCAACTGTACCAAGTTTATGCATATTTATCTGTTTACATTTTAGATTATTTTTGATAAACAACCATTTGATAAATGATAAATTGTTACCATATTTTTCACTGTCCTCACAGAATATTCTTTTTTTTCTAAATTGTGTTTTGTTATTCCTACTCCTACAAACAAAAGTTTCTCTAAAATCTGAAAGTAGATTTCGATTTTCATTTGTTCTATATTATCAACTTGAAAATGATATTTCTGTCCTTGTGAAAGTGTACAGATTCAAAATCCACCTCCTTGCTGTTTTTCATGATATAGTAAAAGCTGTAGTCCACTTGCAAATATAAAATTGAACATTATAAACTCCCGGATGGCTGAAGTATATAATGCCAGCTCCCACACGGGTAACCTTACATCTGATGTTATGCTCTGCCATCTGGACTCACTGTTGCTAGCTAGGCTTGCAGAGGTGCTTAGGAGCTAGAGACTGCACAGACTCTTCATCCCTTCCTTCTGCATCAAAAGATCTGCTAAAAAAGGGAACTGTAATGGTGCATTAGATAACAGCACAACTAGCATAGCTAAATGCTGCAATTGAAGTAAGTTTTTACTTTCCCTGTCTTTTTTGACAATCAAAATAGCAGCAATGCAGGATCTTCCCAATTTCTATTCTAACATGCCGCATATTTTTAAAATACAGTTACAGATGCATTTAAAAATAGCATTTTTTAATGAAAGTTCAATTAATTTTTATTATTTCATACCCGCTGTTTAAAAATAGATGAGAATCTAATAAGATCTACTTTTTCTTCTCTCACTGTGTTAATCTTGCATAGCTTTACTTCTCACATCTGCTGTTTGTTCAGAATTCAGTTTCTCATTTTCTCATTTACATAGAATCACAGAATCACCAATGTTGGAAAAAAATTTTCAAGATCATCCAGTCCAACCGTTCACATATCACCAATGTTTCCCACTGAATCATGTCCCTCAATACAACATCTAAACATTTCTTGAACGCCTCTAGGGACAATGATTCCACCACCTCCCTGGGCATTCCTTTCCCATTCCAGTGCCTGACCACACTTCTGGAGAAGTATTTCCTAACATCCCTCCTGAATCTCCCCTGGTGCAACTTGAGGCCATTCCTTTTATTCCTATTGCTAGTTACATAGCAGAAAAGGGTGACTACACCTAATCACAACCTCCTTTCAGGGAGCTGAACAGAGAAATAAGGTCATCCCCTGAGCCTTCTCTTTTCCAGATTGAATAACATCAGTTCCCTCAGCCGCATCTTGTGCTCCGGACTCTTTACCAAGTTCGTTGCCCTTCTCTGGACAAGCTCCAGGGCCTCAATGTCTTTCTTGCAGTGAGGGACTCAGAACTGGACACAGCACTCGAGGTGCAGCCTCACTAGAGCTGAGTACAGAGGGATGATCACTTCCCTGTTCTTTCTGGCAACACTATTTCTGATACAAGCCAGGATGCCATTGGCCTTCTCGGCCACCTGGGCACACTGCTGGCTCATGTTTAGCCAAACATCAGTACCTTCATGTCTGTTTCTCCTACACAGTTTTCCAGCCACTCTGCCTCAAGCCTGAGGAATTGCCTGGGGTTGCTGTGGCCAAAGTGCAGGACCCCACACTTGGTCTTGTTGAACTTCATTATCCTCAGACAAGTGGATACTCAGAACCTTGTGAAGTCTTTCCTACCGTCAGGCAGATCAGTACTTCCTGCCCACTTCCTGTCATCTGCAAACTTACTGAGAGTGCACTCAAATTGCTCATCCAGATCATCAATAAAGATATGAAGCAACAAGGCCCCAGCACCGACCCCTGGGGAACTCCAGTTGTGCCCAGTTAGCAGCTGAATTTAATTCCATTCACCACCACTCTCTGGGCCAGCTATCCAGTCAGTTGTTTACCATGCTGGCTTGGCCTGATCCCCTGGTTGTCCTGCACATGCTGTGTGAGCTCTGTCAAGATGATCTGCTCCATAACCTTCCCTGGCACTGAGGTCAGGCTGACAGTCCAGTAGTTCTCTGGACCTTCCTTGCAATTCTTCCTGTAGATGGGAGTCACATTGGTATCTTCCAATCCTTTAGCACCTCTCCAGTTGACCGGTACTACTGATAGATGGTGGGAAGTAGCATGGCTGTCACGTCCACCAGCTCCCTCAGTACCCTCAGGTAGATCCCAGCTGGCCCCATGGACTTGTGACAGTCCAGATGGAGTAACAGGTCTCTAATAATTTCCACCTGAATCGTGGGGGGTTCCAGGAGGTAGAGTACCCCAAGGATAATTGGTTTGATTTTTAAAGACAGCTCCTGACCTCCACATCTCTCACCAGTCCTTCTCTGTTTGTGAACAGCAGGACTATTGGGTCACCTCCCCTGGCAGGCTCTCTTACCAGCTGCATGAGGAAATTATCTTCCATGCACACTAGAAACCTCCTAGACTGCTTCCTTTGCTCTGTATTGTATTTCCAGTGTATATCAGGGAAGTTGAAGTCTCCCATGAGAACAAGGGCTGGCAATTGTGCAACATCTGCCAGCTGCTCATACAATGCCTCATCTGTCTCTTCATCTTATTTAGGCAGTCTATAACAGACCCCCACCAGGATGTAAGCCCTGTTAGCCCTCCCTGTGATCATTACCCATATAGTCTCAACTTTATTATTGCCAGCTCCAAGCTCAATAACATCAAAAACACTCTCTAACAGAGACTATAGGACTTTTTTTTTCCTTTTTTTTTTTTTTTTCCTCTTTTTAAAAATATATCGAGAGAGAAAGAGAGAAATTCCAGTTTAGGACTTGAGGAATGTGATTATGTTTACATGGAGGGCCTCGAGGTTCTTGCCAGGCTGCTGTTTGTGGCGGCTGTTTGCGGTCTGTGCAGTGCTTCCTAATCTGGCTCCTCTCTTCTGTGAACTCCTCCTGGGATGTTCTGGGAAAGTTTGACTCCCAGTTATGGACTGACAAGTGTCATTTAAGCTGCCACTCAAGAGACATGGAGGGGTAGAACATGACATCCAAAAGTAGAGGTTTGCAATGCAAGTTTTATAAATGGTGGAGATAAGGCAGCTTTGTCTTGTACTGGTCTATTTCTAACAAGGACAGAAGCCTTCAGAAACAATATGCAACATCAAGATCAAAATTTGTCAGAGAAAAAGAAAATAAAACAGACCTAGCTTGACAAGTGAATTTACAAATTTGTTTTATGACATAAAACGAGACTTTATGACTTGGGTATTTTGATCTTTCTGTAAATAAACAATTTGCTAAAAAACATAATTCATTTCCTACAAATTTAATTTCTAGTTTCCATTTGTAAAGATCTCTTTCTCTTGTCCTTGTCCTCATGCATCTCTTGTCAACTGAAAAAAGAGATCTTTTCTTTAAGATGAGATAAATACTTTCTTTTTCTTTCTTTTCTATGACTTTGTCATAAGACTTCTCCAGTAGCTTCAGAGTATTTTAAGACAAAAGATGTCATAAACTCATAGGATAATTCAGGTGGAAAGGGTCCTCAGGAAGTCTCTGTCCAACTTTTTGATCACAGATTGTGAGTCAGGCCAGATTGTTTCTGGAGCAGCCTCATTGCTCAAGTCTTTATGGTGAGGAATTTTCTCCTTACATTCAGTCTGAATCTCTTTTTTTTTCTTTTCAGTTTTTGTCCACTGTCTTCCCTCCTCCCTCCATGCACCTCTGTGAAGAGCCTTATCTTATCCATCTACAGTCTGCAGGCATGGCACTACTGTGGGGCCCTCCAGCGCCTTTCCTGCCCCAGGCTGACCAGTATATCTAGACCAATATTTTAACCTTGATTTCATGACTGTTTGGGGAAAAAAAAATGTTGATGAGTGATATCACCATTGCTGTTATTACTAAACATGAGCAACAGTATTATTTGAATAACATTTATCAGGGGATTCGGTATTTAAAAGGAGATCTGAGCTGGCTGGACACATATCTAGTGATTATGAATAATTTTCAATACAATTTATAGGAAGGGGATGTTCTTTTGCTCTTGTGAGAGTGGGTGAGACAGAAACCATCCTTCATGTCCTTTATTTTTTGAACCTTAAAATCAAGGTTAAAATACTGATAACCTGCTCACTTACAACTTGCATCCAGAGGAAAGCAAGGGATACAAAAATGACACTAAATATGTTAACTCAGAATAATTTGAGGTCTTCATTGAATTCTTTCTACCTTTTACTTTATTGGTTAGTAACCAGTCAGTGATCCAGCCTGTTTGCTTTATCATTCTGATATTTACTGTAAAGAGAAATGTGGCTACTCTTCCAATATTGTCTAGAGAGTGAGTGAGGAAAGAATGCACAGGAGCAAAGAAGGCTTGAAACCAGAAAGACTGTTAAGACACATCCTGCATTGCCCTTTTGCTCATTTAAAATAATTCTAAATTATCAAAGATGTGCACGCAGGGAAACATAAGCCTTTCTTTTATTTATTCTTTGGACTTTGGAAATGGGAAATGAGAGTCACTCTTCCATTCTTTGTTTTCCTTGGGTGGTTACACAGCAGGCATTTCTTCACAAACACGTTAAAAGACTTCAGTGGAAATCATTACATAAGTGGCTCTACATGGGTGAAGCAGGATTAATGTAAGCTAGTATCTATTCCGTGTAAAACAGGCAGGTGCTGGCTTCTTTTTCTGGCTTTAAAGAATAGAAGCGTGTGGTAGCATTTATATTCATTGTGAATGACAGTTTAGGATATATAAAAGCAGACAAAGCAATTGTATTTCAGACAAAGCATCTTTTTTCCCCTCAAACTGCATTTCTGAGTGTCGTGACCAGAGGGATGCATCTGGTTCTGTACAGTGTACAATACTGAACAGTTTAACCATACATTTCCTTCTCTGTCAGGTCAGATATTTTTGCCCCAGCAAAGATGAGGCATAAAGGAAAAGCAGTGGGATTTCTGTTAACAGAGCACCCTCTCAATTGCACTATTCACTTTAAACAAGCACACCAATTGATACAAAAGAACTGGCTAAGACCAATGAGTCATGCACTCTTGGGCATGGAATGAAATTATTCTATCTGTATCACAGACTGGAGTATTCTGTCTGTAGAGTACATGTACAAGAGCATTAAATCAGGACTATTGTACTGTGACATTTCTGTACTAGACAATAGCAAGTTAAATCAATGCACATTTTATCACGTCTTTGAATGTCTAGAAATAAGTTGCTGCACAGTGTCTGGCCAAACGCTGTGATATGATTATTTTTAACACAGGAGAGCTCTATAATTCTGCACAGACCAACTTAAACTGTGGTTTAAACAAAAATATACCACTTCAGAAACAATATTGTTCATATCTTACTCATGCTCTAGCACTGGAAAAATCTAGTTACCCTCTCTTAAATCATCAGCAATAAGAAAAGTGGATTAAAGCTCTTCCCTGTCCTTCACTGGTCCATCACTAAATCACACATGGTCTAGGAGGTCTGCAGAGGACAGGATTTGCCGTTGACAGCAGAATGGGATTCAAAATCTGAGTGGGAAGAGCGAAAATCTGGAGCTTTACCATTTACCCACCTTGGCACAATGTCAATAGCAGGGCAACAGTGAATTCCTTATCCTTCTCTTTGATTCATTTAGTCCTTAGACAGAACATAAAACACAAGAATGGAAAGAAAAGAAAATCATATTTCTCAAGTAAATCCAGTCCATAGAAGTTACAGGCATTGTCAAGCCCAACTATAAAATAGTTACTATAAAATAGATACTTTGTAGTTGTTCTCACATTAATTAATTTTCTGACAATTCAAAAGCACCACATAAAGATTACTCTAAAACACAACAAAGTGGGTAAACAGCAATGACAAGATGAGAAGCAGAAAAACAACCAACTAATTAACTGAGAGTAATCATGTAGGTAACCTGGTATTGCGCAGAACAGGCTCTTGTTTTGTAATTATTTCCTTTCCTGCTGAATTTCATAGGAATAAATATAGCTTTTAAAAGTAAAATAGAACTCTTTATTAATTTATTCTTAGCACTTTAAGAATCATTAATGATCATTTGCTAGTTTTATGTTGACAGTGTTTAATAGAGAGCTCTAAGAATATCAGTGCATAATGGTACTTATAAATTATTAACTGTTCTAACAGCAACAGATAACGGAGAGGAAAATAATTTGTTCACATGTAGTAATTACCTATGAAATTTGTTCATGAAATAGCTAAATTATTTTTCTTTTCAAATAAATGGAAAAATATATTTCAGGGGGAATATTGCTCCTTTTTGAAGCTACAGATTTATTCCCATACAATACAGACAGAAAAATCATATAAATGTAAATATAACATTTAATGTTATAGAATAGAAAGAGGCATCCAATTTTTTTAGGCGTTCCCTCAGTATCAGCAACCTTTAATAAACAATACAATTATTCATCAACAGATCTTACTGCCAAACATTTGTGTTATCTGTCTACTGATTATCTGTGCAATGATTGTGTGATTTCCTTTGTTCTCCCCATTTTGCAAATTTAAGTAGCCAACTGTCTCAAAACTGTTTTGTGGGCTCAGCACTGCATTAAGAATATCACAAAATGACACCAGCATAGTTGGATTCCAAATACTCCTGTTCATTAACTTCATACAGGTACATGAGAACTAATAATGGATAATGAATCGTCAGTTTAGCAGTTTCTGGTAACAGAAGGCAGAGAGACTCTTCAAAGAGCTTCCAAGATATTTATAGGAATGACACACGCTCACAGTACATTACATTCAGTGAGCCTCTGCCACTTTTTCCAAGTGTGGTCAGTCATCTGTTACAATGGTGAAGCTGATGCCTCGAGGGCGCAGCAGGCTAAGACCTGTGGCAAGTGTTTTGCTAAGACTTATGACAAAGGCACTTCAATACATTAAAAAGCTCAATTAGCACTTAATTGAGACAAAATCTTCATTTGACACTATACTAAAAAAAAAGTTCTTTTTAATTGCAGTTTGAGCACAGCCAAGTTACATGACTCAGTGAAGCAAGACAAGAGGTGTGAGAAGAGCTGCAAAGTTCAAATCAGAAAATAAGCCTTAGTTTCTCTGGAAAGATATTTAACCAAAAATAATTGACTTCAATGACTGAAAGCAGTTCTTTAGGAAGGAATTCTTTGAGTAAAGAAAATATTTTTTTTAAGACTATTGCAATACATCATTGACAACAGCAACAGTAATAGCAATTTTGAAGTCATAAAATAGATTAATATAGATTTTTTTCACACTTCCTTTCCTCTGGTTTTTTTTTTTGTTTTTTTTTTTTTAATGCCTTTGTGTGTTTATCATCAGTCAAAATTAAAATCAATCACAACCAGAACAGGAGACAATAATGTCATTGCACAGGAAAGGCAGACGTCATGTGGAAAGTATAAAGATGAATACTAAACAGAGACAAGACAGTTCTTCTATACTCAGCCAGCATAAAACCATAGCTGAACAATTGTGAATCAGGCAAAATGAGAAAGAAAAAAAATAAGCAGAGGTCAGGAAAACATGAATCAAGAGAAATGACTGAAGATGATAAAAAATTAAGAAAATGTTTGATGTGGTTTTTAACACTCCTCAGACATGCTTGATGGTGGAAGAATTCACTTTTGTGTTCAAATAGACAGAACTGAAGGTAATCTAAAGTGAGAAAGACAAAGCTAAGATGCTGTAAAAGAAAGAAAAAGAGAAGGAGATTAACAGGGAAACAAATTAAATATTATAGATTCCCTCTTATTGAATATACTGAAAGAATTTGTCCAAAATCGGGCACATAGAACTGATCTCAGTTTAAAGGAAAGGAATGACCATTATAACACATTGAGATCTTTTTGAGATCTTTTTCAGACATGCTTTTTTATGACTGAAAGAGCATAGGATCATAGAACAGTTTGGGTTGGATTGGATCTTAAAGATCATACAGATGCAATCCCCCTGCTGCAGGCTGGTGGCCAAACTGCTAAATTAGGCTGACCAGAGCCCATCTATGCTGGCCTTGAATGCCCTTGAAGGGGACATCCACAGCTTCTCTGTGCAGCCCGTGCCAGCACCACACCGCTGAGTGAAAAATTTCCGTCTAGTATCTAATCTTAAACTCCCCTATTTTATTTTAAAACTGTTTCCCCTTGTCCTGTCATTATCTAGCCACATAAAGTCAGTCTGCTTCCCTTAAATACTCTCCTGTTAACAAACTTCCTCTAAATATTGGAGGGTAGCAGTGAGGTCTCCCCGGAGCCTTTTCTTCTCCAAGCAAAACAAGCCCAGCTCCCTCAATCTTTCTTCACAGGAGACGTGCTCCAGCCCTTTGACAATCTTCATGGCCCTCCTCTGGGCCAACTCCAACACCTCTGCATCTTTCTTGTGCTGGGGGCCCCAGGCCTGAACGCAGTACTCCAGATGGGGCCTCACAAGAGCAGAGTAGAGAGGAAGAGTCACCTGTCACCCTGCTGGCCACAAATGCTTTGGAGCAGCCCAGAATATTGTCGTTTTTCTGGGCTGCAAGCACAGACTGTTGCCTTGTGTAAAGCTTTTCATCCACCAGAACCTCCAAGTCCTTCTCTGCCAGGCTGCTCTCAAGAAGTTCTTCTAGCATATAAACATCTGGGATTGCCCCAGTCCAAGTGCAACACCTTGCACTTGGCCTTGTTAAACCTCATGAGATTCATGTGGGTCCATTGTTCAAAACTGTCCAGGTCCCTCTGGATAGCAACCTTTCCTACTGTTGTGTCAGCAGCACCACTCAGATTGGTGCTGGCTCCAAACTTGCTGGGGATGCGCTCGGTTCCACTGTCTATGTCATTGATAAAGATGTTGAAGAGCAACCTGTTGCATGATGAACATATGGAGGACACCACTCCTTACAAGGCTCCACCTGAACATAGAGCCATTTACCAAACCCCTGTGGCTGTGACATTCAACCAATTCCTTTTCCAATTTAGTGATAATGATGTGATGTCAGACTGTGTCAGAGGCCTTGCACAAGTCCATCTGTTGCTCTTCCTTTATTCACCAATGCTGTTACTCTATTTTAGAAGACCATAAGATAGGCCAGGCATGGCCTGCCCTTAGTGAAGCCATGCTGGCTGTCTCAGATCACCTGCTTGTCCCTCACGCAACTTAACACATTATTCAGGAGGATCTGTTCCATGATCTTCCTGGTAACAGAAGTGAGGCTCACTGGTCTGCAGTTCCCTGGCCCTTCCCTTCTCCCTTTCTTAAAAATGGGGGGCATGTTTCCATGTTTTCCAGTTGCTGGGGACTTCACATGACAGCCACAATTTTTTGAATATGATGGAGAGTATCTTAAAAATCACATTAGCCCGTTCCTTCAGGGCACAGGGATGCGTGTTGTCCAGCCCACTAGACTTGTACACATTCTTCCTCATGAGACTTGTTCTTTTCTTACAGTGGAAGGGATTTTCTTTGGCACTTCCCTAGACATTCAAGAATGTGAGATGTGAGAAGCCTGACTGGCATTGAAGATTGAGGCAAAGAACACTGGAAAATTCAATACTTTACGTTTGTTCCTTGACTTGTTAAAAACCTTTTTTGCTGTGTAGTATGACACCAGTCAAACACTAAATCTGAAGAAGCTTCAAAGGATCACTTCCCAAAGATATACAAACCACCAGACACAGAAAGATCTCACCGCTTTGTAAAGAAATGAAAATGTTGGTACTACGAAATTGATTTGCTAAATAATCTCTTCAGTGTCCACAAATGCATGGCAGAGACGAAGACAAAATCTTAGACCCAACTCCCAAGGATAGAAAAATAAAATGAGTTTACGGGGGAAAAAAAAAAAAAAGATTACTGAGGGCAAAACTGAGACACAAGTGAAAGGATCTGAGATTAGGGAGAAATAAATCTTTAGTAAGTAACAGGAGAAACAGCCTAAAGTGTTGATTGAAATAAAAATATTTAATCAAGTTTGAAAGCAAGGTAGTAGTAAAGGTAACAAAGAAGGCCAAAATACAGAACTCCTTTTTAAATAACTTTTTTCTGAAGTATCAAGTTCTTCAACATAATTGGCCAAACTGATAAATCAGGAGGAAATATCTCAACTTTGAATAGGGAAATAAAATAATAAATATAAAATCCAAACAAGGAAAACAAAACAAACATCAACAACCAAAACACAGGGCACAGTGTTCAGATACATTAGAAATCATCTTGATCTGCTGAAGATTATGTTAGAGTATTCAGGAAAACAGTGAAGAATTTTCTGTTGATCTTTACGTTAAAAGCCTTGTAACAGTGAGATATTTCTTCATATTCTTTGACATTTCTTCTAACGTCAACAATCAATTGGTTTAAATATAGACATTTGACAAAAAATGCTGTGCACACGTCCATACTCCTTAATATTTCTGGATGTTCCAATACATTATACCTATCATCTAACTTCATATGGAAATTTTCTACTTCACAGGCAGATAGATTGAGGAAAAAGAATACAGAATTGAAATCAGGAATCAAAGTGGAGGTGGAAAAAATCTGAAGTTAACAAGCAACAATATTGGAATCGCCTGATTAATAATAACACAGTAAAATCAATGTTATTAAAGAGAATAGTTTGGCAATAGTTAACATTAATATTTGTGCACATGCTTTTAAACTACAAATGAATTTTAAAAATATGAACTTCAAGATTTAGTTAATGAGGTACTGGAAAGTTTCAGAAAGTGGGATCTCACATAAGATCTGTTACACCCACACAGAACTATTTATAGCATGAGAAGTATTTATCGTGTATTATTTATATAACAGATTGAGTCCTTGTTGTGTTCTTAGAAACTGCACGGAAGTCGTTTCTTATCAAAAAGATAAAATTTGACAGTGGAAGGTTTGTTTCCAGCAACTAAGTTGTGAAGCTTATAGTCACTCATTAAAGTTAAAAATTCAGGGTGACTTCACATTTTGTAATTTATTTGCCTGTGAAATGTATGCAATACACTATCATATCAGGAATTGCAGATCCATGCTGTGAATGTAACACCTGATAGTTGCAGTTACGTGCCATCTGTTTGCATAAAAGAAGTGTGAAGATATCCGTTGAACAGGGAGAGGAAAGCTGCTTTCATCGTTGAAAATTCTCGGGTTTTGTTTTGTTTTGTTTTCGCTGATTGGTTCTTAGTAGACTTCTGTTACAGTGGCAATTAGGCTAGATTTACTGCACAAAAGTCTGCTGTGTCCATCCCAGACTCTTAAATGCAGAACATGCATGGCAGTAGTGCATAACATGTCATGAGAAGGACTGCAGCTGACTGGACTTCAGCAATTCAATCACTCTTTCTGCCTACTTTCAGTAGTCTGTAAGATTATTGAGGGTTTAAAAATAATCATTATTTTATCCACTGTGGCTATAGACTTTAGTGTGAACGGGTAATTAAGGATCTAATTAAAATGGATTAAAAACAAACAAACAAACACATGCTGTCATTCGTATAATTCATGAAATTTAAAAAAAATTATTATTTTTAAAGAGCATTGGACCACAACACAAACTTCTGAGATAAAGCTTGAGCTGACAAAAACTCTTCTGCGTGGAACTGTTCTGCCTCCATCACCCACCAATTTACAATGGTGAGCAGTTACGTAGGTCGCTCTGAAAGCAATACCTCCTATTTTTTTCCAGGGAAACTGCCACAGATAAGAAGAACAAAATAACACTATTTGATAACACTATTTGCAGCAATCAGCTGCAAAATGCTTTTTATTGACATAGTCACAAAAATTAGCTGTGTGTTTTCACTGGATATGAATAAGAGCCTTCGTGTGCCATGCTTGTAAAAATCTGCACTAGTGGAGGTGACACACTGGCACTGCTGGCATTGCTGAAATGAACCAGACACCGCCTTACTGTACTCACATCCACTATTTGGTCTCCATCAGTGTTCAGCAAATGTAGATGAATGTCAGTAGCTGCAATTTTTTGCACTGTACCTTCAGAAATACCAGCATTTAATGATGTAGTCATCAGCTCATTGGCTACACTAAAGCATTCCATTATTTTCATCCTATTCCAAAGTAATGCCAATAAGAGACAAATAACTTAAAAATATGGGAAAAAAAAAAAGAGCAAATAAATCCCATTGTGTTACTGTGATTATTCTTCTCTGATGTGGACTGTGGAATGAGCAACAAGAGAAAAAAGCAGGTTAATCTTATATTCTAGCTGTACTCCCAAGGTCACTTTGTCTGAAATTTGCAGCAATAAAGTTTCTCTAAAGGGTGTTTCCTGTCTCTTGGGCTCTTGTAATATGATTAGTGTGAAATGATCGAGTGAGCTACAGCATGAAACCAGGGTGGAAGTTTTTCAAGCTATAGGAGTCTCTTTTATTATCTTCTCAGAAATATTAGCTAGTTAGAAGTCCCTGGGCACATCACATGAGCTTGAGCAACCCCACTTCCCCAGCAGTTTTATGGAGCTAAGGGCACTGCCACAGGCAGGGTTGCTAACCAATAAATCAGGCACAGAATGAGGCTGCCCAGGGTTCCATCTAACCCAGCCTTCAACATCTCCAGAAACACCCATTAGGTTTTCATGAGCCCACTACTCCAGCTGTGCAGGTCCCTCTGGATGGCTTCCCTTCCCTCCAATCTATCGACTACACCTCTCAGCTTGGTATCATCCACAAATTTGTTGATGGTGCAATTTCCTCATGTAATTTCAGCAATACTCAACTCAACCAGATCCTGCTGGCTATGAAGACGTTGAAGGATGTCAGCAGCACCGCCTCCTCCTCCAGCCAGCCAGCCCATGCCTCTCCTGATCAATCAATGGTGCCCAGATTGTGCCTGCCGTCTCAGGGTCTCTGCCCAAGCTTGGGGACACAGCTGTCAGTACTGTCCACATCCAGGATTGACATCAAACATGAGCACAGACAGCCAAGTCCCCTTCAGCCTCTTCAACTGCTAGGGACCAAAAATGTTTCAGCCCAAGGGTTGGCTGAATTGAGGGATTTAGGTGCTGTAACTGAATTTTTAGAAGGATTTTTACTTTTGTTCTTCCATTTTTCCAATTTGTTTTTTCATTTTTTGCATTATTGTTCAATTAAGATAGAGACATTAGATTTCTTCTAGTGATAGGTTTTCTTGTCCCACAGAATCAAGGTTTTATTTCATCTTATTATTTTTCTTGTAATACTCACAGAAAGGTGATTTGTCCAGATCAAAGGAATACTTATCCAGGTCTGCAAACTGCATTTCTGTTTTGGCACAGGTTCACACCTTTCATTTATGGGAAATTTGGGCACATTCATTACTCCTATTATTTCCCAGTCATGCACCCTACTTGTGGCACGTGGAATACAAAGATCAGCAACACCAACTTCTGACACCAAACTGCTGAGGAATTATTGTAACCCCTGAGGCAAATTAAATGACCCATTTTCTTTTCCCACTACTGATTCCGTGTGTGCAAGAAGCCCCTTTGCTTGGCCTAGGGTTCATCCTCCAGCTCAGTTTTGCAGCTTAGAGATGGGCCTTGATTTCTACAAGACAAAAGATGCTGTTTCTCATCTTATCAGCAAAGGAATCTTCTCTTCCTGACACATTCTGTTTCTGGCACTCCAGATCCCAGTCGCTTTAACCCATTCTACAGCCATGCCTTCTTGAACTTCATGCCACATCATTCTTCTGTCACAAATTGCATCTGGTGAGCACTTACAATTTTAATTTCCTCTTCAGCATAAATGCAGAATGACAATGTATTTTCTAGCATTACTGAAACTATTTTCAACATCAGAAATCTCATTACACAACAATCAGTTTTGCAGTTGAGGTTTAAATTGTTCCAAGCATTTCAGCTGCACAAATAAGACACATCTCTATCTCATTTATATAACATCCTCTATTATAACTCAGGTTCAGAGGGAGAGAAAAAAGAAAAAAGAAAAAAAAAAAAAGCCAAGTTCTCAAGCATGCAGGAGTTGCTTGGTTTGTACTTTGGGAGATCACGATTCATCTACTGCATCATGTGGAGCATCAGGATTGTATATCAAGTATGTTGTTTTACAATTGGGTGCATTATTGGATATGTGTCTCTATTAGTGACATAATCAATACTAATGTTTTAAACAGTGCTAATGTCATATCAGTATAAACCAGAGCTAGAAAAAAAGTGAAAATATCAGTATGGTACAATGAAGAGTATTTCTAGCTGATAATCTTAAGACTCTATATAAACAAATTATCTTTGTGACAAAGAAACACACGCTGGCAGTAAAGATAATTCATTTGTCACAACCACCAAACTTAATAAGTGAATGAAAGCGCTACTTCTGGATTAATTGTTTCCTATTTTTTGAAATATATTTGAAAATCCTTCAGAAAAGCTGTCTTCCATATTACTGACTGTTATTTCATGGATAAAACATAGAAATTCCACAGCAGTAATTTAGTGTCTACAGATGTGTTTAATCTTAAACCTTGTCTATAGCAACACGTATTGTTGTTGAGCATCATGTATTTCCATCTACATGGATTGCCAAACTGCAGCCAAAAGTTTCCCCCTTTCCTAGAGCATTTCACCATACAATTCCTAGCGTACATCTCTCAAATAAAAGCAGTGCCTCACTACTAAATGTGTGGAACACCGTGTCTCTGCTGATAACTGTAACTCTTCATTGTAGGAAACTATGTGTTTTACTCAATAGGACTAATGCATTTTCCCAATAAAATAAATGCTTCTTCAAAAGCTAAAAGTAAAGCTCTTAAAAAAAAATGTTTTAATGCATGATCTTGAAAAACAACCTAAAATAACTGTATAAAACCGAGATGCACATTTATTTCATGAATATCAGTAACAGGCTTCTACTTTAACCTTATTGGCTTTTAATTGTCTAGAACAAGGTTTATAGTTTCTGTGCTTTCTGCTTTAACTCCATCTTTTTCTTTGCACACGAATTCATTCTAGCTAGGAAAATGTGGACATATGTGCTGTATTCTGTCATTTGCTTTCACCATGCTTGCCACATTACAACTGATTTTTCTTTGAGAAGTTATTTCTGACAAACGACTGTGCAGGGTTTTGTTTTTGTTTTGCTTTGTTTTGTTTTGTTTTTCTTTCAGCATATTTTCCACTGGCTTTACACTGGAAGCAGGAATGAAAATGAAACATTTCATACAGATCTCTAAATCCCCTGCAGCTCCATGCTGTACCCTTGGGTCCCGGAGGGCAGAGCTCAGTGCTGTTTGGATACTAATAGTTTTATGTCTTTCCTATATTATGGCTCCCAAAACTGCACCCAGAGTCCAGGTTGAAGCTGCACCAGCACTGTGCAGAAGCAATCAGTGACGTGTCTGGAAAGTCAGGAAATTCTGAGAGCATCTGCTTGATTTGTCAGATCACTTGGTACACATCATAAGAAACAAAGGAACGTCTCTTTCTAACACCACATTGTGGTTAGAGAATTTTCTTCCCAAATTTCGGATGACAGACAAATCAATTTCACATATAGTGACTCCAAATGTATTGATTTTGTTTCCTTAGCCACCACTTAAAGACTTGGCAAAAATCTTTGGATGCAAGCACATTCTTCCTCTCCTTGTATGTTCCTACAATGAATTACCAAAGGCAGCTCATAATCAGTGACAGAAAATGATGCATGTCGCACAGGATTACATACTTGTGAGGAATGCTAACATGAATACTTAGCTGTGAATGTTAAGATTTCCTTTCACCTCTAAAACAGTACCTTAAGAAACAGAAGTGGTTCTCTCTAGGGATCGCATTTAAGTGAAAAGATAGCAAGCAGGAACAAGGTTTCCAGCCTCTCACAAAAATGGCCATCAAGGGGCACCTAAGCTGCATCAGAAGACCCTGAGGTAAAACAAAACAAAGCAAAAGACACAACAAAAAGGTCAGTGTTAACAAAGCTATTCTTTGTTAACTGCAACTAATAATTTGGTACCAGGACTTCATGATCTTCAGTTTGACACAGGCTGACTTAAAATCTCAACTGAAACGTAGATAGTGCAGAGACAATAAAATCTAGGTTAGTATTGACTTCAAGTCAGCCACAGTTCTAAACAGTGCCTGAAACGGGCTGGTCACAAAGACGCAAGCAGTGGAGGATCCTACAAAGCAGGTAAACGTCTGAACATTCGCGCTTCCTCAGCAATTGCAGTTCGCTGTGATCACTGCACCGCTCTGTGCCTCTCCCTTTGCCTTTCCGTACTGAAATGATTTCGGTGCCCCTCTGACAGTGCCGTTGCTGCAGGATGTTGTCTTTAGTGCTTTTTATGACCCTCCAGTGGGTTTTCTTTGTTTGTTTGCTTGACCCAGACCATACAAAAACTGCCACTGGGCTGAATTCAGAGCTCAAACAAAAAGGTTTCCTGAGCTCTTTCTTCTTGCTGTGAGACATCAAAAGAAGAATGCTCTAATAAAAATTGATTTTTATTCTCAACAGGCTTCAGGTTCCATGGTACATAAATACTGTCTAGCAGTATTTGTATTTTTCTTCAGAATTAAGCAAATTGTTTTCCTTAATGGAATGACTGATGAATTAATTAAAGGAAAAGTTTGATCAAAGCAGAATGTAATGCTGAGTACACTTTTCCTACTTAACTTGAATTAACTTTGTACTACAGGATTATCTTTTAAAGGTGCTTTCAGTTTAATGCTCCGAGATATTTTTCTCCAGTATGACAAATCAAATCTTTTTAAGGCTTGGAGATATTGTTGATATCACTTTTTTATGGAATTAAAAGCAAATTACACTTTTTTTTTCTTCCCCAGAGGAGCAAAAAGAATTATATTTGAAATAAAAACATAAGGAGCATGAAATACTGTTGAATTACTTCAGTTAGATATTAAAATACACATGTTGTTTTTTTTTTCTTATCTGGATGTTTTCACGATTAAGATATAGAAGAATTAACATATATGCCACTCTTTTACATTTCTCTAAGATGATTTTAAATTCATTTATATATTCCATATAATCTACTAAAACATTCCCAATGAAATTATAATCATTACATGAAAAATGCATTGAAATTGTCACAAAAATGTTAGTAACTATGTTTCTTTCATAATCTATGTTAAGAAATGGATATATAGAATATACATAGAATATATAGAATATATATCCTGGAACTTCCTGGAACTGGTCAATCATATTATTTGTTTTGACTTTCAGCAGTGTCATGTAATTCTAAATTAATGTTATTTTACGTTTCTAACAAGACTCTATTTGTCCAATATTGACTTCTCCTCTTTTTCACTTACATGAAGATGTATTTAATTTCACAGGATCAGTTCTTGCCAAAAGTTATCCCTCAGAATTTAAATGTCTCAGCATTTGTTCCTTGGGCTAACATGCAGAAAAAAAGTCCTATACAACTGACTTTAATTATTATTATTTTTTAACTATTTGGAAACTTTTGCTTTAAAGTCATTCTTCAGCATATTTAGTGACATGAACAGTACATCAGTGTTTGCTCTCACCTCAGACATACCTTTCTCATCTTCATCCTCACACAGGGATTGCATAAATCACCCCTAATAGAAAGGCAAAAATTAAAAAGTGTATTCAATCTAAGAATATTTCATTATCTAGACAACTTATTTTTATAAAAGGAGGTAAAATATACATTTAAGGGATGGTTCCACTTGACTAGTGCTGCCATCACCTTCTGTTTGCTCTTCTGTTTCTTGGCTTCCTTGGTCAGCTGGTTAAGGGCACCTAAACAGCAGAAATCTCATTTTCATTTTTGGGTTCATTTTCTGAATTCAGATGTGTGCCCTAAATTCAGCTATTCAGCACTCACCACACTGAAGGCTTTGGGACTGTACAGATGTTGTAGCTTAGCCAGCCCAGGAATGAGGCCAAGGTATCACTGATACTAAATGAAATTAATATTTGAAATACTAAAAAGAAAAGGAAACAACCACTTCAATAATAGAATTGCTAATCCATACATAGAAGAGAAATGTCCCAGTGTGTTCTCCAGCAGAATATCACATTAGCACACCTGTAAGTATTGCTTGGACTCTTTGAGAAGTCAAAGATCAATTTCAGACTACTGCTTACCTGCAAATACGAAATAATAAGCAGTTTTATTATGTGACAGGAAATAACAAAAGTAAATCTGTACTTCAGAAAACTTTCTCCAAGGTCTTCAAACTTGATAATGGTGAATTAATTATCTAATCTCTTGTTTACTTTTGTAACTATTTGTTTATGATGCCTTTAGTTCCAAATCATTGTTATTTAGAATGTCATTATCACAGAATCACAGAATCACTGATTGGAATTTAAGCCTTTGGACAATAAAAAGGACTTAAAGATCAAACTGAATAACTTGCTAGGCAGTAACTTACTCACAGCATGCTAACATGAAATGAGGACTATGAACTTCAGCAAATGTGCTTAAAAATATCTCAGTACCAATTCAAAAATAAGGTTGTGTTGTTGCATGTGCCTCTCTTGGATACTGTCCTAGATTTGTAATTCACGTCTGAAATGTACCAGTTTAATTTCTAATTCACCCTTTGTGTTCAATTCTTTTTTTTTTTTCTTTGTAAGATATTTTTCTGTCTTACCTGTAGAAGTGCTGGAAGAAGTAATGCTGCTGCCTTGCTGAGCCTCCCACTGCCTCATTTCACAGATAATGACCCTGAGGATTAGGCATGTAGATGCCACACTTGCTGGGAACTTCACAAGTAGCTACCATGATCTTTCAGACTTCTAATCTGTCCCACGGGATGCCTGAAATAACAAACACAGTTTTATGGTAGCTTTTGTGAAGTGGTGCCTGCTGCAGTAAGCAGAAATGTGGCAGGTGCATCACGTGTACTCAGAGGACGGTATTTTCTGTACAACTTTTTATGAGCTACATGAAAAACACAAGTACTTCAATTTAGGAATAAAGCAATAGAACAATACCCATTATTTCTTAACTATGAACGCTACATAGTCAAGAACAAAGGGCAGAAATACACCCCAACCACCACCAAAACTCCACCCTGAAAAGTACTGTTACTCTTGCACAGATATGCATACCACATATTTTCTTCTTTGCAGAATATTCAGTGCATATTTATGTAATTAATTTTCATTCTACTGCTGGCAGTATGAATTGCAGAAATCACTTCAATGCAAATAATAAGACTGTGTATTAGGATCTTGCAGAAACAGGATAGAAGGCCAAGTGTATCCTTTGCTGCACCAAAAGAGGAGTGACCAGCAGAGCAAGGAGGAGGTTGTCTCTCTTTGCCATTGTGAGACCCTATCCAGGTTACTGCATCCAAGCATTGGGCTCCCAGCACAAGAAGGATGTAAAGTTGTTGGAGTGGGTCTTGCAGACAGACATGAAGATGATCAAAGGATTGGAGCACCTCTCCTATGAAGAAAAGTTGTGGGAGCTGGACTTGTTCAGCCTGGAGAAAACTCCAGGAAGACTTCACTGACACCTTTCTGTATTTAGAGGGAACATACAAACAGAAGGCAGACCAACTATCACACCTGGTGTGATAGTGACAGGACAAGGGGGAATGGTTTTAAACTTAGAGATTTAGATTAGCTGTCAGAGGGAAAAATTTCATTCAGAGTGCCACGAGACAGTGGAACAAATACTGGGAAAAATTCCATCCCTGGAGGTGTTCAGTGCCAGGTTGGATGGAGCCCTGAGCAACATGATCTAGTGGTCAGCAATCCTGCCCATGGCAGGGTGTTGGAACTACGTGATCTTTGAGGTCACTTCTAACTCAAGACATTCTACGATTCCACAGTTCTATGATACTATGAACACTCTAAAAAAAAAAAAAACATTCAGTTTTCTTTTGAAACAGTAGTTAGATTTAACACATTCCTCTTAAATACAGAAAAAAAAAAATGCAATAAAATACTAAGCAAAATAATTTATTTTTTTTCAGTGCGGTTGCCTGACCTGCTCATGTCTTACATATGTTCTATGGACAGGAATAATCATTGAGACTGTTCTGCAATAAAATGCAGAGCTATTCATTTCTTCAGTTGTTCAGAAAGTTTTCAATAAAAAGTAAAATAAAATAAAATTGACTTGTGACAATAAAATAAAACGAAGCGGTCTCCAGCGTCATGCACTCCCATTTCTTTGGGTAACAATGAGATAACGCCATGGAAGTTCAATTACTGTGTATGACTCTTCAAAAATCAAAGAGAAAATCTACTGTTTACACTTCAGCCTAGCAAAATGAAGGAGTAAGCAATGAGTTTGTGTCATTCTTACAAAACACTGTATGGAAATCCTGTGTTTCCTTTTAATGAAATTGTGGATTCTACATCAATACAACTGGGATCAACACCTAAACAAATAACTTTAATATTTTTGCTACTGCAGAACAGCATGTGTGATGCTGCTGTATCCACTCAGCACAATGTTAGATAAATTCAGCACAGATCTTATCTATCAAGTGGAACAAAGAACATCAACCACATATTCAGAAAACAAGGGACAAACAGAACTCAATAATCAAAAAGAATTTGCTGTGCAGTTATGAGTTTCAATGTAGAATATATAAATATCTAAAGCAGCATAATACCTGATTTCTCAAATGTGTCTAAACAGTAGGCTAGCAATAAAGAGAATAAAAATTACATTATAGCTTGAATTTTTATAAGAAAAAAATTAAGTACTGTACATATGATTTAAATTATTGTATTTCTGTCTGAGGAATAAAGTAGGACCACCTACTAAAGTAGCCCAACTCATAGTGATTTAACACTCCTATTTCACTTGGCAGAAGGAAACAAAGTCTTTAAAAAATTGCATTTGCAATCCCTCACCATCCATCTGCCACCAGAGCCACCTGAAAAACAGCAAAGAAACAACTGCATGTGGTGGTGAGAAAGGACCATAAGTCTCTCCTTTTGTACGATTCCTTTGAAACTCTAATTTATGCCATGTAAATGTAAAAGGGAGTAAGGAATGGGAAAACAAAGTTTGTAGTGATTCTTAATTCAGATCATTTCCACTTTGCTTAGAAGCAGAAATATAATGCAATCTATACACAGATCCTTGTGCACTCTTTCTTCTTAATTCTTCACTGAAGTTAACAAATACAGAAAGCATTAGTATTAATCATTGGTTGTAAAGCAACAAACATCAGATTCAGCAGGGTGTTCAGGAACATTGACTGCTGTAGCTATGTTGTCAAATAAATTCTGGTACCATTCAGATTTTCATTGTTTTAGCTATTATTTTGCTATTCCAATTTAAAAAAAAAAATGCACAATTATTATTTTACTAATTCAAAGCATTAAAAATACTCTGATTCTTTGAAAAGATTTATGAGCTAGGCATGAAAGCTTCCTAAATACATTGGGAATACCACTTCACTTTGTGTACCAAGACACTGGCATAACTCCTTGCCATACTTGCTATATCTGTTTGTAATAAAGATGGATTATCATCAGCTCTTCGTATGTCAGAGAACAGTTAATACAGGTACATCTAGATATGACAAATGAATTAAGTAATACATTTTATTGCAAATCCCTTGAATAAGAATCGCTCCTCTCATCAAAAGAAACTGAGGTATCGTCTAAGAAGACATTAAAACTATGCAATACACACATTAGATTTAAGATGCTACTCATCCTACAAAAGTATCAGTTGGGGTCTGAAATCACTATCATTTGTCAGCTGCGATTTTTACTTTAATTTCTTAATATGATGATAATGAAGCTACTATTAAATGGCAAATTCTTTCATTGTATATTAATAAATGACAAAGTATATTCCAGTTCATGTTTTTCAGATTTTCCTTAGTTTGTGGATGAAATCTGTGATATGTAACAGTCTGACAAATGACATGATGAATATGAAAGATCTCCATGCAGGAGTCGAATGCTTTCTTAGCAAGCTTGCTAATGATACTGGATCAGGAGGTGCTTTGACTCTCTGGAAAAGCTTTGCAGAGAGATCTAGATACATTGGAGCACCAGGCAATCAGCAATGGTGTGACATTCAACAGAGGAGAATGCTAGGTTCTGGACCAGGGATTGAATAATGCCTGAAAACAGGCACAGGCTGGGAGATGGGTGGCTGGAGAGCAGAAAGGCACCTGGTGGTGCTGGTGACAGCAGCTCAGCATGAGCCAGCAGTGTGCCCTGGCAGCCAGGAGGGCAAACTGCATCTTGGGGTGCATTAAACACAGCATAACCAGCCAGTCAAAGAAGAGATTCTCCTGCTGTATTTAGCACTGGTGCAGCCTCACCTTGAGTACTGCGTGCAGTTCTGGTCTCCACAACATAAAAAGGGTGGTAAGGTACTTGAAAGCATCCAGAGGGGGACAGCAAAGCTGGTGGCAGGGCCGGAAGGCATGTACTGCAAGGAGGGGTTGAGACTCTTGGGTTGTCTAGTTGGGAGAAAAGAAGGCTGAGAGGTGCCCTCATTGATAGGATGCTCTGGAAAAGCACCATGCTGTTCCAGGGGAGGTTCAGACAGGAAAGTAGGAAAATTTTTTTCCTCTATGAAGCACAGGCTTGTTAGAGAGGTGGCTGATGCTCTATAGCTGTGAATACTCAAGATTTATTTGGACAATGCCTTCAACTTTTGGTTAGACCTGAAGAAATCAGATAGTGGAAATCAATTATCTTTGAACATTCTTTCCAACAAAACTATTGTAATTCTCACATAGCTCATTTTATATCCCACATACTCACAATACAGAATATTTTCATCATAATTTTAAGCATTTATGTGTTCTCATAAGGATGTGATTATTTTATTCCATTTTACTTCAGTTGCTTTAGGAAAAGTTCATAAAAACAATGAGGTATACCAAAGATTTGACAAGACAAAGAGCTTTACACTAACAAAGCAGAACGTATAAGAAAGTACCAACTTCAGATCATTTCTGAGTCTGCCTTCAGCTGGGAGTTTTATATGTTTTCTTTTGAAGGCACTGAGGCTATACTGAGCTCAACCTGATCTTTTTTGATTTTTCTGGCTGGCTGACTTTGGACTTTGTGGAGTATTTTGCAGCAACTTTTGGGCTCATAAATCTGTGTTTTTTCTGTGTAGTTATCAGTGCATGTAGGGATGATGCCTTCCTGTGTCCTGTCCTTCCAGCAAACAAAACATGGCAACACAAACACAGGGACTAACATTCTAGAAAGCAACACAGAGAACCTCCATTCTAGAATGTGTAAACAACTATCATCGCTACAACTTACAATGTTAGATCTTTAATATGATATCAAAGCATACCAAAAACAGGTTCCAAGGATTTTTCTGAGTTTCAGTGTTTAAATTACCTTCTGAGAACAGCCTGGCATGCTAAACTAAAAGCGTATTCTCTCCACAAAGGATGTGCAAAGGAAGATGCTATGTTTCCTATGCCTTTTATTTCTTAGTGAAGGACCAGGAGGCAATGTTACCCAAAGGCAATGTGAAAGATAAAAGAGACTAAGGAACATCACAACAATATAGACCAAAGCTCTGCCTCCCACCAGAAATATCTTGCTACTGCAAGTGGAAGAAAAACAATGAAAAAAATATATAATACATGTAGAAAACAAAACAAAAGAAAACAAAGGAACAGACAAACATATCAGGTGGATACATAAAAATCTTTATTAAGTTAATAATTCATCCATGATACTATCTGATACCTGTTGTCATAGACATAGCTATACAATTGTACTATATTTTTTGTACTTTTCTATTGTCATTTTTAATACATAATATATGTTAAGATATGAAACATACATGTTAATAAATGCAATTATCCACTTACTGTTCACTTTATAGTAACAATAATAATGGTGTGTATGGTGCATAAGGTTTGAGATACCAGAAGTTTTAATTATGTTCATATGTCTTTCTAGTTATGAGCAGTAGATCCCAATAGGACAAAGAAATAAATAAAAGATACATATTTTGTGTGCACTCCTACAGTGACCTTCATTCATTTAATGCATTCCTGTTCTACACAGAAAAGAAGTCTTCAGTAATAGAAGCACAGAATACAAATATAATTAAATGCTGTGTGCTTTACAGCTTCTGAATACTTTGATTTTGACTTCATTTTAGCCAACTGTATTACTGCAGAATGAAATTAGCTAACTGTTCCAGCCCAGAACTGTGGATATTTTTGTTGAAGGTTTCTTTGGCTGAATTGCCAGTTTCAGATAACAGGGTCTTGGTAATGGAAGTGTTGGAATAACTTTAACAGCCCAAATGGCACCACTGCAATAAACTGCAGCATAAAAATTCAAATGTTCTTAGAGCTTATAAGCTTGGCTTAAATGGAGCAAATCCTTACTTAAGTATCATCTTTATGCTTGTTCAGACTCAATGTATTTATTTTACAAAAAGAAATGTAAGCCAGTACTAAAAAAGCCATGATTGTCAGGTACTGACACGTTCCTCAGAATAAAAACATGGTGAAAAGAAGCTCATAAACAAACAAACAAACAAAAAAATAACAACACCTCACTTTCAAAGCAATAGGGGAGCAATCATGAAGTAAAACATTATCAGAATTAGTTCTTTCAGTGGGTTTGATTTTTTGTCTTCCCAAAATCTGCTCCATAATGAGAAGGAATGTACCCACGAAGAACAGACTTTAATACCTTCATCCTGATAAGTAACATCATCATGATGAGTAACACCTTATCCCATAAAGCATTCTTGTGCTTTATAAACACAGCTACAGCAAAGTAAAGCAGGTATTGAACTTACTAAACTGACCATGGAAAGAGCATACTGGAAGCAACATCACCAGTGAGTTCATCACTGTGAACCTCAAATACAGGAGTTTACTCCTTTTTGAACAAAACACTCTGTTTTCATTAGATTAAAAATATACCCAATATTCTGCTAATAAATAAACTATTCTAGAAATTACTTTCTCTTTCCTTGTTTATTTATTTAGATTGTGGTGAGTTTTATTTTATTTTTCTGCTCTGGATTGGCTAATTTCACACTCCAGCAGAGTGACTTGATTCACTTCACCATTTTACTTCTTTTTTCTATAGGAATGCCAGTGATATGCAAATTAATTATAATTAACATATGATATCCTAAAGGCAGTCTGTGAATGCAAGAATTCACAGATGCTGGCAATAACATTAATGTAGACAATTGCATCTCAAATTTTTACCTGTTAAAGAAGATTTGAAACAAATGAATGTGCATATAACAGCTTTTTTTTTTTCTTTTTTACTTTTCTCTCATCACATAGGTTTAGCTGCATTGTACAGGTTTGTATTTTCTAATTTCTGGAGAAAGTTAATAACTTTACATAAGAAGGAGGAGAAAATGTTGAAAATTCAGATATAAAGCAAACTGCCAGCCTACCCAAGAATTTTGCTTGTGCTGCTTTGTTCTGTCTAGATGGTAAGACACTTATATTAAAAGACATAAATTCAGATGCTTTAATTTGTTGTTTTTGTATTTTTATCTTAGACATTTATGTTTTCTAATGTTTGCAGCCTGTATTACAATAGAGACTCAGTGAGATTGTTGTCTTTACAAAGATCTAGTATTTAACTGAAGTGGTGATGCTTATACATCAGGTGTCTTCCACAGTAGGATTAATACAAGCCAGAGAAGTATACTGTAAAATTTATTTCATATAAAAAAGATGTAAAATATTTGAAATTTTTAATTAATATCCTTTATCCACAGTTGCAGTGTTAGGACCTTCATTGACTGCCAGATACCTACTCAGCTTGTCTTGCTCTGCTCCCAACTTCACAATAGGACAGGACAATAATAAACTGCTCCACAATAGGATAGGTAAGAGAAAAAAGCTGATGGGCTGAAATAATAACAAGATCAGTTATTGCCTACTGTCACAGGCAAAACAGACTTGGGAAAAATTAATTTAATTGATTGCCAATTAAAACAGAGTCGAGTGCGGAGAAACAAACATGAAATTCCATTTTGCTAACTCCTCTGCCTCCTCCTGCCCCAGAACTCACCAGGGATAGGAAATGGGCATTCCAGTTGATCTCCTCTCTGCCACTTCTTACTCCTAACACTACACTTTTCCCACCTACCAGTGTGTGACTTCCACAGGCTGCAGGGAAAGAATAATTAATGTTGGAAAAGACGTTTAAGATCATCTGTTTTGTCCACCCATCTCCCCCACACCCACTAAACTTTCCCCCAAGTGCCACATCTACTCTTTTCTTGAAAACCTCAATTGATGATAACACTACAACCTCCTTGGGTAGCCTGTTCCAAAGTTTGACTGCTCTTTCTGAAATGAAATTGTTCTTACTATCCAACCTGAGCCTCCCCTGGCACAACTTAAGACGACGTCTCATCCTACCACTAGCTATCTGAGAGAAGAGGCTGATCCCCACCTCACCACGACCTCTTTTCAGGTAGCTGCAGAAAGCAATGAAGTCTCCTCTGAGCCTCCTCTTCTCCAGACTGAACAATCTCAGTTCCCTTGGCCATGTCATAGCCTCAGCTGTGGCTGTGGAGGGGTGGTTGCAGGGCTGTCTGGAACCAGCTGTGTCTAAAATTGGGCAGGCCCTGCTTTCCTGTCACAGAGACTGAGATCAGCTGCGTTGCTGCTGAAACCTTGCCAGGCATATCCAGTACAATGCATATGTTAAAATATGTGCACATACAAAATTAGGTAATTCTTTCAGGTCTAAGAATTGAGAGGAAAAAACTAAGACAAGAGGAAGTAGTTTAGTCCATACCCATTCCCATTACAAAAAGCCAAAAGGATACTGCTACTATATATTTTGAGAAAAAGGGCAGTTGTCCTTGGATTATTGCTACATTACAGACAGTTAAGTAGACTCAAACTGTTAGATACAGTTAACTTACTCAGCCATCCAAGGATCATGGTGTAAAGATCTGCAACCATGTAAAAAATGTTTGTTTTTCAGGTTAAACATAATAGATAAATCCATATTTTATATTCACAGGTTCTAAGCTGAAGTGGTATAGGGAAAAGGTTGTCAAACTCAAATGTTTCATAGAATTCAACAGAATTACTCATACATATAAAAATAAGCATAGATTAGTGAAAAAAACATTCTATACTTTATTGGTAATAGTTTTGGACTGCTGTGATCATCAAAATGAAAAAAAAAAAGCTAATTGTGATAATGACTACCACAGCAAAAGAAAGATCTGCAGTATCATCAACCCCATTTATTTTGATTCCTTTTTTTAAAATCTTGCTTTCTGGTTTGAATGTTTGTGGAATAGAGGAAAATAATGCCATCAGACACATTGTCTTGCAAGCCTGTTGAAAAGTACTGATCTTTAATAATTGTTGATCTTTAATTGTTTTTTAGATACTTTTGTCTGCTTTCTTCTTCCCAAAAAAATGAAATAAAAAATTAGTAAGGCATCACTCCTTTCACTCAAAGGCATATCTCCTTTCTACGTCCTAGCTGTGACCAAAGCAGCCATCAACTCTGAAAAGTGCTCTAATTCAGAGTAATTCAGACTATTCAGGACTTCAGAGATTTCTGCAACTAAAATGAAGGTTGTTTTATTGGAGTTTGAATAATTTTAGCCAAGAAATCTTTATCCTGAACTATGACATTTCAAACTCACGTGCTTTAAATCTACCTTACTTCATGATTTCAGTGAAGAGGCACTCCGTCATCAGAAAATCTTATCTGATAATCAAAAATTCATCCTCAAATAAATCCCATTCATTTTCTCACAGTGAGGGAAGGGAAGGGAAGGGAAGGGAAGGGAAGGGAAGGGAAGGGAAGGGAAGGGAAGGGAAGGGAAGGGAAGGGAAGGGAAGGGAAGGGAAGGGAAGGGAAGGGAAGGGAAGGGAAGGGAAGGGAAGGGAAGGGAAGGGAAGGGAAGGGAAGGGAAGGGAAGGGAAGGGAAGGGAAGGGAAGGGAAGGGAAGGGAAGGGAAGGGAAGGGATTTTTAACACACCATGCTGAAGTATACGCTAGAATTACTGTAAAATTTCATACAGTGATTTGAATGTAGTAGAGACTGAAAGAATGGTATTTGATGGTTATACTAGATATATAACCATTTGTGACAGTGCGTGAGGGCTCTGCTGTACAGGCAAATTCAGAAATCATAAAATAGGGAAAGGAAAGGCAGGCTATGCAAATGAGTGTCTGAAACACACATTGCTGGTTCTGGGGAGAGAAGAAGGGAAGGGAAAAGGGCACCTTTTGGCTCTGTCACTAAATCTACTGTGCTAAAAAACTGAGACTCACACATTGTTCCTCAGAGTTTCTGATGTTTCTCCTGTTATGATTAAATTGCTGGTACAAGTGCATGTATGCACTGTAGTTGTCCATTTGAGCTTAACCAGTACCCCTAGATCTCGCAATATTTCCCCTTTCTTCTCAGACTGGATGCAGCACAGCCTCCTTACAGTAAAGGAAATGCATATGAAGAGACACTAACCAGCCTTACAGGAAGAGGTGTACAGTCATATGCTTAAACAGGACGGTGTCTTTTCGGAGATAAATCTACCTTGACAGAAAGATCAGCAGATCCTGAGGATTTACTGATGTTAGGATACAACTGTAGGAGTTGCTTCTTTATTGATAAGGTAATCCAACAGTTAAAACATTCATAAAATGGACTGATCAAGTAAGAGTTTCAGTACAGGCTGATATGTTATCTGAGCTATCTGTGATATTGTGTTTCTATTAAGAGAGTGGAATAGATATACAAACTGTCACACATACCAAAATATATTCTTTAGAAGGTTTAATTAAAACATATTTTTATGCTTGGAATGAAGTGTTCTCTTTTTTCAGCCAGGCTGGCTGACCAACATTTCAGCAAGTATTTACGTATTTAAGACTATTTTACATAAGACTGTAATTATAAATCCAACAGAAATTTGAGATTCTCAGACAAAAGAAATGCATGAGCTCAAAAGAAATACAAGCAAGCACAAATTGAGATAAGTCTATGCACAGAGTTGACAACATGAAAACAAAAGCTTTTTACAGTTGCTTCTATCACACTGGCAAAAGCAGATAAGGAATAAAAGACACTCAGCTGTCATGAATGTTGCCTGAAACACTGAGAAACTACTTTAAGCTGCTTTAAGTCAGATGGACCCAGATTCCCTGTGATGAAGATAGTGATTGTAGCAGAGTGGATGATGGGGATATCGTACAGCTATGGCAGAATCAGTTGAGACAGGTCTGAGGTCACAGGAACAGAGTGAACTATTCTTCTTCTAAACTGCATACTTCAGGGTGAGTGTAAAGGATTTCTGACACCATACCATCAGTGCAAAGAAGGCTTGATGCATTTGTGCAGCACAGCAGAGTGCTGGACAAAATCAAAAAGCAGTTAAGGTCTGAAGGGAACTCTGGGTCCATCCTGTCTAAACCCCCAACGCTCCCACAAGAAGGGACACCCAGAGCAAGTTGCCCAGGGAAACCACTACAATTAGTGGCCGTATAATAATATTGAGTATACAAACAAACAAGTTTCAAACAAGTATTTCAAACAAGTATTAAGCTAATAAACATCCAGCTTGTGGTTACTAGCAAAAATAGAGAAATCATGATGAGCTGTACAAGGTGACATGCAGCCATTTTCGTACTAATTCAATATTATTCACTAATGTTCAAAAATGAGGACTCGAAGTTGAACTTAAAAATTACTAATGCAGTGGATTAATTTACAAGTCTGTCCTATCAGAAATGCTTGATTAAGAGCAAAGATAACCCTATAAACTCTTCTGGGAATAAGTGTCATAGATAAATGGCATACATAAATGAAATTCTCGTACGAGTAAGAAGGCCTACTAATTGGTTTTAAATAATTTTAGAGAGGACGTTATTAAAAAGATTCTCAACAACTTGAGAACTTAGGCTTTTAAGGAATTTTCCAACATATGAAGTACAAAATAGATAGAGTATTTTGGAGGAAATATTAAGGATGTATCAGCTCCTTGTCCTGTACTACCAGTGAGGAAGCTGGAGGGATACAAAAAGCTGGAAGGGGACACAATCAGGACACCTTCCCTGAACTGTCCAAAGGGATATCCCGTACAATGTGGAGTAATACTGAACAGTAAAACTGGGGGGAGTTGGTTGATGGGGCATCTTGGGACAGGGCTGGGCTTGTTCTGTAATTTCTGTCATTATTATTATTATTATTCCTCCCTTTTCTGTCCTACTAAACTGTCTTTTCCTCAACCTATGAGTATTATCTTTTTCTGATTCCCTCTCTTATCACACGGGGAGCACTTAGCTTCCTGTCAGATGAAACTGCAACAAGAATAAAGAGAATTATCGGTTTTACATTTAATTTGTTCAGGATTCCAAAATAACTTTCAGTTTCATCATGTTATATCAGCACGCTCATTTTTTCCTGGAGAAAAAACTCTTTAAGTTGAGATATATATTGAGCAGGATCAGCTGGATAAAAATGATATTATCTTAATGCATGATGGTCCATGCATTTTGCTCCTCCCAAAGTGCATCAGCAGTGAAAAAATTATTTAAAAAGTATTGATTTGAGAGTACATAAAAATATATTTATAAGATCATTAAATGTAGCAATATTATCTCTGTATAAAAGTATAATCCATAAGACCGACATGACTGACAAAGAAATTAGGTTGAAAATAGAGTTATATGAAAGCAAAACGGTTCCTGACTACAGATATAACTACAGGGTAAAAAATAAACACCTTTGTCTTCTGAATCTCCATTTGATGACTGGCATCCTTGGCTCCCTTTATCCAGTCTCAGTTCCTTTGATAGATTTTCTTATTGCTAGTGGAGATTCTGCAATTCTTTTTTCTTTATTCTAAGTAATGAATTTTTCATTTTTCTAAGTTCTCTTCATTTCTTTTCTTTCTACACATAGCTAAATATTATTTTCAGAGGAACTTTCCCAGAAAGTATCAGCTGAAAAGCTTTGAACAGTATTATGACTTTTGTGAGCTGAATTATTATATGTAAAGGCATCACCAAGTTTTGGAGAGATTCTTTGATACACAGAATTATTAGTTTGTAGCAAATTATATAGATTATTACCAGTGAATTCTCTTTGTAAAATACTTTTCTTTTTTTCTTAAAGAAGAGCCCATTATTTAATAAATTACAACATAAATTACATTTTAGTTTCAGATGATAATCATGAGTTAGGAGTAGGGAGAGAAATAGAGATTACATATATATGCAAATTGCCATTGGTACTTGTTTCATGTTGTGTTGGTTTGGTTTAATATCTTGTGTAGAGATTCTGAGAATGCTGATCTTCAAAATGAAATGCTGCTGTTATGTAAGAAAAGTTGGATTCATGTTCGGGGTTGTTTATAACTAGTGTACTATTCAGAACCTAAGGATACCCTTTATTTTACAATTATGCATTGTAATATATATATATAAATATGAAAATCCAAAACGGAAGAATAAAACTGATGACAAGAGATAATCAATTCAGGGAAGCATGCACTGAAACTCAAAAATAAGGTAGATCATTGACATCTGTTGAAGTATTACATATATATATCCAAAGCTATGCTATTGGTCTTTGATTTTTTTTTTTCATAGCAGAATTTTATAGACATTTAAAATCAATTTTTCCTCCATCTAGATTAGTAGGAAGTAAATTAAAATGTTCTGGTGCTTGGTCATAAACAGGATAAAATTGCCCATGTATAGGATATGCTTGTCTTCCTCAACAACGTAAGGAAGGAAAAGTAGTAATGCAGAAAGGTTAATTATAAGTAATCACTGCTTTTGAGGTTAAATATAGACATTAATAGTCACAATCCAAGCTATGTGGGAAGTAGTCACTCTAAGAACTGGAGCAGAAATTAATGAATTCAGCTGTAGAATCCCAACTAACATTACTGCAACCTTTTGTCGTGGACTCTTGTATGATTGGTGAGTGTAATCCTGTACAGATCCCTCTGAAACACAGACCTTAGTATTTTACCAGGACAGATCCTTTAAGAATTTGCCTGCACTATTTCCCACCAATACATTACGTACAGACAAACTCATGTAGTATTTTTTACAAGCTGGATAAGTGGACAGCGAGGTGGGCTGCAAACTAACTGAGCAGCCAGGCTCCAAGAGTTGTCATAAATGACATGAAGTTCATCTGGAAGCCAATCCCTGGTAGCATACCGCAGCAGTCAGTTCTTGGCAAAAACTTGATGAGGGTCAGGATACACCTTCAGACAATTTGTAGATTAGGTAAAACTGGGAGGAACAGCTGAAACACCATGTAAATGTGCTGCCATTCAGGGGAAAGGCAGGAGAAATGGAATATGAACTTAATGAGGTTTAGCAGAGGGAAATGAATAATACTGCACCTGGGGAGGAATAGTTTCATGCACCAGTACAGGGTGAAAGACCCATGAATGGAAAGCAGCTTTGCAGAAAGGAGCTGGGGCATCTAGTGGGCAACTGGGGGATCTAGGTTGAGGAGGTGATCTTCTTCTCTACTCAACACTGCAGAGATACATCTGGGATGCTGGGCTCAGCAGCAGAAGAGATTGATTGATTTATTGGAGAGAGTTCAGCAAAAGGCCACAATGATCACCAGGGGACTGGAGGAGTGGAATGTGAAAAAGATGGAGCACAACTGTCAATGGTTACCAGGAGGAGAGGCAGTGGGCACAAACTGAAGCTCAGAACATCTCCTCTGAAGATAAAATAACTTTTCTCCTACTGCGAGTGACTGGAGCAGGTTGTGCTGACAGGATGTGGAATCTCAGTCTGTGCAGATATTCAGATATTCAGAACTGAACGTGGTCTTGGGCAACCCGCTCAGTTGGCCCTAACTGTTCAGTGGGATTGAACAAGATGACCTCAGAGGTGACTGGCATTCTCAACTATTCTGTCACTTTGTGATTCTAGTTTGCATGTCCAGAAATTACAATGAAGTAATCCTCTGTGAAGGACAGAGGTGATTCACGTGCTTGTGAAATCCATCCTTACCTCACATGTGTTCTGCAGAAAAGACGGATTTCACAACTGAGCCTGCAGTTTAGGTTCTGTGGAACTTCACTGCGGAACAATGAAACTTTCATGGAAAGCATAAGGATGCTGAATTGAACGCAGAAATATGCAGTGTACCTTTAATACAGAATCCCATGCATGATTCAGTACATTCCTTTTATCTTTAAATTGAAAATGTTCAGTACAATAGTTTTTAGAAGTCGTTTAAAAAAAAATACTGACAAAATTGCTGTTTTGGAGACATTAACTCAGATTTTTGAAACTGTAAGAGAAAGCCAGTGCTCAGAGTTAAGAATCAGGCTACGGAAACGGTCATAAAAGGCTGACAAAAATAGGAATAATCTGTAGCCCATTGCCAAACTGTGATATAATTGGACTGTACAGTCCAATTGAGCTAATTGTTAGGAAATACTTTCTAACTGGAAGGAATGTGAAAGACTGTAGCAGAATACAGTCTGAGTAAACTTCACAAAAATCTCCCAATTAAATTTATGCTTTGTATGAACCAAATTGCCTGTAAAAATTTTATACTGTTCAAGTATCATCTCAGCAGAGAATTTTTCTTGTTGGTTATAATTACTGCACATAATCTGAGGCTCAGAGGAGATTTGATAGCAGCCTTTCAGTATTTAAAAGGGGGCTATATGGAAGAAGGAGACAGATTCCTCATCAGGCTCTGTTGTGATTCGACAATGGAAAATGGTTTCAAACTTAAAGAGGGGAGATTTACACTGGATATCAGAAAGAAGTTTTTTACAATAAGGGTGGTGAGGCACTGGATAGAGGCTGCCCAGAGCAGTGGTGGATGCCTCTCTGTACTGAAAACAGCTGTATAGTCTTTTCCATTAGGTCTTGTTATTGTTAAACTTGGACTTTTTTCCCAGTGGAAAAGCCATCCTGTTGCTAGCAATCATTATCAGTATTAATTATCTTTATAATATCCATATACATTATGATTTCTTTGCACACCGATGAAAAAAAATCCCCCGCAGAAAGAATTTTAGAATATATGTGATGTAAATAGATGCAGGAATGGTTTGGACCAGTTTTTCTATTATAGGATGTTTACAGCCTCTTAAATTTATATATTTATTGCCCTTTATATGATGTGGTTGACAACTCTAGCTGATGTTATTAATGAATTGTATATCCTTCTTGTTAGAGGAAAAACAAAACAAGCAATAAACAAAGAGAGTAATATTTTAAAGGGTGAAGATTAGACATATTTCTGATATACTCTACCAATCAGATATACTTACATTTTACAAAAAGATAAACTTTGTGAAGGAATTTGCAAAGTACTCCCATGGCAGCATATTGTTGCCAAATATATACATATATATATGTACATATAGCCATTGCATATAGTAAAGGGAGAGGAGGGCTGACTTTGAGAGGAGGCAGGGAAGGAATGAACAAATAAAGGAAGGAACAAAGAAACACAGGAATGAAGGAAGACACTGATGCAGGAGGTTGGAATGAAGACATCTAGTGTCAAAATGGGCAGGTTTGAATACAGAATGGGGAGAAATAATCCAAATTTTTCCATCTTTATTAGCTATGAAGTATTGTCAAAAAAAATCCTGTTGTTTATATAATATTAATAGAACACCATCACTAATGCTGAGGTATTTAATAATGTTACAATATAAGGCTAGTAGGAAATTACTGAATTTTGCTGTCAAACATCAAAGTGACAATCTTAATAGCAAAATCAGAATTTTAATGCCCTAAAATTAGTCTGCTTTCAACAGTTTTCAGCATGCTCTTTTATCAAGGAAATCACACTGCAATTAGCTTTCAGTGCATTCACACTTGTAATTCACACTTAAGATGCACTGATTCTTGCTTGAAGTTTTGTTTCACTCTCTCCCTTATTTTTGACTCTTCCTTTATTGTTCCCTCCTTTCTTTTGCAGTCAATGAAAACAGTGCTGTACCTAATGATGAAGAAAACTGCTTTTCTATTATATTGTAGTGTATAATATTCTATTATATTGAGTGTAAGGAGAATATGTTTTCTATAATCAAAAATAAAATACAGCTGTCATTCAAGGCAAGGACAATCCTCTCACATACGCCCCAAAAAATCACCACCAACAGAAAACGTGAACTGACAACATGAACTAGGGGGTACTACACTCTAGGGCAGAATAAAATTAGATTCCAGAGGATATAATGAAAAATAACAAATTAGTACTAGGAAAATTAAAAACCAAAATTGCTCGTAAGACTGCTGCTTCTGTTGACTTTCTCAGATTTAGCAGCAAGAATTATGTCCAACTTTGGAAAGAAGTTTGAAATAGCAAGCGATACGTTTGTTCAGGACAATAGTTTGGATTTTATACTTCAGTCTGACTGGTTGCAGCTGGGACAGAGATGATTTTTTGATGGTGTCTGGTATGATGTTGTGTTCTGACTTCAGGAGAAAAACACTGTTGGTAACACACTGACGTTAGGTGTTGCTGAGCAGTGCTGTACAGAGACAAGGACGTTTCAGTTTCTCAGCTTCCCATCCTGTCCTGCCAGTGAGGAGGCTGGGGGGAACACCAGAAGGGACAGAACCAGGGCAGCTGCCCTAAACTGGGTGAGGATAGGCAGTTGCACTGCACATCACTTGTTTTGTTAATATATACATATATATATTACTATCATCACTATTGTTATTTTCCATTACTCTTACTTTTCTGACACAGCTGATAGGATTTTTAGTCTCAACCCACAGAGCCCTACTTTGTTTTTTTCCTCCCTACTCTCTCCCCCATCCAGCTGAGCAAAGGGCTGTGTGCTGCTGAGCTGCCAGACAGGTTGCCCCTCATCACACAGATAAATGTGCTCTATTGACAGTTTACTGGCTGTTGCCTCCTCGCATCCTGGTTTCCTCCTTCCTCTCATTCTCCTCACCCTCTCCCTCTTTTATTTATTTATTTATTTATTTTTTAACTCAACCTAGTGATTTGATTGCCTGGAATTTTGAAAATGTTGTTAATTACTGGACAGAATTGTTAAAAACAATCAGTTAAAAATGATCAGATTACCTGTTGCTTAATCCTAGCCATTGCCAGCTTTCATATTGCTGTGTTCTGCATTAGGAGTAGGGAAAAAAAGAACTATCTTCAGAGGTATACTCTGTTTTCAACCCTCACTTAACCCCATTAACCCTTGAGTGTGATCTACCTTGGGCTAAAGGAGCATCAGTCACATTTCCACACTGTAGCAATACTACCAAACTGTTCAAGAGAGCAGATGCAATCAAATTTTCTTCTCACTTCTTGTGGGAAGGCTGGATACAGCGTGGAATTTTTGGTATGACTTAAGCACTATATAAGCAGGAAATGTATTTCACTCTAAAAGAAATCTAAATGTACAAACTTAATGGAAAAGCACTGTTAGCAAAGGGTTGAGGTAATTTTACTGTTATGGCACCACTTAACAATCATGTGACTGAATAATGAAAAACAATAGCATGGATCTAAGCTGGGACAGTCAGCTGGGCAAAAGAACAAAATAGGATTTCTTTGTGCATACTGCTAGATCTTTAACTTAAAAACATACCTCTGGAAAATTACAAGACATTTATATACAACAGAATGATTTGGTCCATCCGTAGGATTTAGTTGTACTGCAAGAAGTTCACTATTGCAAGTTAATTTATGACAATGTGGTCAAGCAAATAAACATAAAATAGAAAACACCAGGATTTCTATTTTATCCTGGGGTTTAGATAAAATAGGATGCAGATTTAGAGAAAAAAACTAACAATCTCAAAAGATGGTATGTATAAAATATATACATTTGTTTTCTAATAATTCTGCCAGACTTTTGCCTTAGGAAATCTAAATTTTTAAAGCCACAGTAGTTCTCACCTACCCCTCCTTTCTCTCACTTTGTGTAGCCTTAATATGGCAACATTACTGAAAGCATTGGATAACAAAAAAAATGAGCATGCAGTTCTCACAGGACAATAGAATAAGAAAACCAGTCATAAAAGGGATTTGCTGGCTAATGGAAAATTCTATTACAATATACAGTCTGACATGAGCACAGGTATGTACTATTTGAAAGATCCTAGATGATCACAGAAGCACAGAAAGGACAGGGTTGGAAGGGACCTCAAGGATGGTGAATTTCCAACCCCCCTCCACATGCAGGGCCACCAACCTGCACATTTCATACCAGCCCAGGTTGCCCAGGGCCCCATCCAACCTGGCCTTGAACACCTCCAGGGATGGGGCATAATTATAATTGAACACCTTGCTTTTCTGACTTATTTCATCCATGATTTATAAATAGTAAAACAGTTGAAATGAAATTAATTTGCAGTTTCATTACGATATATATTTTTTAAAGATTCATCATTTCTTTTTTCTCCTTGAAAAAAAAAAAAGAAATTAAATGAAGTCATTGGCTCAGATTCTCACCTTGCATAAAATATTATCCAGGCTCATGAAGAAACACTGATCATATCACATCTTATAGTCAAAGAAAAATATAAGGGCTGCTCTGAAAGTAATGCATCTTATTTTATGATGTTGGCTGGCAATGTCAGAAGTGGGTAATAGTGCTGCAGCAGTAGATGTTGAACCTTCCCACCAAAATTCTGCAACATTTTACTGCCATGTGAGAAACAGCAGCAGAGGGAGAATCTGACAGAATGATGTTTGTTGTGGAAGTGTGTATGAAGAAAAGGTGAGGAGCTGCAATCCTCCACGTGGAAAAAATAGCATTGATGCTTGCTGAACATTGATGGAGACCAGAACAGTGGATGTGAGCACAGTGAAGAGTTGGTGCTACGTTTCAGCAGTGGTGACAATGACACTGGGTCTCTCCACTGGTCTGTAGTCTTATGAGCATGGCATGCAAGCTCTTGTTGATCACTGGTGGAAACACATAGTTAATGGTAGTGACTACACTGTAAAAGAGTGTTTTCTAGCTAAGAATTTGCTCTATCAAAGTGTTACTGTGCTCTGTGTGCCTGTTGCAGTTTCCATTTAATAAGTAGGAAGCATTACTTCTGGAGCAACATACATACACTTCCATTTTGCAGATGAATTACATTTCAGCTTTAAACTCTCATGCTTTGGAGTCATGTCATTCTTTTATAGATCTTTAAATCCACTCTTTGCTATTATTCTTCAGACACTAAATGTACAATGAACATTGCTTTCCATAACTCTCCATTTCCATTAAACTCACATTTTCCAGGAGCCCTTCCTACTTTGTTGCTTTTTTTCTAATCATTACTCTTTTCATGCTTCTTACTACTTCAAATCCCATTCAAGTTCGCATTCCCTGGGTCTCATTACTTGAAGCAGACTGCTTCTTGTAGCTTTGATTAAGGATTGAATGTAACTCCCTCACCAAGCAGTGCCTTTGCTTAAACAGCAGAAGTAAAAGCAGTTGTCTCTCACTTGACTTGCAATGTGACAATATTTGTTCAGCAGAGATCAGATAAAGGAACCCCTTCCTGATGCAACAAGGGAAGCACCATTGCCGATGGCTTCCCTTGTTGGCTTCAATGGGGCAATTATTAATTTCTGGAATAGTATAGTAATGCTAAATATCAATATGTATATGTATATGTATATGTATATGTAAGGATACTTCATCCTGTTGTATAGTTTATGCTTAATCTCAGCTCTTTATACCACACAGTAACATTTAGTACAATTAATTTCTTACATTTTTCCTACTACAATTACCAATCTTAAATTTCCCAGTAGGAACCATAAAGCCCACATCTTTAATGATGTTTTCAGTCCATTCTAGCCAACAGGAATGTCGCTGAAATGCAGTCGTGGTTTTGATGTTTCCTGTTACTTTCTCTTCTTTGCCTGGCTTTATATCACGTAAATTTTATTACTTTTCAGGTTGGTTTTTTTGTTTGTTTGTTTGTTTGTTTGTTTGTTTTTACCAGCCTACTAAGGAAAATTGCTTTGTTTATGACACTAGGGCCTATGCTATTCCATTAGCGACCTCCATCTTTATCAAACTGCTTCAAATACTTAATGTTATAAAGTCTTAACGCATAAAATAGCAAGTTTTAGAAAACCCTTTCACCACTAAAGCAATGTAAATGACTCTATACAGAAATCAGTGCTGGGCTTCCTTGGGCCACAGGTTCTATGATTATCTGCTTCACTGCAGTGAACATTCAAGAATCTCCCAAGTGTGGTTTGTGCTGCTGAGAGAATATGCCTAGGATAGACAGGAGGAAACGTGCCGTCAAGATTCCACCACTCCTCAATAAAAAGGAGATGAAGCTTAGGCAATTACAAACCAGACAATTTTGATAACAAATATCTCTCTTTTGTATGATTAAAATTAGATATCCTTCGGGAGTTTTACTGTTGGCTTTGGTAGTAATAAAAGGCCTCCTGTAAGACATATGATCAAATGGCTGAACTATGACCGTTGTTACGAAGAAATACATAAAAAATACATTTTAAAAATAAGGATTTAGAAAATCTACAGTAACTTTCTTTAACACTTCCAACATGTAATGTCTAATAACCCAAATGAATGAATTTGCTAATAAACATTAACCACCTACCTATAACCAAACAACCCGACAACCAACCAAATAAACAAACTCTTCAGGAGTATTGCATTCTGACAGTGACAGATACATACCTGAAAGTATTTTGCTCATTTTATTCTTTCCTCTTAAAGCATCTCATTACTGGTTCAACTTTTTGCAAACTCCTCCCATTTTCAATCTTTTATGAAGTTACTTTTAAAATAACGATTGTACGCAAATTCTTGGCAACAACTCGGTTTTTATTTCTCAATTCCTCGTATAAGGGAAATATGAAATGGCAGCAAACATTAGCATGGTTTTGTCACAACCTCTACAGACAGCAAAACTGCTGATGTCATCTGCCAATCTTTTCCAGTTCTACACTTTGTTAAAAGGATTTAACATTCAATTAATGACCATTTCTATCATGTATGTGAGTTTTTTCAGCACATATTTGATTTACACAGCATAAAAGAAACTTCATTAGATTGCCATTACTGTATAACAATAACTTCATATTAATGTATATTTAAAAAAATAGTCCCAGGTCATGCTCAGAAACATTTAAGTCACATAAGAATTTTTAGTGGAGAACAGCTCTATAGTTGAATCAAAGTAATTTATTTTCTTGCTCCTAATGATTTTTTTTTCCCCTTAAACAAAGTTCTGAATAATTATCATTTTATCTGTAATAAACTAGTCAGCAAATAAAGTCTTCTGCCAGTAGCCAGAGGAGAACCACACTTCTACTCCAAAGCCATTACTTGCTATATAATTTGTATAATTTAATTTATACATAATTTATATATATATATAATTAATTTAATTTAAGAACGAAAATAATTTTTGAGCTTAAGGCTGAGAACACGGTACAAGAAAATAAGGAATTTAAGAAGGAAATAGAAAAAGACAGAGTAAACTTTTCAGTGCAGAGATGAAGTTAGTTTCATGTCGCATGTTTTCAGTGGTGTACGTTTTAAATTATCATAATATTTTTGGATTTGTCTGATAGATTTAGCTTGCTTATTTGTTAATTTGTTTTGTTCTTGACCTTTCCCCTCTGTTATTCTGGGAAAGCAAACTTTCCTTTCCTCCCATTGATTTGTCTAGACTAAAATTAAGAAGAACCTTTTCCTAAGACATTCCAGCTGACAAAACTGATCATGTTATAGAGTACAAGGTAGTACAACTCATATACTCGATTATGGCATTTATCTAATCCCTTAATATGTAGTTTTAAAATGTTTTATGGAACATATTTTAAGCACAATTAAAAACTTTATGTAAGAACTAAATTTGTGTGCTCTGTATAACAGTAGTAAAAGTTTCATAAGTCCAGCTGAGTTCTAGGCTATTTCTGTAAACTTCCAGTTAATCCAAGGTTCTGTCTATACTGACAAATTTGCTGACATGCTGAAAAAGAAGCTAAACTACTATTGTTCTCTTTCTCAGTTGAGATATGGGATAAGCTAAAGAGTCTACTCAGAATGCAAAGCGACACTAGGTCCACAATCTGGACCTTATCATTTGTTGTCTTTCCACACTAAAGATGACATTAGTAATAAATATAATTTTGCTGTTCTTGTTGTACGTGAGCCAATTCTTGCATGCAATACTTCTATCACAATTTAATGTTATTTTTCTATCAGGCCACTGTTATAATTACAATCTCATTAAAGAAACAAACTGTCTTGCTGATTAGGATGAAATAGAACACAAAACAAAATCTATAGATCTGTCTAATATTTCAACATTATTCAATTTTCCCGTTTCAAATTAAAGCTATTTGTGTTGACAAAAATGGATTCTGTTTTTCCTGCAATGTTAATTCCCCTATCACTCAATACTCCACAAAAGTCAAATTTTCTGTTCACAGAATCACAGAATCACAGAATTGTAGGGGTTGGAAGGGACCTCCAGAGATCATCAAGTCCAACCCCCCTGCCAAAGCAGGTTCCCTACAGCAGGTCGCACAGGTAGGCATCCAGGCAGGTCTTGAACATCTCCAGAGAAGGAGACTCCATCACCTCCCTGGGCAGCCTGTTCCAGTGCTCCGTCACCTCACTGTAAAGAAGTTCTTGTGCACATTTGTGCGGAACTTCCTATGCTGCAGTTTCCAGCCGTTTCCCCTTGTCCTGTCTCCACTCACCACTGAAAACAGTCTGGCCTCGCCATTCTGCCCCCCACACCTTAGATATTTATAGACCTGGATCAGGTCCCCTCTCAGTCTCCTTTTCTCAAGGCTGAACAGACCCAGATCACTCAGCCTTTCCTCATAGGAGAGATGCTCCAGGCCCTTCACCATCTTCGTGGCCCTCCGCTGGACTCTTTCCAAGAGATCCTTGTCTTTTTTGTACTGGGGTGCCCAGAACTGGACACAGTACTCCAGATGAGGTCTTACCAGGGCAGAGTAGAGGGGGAGGATCACCTCCTTCGACCTGCTGGGCACGCTCTTTTTAATGCACCCCAGTAAGCCATTGGCCTTTTTGGCCACAAGGGCACACTGCTGGCTCTCCCCCAACCTGTACTGGTGCATGGAATTATTCCTCCCCAGATGCAAGACTCTACACTTGCTTTTGTTAAACCTCATCTGGTTTTTTTCTGCCCAGCTCTCCAGCCTGTCCAGGTCTTGCTGAATGGCAGCACAGTCTTCAGGCGTGTCAGCCAATCCTCCCAACTTCGTATCATCAGCAAACTTGCTGAGGGTGTTGGCAGCACCACCCAATTTGCATAAGAAAATAAAAACAAAACTACAGATAATGTAATCAATTTTACATAAAAAACCTCCATCTTTAACTGCCCAAGAGAAGAAATGCTCCACAGCTTGAAACTCATCTCAAATAAGTGACATCTTAGTTACATCTGTCCAAGTCTTACTAACTGGGTGATGCTAGTACAGATTAGAAGAAAAAATAAGCACAGAGAATTTCAATGGAACATATTACCAAAAAGTTATGGATGATAGGATGATAGCTGCAGTAATTTAGGGGAGTAACAGATTCAGAAATTTAGCTGTTTTGGTTTTCACACATTTGAAACATTTCTGGTCTAGGAGACAGTGACAGCAATGCACGAAAAATCTTGCAAAACAGTGAAAACAGTAAATCTTCATCAGGAATATCTATGTATGGTTGTCTGATGTGTTGTTAGAGTCAAAGGTGAGAGGGCTATGTGCATGATACCAGCACAGCCATTTACAACACCTGTCCTGGGTTCAGCAGGGACAAAGTTGATTTTCTTAATAGTGTCTTGTATGATGCTATGTTTTGTCTTTAGGAGAAAAACATTGATAGCATATCAAACTTTTTGGTTGTTGCTGAGCAGTGCTGTACAGAGCTGAGGATGTTTCAGTTCCTCAGCTTCTCCTACAGTCCTGCCAGATGGAGAGCTGAGAGAGGACAAGGAACAGGAAGGGGCATTTGTACCATACGACATCATGCAAAAAAAGCAAAACAAAACTGTGAGAATCTGGCCAGGGAGGTGGCAGACACTGCTCAGGGACAGGCTGGGCATAACTTGCTGGGGGGTGAGAAATTGTGTGGCTCACCACTTGTTTTGTAAATATATTTACAAGTATATGTATATATACACACACACACACATATTTTCCAGGATTGTTCAGCCTGGAAAAGAGAAGGCTGCAGGGAGACCTCATTGTGACCTTTCAATATTTCAAGGGAGTTTAGAAACATAAGGTAAATGAACTTTTTACAACTGCAAAAACATGGCTGATGTGCCATGTACATGTTGGTAAAAGCAGACCAGCTGAGCTGATGCTGGCTGCCCAAAGAAGATTGAGTACAAGAAACTATGTGACTATTGAAATACATGAAAACATAATCCTAGTGGGAAGCTGGTACTCCTACAAGCACTTACCAGCACTTAGCTGATAACTTTTTATTCAATACCAGTCTATGTGGGCAAAGATCTTGTTCAAAAATGTCCTGAAATATATGTGCTTTGCGGAAATGATGAGTTGCTTAAGAAATATTCTGATTGTGGGAACTGGGAACTGAAGGACTGCAGCCAGTCTATGAACCTCTGCCACTGGTATGTCCCCACATGTTTACCCAGCTCCAGAACAGAGCTGCTCCTCTAAGGTGCACTACTTCCCAAAGCGTTCCAGTGAGGCCTTCCTATAGACTGCAATTCATCAAAATTCAATGCAATCTGGATGCAAGCCACGGAGTAAAGTCATTCCGGCACAGATCGTTCCATCACGTACGTGCAAACGAGACAACGAGAGCCAAACTACCTACACCACTGTCAACCCTTCTCTAGAGGCAGCTCTCCACGGCCTGCAGCCTCAGTCCTTCAGGCCACGCCCAGCTATTCCAGGCGCGAGCCGCTCCATGGAGCGCGGCACATCTGAGCTCTAAGCAGGGCCCGGAGAGCCGCTGCACGAGGACGGGACTGAGGTGCGGACAGGCCGCTAAGCCCGGGTGCACTCGGCCGGGCTGGGCGACAAATCGAGGGCGGGGGCCGCTCCGCGCCGGACGCGGCCGTTGGCAGTCGCTGTGACGGCCCCGGCGCGGCCGAGGGCGAGCCCGTCAGCGACGGCGAGGGCACTGCCGGGAAATGTCCGGCGGCGGCAGCGGAGACGGCCGAGGGAAGCGGGAAGAGGGGAGCCAGGCGCCAGGGCTTTGTGACGCGGGCCGGCGTCGCGCCCGAAGGCCATTGTGACGCGGGGCCGCCTCGAGGGGCCGGAGTCCCCCGCTGAGTGCGGCTCACTCTCGGGAGAGAGGCTCCGCGAGGAGGTTCCCCCGAGTGCCTGCGACCGAGCATCTGCGCGAGGACGCGACGATGAGCGAGGAGCGGGACAAGAAGGACGAGCGCCGGCCCGACGCGGGGCCGCCACGCGTGCCGGACCGCCGCGGGGTGCGGGCCGGGGAGGGAGGCGCTCGGGCTCGGCCGGCGGCGACTTTGCCGCCTCCGTCCCGCGCCTCCTTCTTCCCACGGGCGCCGCCGCCGGGCGGCCGGAGCCCGGCCTCGTCCCTCCGCGGCGTCCGTCTGCCCCAGCTGCCCGGCCCGGAGAGCTCGCGGGCCTCCGGGAGCCGCGACGCACAGGTAGGGAGCCCGAGGGAGGCGGGACCGGACGTCTTCCCGCGCCGCGTGGGGACCGCCCAGTGCCGGCGCGGCTGCGGGGAGAATGGCGGCGGTTGCCCGCGGGCTGAGCCTTTTCTGGAACCTTTCTCCTCGGCTTCTCTTGCAGGCGGGCGGGCGGGAGTTTTCCCTGTCGGTGACCTGCGGCGGTGCCAGCGGGCGAAGCGGGCAGCCTCAGCCACCCTTGCTGCCTCGCTTAAGGGGGGCAGGGTTGCCGGCAGCTGCAGCCTCCCATGCGGCAGCGTCTTCTAGAGTCTGTAAACTGCCTGCTCTGCCAGCAGCAGCCTCTTCAACACCTTCTTCAAGAGGCAGAGCGCGTGCCATGGGCACTAAAGGCTGCAAACTCCCAGTTCTTGCCCCGAGACCTCAGCAAACACTGCAGATGTCCAGTTGTAGCACATGGTGGGCAAACTCTGTGAGTGTGCTCCGGCTCAGTGCTGCCAGCACTGGTCAGGGAAAACTGGGCATATGCACTGTGAAATTGAGGGCTGAGGCTCAGATTCCTGCCTCTAGTGGTTCCCAAACCAGGGATGTTGGAGTGCAGGTTGAACTGCAAGAATTTGAAGAGACTGCTGAGAGGGAATCTGCAGAATGTTCATCTGGCAAACTGTGGAGCACATCTCTTTCCTCATCTGATGAGGCAGGCAGCATGCCTTCAGCTTCTCTTCCAGCTGCAGACCTTGGGCCTGGAGGACACCTTGAGGCTTTGCCTGTAACAGGTCCTGAAGATGGGGAAAACTCAACTTCTTCCAAGGCTGAATACTTTCCAGAGGAGGCCAATGCAGCACCTCTTTTCTGGAGAGCATGTGAGGGGGAAGAGGAAGAAACAGCTACCGCCATGCCCGAGTTCTCCAACCATTCTCTGGGAGAAGCATTAACAATGCAAGATCCCAGAGAGGTCTGCGGGAAGGCATATGAATATCCTCCAGTTCACCCAGCAGTCCGGAGAATCCGGGATGAGGCGAAGAAGGGCCAGATGCTGTCCAACTGGAACATCTCCTGGCCAAATAGCATGAGTCTGCCCAGGCTGCTAGGGCCCCAAGCAACAGAAGACAGTGCCAATGCAGCTGACAGTGCTCAGGGCACGCTGAGCGTCCACAGTATGACACTGAGGGCTGAGGGCCAGTTGCCTCCTTCTGATGATTCCTCAGCCAGGGATGTTATAGTCCAGGATTCTCAGCTAGAGTTGGAAGAGATTGCAGAGATAGAAGAGATTGCAGAGATAGAAACGGCAGGACAGTCATCTGGCACCCCGGAGGTCGCATCTCTTGCCCCATGTGATGAGGCACACACTGTGTGTTCACCATCTCTTCTGGATGCTGATCCTGGGCCTTCAGGACACCTTGAGCCTCTGCCTGCATCAGTGCTGGAAGATGCAGAAAGCTCATGTTCTTCCGAGGCTGCATGCTCCACAGAGGAGTCCGATGCAGTATCACTCCCCTCATCAGAGTCCGAGGGAGGAGAAAGAGAAGAATCAGCTATGGCTCTGCCTGAATCCTCCAGACAAGATATGGGAGAAGCACAGAGACTCCCAGATCCCAGTGAGATCAACAGGGAGCCCTATGAATACTCTCCCATGATCCCAGCAATCAGGAGAATTCTTGATGAGGACATAAACGAGCGAATGTTGTCACGTTGGAATATTTCCTGGCCAAGGAATGTGAGAAGCCCCAAGCAGCGAAGGTTCCAGGCAAGAGGTGACACATTCGATAATGTTGGCACTGTTCAGGGCATGTCAGGCATCTGGCCCACAACATCACGGGCTGGTGACCGGTTTCTTGATTCTGGTGACGCCCGAACGTGGCCTGTTAGACTGCCAGTTATACTGGAAGAGTCCAGTGATGACAGCGACAGTGATGCGAGCACTGCTGAGGGCACGCTGGATGCCAGACACACTCCAGTGACAGATGAGGGCATGCACCCGCCCTCCAGTCCTTGCTCTTCAACAATGGAGAACGTGGAGGAAGACTGGGAATGTGACTCTGAGGAAGATGCTGAAGCAGAGGTAGTCAGCATCACATCCGGCACACCTGATGATTCGTCTGGTGAGTTGGAGGCCACATCTTCAGCTTCGTCAGTGGCTGCAGATCCCATGACTGAGGAGCATGTGTCAGCTTGTGAGGGAGTGGAAGATGTGGGCCCTCAGCATGAGGTGAGCCAGGTGCATTTGGTTGGCACCAGGCATGAAACTGAGGCAGAGGCAGGAGCGGTGCCTGGAGTGTGCGCTGTGGGGAAATGCCTGGTGCTGTCTCCTTTCCAGCCAGCTTCATGCGTTAGGGTGGACAGCCCCTCTGTTACCCCTGCCTTGCCTTCAAGCAAAGGGGCCTGGAAAGGGGATCCCTTCCCCGGGGCCCTGGCACCAACACCATCACCAGCCAGAGGCATACAGGTGTGTGGTTTTGTTCTCTCCACACAGGTTTCTGCAGAGACTGAAGAACGTGCACAGAGCTCTGTGTGCTTCAGAGACACACCGGAAGATGGCCCAGGTACGTCCCCAAGCAGAAAGCAATCCCAGGGAGAGGCCTTTCGAGCTCAGATGGCCCACCAAGTGGCACAGAGGCCAGCAGCATTCCATTTGCTGTCATATCCAGGCCAGTCCTCCCAGGGAAATTCCATGGTGGTGGGTGGCAGGCTGGGTCTTGCCTTTGCCCCTTGCCTACAGCTCTCTGTCCGCCACAGGTACCGCTGCCGCCCCACATGCAGCGGCTCACCGCTGGATTCCAGGTGTCATCAGGACTGTGTTCCAGGCTCTGTACAGGATTTGCACCTGCAGCTGCATAAGGGACTAGCAAGAAGAGAGGCACGAGGCTGCAAACACCATGCAGCTCCCCAGAGACATCTGATTTCAACCTGTCAGTGTAGAATTCTGGTTCCATCCTGTCAGTGTAGAATTCTGGTTCCATCTTGTCAGTGTAGAATTCTGATTCCATCCTGTCAACATAGAATTCTGATTAAATGTCATCTTTATTCTATCCTGCCTGAGTGCTGTCTGATCTGTGTGCTCATGCATGTTTGGTCTCTGAATGCCACTACTGGGCTCAGAGCATGGGACAATGGATTTGTGTGTCAGTGGTGCCAGGAGCGTGGGTGTGCAAGGCAGTGATTTCTGGCTTGCAAAGTGTGAGCTGGCTGAGCCAGTGTGTGTGTGTTAGTGGCCTGCGATGGAGGGGGTGAGGGGCTCTGAAAGGGGCAGCCCTGGTGGGAGGACACCTGTGTGTCTGTAGGGGTGAGACCCCTCCTCTCACCTACCTAGAGGAGACCAGGAATGTCCTGGCTGGGTTGGGGCTCCTCAGGTGTCACATTGTGCAGGCTTGGGCACTCCCTACATTGACACCATCATTCCCCCATATGAGGATGTCATCAATATGCAGATAAACCCAGACACCGTGGTCCAACGTGAGCTTCTCCAGCCTCTGTGCCTATGCTGCGAGCGCCAGAGTGGGCGAGTGTTTGCACCCCTGAGGTAATCGGGTGAATGTGCATTGCACTCCCTTCAAGTGAATGCAAATTGTCCTCCACCTTCCTCAAGGGGACCATAAAAAACCTGTCTTAGATATCAATAGCAGCCAGAAAGGGGTGAGCCTGTTCCTGTAGGGCAGTAATCAATTCTGAAACATTTGGGGCAGCTTTTGCTGAAGGGGCAGTCTTGGCATCCAGACGCCTGCAGTCCACTGTTAGGAACGTGTCTGAACAGTACAGTGTGAGCACGCCCAGGCATCCCGGGGCCGCCACGCGTGCCCGACCGCCGAGGGGTGCGGGCCGGAGAGGGAGGCGCTCGGGCTCGGCCGGCGGCGACTTTGCCGCCTCCGTCCCGCGCCTCCTTCTCCTCACGGGCGCCGCCGCCGGGCGGCCGGAGCCCGGCCTCGTCCCTCCGCGGCGTCCGTCTGCACCAGCTGCCCGGCCCGGAGAGCTCGCGGGCCTCCGTGCACCGCGACGCACAGGTAGGTTGCCGAGGGAGGCGGAGCCGGACGTCTTCCCGCGCCGCGCGGGAACCGCCCTGTGCCGGCGCGACTGCGGGGAGCGGGGCGGCGGCCGCCCGCGGGCTGAGCGCTGTCCTCGGTACCGAGTGCGGCGTGAGCGGGAAGGACCGCGCTCACTCGGCCTTTCTCCTCGGCTTCTCTTGCAGGCGGGCGGGCGGGAGTTTTCCCCGTCGGTGACCTGCGGCGGTGCCAGCGGGCGAAGCGGGCAGCCTCAGTCGTCCTTGCTGCCTCGCTTAAGGCGGGCAGGGCTGCCGGCAGCTGCACCCTGGCGTGCAGCAGCATCTTCTAGCGTCTCTAAGCTGCCTGTTCTGCCAGCAGCAGCCTCTTCCACACCTTCAAGAGGCAGAGCGCGTGCTGTGGGCATTAGAGGCAGCAGACTCCCAGTACTTGCCCCGAGACCTCACGTCCAGGATGGGACAGCAAGGGCGGAGAGCCGGGGTCCAGCTCGGGAAGTCTGCTCAACCATTCTCATGCCTCAGCACGACAGACCCAGACAAAACTACGTGGTGTCCCTGAGCTGTGCTGCCGCTGCAAGCCCGAGTCGAAGTGCAGCTGGCAGTACCAGGGCGTCGTGCACCGACCAGCAACCTGAGAACACCAGCAAGAACGGCCCAGGTGCTCTCCACCAAGACTGGGAAGATCCACGCAGCTTGGAGAGTTGCTCAGGGGGGCACCAGAGACACTCGTGCTGCAGCTACACCATTTTCTAGAGCAGCTCAGAAGGGCCCAGAAGGGCAGGCAGGCGGCAAAGAGCGAGACAAGGAGCCTCTGTCTGCATTCGTGACTGAAGATGCAGGCAACTTAGATTCTCCCGAGGCTGCACACTCTCCAGAGGAGGCTGATGATGCCATGCTCTTCCCAAGAGTGTGTGAGGGGGGAAAAAGAGAACTAACTGCTACCACCATGCCTGAAGTCTCCAGACAAGCTCTGGGAGCAGCACTGAGACTGCAAGATCCCAGAGGGGTCAACCGGGAGGCCTATGGATGTTCTCCAGTGCACCCAGCAATCTGGAGAATTCAGGAACAGGCGAGGAAGGAGCAGATGTTGTCCAGCTGGAACATCAGCTGGCCAAACGTGAGCATGCTCAGGCTGCTAAGACCCCAAGCAGCACATGCCAGTGCCAGTACTACTGACAATGCTGAGAGAATGCTGGACACCTGCACCACGACATCGAGTGTGGAGAACACCTGTGTGTCTGTAGGGGTGAGTATGGCCGGGCATCTACCTAGAAGACCCATTTTGCTGAAAGGGCAGTCTTGGCATCCAGACGTCTGTAGTCCACTCTAAGTCTCCCTTTGCCATTAGGCTTCTACACTGGCCATACAGGAGAGTTTTAAGGAAAATTTGCAGGTACTATTATCCCTTGATTGCATAGTTCATAAATCTCCAACCCCTGTGCCACACCAAACTCCCATTTAATACTAGTCCAGGTTGTCCAGGGCCCCATCCAGTCTGGCCTTGCATACCTCTAGGGATGGGTTTGATGGGATCTCAAGAATCATCTTGTTCCAACTCTGCCTCCACCTCCCAAGGTGGATAGTGTTCCCTACCTCTGGATCTGTCTCCCTGCCTCTGGATCAAGCCTGGCCTGGAATGCTTCCTGGAAGAAAGGAGTTTTTAATGGAAGCAAGAGGAAGATAGCCACCATTGTCTATCCAGCGTGGTTCATAGTTCAGTCATTGATCTTCAGTAGTGGTGGGTCATCAGGCATTATTGTTCTGTTGACAGCAACAGTGACAACGGCAATGATGGCAACTTTTCAATGGTAGTACAGATTTATAAGTCCAAAGTGGTTGAGTCAGCTCTCCTTGAAGTGGCAGCTTTTGGCTTTGGGATCTCAGCAGGAACTCATTTTGTTCCCATCTTCCAGGCCTTGCCAGCAGATAAGAGGGTGCAGGGAGGTTCCCACTTGTATCTTGCCTTCACAGGATACAATGGTATCATACCCCAATCTCCCATAGCAAGCTGGAGTTATTTGGTCACAGGCTAATCTTCTGCCAGTAAACAGTCCTGAGCACTCTGTTCTGAAGGCAAACAGCTAAAATTGTCCACACAGTGATGTTGATTGCCACAAGGAAACACCCATCACACATCTCCTAGACAAGTCAGTCTTATCACAAGAAATACCTCAGGAAGCAAGCTTTGATCCAAAAAAAAAAAAAAAAAAAGGATTCTCACCCCACCCCATGGCTCAAAGATTGCTTGAAATAGATTGCTTGAAATGAAGCATAAGTGACCCTCCACAGTGGAAAAGAAAAAAAAAAAAAAAAAAGTAAGTGTAAGGGAAAAGAGGGGTGGGGAGTAAGGGGGTTAAATGTTATGAAGGATTTTTTGGGCTTGATTGCAAAGGTTGCCCTGATCTGTTGATCTTGTTCATCATCAGTTGAAGTGATTACAAAGTACATGGAGGATACAACTTGTTGTATAAGTTGAATCAAACATGGAACCATACAAGAAACAAACATGAGAATTGCAATAGCACACAAAATAGGATACTTTTCACCTATGGGCAATTTTTTAGCAACTTTTTCATTATCATTCAATTTTTAGACAACACTTAGTCATTCAATTTGCCACAGGCACCACCTGGTGACTATTCAGGAATGGTAGTACGAATGTTACATAATGGATAAAAGTTAGAAAGTGAAAAGAGAGAACCATACATCTGGCAATAACCATACATCTAACAATAACCAATAATAATAAATAAATAAGTAAAACTAATAGAGCTATTTGTGTCAGCTGCTTTCCCCAGCCAGGAACTCCCAGTGTAAGCCAGGATCCAGATGGGAATTCTTCAGTGGAGGTTGTGGTGTTTATGAATAGCCAGACAATATTGCACTTCAGTTAATTCACCAAAAGCGTATCTAGTCCAATTTGACAATATGTGGACTTGCCATGTAATGTTTTCTATGATGGCTTAGTGTCATGAGAACTCTCCACTTGAGCATTTCCAAAACAATTCAAATGCTGAGAGATAAATCCGAGTTTGGATCCCTTGATGCATTTCCCAGTTTGTTAGGAATTTGGAAACACTGTGGAGGAGTTACATGCAAATCATAATCAGTTTGATAAAAAGGGGTGAAAGAAGGGGTCAAAAGGAATGACATCACTGTGCAGGGAGTACCAGTAAGCCAGGATGACCCGTAAAAACTCTGAACCCAGTTGTGAAATTTAACAGATCCAGGGACTGATATCATTCACCACCCACACCCACACCAATGCAAAACATAACACTATTGCAACCAAAAAATGTAATCAAGAGGTATATTCAGTATTCTAGCGTGATCAAATCTTCAGTATTTCTGTCACAAAACACAAATGGTTAAAATCAGCTATTAGCCTTTCTGTCAAGGTCCCATGGGGATCTTCTGTAAAATAAAACAAAAGATCGACTTGCCCTTTTTGGGCTTTGTTAATATGGTTAAAAAATATGAGGGAACAATCCAGGAAGGGCTGATTTTATATTCTTTTTTTTGGGGATGTCTTCAGCCTTCCAAGGATATTTGTTAAGGGATTCCGTTAAGGTTAGGGAAACTGGCCTCAGGTTATCTGAGTCAGTCACACAGACTGGGAGGTAAAAGTGTTTCCCTCGCTTATCAGCCACTGGATCGTGACTTGCATAATTGGCAAGAGCGATGAGACCTTTGGACAGAAGTTGTCAAATCAAGAATCTGGTTTCCCTTTGTTGTGAGCTTTCTAATGCATCCACCCTTCATCGCCCCCACCCCGCTCACTTGGGGAGGGGCAAAGACATCAGTTTCCTAATGGCTTGGAGAGCCGTTCTCTCGGGAGAGGCCCTAGGACCTGGGGCTTTGCTTTCCTCAAGATTCTTGAGCTTTTGTTCTGGACACCAGTTAACTAATTTCTCTAACCCTACTGTGGCTACTCCATTCATCAGATCTTGTGGAATGCTCTTTTGCCAGCCCAGTATCCAGAGACAATTACATTTATGATCAATATTTCGCCTACCTGTTTTTACTGACAATGAAACCCTTCCAGTCCCACTGAGCTTTGGGCTAGGTGTCCTGGAGACAAGGCTGACTGCTGCAAGTCTTACTTCCCTTGGGTCAAATTTACTGGAGGAAGAAACCACCGACCCATATTCTCTTTCATAGTTAATTAACTCTTGGGCAACCTCCCCCCACATCCATATGTCCCCTGACTGCAGATGTTTAGAGGTTACAGTTCCTTCTAACACTGCCTGGGTTCTCTCTCCCTGACACATAGCTTGTATCTTTCCTTGCAGTTGTATGCCTATGTGTTTCACTGATTATGGAAGCCCACTAATTAAAGCAATCATTCTCTCAGGATCAACAGGCATCATCATGGTGTGGCTGCAGCTTTCTATCATACATCATTTGGAGACAAGCAGCCTTTTGAACACTCTCTACTAACTGATCAACTGTCCCAGTAATAGCAAGAGGATCTCCTTTTTCTAGAGGATTGAGGCCACCTGCCCAATAGGTAGCCCTCTGCATTAAGGACCATGGAGCATGATTGTTGCCAGTGGTTAAAAATACTCCTGGTCCTCAGTAACTTTCTGTTTCCTTTTCCATTGGCAGAATCTGGTCTCCACCAGTGACACTAACCTTCTGTACATACTCTGTTTCTGATTCCTTTGGAGAGCAGCTGAAATCTTTTTTCAATTTTGCTAGTTCAGTGGCTGAGAAGGGAATTTCTTTGACATTCATTTGAGGATCTAGATCCTCACTGTTATCGAATGTATATTTGGTTTTTATCAAAGGGTGCATTTGGGCTGGAGAGGCCTCTAATTTGTCTAGCCTTGCCTTTGTTTCTTTTGATCCTTCTAGAGGGTAGGTATTTTCTTGAGGCAAAATGCGGGCAACAGAATTGCTATTATCTTTATACCTTAACTGCTCCTTCAGAGCCCCTAGTAAGAGAGCTGCATCACGCTTTTCATTTTCTAATTGCCTTTTGAGTTCCTGCAGTGTCTTGACCAATTCCTGCAGTGACTCTATAGTTTGGATATAGCTATTATGGACTAAATGAACTGGATGTGTGGGAATGGAATGTTGTTTCTGCATTAGATAGGGCAATTGATCTGAAGAAGTAGAACATGATGTATTTGTATTCTGTAACTTATCCTTAGAAATAGTTGATGTAAAAAGTTGGAGTACCGTATATGTTAGTAACTAACATATACATAACATATACATAACTAACTGCAATAGTTTTTAAATGTTCCAAATAATGTGGGTATACTATTAGGGACTAGAAAACATATTGTAAGGTTGTTCTGTTAGGATAGGAGACTCCCAGCAAAAGAAAAACAGATTTAACAAACATCAAAGAAGCCAGGGCCTCTATACAAGGTTGGACTGTTTCACTCTGTGGGAAGGTTAGGATGCAACGGCAGGCATCCAGGTTAGGATGCAACGGCAAGCATCCAGATACTCCCCTCTGTCCTCCTTCCAAGCTTATCTCCCCTTATGAAAGGGAGGACAAACAGATGTCCAGAAACAATGACCAAATGTGGAGTGTTAGAAGTTAATTAAATAATTAGAGGTTTATGCTTAGCCAGCAAAGATTTATGTTTATCCAGTATGTTTAGTGAAGCGTTGAGAAGGTTATGACCCTGCAGTACTCAGACAATGAGAAACTAGGGGAGAAAGAAACAAGCATCGAGTACTAGGGCATAAAAGATGTAACACAGTTTTCTGGGCGCTCTCCTGCTTGCAGGGGGCCTGCCAATGCAAGTATGAATAAAATCTGCTTTATCAGAGATACCATCCTGATAAATTGTTTAGATATTTCCAACAGATGGACAATTTAGAGAGATGGTCCACAGACTACAGGAATGAAATCTGTGTGCATTTATCAAAAGCCAGGACAGGTGATGATAGTTCACTGAGATATACGGGAAAGTATGGGACCTCAGAATGATATAAATGATATGGAATGTGCTGGTTTCAGCAGGGACAGAGTTGATTTTCCCTTCATAGAGCTTGGTAGGATGCTGTGCTTTGGCTTTAGGAGAAAAACAATGTTGATAACACACTGATGTTTTAGTTGTTGCTGAGCAGTGCTGTACAGAGCCAAATGTTTCAGTTTCTTACCTTCTTGTTCTGTTCTGTCAGCAAGAGGGCTGAGGAGGAGCAAGGAGCTTGGAGGGGACAGAATCACAGAATCACAGAATCACAGAATCACCCGGGTTGGAAGGGACCTCAAGGATCATGTAGTTCCAACTCCCCTGCCTAGCAGGGCCACCAAACATACACATTCAGATCAGGTTGCCCAGGACCCCGTCCAACCTGGCCTTGAACACGTCCAAGGACGGGGCATCCACAACCTCCCTGGGCAGCCCGTTCCAGGGCCTAACTACTCTCCTTGTGAAGAACTTCCCCCTAACATCCAACCTAAATCTTTCCTCCTTCAACTTGGATCCATTTCCCCTAGTCCTGCTGTTATCAGCCCTTCTGAAGAGTTTACTCCCCTCCTGGGTGTAGGTTCCCTTCAGGTATTGATAGGCTGCAATGAGGTCACCCCGCAGCCTTCTCTTCTCCAAGCTGAACAAGCCCAACTCCCTCAGCCTGTCCTCATAGGGGAGGTGCTCCAGCCCCCTGATCATCTTAGTCGCCCTCCTCTGGACCCTTTCCAAGATCTCTATGTCTTTCTTGTACTGAGGGCTCCAAACCTGGACACAGTACTCCAGGTGGGGCCTCACAAGAGCCGAGTAGAGAGGGACAATCACCTCCCTGTCCCTGCTGACCACCCCTCTCTTGATGGAGCCCAGGATCCCATTTGCCTTTCGAGCTGCCAGAGCGCACTGCTGGCTCATGTTCAGTCTCTCGTCCATCAGGACCCCGAGGTCCTTCTCTGCCGAGCTGCTCTCAAGGACCACTCCTCCCAGCCTGTACGGGTGCCTGGGGTTCTTCCGGCCCAAATGCAAAACCTTGCACTTTGCCGTGTTGAACCTCATTAGGTTCACTCGAGCCCAGCCCTCAAGCCTGTCGAGGTCCCTCTGAATGACATCCCTTCCTTCCACCGTATCAACCGCACCACTCAGCTTGGTGTCGTCAGCAAACTTGCTGAGGGTGCACTCAATTCCCTCATCGATGTCATTAATAAAAATGTTAAAGAGCACCGGTCCCAAGACAGACCCTTGGGGGACACCACTTGTTACCGGCCTCCACCTGGACATAGAGCCATTGACCACCACCCTCTGTCTGCGGCCTTTCAACCAATTGCTTATCCATCGGGTCGTCCACCCATCAAATCCACTTCCCTCCAATTTGGAGATGAGGATGTGGTGGGGGACCATGTCAAAGGCCTTGCTCAGGTCCAGGTAAATTACATCGGTCGCCTTCCCTTCGTCCACCAATGCCGTCACTCCATCATAGAAGGCCACAAGATTAGTCAGGCATGACCTTCCCTTGGTGAAGCCGTGCTGGCTGTCTCGGATCACATGCTCATTCTTTATGTGATCGAGCATGTTGTCCAGGAGGATCTGTTCCATCATCTTCCCAGGCACGGAGGTGAGACTCACCGGCCTGTAGTTCCCCGGGTCCTCCCTGCTCCCCTTCTTGTATATGGGAGTGACGTGACCCTTCCTCCAGTCATCCGGGACCTCACCTGACAGCCACGACTTCTCAAATATGATGGAGAGCGGCTCGGCAACCACCTCAGCCAGCTCCTTCAGGACCCTGGGATGCACGCCTTCTGGCCCCATAGACTTGTATTCATTCAGTCTAAGGAGGCACTCTCGGACTTGCTCTGCCCTTACAGTGGGGAGGGATTTACCTCCTTGGTCCCCACATAGAGGTCTAAACAGGCCACAAGGATAGATAATCCACACTGTACGACATCATGGAAAAAAACCTCAAAACTGAGGGGTTTGGCTGAGATGGGCAACCACTGCTTTGGGAGAGACTGGCAGATGGCAATTGCTTGTGCATCATTCGTTGTGTAAATAGACATATGTATGTATTATTATCACTACTGTTATTTCTCTCTTATTTTTTCTATCTTAATAAACATCTTTTGAGATAAAAGCGGTTGAGATAACCAAATCTTTTTTCTTTTTTTTTTTTGCCAATTCTCTCCCCCATTCCACTGGGAGGTCAGAACGGTTGTGTGGTGTCTAGCTGCCTGACTGGTTAAACCTCAATAACCATGTTATTAATATTCATAGGTTCAATTTCTTGAAGAATATAAACATTACATACGATATGATCCCACAGTCTTCTGTCTGTGTCTAGGGGAACATTTTTAAAACCAAGATAGGCTTAAATAGGACCTTTCTACTGTCATCTATACTACTGTTCTCTTCCAGAAATAATGTATTTGTGTGAGAAAAAACTAAACAAAACAAAACAAAACACACACACACAACAAAACAACAAAATTAACATTCTTCATTGCTTTCTTTCTTCTTATTTTGAATTATATTTTTTTTTGGCTGAATTAAAATGGAAACTTCAAGAAAGATTACTGGAATTGCATGACTGTGCATTGTTCACTAAGAGTAGCTTCTTTTTTTTTCCCAAAAGGATGTCCTGACATTTACAATCAGACAAAGCTTAAAATAAATACATAGAACAGGCAAAATTTTCCTGGTGGTAGTTTGTTTCTTTTAAGTGGAAACAACAGAGACACTAAGAGTTTAAAATTCATAAATGCATATTGATGCCTTAGAAGTTATTTCTAAAAGAAAAGGAATAGAGTGTAGTAAACATTAAGCAGCACACAGCACATATGTCTACCAACAAGTTCTGTTTTTTTTTTTAAAGGGAGCACATTCAAGTCCTTGCTTCTGTTCAAATAAGTGAATTCCCATATTTGGACTTAAAATTTGCTGTCATGCAAGCACTAACATTTTGGTTGAATTATGTAGATGTATGAGCAAACAATTCTCCAAAAATTACTGCCATGTCTACTTTGCTGTCAAATTTATGTCTTCATATAAATATTTTACGTTTTATATACACTTCAATTATTCCACATATTATGCTATTATACATTTACATTTATATACATTTACTATTTACATTTTATAGAAGACAAAAATCCAGGGACACTATTTCCTATTTCCTATATAGGAAATAAATCCAGTGACACTATATTTCCTATTAATAGAAAAAATGCCAATATAGGCATCTGAAACTATTGTGGTTTTTACCCGAAATAAGCTTTTAAGTAATATATCTGAACAAATTTCCAGGAGAAAAAAAAAAAAAAGCATTTTTTCCAAAACACAGGAGAGTGTGCTGGCAGGATTTTAACTACCAACCCTGTTGGTCTTAATGTATACCTTGAGTAAGGTTTTCGCTCTAGTGCCATGGCTATTCAGGAGAGATGTGTGTGTCACGGGGCTGCCTACCTGCACTCCACCATGCTGCTCTCTCACTCTCCCTTGTTAAAGGAACAGGAGTGAAATTACAATGAAAAAGAGCTTCAGTTGAGATGAGGACAGGAGATCTCTCACTGACGACCATCATATACAAAACAGACTCAAGTTGGGGACATGAATGTAAGTTACTGCCTGTTAATAGCAGACTAGAGCACTGATGAACTAAAAGCAAACTAAAAGCATTTTCCCATTCACTCATTCTCTTCCAAGTCCTCCCCCTAAGTGGAGGCTGTGGTCAGTCCCTAACTGACTGTGGTCAGGCTGTGGTCAGTCCCTAAAGCTCAACACTTTCTCTCACGCTGCCCCACACAGGGTCCCTCTCATGGCTGCCATCTTTTCTAAACCAATCTCTCATGGGCTTCCCACAGGCTGCAGCTCTTCAAGCACTGCTCTAAAATGGCTCCGCACCCTGGAGTCCATCTTGTAGAAACTGCCCCATGGGCAGCACTTCTCCCAGAGTTTCAACATGGCACGCTCCTCTTCAAGAGCAGCAGCTCGCCCAGCCCTCCTGCCCCACCATGGCCCCTCTCCACGGCTGCAGCTCCAGTCCTGGGCCGCTCCTGTGGGCACAACATGGCTGCGGTCTCCTGCAGGGTGCTCCTACCACAGGCTGCTCCATGGCTGCAATGGAGATCTGCTCCGTGTGGTGTCCGCAGGGGACAGCCTGTTATGTGTCTCCTGCTTTCCTCTTCCCTTGAAACAGAAGGTGAGTTATCTAAATAGACTGTTCATATCCTTGTTCATCTTCCCCAGTGATTGCCACTTCCTACAGCTTCTTCACGTGGTCCCTCTGCACCCTGACCGCAGCACAGCTCTCTGAGATGAGGCCACACCAAATATCCTTCAAACAGCACCTGGTCAACCACATCCTCTCTTGGGATGTGCTTCTAGGTTAAAATCTACTATGTGCTAAGGGCATACTTTTTCTCCAGCCTGTGGTGGTCACAACACATGGCACATCTTCATGCTATGTAGCTTTCAGCAGAGTTGCTGCAAGCACTGCTGAAGGCTACACGCTGTCTTTCCTTGCTGCCTTCATCTGCCTGGTTATCTATCTCTTCACCAGCTGATTGCTGAATGAGGGTTTGAGACCCACCAGTACCATCTGTGGATAAAAGGTGTAGCCTCTTCCAGCCAGCCAGGAGCAAGCTATCACGTAGAGCAGCCACGAGGATTCTCCAAAGAAGTCTGGGAACAGCTACAACAATTGCTGTGGCTGTGTGTTGCTCCCAGTCTTAATAATCAGACTTAATGATCTTCTTAAAAATACCATGTTTGCAGTGCCTCTGAAATGAATCAATGTTTAACAAGGGCAAAAAGGGCTGCTTACTGCAAAATAAATACTTGCACAGAAAGATTAGGCATTTGTTTAGCAAGCTTAATTAAAAAGCTCTACTTGGATCTAAATTCCTTGATAAAGAAATAACCCGTTTTTCCAGTTATAGCTTCCTTTTCTTTGTAAGTGGTGAGTAGATTCAAAGATCAAAAGGCCAATTCTCATATGCTATGTTAATTTAAAAGATATTTTAACATTCTGATAAGCACAGTTTTGGAATGCTTCATTTTGTTTGCCTCACTAGTCAATGAGCAAACTTAGGGTAATTAACCAAAGTGATATTTCAGTCAGTCTTTGCATTTAGATTGTGAACGTGTAAGTTTAAATAGGAAAAACAACATACACTAATGAATAAACGTCTGTCTACTGCATAATACAATGGAGAGGAAGATACTGTACTGCATTTGGATTTAGTCGTATAGAATTATGAAAATGGAAAGCATAAACAATATTCAAATGATGCTGAATTAAACTTCCCAGATTGAGCAGTGTTTATAACATTTTTCTGTGTATCTACGGAAGATGCTGAACTTTTCTGAACAAACTGGATTAGACTGGACTAAAATATCTCAGTCCTTTCGACATTGCAGTTCATAGTACTACTTGTATACAGTGTTTGTGTAACTACGAAGCATAAATTTATCTAAGCCATGTGACATGCAAAAGAATTAAAACAGAAAAATCCCCTTCATGACATGTGAATGGCTTGTCCCTTAATGTCTGACTCTTGATTTCAGGAATAAAGTGCTCAGATATTAATATACATGATAAATGGGGAAAATGTACTTAATATTAAAACTAAAAAGCTGTGGTGCAAATTGCAAACTATTAATAATAAGACATATTAAGAGAGATTTTCAACATAAGTTTACACATTACAAACATTTCAAAAAGCCTTTTTGCATGACATCCGTGAAGCAAATTAAAAAACAAATCTTGAACTGTAAAGTATATGAACTCAGCATTTGTGAAATAATTCTGCCTTTAAAATGCAACCACTGATATTACAATTACATTGCAATAAAATAAAAAAGAACTGCATCAGTAATATGCAGTAAAATAATTTAGATCTATATAAACACACTATGCTTCAAAATTATCAAGGGAACATTTAGACTGATTAAAGCTTCCCTTTTCCCACTGTTGTTTAATTATTTCTTTTTCAATTATGGAGCCTCACTAGGGTGAGAAAAAAGGGAAAAAAAGGAAAAAAATCCCACAACCTTTGCACTCTTAGTTTTTCTTGGAATACATTTTTTTTGGAAAATTAATTTAATTTGAGCATAATTAGTTTTATTTTCTTAGCGTAAGCTGTCAGTAGCATTTGGAGCTCACTTGTTTTCATTAGAAAAACAAATTTATGAAGGTTACGTATTTGGCACGAGTCCATTCAATTAAAAATAATGCAGACAAATTTCTGTATGTCTTAACACTGGAATACAGTACCTTCTCCTGTAGCAGATTCAAAGTTCTTGTCTAGCAAGCACTCTGTTATGCTAATCTGTACTCATGCAAAAAAACTGACTACCCAAATGATTTGATGATGCTTTGGTCAAATTCAAGTTTGCCTAATGTCAAATAGCATCCTCAAGAAATGTGAGAGAAAAAAAACAAACAAACCTCACAGACTAAGGCCTGGATCCAAAGTGGACTGTAGACAATATTTTCAATTTCTGTATTGGCCTTTGAATAATATCACAAATGGGAAATGCTTCCTATAGTGTTATTACAGGCAGTTTTTAGTATGTAATATTTTAAACCAGTGTTTACGAAAGAGAATGTTATCCTCTCAATAGAATCTAAAGTCTTGAAGAGGACTGTAGATTAAATTCATAATCAGCTGCATCACATTAGATACGTACTCAGGGAGATTTGTTCTTCTGAAGAACTTACACAGGACATACACACTGAATCAGAGAAATATGGCCTTGTAAAATTTCTTCAAAAATTTCATGTAAGCTTGCACTGGAACCAGAACCAAGAGATAGAATTTTTCAAAAATACATTATTCATGTACAAAGACCCCTCATGCCCCAAGGGTTATTTTGGATGTCAGAGGCTATTTTGTAGACATTCATACTACTGGAAATCACTAATGACTCCCAGTTTTACTGATCATAGCAATAGCTGGGAAGTCTACAACTTCAGGCAGTTAAGTCTATTATTATGTGTCATTTGCAAAATGTTTTACTTTCTTTATCAGATATCTAACCAGTAACATTTCATCTTTATATTATTCTATTCTAAATCTAATGCCATTTAACATGGCAGTATCTTACTTCTTGTACCATAGCTAGAGGTCTGTGCCAATCCATCATCTTCACATCACTCACAGTATGTAGATGTTCTCTCCTCTTTGTAGGGCAACTTACAGGGATCTTCTCCAAACAGGCTACGCTAATTCTCAGTTAGTGCTCTGTCTCAATACAGCAATATTATTTGCATGATAAAGGTACTTCATGTCTTCCTTCAATCTGTTGCCTAATAATTTTATTTAATACTCCCTATTCTACCAAGATAATTATTTTTTGCCTGTTTTTTCCTTTTCACCTGACTTTTATCCTATTATATTCCTTCAAAATGTTTCTTTTTTGAGGCTAGTTTTTTGTTTTTTTTTTTTCTGTGATATATTACGGATAAAATTTAGTCAACCATGTTCATTTTTCTCTCCTTGTTTTACTACAGCTTCCCAAAAAGGGAAATCACCTTATTTAGATTCATGTGTTAGTACAGTGGAATAATTGCATAGATAGGCAGACAGATGAGCAGGCTCTGGCATGAGTTTTAGCTAATTGAGTAGACCATGAAGAACTACTGGATTTCACATGAAAAATCCTGGGCATAGAAAATAACAGAGAGAAAATCTCATGGAAGTTACAGAGAGCACTATTAAAGGATGAATGGATATCAAAGTATTGCAGGGGTTAGCAGACGCTGTAGCTGAACCCCTCTCAAAAATTTACCAAAATTCTGGAGAGTCTGGGAACACCTCTATTGACTGGGAGCCAGCCAATATTATTTCCAGCTCAAAGAACAGCCTGAGAGACGTCCCAGGAAAATACAGGCCTGTAAGTCTAACGTCAGTGGCTGGAAAAGTTATGGAGTATATTATCCCAGGGGATACTGAGAAACAGTTATAGAACAAAATATTTATCAGTCATAGTCAACATGTGTTCGTAAAAGGCAGTCCTGCCTTAGTAATTTGTCGTATATCCTTCTATTATAACATTAGTGACTTTGTGGAAGAAGGCAAGGCCATGGATGTACTCTTTCTGGATTTTAGTAAGGCCTTTTTTGATACTTTGAGACAGATTGTCTGACTGTGAGGTGAACATGTACATACTGTATGGGCTGAAAAACTGACTCAGTGGTAGAGCTCAAAGGGTTATAATGAATGGGGGATATGTCTGTCTGGTGGACAGTTAATAGTGGTCTTACCCACAGTTCAGTTCTAGCTGTTTTTGTTCAACATTTTTATTAATTATCTGGAGTCCTACCTTTGATGGATTCAGCAACTGCCTTAGCAGTGTCTTTTTTTTTTCCTTGTGTTCCTTATTTTAGTAATTCCTAATAGCACAATGAGCTCTGTGTCACTGAACTGGCCTGACATTCTTTTCTTTTTTTTTTGCATCAGTTCTGGAGGTTGTTAGGTATGGGAGTATTTGACTAGTGCACATGACTGTGTATTTCCTGGACTGAATTCCACCTGTGGAATTTGGATGCTTGTTTATTAATTTTTTTCTTCTTTCTCAGAAACCTCTATGAAACCAATCCAAGCATGTGTTCTGAAGTTCAATGCTTGGGTGGTACTCACAACTTAATGGTTTATTGAAATGGATGGCTTGTGATTGCACATGGTCAACAAATATGAAGGTCTGTAATTTTTCAGACATTTAGGATATGAATGTGCCAGAGCTGTGGCCGAAGATTTGATTTAAGGAAATACATAAGAATACATAGCTTTTTTCATCCACGGCACCAATGCCTGTGTACCTCAAAGCACTTTTTCTCTTGATAGCCCTCTGGCATAGGGCATGCTCTTTCTTAAATCAAACCTATTAACTCTATAGCAAAACCAATAGACTTAATCAATTCACTGCAAAACACAAGGAGCTTAGGGAAAATAAATCGAAGCTCCTCACTGAAAACATATAGAAAAGATTGAATATAATGGCACTGTCTTTTATTTTTAATAATTTTGGAGAGTATCAAACTCTGTTTCAGAGTTTGTGGAATATTTGGCTGCTACAGAACATTAAAATCATGAGCAAATAAAATTGTTCTGCAATGTATCTTGATGCATTTGACATTATGAATCAAAGTCATCTGTGAAAACATTATTGATCAGAATTAGTTTTGCTGGTGAATAAAACCCCAAAACAAGGACAGAAAGAATTAGCAACATCTTCAAATGACATTGGTTAAAAAAAAAAGCATTCAAATAAGGCATTTTTCAGAATTTCCAAGTATGTATTTTATTTAAGAAGAATGAACACACACTCATAGGCATCTGAACTTATTTATTCTTCTTGCATGTTAAGAACTTCATAGAATTGTCTAGTTTTACCTCAAATAGTACAATACTTCAAATATTGAAAACTGAGGAACTGTTCACATAGGGTATCTCTGTAATTCTCTTCCCTACTCAACCTCTGAATTATGTTTTGTTATATACTTTCAGCAGTAGGAAAATTGATGATATGGGGCTGTGGGTTTTGTTCTTGTTGTTTATTTTTGGTGTTTTTTGTGGGCTTTTTTTTTTTTTTTTTTTTTTTTTTGGTGGTGATCTTTATTGCACAACAGCTGCAATGCTAAAATACTAAAATACTGTACTCTTCCTCTCTCCACAATACCAAACTCCAGAAGACTTGGCTGTTAATTCAAACAAGTACTGTAGGACTGCCTTAAAATATTTCTGCTCTTAAATGATGGGAGGGAACTAAATGAAGTGCTCCAGGGTGCCAAGAATTCCCACACAGCTGTGCTATGACTGGAGCTATGAGCATGTTATCTCTGAAGGTTTGTAGAGTGGATTCTGTGGCTTATATTTTGGCTTCAGTACACACAGTATGTACTGTATTTCCTAAGTAATATTGCCTTAGCATTACATTACCTGCAATAAGCAAGTCTGGTGTTCTTTTACAAATACCATGAAAGAAAACCCAACATCCTGTTATTATTTTCATTCCAAATCAGATCCTTATCCCTAGTAAAGCTGGAGCGGGCTGTGTAGTAATCCATTAAACACTGAAACTCATTTAATGTTGGCTGCAGGATCCTTAAGTTTTCTTACAGCCTTGAAAAAAGCATAATGCAAATGTGGCATCTACTTCATGGCCTGAAATTAGACTCATCTTACAAAGTTTTATTTAAAAAAATTATGCATTACTATTTACAATACAGTTGTTAAGATTCCTAGGAAAAACAGATTGTCATTTAACAACATTTTCTGAAGAGGCAATGACAGCTCCAGAGCCCTGCACACAGCAGAGCATCTCTGTAGTCTGTACACATCAGTAGGGAAGTGAAATGAAATCTATTCAGTTTACAGAGAATGCAAATGCAAAGGCCTGTCATGGCCTTCTTTATTTGAAAATTCATATGTTCATGTGTATACTCTTTATCCTTGATTATGACCTATATTATTTACTCACATTTTGGCAACTCTTTTGTCCCTTTTTTTTATTTTATTCCACAAAGGCCAAGCATTTCACTTGGATTATCAAGCAATTTATCTTCAAGAAATGCTATATGAGGAAGAGATGTTAATCTCAGGTAATGTTATTGCAAATACAGGTGCTAGCTAATAAAAGAATGTAATAAAACATGGATATCTGCAAGGAAGAACAATTTAGGTATCATTAAAACTTTTCATTTAAATACTATCACTTTCATTAGTTTTTATTAGATTATAAAAATAATACATACTGTTATTATATTCTTACACAATCTAATGAACATAATCCAAACAACCCAGAAACAGAAAGTAATATGTTCTTCAAATGGGAAGCTTTGACCTTTTCCCTTCGTAACTGAGCAAGGTCACTTAAACTGGTGCATTTTGTCCTTTTTTTTTTTTTTTTTTTAAATATGAATTTAATAAATAGATAAGTAAATAAATTGAAGCACTTTGACCAGCTCTCAATCCTATCTGCATTCTACTACAATACCATTAGCTCTTAAATCCACTGCTATAATACATGCGAATGTCATACGTGACTATTAGAGGGAAAAAAAATTGTGATTGCATTCTTTATCTTTGCTTCCATGAACGTTTCTATATTGCATATATATTTTTTGTTAGCATGAGGGAATGTTGTGGTGCAAATATGTTCTTGTATTGTGTGCCTTATGCATCCCTGGCATTGGGTACCTACTGCAGACACAGAATTCTGGGGAACTCATGCAATTTGTGCTCCTCCTACATAGCAAAACTAATATCAGCTTGTTGTGATCCAACCCTTCTCCATCTTTTTTCTGTACTTTTTAATTCATTTTAAATTCATCTTTACTTCATCCTTTTATGTCATCAAAAATAACAGGTAAAGCAATCAAGTACCATGAAAGCTGAGAACTACTCATAAATCACAACTAATTTCTGATAATAGTGACCAAAAAAAAAAAAAACATTTGGAAACTTTTGCATTGATGTTTTTAGACAACTATGTATTGATATCCAATTTTCTCTGCAGCCTGAGCATAAAGATTTTCAAACAGGAAAATGTGGTAAAAAGAATAAATGAAAGCATGAGTATTTATGTTTATACATAAAAATAAATAAATGACAAATAGTTATAAAGAAATATACAAGAATATAAGGATTTCACTAGATGGTCAGTGTGCATCATTTTAACGCTGCAATAATATCCTTAAGGCAAGGACCACACATCTCACAGCTGTTTCATCTGCTGAGTGAACAAAATCCCAGACATAATGAAAAAAAAAAAAACCAGCACAAAAGTCTTAACTTGCTATTTAAAGACTTTTATTCTAATTAAAAAAAAAAAAAATTGCCCACGTTTCAGCATTTGTTAATCTAAAATAAGTGAATGATAACATGGAGACAAAAGAGACCTTCTTGATACCACATGTTAACATCTGAAAAATTTGAAGAATTTTTTTGTATGGCCAACTAAATATCTCTTCTAATTACCTGTGTTTATAGCTTTTGTCCCATTTGATTTGGACAGGATTTTATATATCTGAATATAAATATCTTGTATTCTTTATTAGTTTGTCTGCTGGGTACACAAACAGAAAATATGGATTTCCAGTCCAGATTATTTGTTTAAAAAAAAAAACACGGAAAAAAAAACCCTGGAAGTAGAGAGGCAACACATGAAGGAAGACTGTTCCATTGCTATTAGTGGATGTATGCCTGAAGTCTCTATAAAAAAGGGTGGTTACTTGCTATTAACTGGCTATTCTCTTTTTATCCATATTCATACTCTCACTGTACAAGTGAGTTGCACTGAAACCAGAGAAATTCAGCTACTTCTCTCATGCCCTAAATGCCAACAGGCACAGCCCATAACCAACTTCTCTTGCAGTATTATAGTATGTAATTCACTACAAAATGAAGAGAGATTAGCAAGAGAGAGAAAAAAAAAAGGTTGAAGTGTAAATATGCATGTGGGCAGCCTTCCTTAGGAAATGTCACAACACTGCTTTCACAGCTGAGTCACCATCAAGGTAAAGCTTGTTAATCTGAGGCTCTGCCTATCTGAGGCTAAGCTGATGAATCTGTGCAGATGAAAGTATTCTTCAGCTTCTTCTCCTTCTTCTTACTGATCTCTGAAGTGAAACATACATTTTCCATGTATATATTCTTCCACAAGAAAGAAAAAGCACCTGGCTAATCTGCCCTTTAGGAAATCCCATGAAAATAAGAGAATTTGTGATTTTAACTGGGGAAGGCATGAGAAGCAATGGCAAAAACAAAAGAAAAGGGAAAAAAAGATGGACCATAGAGAAAAAAAAATCAGCTCAGTCATATGGCTGAAGACAGAACCATACACTTCACATTTCATGTAGAGTAGATAAGTGAACTCACTCCAGTGTATCTTCTGGGAGAACATCTCTCTCTGGAGGCACTAGCTGGTCTGAAAATACAAACTCTAGTCACTCAGAGACAACATTTCTTATGCAAAAGAACTTTTGTGTTCAGATTTTTCTTTACTTCATCGATTAATTGAGATGGTTTACTGTACACATAGGTGTATATACTCATCAGGAAGAAGATATTAATAAGCATGTGCTAATTACATTGCACTGTGCACAGTGTTGACAAGCATGAACATTTAAGTGCCAAGCTGTCCTCATCCATAACAGGTTCGATCAATATTTCAGTTTTATTAAGAGATAAGTGAACTCTTCCAGGCAGAATCTCGTTACAATACAGGGGCTCTAATCAACATCTGCAGAAATGGTTGTACGGATCTGGAGTGATAAAATGTTGTGGTTCAACCCGGCAGGTGGCTCAGCACCACACAGTTGTTCGCTCATTCCCCCTCTTACCAATGGGATGGGGAAGAGAAGAGAAGGAAAAGAAAAACAAAATAGAACTCATGGGTTGAGAGAAAACTGTTCGAGAAAATAAAAAAAGCATGCTCCTTCCTCATGTTCATGTCCCTAGGAATATGTTGCCTGCAAGAGACAATAATATTGCTGGGAGCCACACGAAATTAAAAATTAAAACTAGAAGTGATAGGGAGAGCAAGAACTGATGTTGTCTACAAGGTTTTCTTTAAATAACACTGTTGCCCACAGGCCAGTGAGCGCTGGGGATTGCTTCTCAGAACTATGAGGCAGGCAAGTGCTCTGCTTGATTTGTAACAGTGAAAAGACCTTTTCAGTTGGAGTTCAGTTGTAAAAATTAGCAATATACCTATCAGAAATTTGTCCCGAAGCAGTTATAAGAAGCTCCTTTGTATGATATGAGTATTTAACTATACTAATATATATATATCACCATTTCTACTTGTAAATAAATCTGTTATCTAAAGATGCTCAGGGCTTGTCTACTATGAGGGATACTCGGAAAGTAATACCTCCTATGTTATGATGTTAGCTCACTATGTCAGAGATGGATGTTGGTGGCATGACAGCATAGCTGAACCTTCCCACTGATATCCTACTACACATTGCTGCCGTGTGACAGATGGCAGCAGGTGGGCAGTCTAACAAAACGTATTATTAATGCATTTGAATTCCATATAATTGAGCATTTATTGAATATTATATATTGAGTATTCAATATATTTATTATTGAATATTTATCATACTAGTTTATGCAAAGTAAGTAATTTTCTTCTCCTTTATGGAGCTCAGATATTAAGAAAAGTGTCTCCAGACCTTTTTGAAAGGACACTAGCTAACACTCAGATTTTGCTAGCCCTCCTGTGGTGCCTGGGGGGCAGTGGGAACAAGAAGGTGGTTCTCACAAGGTTCAGTTCAAGTCTGTGGTAGCTTTTTCTGTCTTCTTCTGCCTCCATGATAACTTGAGCCAGAACACTGTGCCTGGTGAATGGAATGGAGAAAAGATTACAAGAGGTCTCACAGAAAAGGACTCTATATGAGATGTTTCCTGTGTAAAACTTACAGAGAAAAAAGGGAGGGGGGGTGAAAGGAAGAACAAGAGTGGGAAAAAGGAAAGATGTTTCAGAAAGCAGAAATCCAAAGACAGTTTCCTACGGAAAACACAAAGGTGTTTCCCGATCCCATTTCTGTCACCTCTGAAATTAGCAAGGTGCCTTCAAAGGTCAGCTTTATTAAATAGCTTAAATGAAGGTTGGGATCTGCTCTCATCCTGCAAATCTGGGAGTTTGGCTAGTAGAAAAGCAAAAAGGAAATGCAAACATTGTCCAGGGATTGATTGTGAGCAGTCTCATCAAATATGTGTTTTAATACCAATAGATGATACAGTGTATTTCCTTTGCTGAATGTGGATTGCTGAATTATGTTGATTACATTTTGCTGCATGTTTCAAAGGGTTTATGGTGAAAAAGAGTTGAACAATATAATTTAGACTTAATATACAGTGAAAATGCTTTTTAAAAAAATACTATAAAGATATAATTTTCTTCACAGCTAGGCCTGCAATGAAACAAAGATGACTTTTGCAAAAGAAAACGCAAAACACTCAGATCTAATAGACTTTGAGCTGCCACTACTGAATGCTTCTGTAACAATGTAAAATGAAAATTAAAGTAAATGCAATGAAATGCATGCAAAATACATGCAATAAAAGCTATGAAATATTTCATACATTGATGCAGTTCGTTTGTTCATTGCCATTACATTTCTCTATGAGTTTTAGAAGACAATCATCAGTGAAAACATTTCTAATGAGACTCATGTTCATGAGAAGTGTTAAAATTGTCATCAGAATAATATTTATACTAAGTGAGGTGTTTATATGAGGTCCAGACTTCAGTCTGGATCAAGTTCAGAAAATTTTTATGCTGTTTCAGGGCTACAGAAAGACAGACTTGGGACAATGACAAAGCCCCAGAGAAACAGGGAAATGGGCTGAGCTGCCCTGCGTGGCACAGGCAGCCTGGCCAGCAACACAGAAACACAGAATGAACACGTTTTGTAGAAACAATAAGGAAAAGCCCCAGAGCACTTATCTCATAAGATTGTATGCTTTAGGGGAAGAAAAAGAAGGATAGATTCTGATTCATTTCACTTCATGAAGTATCACTGTAGTACAGAATAAGTTGTAAATAAACAGGATGAAGTAGCATCTCCTTGACCTTCTTGAAACTTAAGATCTGAATATGTGATTTAAATGTCTGCAGGAACTATTAATACCTACTATTATGTGCTACAGATGCAAAGCTGTTATTTTTTCTATTCTTCTTACTACTCAATTGAGAAGCAAGGACTGTATCTTTTTCTAATAATTTCCTGCTGCTGACAGATTGCTTACGGTTTGTTCTTAATTAACCACAAATGACTGTAATCAGTGGCAAAGTTCAGAACTGCAGTAAGTGAGCCTTTTGTGAATGTATTTTTAAATTAATTCACTGTGGTTTGTTTTCAGTGCTAAACTTTGCAAAAATGTAGAAAGCAAAAGAGCTTATGTATGCTCTTGAAGAAATAAAGTGTCAAATCACTGCAAGTGAACATTTAAAATGAAGAAATAGTAAAGTTTCTACATATTTACTTAATTTCTAAACCTAGAAAATAAATATGAACGCCAATTATAAATACTGTGTAAATCATACAGACTATTGCACCAGGATCAGACTGTCACTGGGCTTCTAGAAGGTCTATGTATTCCTGTGTAGGAAAAGCAGTCTTAACTATAGGAGAACCTTAATGGTATGGTTTAATTGCTTTAACAGGTGGGCTTATAACAAGCACTCTGTATGCCTATGTGGTAAGTTGACCTGTCTGGACACTGGATGCCCAGCGAGCCACTCATTCACTCCTTCTCCTCAGCAGGACAAGGAGAAAAAACTTAAAGGTTGATATATGGGCAGGGAGATCACTCATCAGCTACTGCCTTGGACAAAGAAACTCAATCTGGGGAAGATTAATTTATTCTCAATTAAAAAGAGAATAGGATGGTAAGAAATATAACAAAGCTAAAACCACTTTTCCCTACCCTCCTTCTTCCCTGGCACAACATCACTCCTGACTGCTCTACCTCCTTCATGGGGAGCATCATGGTGGGTTTGGGAAAGTAGACTGAGGACAGTTGGTAACGCTCCAACTCTCCAGCTCCTTCCTCGTCACATTCTTCTCCCACTCAAGCATGGGGTTCCCCCCACGGCATGCAATCCTTCTTTGCAATATGCTGCATTTCTTCAGTAACTGCTCCAACATGAGTCCATGTGACAAGGGTCATTCTTCAGGGATGGACTGCTCCAGTATGGGTCTCCCATGGGCTACAACTCTTGCCAGACATTCTATTCCTGTGTGGGCTTGTCTCCAGCTCCTGCCATGAGCCTGCTCTGCCACGGGCCTCCTCCAGGCCGCATCCACTGCTGCCCCATGGGCTCCTCCAGCCTGTTCCTCCGCAGGCCTCTCGTGGGCTGCAGGAAACCTTTGCTCTGTCACCTGGAGCATTTCCTCTCCCTCTTACTTCAATGACTTTGATGTCTGCAGATTTACTTCTATCAACATTTTTCTCACTGTTTTTCACAGCTGCTACACAACACTTTATATATTTTCTGAAATACGCTATCACAGAGATGTCATCTGCATGCCTGATGGCCTCAGCTTTGGGCAGTGGCAGATTCCCTTTGAGCTGGCTCCTGGTCCTTTCTTACAAAGGCCTCCCCTGCAAGCATTTGCTACCAAAACTTTGCTCTATAAACCCCAAGTAATCTATCAGGTTTAGATATATAAATGTAGAACCATGAATAATGCTACAAAAATCAGAAGAGGATGTAAAAATCAGAATTAGACACAATGAAGTATTTTCTAAACCAGCAAAACGATGGAGGCTGCATTACTAAGCCAGTTGGAATCATCTAAAATGTGTATATAATTAGAAAGAAACAGTATGGTCCGTGTTGCAGTTCTGAGTAGCATGCAACTAAGAAATGAAAAGGACTAAGAAAAAATTCATTACAACAGAGAAAATACTTGGAGAGCTGAAAAAAACAACAAAACCAACAACAAAACTAACTGTTCTTTTCATTCTCCCTTTCTGAAGGTCTTCATGCAGTTCATTGGCATCAACGAGACCTGGCTAGAAACCTCCACTAAGAATGAGGTATTATGCAGGTAATTATCACATATATATGCTAGTGTAAACTTAAATGAAAGGTATTTAATTAACAAACTTTGGACATGCTAACCAACAATTAGTGCGTATTTTCTTTTCAGTACCTTAATGTGAAATGATGATAAAGTTTTGCAGTCTAAACAAACTCACAGCAAAATTCTCCATTATTCACAATGCTTTTATGCTGTCGCTCTACTTTTCAACATCCTCGTTTACAAAGCACTTGTGTAATGTAGCTCTCTCTGTGCACTTCTTTCTCCTCCAGAATCCCAAGTCACACTTATCTGTTAACACAATATCACAAATGAAAGTGAATGGAAAATCACATACAAAAAGTTTCAGCTATAAATATCTTTTTAATTCCTTTTTTTTTTTTTTTTTTTTTTGAGGATTTTGCTTTAGGAAACTCTCCAGAACAACCAGCTGGTATTGCCAGTGGCTTAGAAAACTTAAATTGCATATGTATTCAAATGAGGATCAACAGGGGTAAATATTACAGAATCCAAAGGTATTCTTTAGACTGATACCATCATAAGTAATCTTAATAAAAATGAATGCACATTTTGGAAAGGAAAAAAAAAAAAAAAGACTAGGGTGTTAATAAGAATAGCCTTTGGCAAGGACAAGGTGTCTGAAACAACTCCATAACAAAATTCATGGAGTGTTTAATGAATCCTATGTTATTGTGATACACTGAAAAATGTACAGAAGTGCTAAATGGAGCTTGCTGCTGTCTTGCAGATTTTGCCAATCTTCAGATATTAAGGATCTTGAAGACTGAGGAGAAGGACAGCTAAAGAAAATGTTTAAAAATGAAGTACGCCAGCCAAACATCCATCATCTCACACTGCAGAGAACTGCTTCCTGACTGGTTTGTTTTCTGTGCTCACATCTTGAAAACTTTGTAGAAGCTGAAAGAAATGTCAGTATTAGAAAATAGGGTAATGCTGCATCATGCCTCACATGTTGTCACTCTGACCTGCACATACAATCTGCGTGCCACAATCTGGGCTTCTGGAGTTGCCAGCACTGAGCAAGGCTGTGGCCAGAGATGTTTTCCTGTCCTTTCCACAGTCTGATTCACCTTCCCAGAGCACAAAAACACAGCAGATACACAGATGGCCACACCAGCGGACCAGGACTGCACTTTGCTGCTGGGTCACACACACCCTCACTGTCATAATTCATTCCCACACTCACAGCAGTGGGTCTCTCAATCCCTAGAGCTGACCCTCATTCTTTCCAGCTTCTGTGGCCATATCAGATGGCTGTATGCTGTGTTTCTCTTCATCAAATCTCCAGCTCCAAATTTGAGTACTTCCTTTGGTCTCCTCCTCCATGCTAGCTAGTCCAGATTGAATTTTGCCAGCAAATCACACACATGTGCACAGAGTATCCATTCTGAAAAAAAATATACTTTATACTTGAAATAGCTTTGTATATGATTAACCAGATATCTTCATGAAGCAGACATCCTTGCATCCTGCTTACCCTCACGTTCCATATATCCTTACACAGCGTACATCTCTGTGCTGACAACCTTCAGTTCAACAGTGGTATTCTTCCACTGCAGGCTCATCATGTTTAATGCATTACACCTGCTATTCATGAATATTTTACTATGTCATTTTTGTGAGTAGTAAGCACTGCAAAGAAAGCCCAGAGGAAACTTGCAGCTGCAAAAATGCAAACTTCCTCTAACTGTTTGTGGTTTTATACCTGTAACTCTGTGATAGAGATAATGCCTGGGTTAATCTTTGCATTCATTCCTAAACTTTTCTGCTTACATTGCCTGCAAGGGTACTGTGTCTGCTGGCAATCTTTGGGAATAGAGATGTTCCATTCCTTAATAATAGTTGTGTTCTTCAGATAAAAACAAAACAATATAAAGCAAAAGGAAAGCAGTGTGGCCAGCAGGTTGAGGGAGGTGGTCCTGCTCCTCTGTTCTGCACTGTGAGGCCTCACCTGGAGCTCTGTGTCCAGATTTGGAGTACAGGGGAGATATGGAGCTGTCGGAGCGCTTCCAGAGGAGGGCCACAAAAGTGATCTCAGTGTTGGAACACCTCCCTATGAAGACAGGCTGAGAGCTGGGGCTGTGCAGCATGGAAAAGAGAAGGCTCTGGGGAGATCTGAGAGCAGCTTTTCAGAGTCTAAAAGGGGTCTGTAAGAAGTCTGTATTTTAAAGTTTCTGTTATAATTCAGTATTTTCACGACATTCCTCAAAGCTCGGGTTTGCAGTTAGCTATCCAAAGTTTTCTGCTCACTTCTTCTAATCCCTAGTCACTACATGCATTAATCCCAATTCTACTTTTGCATAAAGTCTGGCTGTCAGGTTGCACGTCCATATAAGATTCACTTTATACAGAGGTTTTATGTTAAGATTTGCATATTAGTAAATTTAGTGTGAAAATATTTTCTTCTACCAGCAAAGGTTAGATTGGAAAGATCTACAACACAGTCAAATCACAAGATTTTATTCAGAGAGTGCCCGGGTGTGCAGTGATTTTGCAACATTTACATATTTAAATTAGACTAAAAAAATGATCCACAACATTTATATTCTCAACTTGCAAATATGGAAATAAACTTGAACATAGAAGCAAACTGCTTCTGCCTTCAAGGAGTTTTACATTTGCATCCCTAATATTCCACATATTTCTAGCAGAAAATCAAATCCCTATCTGTACATTAAAAAGTAGAAATATAAATAAAAATAAATATATGTATATATGTGTCTGTTTATATATGCATTAGTTAGAAACATTTTTAATGACCTTCAGCAAGACAATTTTTACACAGATATTTAAAGAGAGATGCAAAATGTGCCAGCATAAATGTAATGCCAAGCTGCTTCACAGTTAATACTTGCATACAAATAATTGGGTAGCTCCTAAGCAGCATATTTCTTGGAACTTTTTAAGTACAGTAATGTGGCCAGTAACGTTAGGCTATGAAAATGGATCGCTACAAGCTAACTCAGATTTGGTCCGATTTCATGGCAAATCTTTCTAATATAATATTAGGATGATACTTCTGAGGGGGAGAGCAGAGAGGGAAATCCATTAGAAATTTAAAATGTCATTTGAAAAGGACATAAACCTCCACTCTATTGCACCCCCTTCACCCTCAGAAACAAAACAAATCAAAACAAACACACAAATAAGATAGATCAGCAATCTGTACTTGTTGACATAAATGAAAAGGATTGTTTTCCCATCCTTCCATGAAGGCTATACCAGTTCGCGCTAATCAAAATGATAGCATATTAAATTTTGGTTTGTGCCAATATTTTATATCAATATATAAACTCATTTGGGTGCTAAAATAATCACAAAGCCTCGATTCTGCTATTGTGCTGAGCCAAACTCTCAACCCAAAAAGCACCTAAGAACCTAAAACAACTTAGAGGCTGCATGTCAAGTTACTTTTGCTGAAAATGCAATTGTAAAAAGAAATTGAAAATGAAGGATAATCATCTTATGTTTACATGGCACCGTAGGAAATCAGTCATCTAAACTATCAGACCCTCTGGCATAGAGTACAAGAGAAGCTGCTAATTAACAGTAGTTGGATATTAATCACACTGTCCCCCTCTTCATTCACTCTGCTAAGTGCTTGAACTACAAGTGCTCTTCTTGGATTGAGAAGAGCAGCTGTCTCTACTCCTATGTATTCAATTAGACAGATGTGAGAAGGATTTTGCAACTCACATATTTGTGTGAAAAAAGGTCCTGTTGTTACCATCTCTATCTTCAGACCGATGCCTTGTGAAGGCTCATCCTGGCACTAAAACAAGAATGCTCAACCATTCCCAAGCACAGCGCCCTATAAATTAATTATAGTTAGATGTGAGTAATGAATATAAGAAAAAAACCATAAAACTATGACTAGCTTTTAGCTGATCATTCAAGTGTATTAGGCTTATGATAGGCAAGCTTATAAAAAGGTTACCTTAATACAGTGAAAACTCTAATTGAATGCTAGATATTATCAGGGAAGAAAGATAGAAGGAAATTAAGTTTGCAATGGATTAAAACTAAGTATTTTCTTAAGCTTTATCACAGACTCACAAAACTGCTGAGGTTGGAAGTCACCTCTGGAAATGATCCCGTCCAAATGCCTGCTCAGAAAGGGTCAGCAAGAGCACAGTGCCTAGGAGTGCAAAAATAAAAATGTACTTTGTAAAATATATACATAAAATAATATTACATTTAAATGGAATTTCCTGTGTTTGTGTTTATGTTCTTTGTTTCTTGTCCTGTCAATGGATGGCACTGAGAAGAGTTTGGCTTTGTCTCTGTTTAGGTATTTTTACACACGAGTAGGATCCCCCTGAACCTTCTCTTCTCCAAACCAAATGGCCCTAGGTCTCATAACATCTCCTCCTACAGAAGACATTCCAAGTCTTAATGATTTTCAGAGCCCTTCACTGGAAGTTATCTATAAACCTGCATCTCTTGTCCTGCAGTCCAGTACCAGATGTACCACTCCAGGTGTGGTCTTGTCAGGATATTCCAGAATATTAAAAGGGCAGCAAGGATGATCAAGAATAGAAAATATTTCAAACATAAGAAAACATCAAAATGACTGGGACTTGTCAGTCTGGGAAGACACATTTGGGAGGATGAGAGATGATAAAGATCAGTAAAATTATGAGTGGCACCAAAAGTACCAAAAGGAGTGAGTTATCCCCAGTATTTTCCAATAAAATCATAAGTCATCCAACAGAAGTTCATAAGAGCCTTAAACAGGGCAAAAGAGGTCATTATGCAGCTGGCAGCAGACCTGGTACTCCCTGTAGCATGATGATTGGTCTGCCACTTCGCCTGGGTTTAAGCACAACTGGAGAAGTCCAAGAGAGAAATACTTTACTGAGTACACAGATACCACAGCCCATCTAGAGAAGTTCCCTAGTTGAGACAGTTAATGTTTAGCACATGTTGAAACAATCACATACACTGCTGTTATACTTCTGTCTCATTCACGAGGAGGAACTTCTTTTCCAGTTCCTGAAGTTGGTTATAAATGTGCCAGTGAATAGACAGACTGTTCTTTTCATATTGCAAGGCCATTTCCTTGTTCATATGCCTTGTGAAATAGTTTGCAGCATTAGGGAGAATACTCAAGACCTTTATCTATTGCTGACATGCAGCAAATGATTGCCAGTCTGCAGGAATGCTACTCAGCAGGTTAGGACAGGAACTGATGAATGGCTAATTAATTACAGTTAATAATCAGAATAAAAAACACCTCCTAGATTATGAAGTTATTAAATCTTACATGTTATGTTACTGACCTCATTAAACTCAAATTCAATAAAAGACAACTGTCTGTGGAAAGATCAACTTTCAAATGTGTTATCTCCTTTCTTCTTCATACATAATGATTGCACAGGACAATTTGTTTAACTTTCACTGCATAAACATATTGCTGCTGTGTGCTTTCAATTCTAGAAGTGAGCATTATATAAGCTACTAAAAGTGACAGCAGACATGAGCTAATTCCACATAAGCAAATGACAGAGCTGGAAATTTGTGAGAATGTGGTACATGTGTCCATGTCAACTCAATGTGTGGTGCCACAGCATCGCTGTGCTGAACATAAAAAGAAGTACATTAAGTCTTTCAAAACTATTGTATAGAAATTGAACTTACAGTGCTTAAAATTTATCATATTCTTGCTTTTTCTTTATTTCATTCTCCTTCCTTTGTTCTGAAGAAGCATAACTTTTTAGCCTGTGTTTGTAGTTGGTGTATCAAAAGGAACTTTGTTTCATTTTGTTTGACAAGTCTTCCCAATTTGCTATAAAGTTCGTTAACATAAACCTTGATGTTCTTTAACACGGGAATCCATTTGATCTCTCAGCATACATTTTTTTTTCTAATCCACTTCCAGAGAAACACAAGAATATTTCTTAGTTAAAAGTTCAGTACTTTCAATATATCCACTGGCACAGATCTATCTCTCAATTATTGAAGCCATTAAAACATACATTGAAAACATACTTTGACCTTTCAAGAAAAGGACTTCAAAATCACTTTCTGCCACACAGAAGTCTATATTGGAAAAGAAGAAAAAATTAAAAAAAAGAACTGTGTGTGAAGCTGCAAAAGTAATAAATACATTGTTGGTTTTCAAGAAAAGGAACTATTTTTTGTGATTTAAATATTAGGTTAAGAATCAATGGGAGCTAAGAGTGGTAGAAGAGCAGGAAAACAGGCCAACAGTTCTGCTCAGACCAGCATACACATCCTCAACAACGATGGTGTCACACTGTATAGCATGGCCCCAGCAACTGGGGCAGCTGGAGCAACTCTTTCTGCAAAATTGGAGGCCAAGATAAGGGTCCAGAAATAAGACAATTTGGTGAGCCTCATGCTTCAGGAATCACCTTGGATCTCTCTCTGGGGCTGCAACATATTTTCTTCTAGCTTTTATGAGAATTGCAGTTGTCTAGGGGCTGTGCTCCTATGAGAAAGAGCTGCAAGAGCAGGTTGGGAGATTGCACATCAGATCAACTGGATCTTGCTTGAAACCCTGCAGCCTCATGATGTCGAATGTCCAGCTGAAGTGATGAGACAGACACAGCAAAGGCTAGAAGCCTGTGACTTCTGGCACCAAAAAGGCTACCATTCCACCTAAAGGCTTGCAACTATGGGACAGTTTCACTGCCCTCATAGCTGAAACTGGGATTGCTGTTGAATGAAGCATCTCTGATAGCTGAATCTGAACCACTCAGGGGCATCAGGAGGAAGCTGCAAGTGGAAGAACTGGAAAGGAGAACTTTCAACTAGGAACCCGAAAAACAGCACAACTGATTGTCACTCTAACTCTGATTGTCTGTGCCTGTGCACTAATATATGTAGCACAAGGAGCAAATGGGAGGAATTAGAAGTCAATGTGCAGTTATTGGGCTACAATCTCTTTGGCATAATGGTGGAGTCGTGGAATAACTCATGTTCCTGAAGCTGTGCAATGGATGCAGGCACATGGGCAAAAGGTGCTACACTCTCATAAAGAAGATGAGGGAATGAATGGAGCTTTTCTTCTGTGATCTCATCAGGTGATGAGCAAGTGGAAGTAATGGGTCAGAATCAGCAAGCAAACTATCATGGGCAATATTGTGGTAATTGACTGCTACAGACTGCCTGAATGGGAAGATGTAGACGAGACCTTCGTTGGAGAACAGGAAGCCTTGTATTTGTAGGAATTCCAATGGGAATCCTGTGAAATTCACCCGAGAGAAATACTAAGTCCTGCCCCAAGAAAAAAAAAAGCTATGCAGCAGTGCATCCTAGGGATCACAAAACTAGAAAGCAGCTGCAAACAAGGACCTTCATATCCTAGTGGGCAGCCAGCAATGTGCCCTATGACCAATAGCTTCTCAGGTTGCTTTAGGCAGAGCACTGCCAGCAGGTAGAGGGAGGATATCTTTCCCCTCTACACCACAGGTGAGTGAACACCAGGAACACTGTGTTCAGTGCTGGCAAGACAGACATGATCTCCTGAACTGACTCCAGCAAAGGACTTTATCTGACACTGCTTTTGAGGAAAAGGGATTGAACTAAATGATCTCCAGAGGACCCTTCCAACTTCAACTGTCTCAGACTTCAGAATGATTTCCTCTTGTAGATTCCAAAGTAACTTCTTACGTGACAAAAATAAATTGAGTATGTAGAATTTAGCACCATCCATTTTCCTGCAAAGAGCCATAGAATGCCTGGTAATGACTCTTGCATACTTAAAGACTACGAGTTTTAAATATTTGGAGGAAAGCACCTGTGAGCATCCAATGTTTCCATTAATGTTAGTTCTTCAAAATATAGTTAGTGGAAAGAATTACAGAGAAATAAACGTCAGTGTGAATTTAAAAATATGAGCACATTGACAACAGATGTTCTTTCAAGGTTGAGAGCTCCTGGCCCACAAATCATTAAATCAATGAAACCTTTAAGTGAAATTTAGGAATGACATCAGTTAAGTAGTGTCTACACCTGCAAAATATATTTCACATTCATCTCATTAATTGTAAGACATCCATCACTGCTGAACCTTCTTGCCAACAAATTACAACAAAGTTAACTAAATTTTCAAGCTTACACTACTGTACTGGTTCTCTTTTTCACCATTTCTGTTGCTTAGCTTAAGGATGCGCAACTGAACTTCACGCATTTTGCATCTTAAACAAATAAAAAATAAAAGAGTGGGCAGATAAGGCTTTTCCAGTTTTCTGAAGTAAGAAAGACTGGTGTCTCATCTGAATTTACTGTGGCAGAAAAATCTATATATTCTAATTCCAAACACTTAAAAATCTTTGAAGTTGATCAGTTCTTGAGTTCTTGGCGATTTTAATTGTTATGGTGTTTTTAAAAAAATAAGCATTTATTCGTCATACATTATTGTGGGAACTAAATATCTGGTCCAAGACCATAACAGGTCAGACTCTAGGAAAAGATCACAATGACAAGCAGTAAAGTTCTCTCCTTGATGGGTCACAAATATTAATAAGAAAGATGAAAGTGAGAAATGTATTAATATTAATGAAAACATCGCTTTCAACATAGAATTATTTTTCATTTCCAACTACATTAGATAAAGTCTGAGTTCTTATACAATACCTCTTCCTAAATGCACTCTCTTCCTGGCACAGGAGAAAGATGTTACTTACCTGAAATAAGCAGACAAATGTAGAAGTTACTTGACAGCAGTTACTGTTCTGTACACATCATAGAGACCAGAAAATGCATACATTAGACGTGTATGATTATTACTGCAGAAGTTTACCAATAAAAATCAATTGTAAAGACCCAGCATTATAATTTTTAAGACTACTTATGGTTTTGTTTTTGTTCTAGTTATTTTTTATTTAGACACCTGTGATCTTTTCACTTAGTATTGTGCCTACCTCAAATAGAGAAGGAGAAGATTCTGTCTGTGTCTGATGAAATAAAAATCTCCACACCAGTGGTGCATCATTCTCCTTTCATTTTTCCTCTTGGTCATTCTCTGTCAGAGAAATTTGGGTTAGTAGGAAGAGACAATGAGTGATTTAGCAAAGATTCATTCCTTTTGCATCTAACAGGACCAGGCAAATATTCTCCAAATAATCTAATCAATTTCAATGCCCTCTTAGATGAGTAAGAAGCAACCCTACATTTTTATCCCACTGAAATAAATTGGTATTCTTCCCTTTACATCATCTGTGTTGAATTTGTCTTTTATTTCCTTTGCCATACACTTATAGGCAGGATTCCATTTGCAGCAGAACAGTTCAGTGAGCTTAGGGAAGTACAGAATGTGCAGAGAGAAGTTCTTAGGAAGGAAGGAGGAGGGAAGAAGCATTAACAAAAGCTTAATTCAAGCTTGCTTTCTTTATTTATTTTTTAAAACGATGCTCAGAGCTAATAGGATAAATAATACTCAAATAATAATATTGAAAACAATCAAACATATCAGCCAGGAATATTTATTTCTGTATTTGCTTTCCAACTTATGTCAGTAGAGTAAAAAGCAGAGTAAAGCAAATCACAGAGTAAATATATGAAAAACCCCATAGCCTAAATTTGTTACAAAAGTCCTTCAGTGATTCATGGCTGCAAAATGATTCATTGCTTTACTTCAGCAAGGCAAAAAGAAAAAATTAATTCTTAATTGCTGTGAAATTTTAGGAGTAATTGTGAATTGGTAAAGAAACTGCAATTATCTACAAATCTGTCTTTTTCTTGTTAGTATAAAATGTATGCAATAACTTGCCATGCTTTCAACTTTGATGGCTTTCACCATTTCCACAATATATCTTTTAATAAAATACTGTTAAAATCAGCAGGAAAGGTCAAATATTAAAATAATGATATGTCAGAGAAAGATCTTTTGCAGATACTTTTTATTTTATATTTCAAATCAGAGAATCAAACAAAACAGACAGCAACTGTCCATCGCCATGCTTTGGAATACTGATTTTTGCTTTGCAAAAATGGGGGTAGGTTCACCTTGGCCAGCTATAAGACCCCTATCCAACCAATTCTCTTACTGGGCCTCCTCAAAGGAACAGGGGTACAAGTGAGATTACGAAGCTCACAGGTCAAGAAAAAGCTAAGGGATTGCTTACTAGTTTTTGAAAGAAGGAAAACAGACACCATGTTACACAGATCCTTAGATGTACACGTGAAAGAGAGCAGTAGAAAATGCTAAAAATGTCCTAAAGTTCAACACACCATATTTCTATTTGATTATAATCTTTGCCTTAGGTAAGACATGAAACCAAAAACAAACACACACAAAAAAAAACCAAGCAGAAATATTTAATGTTATACTCTACTGATTTGTTGATATTTTTTATGAACCTCGAAGACACTTGAGACAGCAGTGCTATAGCAGCTAGAGAAATGAATGTGTTATGTGTACCTGAAGACAGTGCTGTGCAAGATGCCGAAGCCTCTATTGACAGTAGTGAACACAGCAATGCAAACTGAACAATGTTTTTAGTTCTCATTTCAGATCAAGAGTAAACTAATTTCTCAGTACTTGAGACTGTTCAATGCTTTAAGCTTTACTCAGTTCAATCATGATGACTAGTATTTTAATGAGGGTCAAAATCCCCTTTCTCAAGGAATATTAAATCATGCCTTTCATGACGATTTCATTGTATTTGATGGAACAACATCAGGAATGAGATGGAAAGAAGTGGAAAAACATGATGTATGATTAAGGAAGTGTTACCCTAAAGCCTACCCTTTCTGTGCATTAGAGTTTTTACACCATGTCATAAGAATGTCACAGGAATTACAAGTTTATAACAAAGGCTAATAGTTCAGCACATTTCTGTGCAAAATATTAAGGTATTTTCGATGAAGAGTGGCTTTGAAAGAATGCCCTCGTTCACTTCAAAGTAAGTCAGGAAAAAGATAAACCAGCAAAGAAACAAAAACAAAAATAGGACACAAAAAAAAAAAAAACAGTTACCCTACAATGTGTTTAATGTACTGCAAACAGAAATGTAATGCAAACAGAAATTGTCCTTTTGATCTTTCTTATTTTCAATATTTAAGCTTACTTTGGATGTTTTTGGTTTTTTTTCTTTCCTTCATTTATTTAGATTTTAAATGCAATGTGGAACTTAATGGATAAACTAAAGATCTTCTCTTATGAAAAGAGAAACAGAAGTGACACCTTCCTATTTACCAAGGGCATCCAGTTTATTATTGAAGATCGAATATAAATATATTTTGTTATTCTGGCTAACATAAAGAGACAATTTAAAAGTATAATACCAGCTGGCCACAGAAATTTAACACGATAAAGCAGTTTTTCATGTGATGTTGTATATTTATTTTCTGTAGCTCAGCATGTGTATTTTCCCACTGAAATAAAGACACAAATATATAGAGTGTTAGTGGTAGGCAGATTTCATCCCAATGTATCTAGATTAGATACTGACAAGGAAAAGTACAAGACCAACACATCTCAGTTTCAGCTGAAAATACCATTAATATAATCTGTTGTGAGACATTAAGAGAAGAATTTTCTGCATTAAAAACAAATAACTAAGAAAGTAAGTAAATAAATAAATGTCTGCTCCATGAAGAGGAAAAATCTGTTTTGTGTAAGGATTTTTGACTGCTGTTTTGGTTTTGGTATGTTTTTAAAGATAAAAATAGGGAGTTAAAATAAGTTATAATCTAAAAAAATCTCCGTTTCCCGTTTTTTTAATTTTACTCAAGTAATGGAAAAATAATGACTACCAGAATAACTTACACAGCAGAAATTATGCAAGGATTTTTATTTTGACTTCTGTAAGCAAACTTCCCATCCAGGAGAATGTTTAGAGTATGTAGTTTAGAGTAGAGGCCTGCAGTCAGTGTTATTTCCCATGGGTTGGTGTCAGCTCAATTCTTGTTCAACATCTTCATCAATGACCTGGATGAAGGGATAGCCTGCGCCCTCAGCAAGTTTGCTCATGATAGAAAGCTGAGAGGAATGGCTGACACACCAGAAGGCTGTGCTGCCATTCAGCAAGACCTGGGCAGTTTAGAGTGGGAGGGCAGGGAGGAACCTGAGGTTTAACAAGAGCAAGTGTAGAGTCTTGCACCTGGGGAGGAATAACTGCACAGGCCAGTACAGGTTGGTGGCTGACCTGCTGGTAAGGAGCTCTGTGGAGAAGGGCCTGGGTGTTCTGGTGGTCAACAAGATGGACGTGAGCCAACAGTGTGCCCTGGTGGCCAAGAAGGCCAATGGGATCCTAGAGTGAAGACTGCATTAGAAAAAGAATGGCCAGCAGGTTGAGGGCGATGATTCTCCCTACTCTACTTTGCCCTGGGAAGGCCACATCTGGAATAAATTGTCCAGTTCTGGGCTCCCCGTTTCAAGAAATACAGGGAACTTCTAGAGAAAGTCTGGAGGAGGGCTGCAAAGATGATCAGGACCTGGAGAGTCTCCCACACAAGGAATGCCTGAGAGACCTGGAGCTGTCTAGGTACAGAAGAGAAGGGTGAAGGGGGATCTTGCTATGCTTATAAATATGTAATGGCTGGGAGTCAAGTGGATGCATCCAGGCTCTTTTCAGTGGTGCCAGAGGCAGGCAAGGGGCAATGGTCACAAACCCAATTAGTTCCATCTGAAAATGAGGAGAAACTTTTTTTCCTTTGAAAGTGACAGAGCACTGGAACAGCCTCCCCAGAGAAGCTGTAGAGTCTCCTTCTCCGGAGATATTCAACACATGTCTGGGTGCTTTCCCATGGAATCTATTCTAGGCATTCTGCTTTAGCAGAGGGGTAGGACTTGGAAAACAAAGAGACAACGTCCTCCAAAAACACCTCTTAGGTAATATTATCTTCACCTTAAGATATGAAATTTAGTTTTAAATGTCCTTCACAGGAAATGAGATTAACATTCATTTAAGTAACCTCATTTGGCACATAATGCAATTACTTGTACTGTTTTCACAAGCTAAGGAATTATGTCTGTCTTTTGCATATGCTGCATGAGATTTTGGTTGCAAAGCAAGTAGCAAGCAAGATTCAGATCTCTCAACTACATAAATGTATCTCTGGTATTATGGAGAAAATAGTAAATTGAACTTTTAATATCTATAAGTATCTATATGTCAAAAGCAATTAATATAAATTTACCCTGAAGAATGTAATTTATTAGCAAACCAACAGTGAAAATTAATCTCTGTATTTAAATAGATATTGATTTAGCAGATGTGTTTTCAGAAATAAAGAATGGAATAGAAAGCAAATCTTAAAAAACAAGTACAAAGAGAAAAAATCAGTGTGTAACTCAGTTACCTATATAACAAAATCCCACCTATTTATCACATCAGGGTATAGGTCTTATTGAAGGAATCTTAATTCCAATTCAGAGAGTACTATATAATAAAATACTGCAGATGTGAATATAAAAGACATGAAAATTATTAATACAGCAATATTTTTTAAATGCGTGTTTGTTTTGTAAGCATGAGCTTCGAACAGATTGAGTTCAAAATACAGATGAGTTTTGTGAACTTAAAAAGCAACTTAGAACTCTCAATTTTGTATGTCTAGAAACTGAGATAGATAACGTATGGAAGTAAAAGGGAACCACCTTCTCTTTGGATAAGCCAATGTAGAGCAGAATTGAATGCTTTGAAAATCTCTCTTATAAACTTGCTGCACTAATGTTAATGCATTTTGTAAGAACTTGACATATTCCACTTTTTTTTTTTTTTTTTTTTTTTTTGCATAAAGCACTTGAGAAAGACTACACAAAGTATTTCAGTAAACTTAGCCACTGCCAGAACATCATCAAATTATTATCAATATTCATTAGTCAGTTTTGTAGTCACTTTCTAAATAGCTGCCAGGAAACTAACAATCACTTCTGAGCAGTCATGTCCCTCTGATCCATCTTTTATGAAGTGTCCCAGTCCTGGACTCAGCATTCAAACCAAAAGGAACTTTAAAATCTTTCAGAAGAGATTACAAAGAACTGCCTTTTTTGTAAGCTAAAATCCGCCGATCATGGCTTTAACTGACCATTTATAACTACGTTGGTGTCAAAACCGTAAGCTCAGGAGATTTAGGACCTGTGTGTTGCTCCTCTGAAACTAATGCCTCATATTTATTTCCATGGAAACTACAATAAATACAAAGATCACAATAACCCTCTTCGAGAGAGCAAATTCTCAGCCACAAAATACTGTTTTCCGACTTAGTCAGAAGCTCAGTGGCATAATCAATAGCCTTTTATTTCATGCACTTTTTTTTTTTTTTTTTTCCAGAAAACTGCTTCTACATTTTAATACAGATGACAATATCCTTCTTGAGAAAAAAAAAAATAACCAAACATTAAGAGACTCCCACTAATCTGAAATGACCAGTTTGGGGAAAAACACACGTCTCAGCTCAGCAGCATATTTCCTACTCACAGATGAGTATCTGTGAAGTGCATTAATCAGTATTTCACAATTTGTTTTTCAGTTCTGTTTCTCATAGCTCACATCCTGCCTTTTATTTTTTTTTAATCCATCTGTATTCTTTTTTCTTTCTTTTTTTCATTTTATTTTTTTTATGCATCTCTAGATAATAAAAAACTGTGGATAACAGGAGGAAGAAAATATATTTTTTAGAACACCAGGCTGCTGCTTCTGGTTAACTACAGGACATGGATAGTTCATAAGAGACATAAAGCTAAGGAGCCTTAGGTTAATTACTAGCTATTGCCTTTTTCCTTAGCAGCTCTGAGGAAAATTATTGAGCATCACAACAGGTGGAATCTGCAGTGGCCAGATTGCTAATGACACCCTTCTGAGCTAAAAGACACCACTGCTGATAGCTGGAACTGGACACACAGTATGCAGAGAACTATTTCACTCAAACACTGAAGCATTAGGGACAATTAATTAATAATAGCTTACAATGGTAACTGTTACAGTAAAAATGCCTTGTTTTGAGCTTAATTGTACTAACACAGCATTGCTAGTGAAGAATATCTAAGAATTTTTTATTAAGTGTTTCAGTAAAAATACCACAGCCTCTGCTAGGAAGGCCCCAGGTCTTCCATTCGCTATGCTATCTGTGCTTGTCTCCTGTCCTGCTCTGTCAGGCTTGTTACCAACTTGCTGTGTGAAACAGAGCTTGTTATCGTGTCTCTTGTTACAGTGCTCAGCTTCGCTGTGGGATAACAGCAAATTCCTTAAAGATATGGGCACGGACTCAAAACAGAAGCCCAGAACTGTAAACCAGTTAATTACTGAGCTGCACTAAGGATATGCAACCTCAAGAAGTGGAAAAAAAGTTGCCTTTCAGCAAAATAAAAGATGCAGCTAAAAGAAATCAAACAAAATCAAACATCAAATTAAAAACAGAAAAAGCAGCACAGTAGGGCACCTGCTACGGACAAGGAAAATAACATTTCATCCCTGGGCAGTACAGAACTGGGGGAGCAGAAGCCAAAGGTTAACAACTGGTTAGAGCCTGAATCGTCTTGTGAAGGAGGCTGTCTCAAACTGATAGAAAAGAGGGGAAAGAAGATGTTTGCTTCAGTTTTGACTTCCATCATCAAAGAGCCCAACTTCAGCAACTAAAACCATCCAGAACCGCAGCAGCCCTCAGTTGATGAAAGGCGCAATTGATGTCTTACTTTTCAGTTTAAATCTACTTTGATTTCTTTCTGAATATTCTCATCACAGCGATCTCTAATTACCTAATAGATATGTTATCTCTAAGAATATGTATGTCTCTATAAAACCAGTTTCAAGAAAGGAATGGATGTTACATACAAATTTAGCTTTTAAACCTAGAGATAAATTTAAGGTTCAACAGATTAGATCTCTTAAATTTTCATTTATCTCTCATCTTAATGTCACGACACCATTTTGGCTGCAGAAGTCCCTGGAGATGACAAAATCCACTTGAGTGTCAAGTTCCAGCTATTACACACAGAATTCATGAAGAGAATGTGTTGTTTTGCTGGGATAATTGTGAGATGGTTTCTTATCACATCATCCCCCATGCTTTCACATCACTTTAGGTTGTGAGAATTCTTCCCCAGTCAAAGCCAGTTCAGTGTTTTGGCAACCAAGTCCATCTGTAGCAGCGCTCTTTTTCTTCTTTGTTGGATGTGTACCTTCCTTGCTCAGCAGTCCTTGTTTCTGAAGAACATTCTGTGGTTGTTGAATCATAGAGTTGCTCAGGTTGGAAAAGACCTTCAAGATCATTGAGTCCAACCACAACCTGACCATACTACCCTAACCCTAATAACCCTCTGCTAAATCATGTCCCTGAGCACCACATTCAAATGGATTTTAAACATATCCAAGAATGGTGACCCAACCACTTCCCTGGGGAGCCAGTTCCAGTCCTTAACAACTCTTTATGTAAAGAAGTGTTTCCTGATATCCAACCTAAATTTACCCTGAAGCAACTAAAGGCTATTTCCCCTTGTCCTGTCACCTGTTACCAGTGAGAAGAGACCAGCCCCGCTCTGCTGCAATCACCTACAAGTATTGGAAGACAGCAATAAGGTTTCCCCTCAACCTCCCTTTCCCCTGGCTGAACAGCCCCAGTTCCTTCAGTCTCTCCTCATTGGCCATATTCTCCAAGCCCTTCCCAAGCCTTGTTGCCCTTCTTTGTTCCTGCTCCAGCACCTCCTTTCTGTACTGAGGCGCCCAAAACTGAACACAGTACTTGAGGTGAGGCCTCACCAGTGCTGAGTACAGGGGCAGGATTATTTCCACACAGCTAAGTGCTGACCCACTGGATGTGTCTCACAATTTCAAGCAGAGTTTCTGGATTGTTCTCAACAACTGTTTGTTGCACTGTGGTCTGCTACCTCTAAGACAGTGGATCCCCAGACACCAGCTGAAAAAGTGCACAGTGCTCTGATCAGCTCTCAGTTGAAGACAATATAAGCCATTTTTCTCTAATCTAGAAAAATATTCCTGAGAAATATTCTTATCTGTGCTGACAAAAGCAAAAGTCTCCAGAAGTCCCCCCAACAGAAGCAAGTCAACAGGAGACAGTTCCTGAGAAATTGCTTCCTGAAACTGGAAAGTCTAGAAAGCAGTGGTAATAGATGCTGTATCTCTGATAGCAGCCAATCTTTGCTCTGCCTGCTAAGAGATCCAAAAGACTTTACTTACCTTAGCCACAAGGAATAGCTACAAATATGGTTACTATATCTAATAGGAACTCTGTGTGGCTATTTTAACCTATGTCAGGTATGTAGGCCATTCTTGCCTGTGCTCCCAATCCAAAAAGTTCATATTTGTAGGAAGGAAAGGGTTCAGATAGCAATTCGAACTTAAGCTGATGGAAAAAAACAGGAATCAATAAATTAATCATTTTAACGAGCTTTGAATCTGATCACGAACATTCAAACTTTTCAAATAAAACATCTGATGAGATTCTATTAAATATTAAACACAGCCTGACTTAGATCTCATTCCATGGAACCCTACTATAACTGTGTGTGGGATAGTAAATATATACATTGATTTGATTTCCAACATAATTACAATTACAGAAATACTCACTGGCACATATCTCAGTGTCTCAGTATATCTAGAATACAGACAGCAGTTCTTCCATCCCTCTCCCCATGAACATGCAATTATACAGACTTGTCACTCCTATCTAAATCATTTAACACTGCAATAAGAAACAAAACACTTTGTTCGTCGTGATAGCCAAACTCTTACAAGTCCTTGATTCCTCTCGCTGTAGGTAATCAATAAAATAAACTATAATTAAGAATCATTTGCCCTCTGCTTCTGGCACATCACAAGGACATTGTTTTCACTTCATCCTCCTCCCATGACCTACAGTCTTTTTTCTAAATGTAACTGTCAGAAATCTAATACCCAAGCAGATGGAGCATCTGCAATATTTGAAATTCACCCTACAGTTATGTTAAGCGACAGTTTCACCTGAGTGAAAATAAAACAGCTTCACACCATCTGATTCTGGCTAATGTGACAGCCCTTACTTGAAAGTGAATTAACGTAAAGTTTGTTACATCACAGGAATTAAAATTAGAGTCTAGAGAAAAGCTAATGGTAATTTGATTCCATATCTGACAGGTGCAAAACGAAAAGGATTTTTCATTTCTTATACATAAAACAGACCTTGGAGTGAAACCAGATTTCAGAGCAGTGCTAAGAGCTGGAATTCTGGCCCAAATAATGCACTCACCAAGTAATGTGTACATCAAAACAAATCAGAACAGCAAGGAACATCTACAGCAGAGGACAGAAAATGTGACATTGATTTTATAATACTCAGTTCTTACATCCTCTGATTACCACAGTAACTGTATGTACATGTGACAGAAAAAGACAGCAAATAAAATGACAGTGTCCTCCAGCTTACATTACTGAAACAAGTAAGTTTGCACCTTTAATCGATTAATCAAAAATCAATTAATCAAAAAAAATAATCGAACTAGAAAAATGTAAATAGCAAAACCTGTAAAAAAACAAAACCAAATAGAATAAAATCTGAGGAAATACTTTTGACCAGAAAAAGAAAATATTAAAAACTGTTGTGAAAACAGATTTCATTTAATATGAAGCCCCGCCAGCTGTGATTCCCGAAAAAACAAATGTGATTTCTTTTGAACTCAGTAGCTACTCTGATTTGATGCAGTATCACCAAAAATCTCCTTGTTGTAATGAATGACAAATGGTGTTGGTTTTTGTTTTTTAAGATTATTTCAGCTTTTTCTTGTATAGGATTTGTAAAGATAATCTGTGAAGATTCGCATTATAAAAATGTGATTATGAAATTAACAGGCAATCTAAAAGGAAATAAGGAAAAAAAAAAAGACTGAAAAGAAACAGTTACATTTTTAGATTTCTTTCCTGTTTTATATGATAAAGTTAATATTATCCTCCCTCCTCCCCCCCAAAACAGAATTTCAGTACATTTCCAAATTAAAAATCCTTCTCTTAATCAATGTTCTCTTAACCAACCATATTTTGGTTGTCATCATATCTGTTTCCATTCCTGATAAGATACTCAAAAGGATCCTGTTGATCGCTACATATTCAGGAAGTATCTCACTGCATTGCCAGGGACTGATCCCGTAAAGAAAACAAATGGAAACACTCCTCTTCATGTGTATGAAATCATAACAAAATTTATTATATTCACTCTGAGTGAGAAGGAACTGAAGTAAATAAGTAGAAGTTAAACCAGGACCATTTTTAGTGCTGATTTCTTCAAATATACTTCTTGTACTCTACTTTATAAAGAAAAATGAATCAGTTTCATGGCTTTAAAGTGGAAATAACCAACTCATCAAATTGCAAGAACCATATATTAAGCCTGCAGAACTGACCGTGCTGAGATATGAATATAACAATGATGCTCTCCTCAGATGCTGAGAAAAGCTGTCTGCAATATTTTCTGTGAAAATAATCTCTTAAAGGAAAAAAGATTTTTAATTTATGTATTTTATGGTGATTTCTGTTTCCTGATTCACAGTCATTTCTCTTTTTTTGTGAAAGGACAACAAAAAATTGTAGTGCTCAATTACGGCTTATGTTTCACTGTTGAAAATAAATCTACTCTTACTCAAATTCTAGTATAGTTAATAACTTTGTAATATATTTCTGAATACATATGTAGCTTGCTCTGAAAATAATGTCTCCTACTTATTTCCATGGAAACTACAATAGATATAAAGATCACAATAACTCTATTTGATAAATTCTCAGATACAAAATACTATTTTCCAACACAGTCACCAGCAGTAGCCATGCATTTTCACCAGTGATGAACAAGACCCTGCATGCTGCAATCCATAGGTGCCATAAGTATCAATCAAAGTGACCCACTGCTGTTGTCACTGCTGCTAAAATGCACCTCTCACCACCTCACTGTGTCCACATCCACTGTTAAGTCTCCACAGACATTCAGAAAATGTTGATGAATGTCAGTGGGTGCCATTTTTTCTGCCATGGAGGAATTCAGGGACACTCCTTTGCTTCATATACACTTCAACGTCAGGTGCCATTCTGTCAGACTGCCCCTCTGCTGCCCCTGTCACATAACACAAAACATAATGGAATATCAGTTGGAAGGTTCAGGCTCTACTGTCATACCACCAGCAGCTGCCTCCATCGTCCTAAAACAGGAGGCATTACTTTTGCAGCAGCCCTAGAATATAAAACTATTCATATTCTAGACATCTTAATTTTCCATGTGTATTCACACCCATTCTGTGAAGTTCCTCTGGTAAATACTCCTCTGTTCTGTGAGATCCTCTGATTAATACTATTGCCTGCTACCAGTGCACGCCAACAGTTCTTTTACAAAATTCAATTGTCTTTCTCCTTACTTCATTGGAAGTCATACCTCAAATATGACATACTCATTCAATTCTGTTTCGTATGTCCTGGTCTTCCTTAGGTCACTCTTATTAACTAACTGCCAAACAACTTGTAATGGAGCACAGCATAGAAATCCTTTCAAAAGTTCCAAATCGATTGTTCATGATCGCTAATAAATTTCATAAGTAATGCAGTACAAAGGCAATGATTTAGATTTTGCCTAATTTAATGAGACACGCAGTTCTGTAGAGCAAGTGAATTCATAAACATCACTGCACTGGTGTAACTGTACAGTTTTCACCACTGCAGTCGGAGACTGGTCAGTGCTATTTTACACAGCACTGTACCATACTCCCTCTGCATTCAAGAGGAAAATGCCACATGCAGTCTGTTGTGCTATTCGTTTTCTTCAGAGTAATGCTGCTTTCCTGAAAGAAGAAAGATATATCCATTCTCACATCAAGCAGTCTCATGAGAAAGCTCACTGTTTGAAAGAAATGATTTACACTGAGGAATAAAGAAGTATATTACAAACCAATGTGTATTATTTGCAGATGACATTAATCATCTAAAACAAATTCAAGGCAGCCTTTTTGTACTACTGTATATCTCTACATGAGACATGATGCACAGAACATACTGAAGGAGGTCCTACAGAATTTCTGACAGAAATAATGACATGAATGAATTCCTATATGTTTTCCCATCCAGTTGTAGCTAAGGAATATGACTTAAGCAAGTGCTGCTAGTTTTTACCTATAAAATTGTGAACAGGAATGGAGAACAAAGTGTAATTTGACTGGAGAGAAAATAAAAGCCGCTAAGGATAAAGTAAATATAACCTATATGTAGTACAACCACCTTTTCTATGAACAAAAACATTAACTTCTTTACAGCTGCAACAGTTAATCATTTAAGTCTTCTTGTAACCCTACTGTCCCATGGATTTAAGAACGAGTTACAGCTTACAATTCCACCCATCACTAGCATCATCGACAAAAGAAACTCTCTTAGTTGACATATAGCTGAAAGTAAAAACAATTATGTTCCAAAGACACGTTCTGGAAAACATCATTATTTTGTAGTGCTCAACAGAACAGTGCTGTATGAATGAGAAATGAAAAAAAGGTCATTGCAATGAAACACCTAAAAATGAAATAATGAACCAAAATACCAATTTACATTTGGTAAAACACATCCATATTATCTTACACTACATGAGAATAATCATCAGGATCCTACATCTCTTGCAATCTATCTGCAACAGCAAATATGCATTATGTTATACCAACTGACAATAGTTTTATTGGAATTCATATCACCTCAAAATTTGATTCAGTTCTTCCACACATAAAAGAAAAATATCAGGGATATTTTTGATGAAGTTACATAGATGACCTGTGGTTACTTTCTGCTCTTGAATATGTGAGAAGATACTACTTTATAGTGAAAGGGTTCTTGATAAGTACTGAAAGGAGAATGCAAATAGGTAACTTCTCTGAATGAATGACCAGAGCACAACACCAAGGGTTTGACTAAAGAAAAACATATGCAAGAGAAAAAAAAAAGGAGAGGAGTTGGAAATATGGGAGCAAAATACTGTGTTGGACAAAACCAAAACTATATAGGAAGAAGAAAGGAGCAGAACCATACAGTGATTCAATGTGGAAGAAAATAGAACGTATCCCAAGTCCAACTTTGCTCAGAAAAAGATCAACAGAGCAGGCTGCTTAGGGCTCTGCCCAACTGTATTGGGTTGAGTTTGGCTGGCCACCAGATGTCTACCCATACTGTTGGTAAAGACAGGGAGATCACTTATCCAGTGTCCTGATTTCAGCTAGGACAGAGTTATTTTCTTCATAGTGTCTGGTAGGATGCTGTGTTTTGGCTTTAGGAGAAAAACAGTGTTGATAACACACTTATGTTGCTGAGCAATGCTGTACAGAACCAAGGATGTTTCAGTTTCTCAGCTTCCCATTCTTTCCTGCCAGTGAGGGGGTGAGGATGCACAAAGAGCTGTGAGGAGATAGAACCAGGACAGTTACTCTAAACTGGCCACAGGGATATACCACCACATATGGCATTGTGTGAAAAAAACTATAAAGCTTACAGGAGTTGCTGGGGGGGGCAGCCACTGCTCAGGGACTGGCTGGGCATTGCTCAGCAGGAGGTGAGCAATTGCTTGTGAATCACTTGTACATATTTATATAAAATTATCTTTACTATTATTTATCTCTTCATTTTCATGTAAGTAAATAGTTTTTATCTCAACCCACAAGTTCTACATTTTTTTTCCCCAATTCTTACCCTCACCTCATTGGGAGGTGTTTAACTGCCTGCTGGGTTAAATCACAACATCCAATTATCTTGGGCAAGAGAGAGTGAACAGTTGCCACTGACAGCCAATACACCAGTCACAGTATTTCCTACAATTTGTTCTAATGTTTCATTTTCCTGCTAGTTACTTTTTTTCTGCCATGATATAGGGAGTGTGGGCAAAAGTGGATGCACTCTCCCAGTTTAATGACAGCCCCAAGTACTGTTGATTTTCTTTGCTGCTAGATCACACCACAGACACATGTTTAGTCAGTAGCCCTCGGGTCCTTTTCAGCAAACTGCCCAGCCAGTCAATCACCAGCTTGTTTCAAACTTCATGAGATCCCTCTTGGCTCATTCCTACATCCTGGTCCTTGCTTCATATGCCAGAAGCAAGCTGTGTTCATAGACTGCCCAGCAGACTGAGGCTGTATCTCATTAGATCATTCCTTTATTCTTTTCTGAGACAGGTGTACCACTTAGCTTTCTCAGTCATCTTGGAGAATCTCTGTACCACCAGAGAGTCAACAGCAGTAATCTTCCTTGCAGTGCTTGGATGCAGCTCATCTGGTGTCAGAGACTTGTGTGGGCTCCTGAAGAGATCTCAGCCTGCACAGATCCTCTTCCACTGCTGGTAGCTCCTCTGCTCCTGAACTTTTTCTCAAGGCATGTAAATGTGAGAGACCTTGTCAGTGAGGGCCAAAGCATTTACTGTCTCTGTCTTCTCTAAGTCTGCTGTCACTAATTCATGCTTCCCATTTGGCAGCAAGCCCATATTTTCTTTGTTCATCCTTCTACAGCTCATGAAGTATTAATCACAATTCTTCTTGCCTTTGAGTCTCTTGCAGGTCTCAACTGTAGCTGACCTCTGTTTTCTTCTAGCATTATCCCTACATGTCCACAACAGTATTTCTATGTTCTTCCTACATGACCTGTCCTACTAATTCTTGTTCATCTTCTTATTGCAGTGGAGCTTATAAGTTTCCTGCTCAGTCAGCCCAGCCTCCTAACGCATCTATTTGATTGGCTGAGTACTGAGATGCAGCAAAGATGCAGGGAAACAAAAACAGGTTTTTAAGGACATTTGGTAAGGAGCTTCCTATGTCTAAAATTGCAAAATATTTTTTGCTGGAATATACTCTTTCAGCCTCTTTTCTTAAAGTGTAAAAATAATTAATTTTAGAGATTAACTAAAGATTGAGATCCCACAAGGTAAGTTTCAGCAAACAGTGGATCTTTTCTAATCTATCAAATACTGCTGAACCTCCTTGATTTTGCAATATGTTTCCAAAAGCCACTGTACTCAATGGCTGAGATGTTAGCAAATTATGAGGTGGCAATGATAACTTTAACAGAGACGCAGACAACAAGCTGAAGAATGACAATCCCTACTCATACTTTTAATATCGATGAAACCTGGAAACAGTAAGGATCTTCATTTTGTTTTTCAGTCAGAAGGTAATGTGGACACTTTTTGAAGCCCATCATTCAGTTATCCATCAAGCTACACTACGTAGAGTTGTCAGACAAAGCATGCAATGACTCAACTATTCAAAAACACAGATGTTAATGTCTCTTGACAAGGAAATATTTTCTTATCACAAAACTATGAGATGCCTTTAGGGCTGTTATGGAGATATAAACAACATCCATCAAACTTGATTCCTTTTTCATCTTAGGAGGAGCTGCATGGGTTGCTCTCCTTTCTGTTCAGCATCTCTAGAATTGCTATATGTTATTTCTTGATTCACAATAGGGCAGGAGTATATAATTGCAAACAGAAACCAACACCTAAACAATAATAATTAAAATTTGGAAAAAACCTGTTGAAATGGCCCACCTACTGAAATTCGGGAGTAGCTGAAGCTTTTAAACTAAGTGTGGAGTTTTTCAAAAAGATCTGCTCAAGCTTCACTGCAGTTTATTAGTCTTGGTAATGCTCACTTACATAGCCACGGAGTACTTTTTTTTATTGTATTAAAATCAGTGGCTAAAGTCTAAAACTTGATTCTTATGGAGGGGCTCGGGGGAAAAAAAAAGAAAGAAAAAACAACAAAAAAGAATTTTTAGAATTAAAGACCTAAGAATCAATTATATTTTACGTCCAATATTGGAGCTACTGAATTCTTATGAATAACTTAGTGAAATGTAACAGCTTGAGATTCAGAGAAAATCAGTCTACATTTTTGTTTTGCTTTGTTTTGAATAGCTACCAATTTATGATTGACTGTGACCAAGCAAGTTTTGTGTCTCGGTTTTATCAGCTGAACACAGTGAATGGGGTAATTCATCATGATGCATTATTAGGGTAACACTGAACGTTTTAGGGACAGATTTATAAATATTTTGCTTCCCTGTTTGTAAGCCAGTAAGTAGACAAACTCATTTAAGATGTTACCAGTCACCCTTCAGAACACTACTGGCAATAATCAGCATTGTCCTGCTTCCTACATCATACAGTAAAGCTTTCCATAGAGCCATAAAAAGAAATTACTGCTCCCCCACTATTACTGACATTAAAACAATGAAAGCGTTCTGCTGTTGCACTAGAACTAAAATTTCCTTCAGTGTGCCTTTGCTGTCAGTCACACCTTCAGAAGCAGTGTAGCTAAAAGCTAAGCCTGTACCATTTGGGAATGTCGCTCTTCAATCTCCACACAAGGCAGATGAATGACATGTTTGAGAGGCTGTCACTGTAATACTAATAATGACTTAATGTGTTTTGCCTTCAACAAGGTACTTAGAAGCATTTTGAAGAGGAAAAGAAAATTTGCAAAAGAAAACGCAGTCTTCTTTTTAGATTTTAATTACCTTGCATGCAGTGTCCTCCTTCGGAGGCATACCCTTAGATTTTTATTTCTGACTGTAAGAAATTTCAATAGATTTCATCTCTGTTCTGCTTACAGCCACGGTTCACGTTAAATCAGTCTCTGAAAGAAGGCATTTTTCAGTATCCGAGGCACTAAAAAAGTTGACTTTTCTTCACCAACACCTCAGTACACTTTAATGCCTCTGTGAAAAAGTGAGAAGAACATTTAACTTCGGAAATGTTTTCTACTAATTGATGATAGAAAAAGGAAGTTGAAATCTCAGTTAGCAACAGTGAAGCAACATGATCCAGATGTCATTTAGTGTGAAATTTATTCTAAAATTAGCTTCTAACTTCCTCCCACAGTATCTTTACCAAGATGTTCACAACAGATGTGGGTATCTTCACTGAGATTACTCCTGCTTTATCCTCTGAGCTCTGAACAGATCTCATTTTTAGATTTTGGCTTAGCATTTCTTAAGGCTATGTATTATTGTCCTTTGCAGGGATGTAACAGGCAAAGCAGATGTTTCATTGTGTTTAGGTGTCCATCTCTCATTGCTGCCCCTTCCAAAAAAACCCAAAAAATAACAAAGTGCCAACCAACACAAACAAACAAGCAACAATAAAAAACAAAACGCCATCCAATATAATAAAAAACCACCACCCTATTCCTAAAGATAAAATTCTAGTTTTCTTTGAAGCTGTCTCATTACTGCCCATGGAGCAGCGCAAGCTAACAAAAGAGCACAGTGGCTTTTTAAAGGGAATCAGGTTTATTAGATGTCACGTTATCTTATAGCTGCTTAGTGAGTAATAAATGCAATGTGCTCATGCAAGACTTAACAAATGATCACATGGAATTGAGTCTGTGACAGTGAGTGAAAAGCAGACACAGCACAAGTGAACTATGACAGGCATGCAATAGCAAGCAACTAATCCAGAACAACATATGCAGGATTAACTGTAGTTCAATTATCTGCATTAAAGTGACCCCTAGGAACAACTGAGAGAGGCACAATATTAAAATCTAAAGAAATGACCATATGTGGCTGTTGGAAAATATTAAGCCTATTTAGACAGTAAGAAATGAGCATCTAGGTTATTACAATAAATGTGCTTTGCTAATAGATTTTCTTGGTAGGATTTTGCGTATGCTAAGCTACCCTTCCTGAAGAGGAAGAATTTTTGTCTTCCCTGATTTGATAACAGTTATTATGTGAAGAGTAATAAAACAGTATAACTCTATTGAATAATACAGAGTATAAATTAGCTCCTGGTATTTTTTATATATTCTGCTATATTTCCTATATATTCTTATATTTATATTACTCCTATAAAACAAATTGTCTGATCAGTAAGGATACATTCAAATCCTTGTTTTTGTATTGTGACCAATTAAAATACAAAATACAGGAAAACAAGAGAGAAATTAAGACCGTGAATGATTTGTTTTTCTTTTTAATTTTTTTCAGTGTGTTATTATTCTAATGATTTTACTATGTCCAATTTAATAATCATTCACACAGTTCAAGAAGTAGCTTGTCTTTAGTCAGTGTTTACAATCTCTAATTTATGATTTCACAATCACATGAGGCTGTGTTGGGGATGTAAAACACACTTGTTCTTAAACGTAAAGACATTTAATAAGCAATGCACTGATGTCCTAATTTCAGCTGGATCAGGGCTGATTTTCTTCATAGAGTGTGGTATGATGCTGTGTTTTGGCTTTAGGAGAAAAAACAACATCACTAACACACCAATGTTTTAGTTGTTGCTGCACAGAGTTTTTCAGCTTCTCATCCTGTCCTGCCTGCTGAGGGGGCACCAGGATTTGGGAGGGGACAAAACCAGGACAGCTACTCTACACTGGCCACAGGGATATTCCATCCCATATGGCAACGTCAGCACTCATCATGAGAGCAGCTGCATCAGACACCCTAACCTGGTGCTCCGTGCAACCCCTACTGCCAGTTCTGTCTACCAAAAGTAATCCCAAAGGGCTCATTTCCCATGATAGCTACAAGACAGTAGGATCTCTTATCAGAAATTAACCTTTGCACACTTCATATAGACTTCTTCTGTCCCTGGCATTCCTGCTCCCAGACGGCTTTAACTGTAATGCCTTCACACTTTCCTGCTGGCTACAGACCATTCCTCCATCAAAATAAACTCTGTTGAGCAATGACAAGTTTAAATTCTCCTTCAAATGAAACTGTTTTTTTCCAAGTTTTTTCCCCTTGCATTCTGCTTGCTTCGGTACAAGTCCTGCTGCCACCAGGTTTGGTTTCCATCTGACCCTGTATTAAATCAATGAAATACATCACTTTGCTTTCTTCTTTTGTTTTGTTTTCCTGTGGTAGTTTTCTAGTAGATTAGTAATCCAGATTAGTTTGCTAAGAATTGAAGTAAGTACTATAGACAGGAAAATAGAAACATGTTATATGCACAACTCCTGTTGTGAGCAAAAGGGAACATACCCATGTGTGTCATTTGTCCTCGAACACAGGCACCTGTGACATGGTGAGGGGTGCTGCAGGATCTGATAGCACAGCAATAAGCCACCTAACCTCAGTTCACATCATTGGTTCATTTTTTCTTCTCTCCTCTGGGAGGTAGCTCAGTTGTTATAACTAAATAAGGATTGTCTGTTTCTACAGATAGGTTTTAACTCTTACCTATTAATTTCTCCTTTGAAGTAGAGGTATAAATTCTCCCAGCCCACTCCAGTGCGAAGTCAAATAATCTATGCTAAGCCACTGCTTGTAGTAATGTCTGCTGATGTGTATGGATTGAGAGAAACTAGGGATTTTTGTCATAGTATAGTACATGACAACTAAAAGACAACTTCGGAGTTTATGCAAACCTAAAACTCTAAATATGGCATTTTAGGACCAAAGACATGGTTCTGTTAAAGGTTATTATTGTATATGGCTAAATTATCAGCCAAATGAAAGCGTAGGGAAAGCACAAGGTGGAATCAAGTTGACCTGAGCCAATACTAGCCAGTGAGACCCAATGACCAAAGGAAAATGAGAGATACCACAGATTCAAAGCTGCTAGACATCCAAATAATGCACTAGGTGAGTAAATATATGCACACTTACTATTTTCTGCAGTATTCATTATGCTAATGAGATAGAAAAGTTTATCTATATTCATCTATAGCTAAGAGGAATCAGTTTGGTACATAACAAAAAAGACCACTGATTAAAGTAACAATTTTCTGAAAATGTTTAAGCTGGGAGACTTAAATGACATTCAGGTTCTTCTGCTGCAAAAACCTTGCTCATGTACATGCTAAGAAAGAAATAAGCAAAATGCTCTTTACTGAGTAGACAGTGATGTTGAGTGTTTTGAAATTACTGCAATAAGTGAAATTAATTTTGCGTGGTTTGCGTTTCTGCTCTGAGCAGGTGGATGACATACTGCATGTGTGTTAGTGCACATGTACATGTATGGCTATATAACAGAAAATTTATACTACACGAAGCAGATGTACAAGTTAATTCCTGCATGTTTACAAGAATTCTACAAAATAAAATTCTACCATAGCAGCAGGAGTTCCTTTAAATACACATTCTAAAAGGCATGCATGGTTAATTTTAGGCAGAAGCATTAAACCTCCTTATGGAAACAGAATTAGTAATTACTAGGAAATAGTGAAGAGTGTGAGATTCTTTTTATCATTCTATCCAAAATCCATTAACAGCTTAAGCTTTTCAAAATTCAAAGTAATTAAAATAGTTCAATAAGCAATGAAGTCTGCATGCATTAAATAGAACTGCATCTGTTTTCTACAAATCTTAATGAATGGACTCCAAAAACTAAAAATGGGACAGGAGAGGGAGAGGAAAGGGAAAGGAGAGGGAGAAGAGAGAAGGCCTGGATGGCCACGTATTTCCCTTGGTGAAGTCCCTGGTGATGGAAGAAAGGCAGAGAAGGGTAGAAAGGATGACCCAGGGAACTACTGACCTGTCAGCCTTGGTGCTGAGGAAGATCATGGAGCAGATCCCCATGAGAACTCTGCTAAGGTTCACGGGAGAGAGGGAGGTGATATGGGATAACCAGCATGGCTTCACAAAGGGCTGGTCCAGCCTGATAACATAACTGTGTCAGTGGATATGGGAAGAAGGACTGATGTAATCTGTCTGGTACCATGAAATCATAGGCTTTACTATTCAAAATTTATATTATTAAGATTTTTCATGATCTGGCTTATTTGTTCTGAGATCCCTGCAAGTACTATTCTGACAGGCTGACAAAGGAAATCATCAAAGACAGGTAGAACTATAAAAAAGAAAATGCAAAGAAAAATGTAATTTTAAGTGAGAAATCTTAAAAATTCAAATAATCTATGTGCTTTACTTACAGCCCATATAATTAAAGTCCTTAAAATGAAAGAAACATTTTAATTATACTACATATAAAACATACTATTGGATTAGGAATTTTTTCAGTGCAACCTAAAGATACAAAGAAAATAACCCATTCCAAACATCTACATGAACTTTTGAAATTACAATGATGAAATAAGTTAATGTACAAGTATTTATAACTAACACATACCAATAACAAGCATTTATTCCATGTAGAATTGATTTGTAACTATAGGGCTGTATTGGATGTTCCAGGCCTAAAAACAATGTTATCAATGGTCATTTACTGCTCTACCATAGGAATGTAACCCTTCGAGATGAGCAAAACAGTTTTAAAGGTGACAAAGATGTATACATGGTATGTAAAACACAGGATTTAGAGTACATCTGGATATAAGGTGAATTTGTAGATCAGTGGAGGAAGAACTAGGTACAAAATTTGTCAGAAGACATATAAAAATTCAGGATACTCATGATTTGTCTCATGATACTCATGACAGAATCTTCTGTCTTCCTCCTGACAGATTAAGCCATCAGCTTTGGGACTCAACAAGGTAGTGAGCAGATGAGCCCACAATTAATTAAGAGCATTCATATAAACCAATAGTTAACTCTCTCCCACCTAATTACCCAACAGTCCTACAGCAAAACGTAAGTTAGATAAGGTCTTTTATGTTGCAAAATGCAGAAGGATCCATGATCTTGCAGGCCATGTTCATGTCTTACTATGGCACAAAAGCACTGCACACATTTTGTGATGGACATGTATTATCTCTCACTCCATGTGCATTCTCCCTAACATGTGATGGAAACTGGAGACTGGATGGATGAATTTCTATAGCAGGCTATTTGGTCATTCTGACCTAAATATTGAGAAAAAATCATATAGAATTTTACTTAGATAATGAAATATTTTTTAATACTTTTTTCTTTCTTTCTTCCTCTCACCAGTTAAGGTTAAGTTAAAAAAAGTTAAGCTGTTTGTATGTTTTACAGCATTTCTGGTTCACTACAGTTAATGAGGAAAAGTAGCACTGGTAGTCCACACCACATGGGAACCCAAATTTTCAGTACACTTACAGGAGCAGTCAGGAGCAGTTCCAGCTCAGAGAGCAGCCAATATACTTCCAAGTAAACAACATGGATATAGTAAGATGGAATAGAAAAGTGTACAATAGAACATCTCAGTGGCCTACAAAGATTGTCAAGTCAATCTATCCACCCTCTTCAGGACTAACCACAAGTTAAGACATCCTAATGGCTCGTAAAACTGACAAACCATGGGGCATCAACCACCTCCTGAGGAATAATTTCCAGTGTCTGATCACCCTCACATTAAAGAATTTCTTTTCCTGGTTTCAGTCTGAACCTCCTCTGGCGCAGCTCTGTGCCACTGTGCCTTTCTTAATGGAAGTGGTATGAGTAAAGCCCAGCAACCTTCCAACAGCTGGAAAAGGTTTGAAAAAGAGTTCAGGTTCTGTGCTTAGAAAAGAAGTCTGTATTCTTCAACTTCTGAACCTTAAGGTATCAGATAAAAGGTTTTGGATGTTGCAAAGCACTTAATCCATGAAAGTGAACCTGGATTAAAGGATGAGTATTTGTTGTCAACTTGAAAGAATTCTGAGCTCTTATTTTGGTTTATGTCTAATGGTTTATCAAAAAGTGATCAAACATATCAAAAAATAGCTGGCTGGTCTTCAAGTTACACTTATTGCCAAGAAGATGTGGTGAATTTCCATTATGTTTGTCTGATCTTTTAAAAATACAAACACAATTGGTTACCAACACAACTGGAAATCTTGTCATTCAATCTGCAATTCTGTGGACTTGCACAAATTCCTTTACCTAATTTTACTCAGTAGATCAGAAATATGCAAATAATTTTTCTGTATCTACTTGCTTTTCTCATTGAAGACTAACTGTAAAAGACAATGTAGATTAGGTAGTAAGTATTTCTGAATCATGGTTGCATTCTCCTTTTCAAATGAAAGGAATGGGCCCTAGCAGGTTTTTGTCCCCCCAGTTCCTGAAGTGTTTGTAGAACTTGTTACTTCCCTTTGGCCTTTAGCTACCACTAATCCTTTTCAGCTGACCAAGAAGGCTGACAGCTCATTGGTGATTTACTTTGTCCTTAACTTGAAAAGCTATGAAGAATACAGCATGTCAATCAGTAAAAAAATGATGTGTTATCAGCTATCATTTACCTATTGCTCTTAAAATCATCATACTCGAAAACCACATTTCATGTTCATTGAAAACCACGTTCCAATGTCTTGATGTTTAGCTGTGTTTTTTTTTTGTCTTTTTTAGGAAAGAAGGGTGTTTTATGAGACTGAATACATTTTAAGTGTAAGAAAAAGAAAGATAATAACTTATAATGTAGTCTTAAATACGCAGTATGATAACTATCACCAGGCTGAATTAGAATCAGCTCCACTGAAGTCAAATGGTGCAACATGTGAAACTGCAATGAAATAGAATCAATACTGGATACAAGACTATGGGCAGAATTTGAGGACTTTTTAATTTCCTGTACCATATGTACTCCCTTTATGGTTGTGAGAATGCATCAAAGCAATTAACACCATTCTGTAATCTATTTACAGATTCTGTAAATTTTCAAATTCATATCACAGATTTCCAAATTCTAACCCACTTCTGCTTTCAAGGTTCCATTTATTTATGCAACTCAGATTCAAATAAAGCTCTAAATAGCATTAATGAAATTATATACAAGAAATCTAACACGCACTTAACCCCTCTGTTTCCTGCAAGTTTACAAACTCCTTCATTTTCAGCTCTCAAAGGTATTAGGCATACTTAATTGTAACATAAATCAGATGGTGTATACTTATGCTTAAAACTTGCCCATTCATGAATCATCTGACCATACAGTCACTATACTGTGCATCTATCAGTTATAGAGCTGTTTTAGAATGTACTCCTAGGGAAGTTAATTTTCTATAATTTGCATATTATTTATTAAATGGATCTATATTTACAGAATGTACAGCAATAAGATGACAAAAATAATAAAATATAATCATTTCAATACAATTTAAGATCCTTCTGACTTCTATATTTTTATGGAGTTTGTTCTTATTTAAAACTTTGTTCTTATTTAAAACTGCTTTGTTTTTCTGATCTGCTAATACTAATTTTTTACATTTTAAGTTAAATAATCTCAGGTGCAGGCAGACATATATTTATACAAATAGATTTGGGACAGTTCTCTGTGGTGAAGCATAAATGTTCAAGTGATGCAAGAGCAAATGTAGCTTTGAATTTCCCTATTATTTAATTTCTTTGGTGCTGGAGAGATTCAAAAAGCTTTTTGAGTTTCAGCAACTTTTCTTCACTGCTTTTATGAGCCACATAGTTGTCTAGAATCTTTGCAGATTATTCTGTGGTATCCCTGTTCTTTACCATCCTTCTTCAGCAGTTCAATGTGTTTTACTATATTCAGGCCCTGCAACTGTCATTCACTGTAACTGCTTAAGAAATTGAGAAGAAAAAAAAAGACTTCAAGTAAATGTGATGGTTTCCTCTACTAAATAATATTATTGGGCTTTCTACATGGAAATTTCAGTCAAAAAAAAAACCCAAACACTTAGGACAGCTTGACAGTGATGTCATTCATATCACTGTAAATGATGATGCAATAATGAGATAAATTGAAGCTGACATCTGCTAAAAAGGTATAATAACAAAAATCTTTATAAATTTTATGAAAAAAAAATCATCAGAATCAACCAAATCTATGTGAAATATTGGATGTATTACTTTGAGTATACAAAGTGTTCTCAGGAAAGCAGCAATGGACAAAAACAGGAGAATACAGCTTAAATAGAATAAACCAGTCCCTGGTGTACATTGTACTGTAATTTTATGACTGCTCTGATTATCAGCGCTGCAATAGAAACAAACAAACAAACAAACAAAAATATCTTACCAAAGCCTTAGTGCATCACATGCTTCAAAAAACAGTCTCTGTCCCCACTCCTTACTTATTTATTACCAACAGTATAAAAAGAAGATGAGGTATAGGAAAGAATACAGATGGAATGGGGTGAAGAAATGTACCAAAACATTACTCAGCATCACAGAATCATAGAATGGCCAGGGCGGATGATGAATCTCCAACCCCCCTGCCACATGCAGGGCCACCAACCTCCACATTTAATACCTGCCCAGGCTGCCCAGGATCCCATCCAACCTGGCCTTGAACACCTCCAGGGACATCTCAGACACCCTCAAAGAAAATCATTAGCTTGCAAATTTAAGGCAACTATCTTTTTTTTTTTTTTCTTTTTTTTTTTCTTTTTTCCATCTTATCACTGTATTGCATCCATAGGCTTTGATGATGTTGGTGGATGGATGTTGTACAGTCATTTTATTTGCTTTCCTTCCCACGTGTTCACATGCACAACTCTTACATGCATCTTTCTTTTCTAAATTTAGTAGTTGAATTTGAACTGTGACTATGTGTATATGGCTCACTGGAAACAGCTACTCTGACAGATCATACATAAGTGACCATAACAGAGCTCCATCCGACCCATCAGTGTCTTATGGAGAAGCAGAGAGAAGAGAAAGAAGCAAACTGCGGTAACACATATATAGAAGCTTTCTTTTCAAGCATAACTTTCTTCCTGATCCTTAAATCACTCACACTGAAGACCTGTTCAACACCAAGATCTGTTTTATTAACTGCTTCAACATGTGATGACCTGAAGAATTATTTAGAGAGGTACTTGCTAAGATACATAAAATGTCAATTGCCTATTTTTTCAGCAACAGATAGTGGCTCAGGTGAGGTACAAGAAATAGTAGTGTCTTCATTTTACATCACAGCCAATAATTTCTGCACGTAGATGTTCTCTGTGTGCATGCATGGATGTGGGCATGTCTGTAAGTATGTTGGTGTGTGCTTATAAATTGAACAAGATACAGTATCTGCAATTTCACTAGACTTTGGTAATGGTGAAAACCTCAGTTCCTCTCAAGTTACCATAGCAACACAGCATTGCACTGAGATATGAGTAGCCTTGCCTTGAAATGATTTTGATCAGCTCTCTCTGTTACCAATTAATATTGAATTGGAAGTCAATAATAAATGCAAATATCTCTGTAAGCAGCAACTGAGGGTGTTAACAGGATGATCACCAGAAAATATTAAGCAATTTAGTCATTAGCCACTTCCACTAGAATACAGTATAATACACCAAGCTAATGTTTTTTTATTAAAAAGATACTGTAACATAGCTTCCATAAAGGTATTTCAGTGCAGAACCAGACATAACTGCATGCACTGTCTTCTCTTCTGCATTTTAAGGCCTTAATTACTGGCTTTTAATTAGACATCACTTAACTCATCCTTTGTCTAAAGGACCCAGAGACTAGAAGTGATGTATTGATATAAATACTCCCCTACAAATATCATCTCATGCATGTAAAGCTTTAATTACAAGCTTGTATGTGTAAAAAATCCCAGCAACCTACAGTAGGAGGAGAAAGGTCAGTTATAATGCAAATAATGGAGAAAAATAATAATGGAGAAAATAATAATGTAATAAATATATTGTGCTTATGGCATGATCTGCCAGTTTCTTTATAATCATTTAAGCAAATAAGAATCATGTTAAAACTACAAAATTGCATGGGGAAAAAAAAATTAATCCTACAGAAAAATGCTTTTGTGACTTTGGATCAAGAATGTTGAAGTATTGAAAAAGAAGTCAGTGAATTTCATGCAAACAACTAGCACAACTTTTGGAGGTGGAAGGTAGCTTGCCATGTAAGATCTACAGATAAACAGTTAATTAATAAGGACTACATGAAAGCATGTAGTAGTTACTATAGAGTTTTCCTAAACACATATTTATTTTCCTTTTGAAATTCAGACTAAAGATGATTTTGCACACATTCCACTCATCTGAATGCAAAACAGCAAGGTGGATCATGCACACACAAGCACAAAATACAGCAGTACACCTTATACACACACAGTTCTTTTTCTTAATGTGAATGGTGGCTTAAAAACTCCAAAGGATACAAAAGCAATAATCTCAATTTGGCCATACATTTCAGACATATGCAAGGAGTTCTCTTCATGAAAACAACAGAAAGAGAATTATAACTTAGACTGTCATCCATTAGCTTAGAAAATGTTCTATATTTTTCTACCATCGGATCATTACTTTAACCTCTAAATTTTAAAAATAGGTGCTTTTTTTGTGTCCATAAACAGATCTGTTAAAACATGTTCTCTTAAGTTAAAACATTTCTCTTAAGTTATAAAGACTCATCAGTCTTCACAATTTGAAAATGACAGTACCTGCTGTAAAGATCTATATGCTCACTGTGTTAAATCAACCTCTAATATATTAAGACAAAAGACATACACACAAAAACTCAATAAACAGTTCTGAGTTGACTTTCTACATTTGAGACAGCCTACTGATGAAAAACTTCATTCTATGTCATTCCGTCTCTAGGAAGATGTTCTAAAGTTGTCTCACATAAAATGAAGCTTGTGCACTAGTTTCATTAGCTTCTCACAGTATACTTTATCAAGAAATATGAAACTCAAATAGCTATGTAAATTAATTAATCTCAAAAAGAAATCAACATAAAATCTGGGGACTGTAAATGACTCCAAATGAATTAGATGCAACACAGCATTTAATTTTCAGGAATGTATTCATTTATTTATGCTACATGGCGATGCTTACAGGAGAAATGCAAATATTTAGACCTTAATCCTGCAATCAGCATAAAATAAATCGAATTTTCCTCACTGTTACATAGAAACCACAAAACTAGTTTCTAAGGAACAGATATCAAGAAACCCACAGTTAGGGAGAGGTTTCAAAATATGCTACTACAGTTTAGACCTTTCAGTGTGCTCTAGATCTTAATAATTCTTGAAAAAAGGACAACTAAAATTAGGACTTTTAGGCAGATATGAAAAACAATAATAATGCTCAAAGCTTTTCCGAAAATGTGGCCTGGTCCCTCTTCCCAGTCAACGCAACCTCAATAAACTAGGAGATTGTATATGGTTCCTGTATAACAAAAATCCTAAATCTTTTTTTTCCTTCTCCTTAAGAGAAAATCAAATTCAGAAAGACTGAGGATCACGTTCTAAAAAAAAAAGGAAAATACTGTCTAAACTGATCAATATCTGTATGGAAAAAGTATGCTGCCATCCGTATTACTGATAAATGTTTTACTTTACCAGCAGACTGTAAGTTGAGCTCATGATCCTTCTTTCAATTTGGCTTTCAAGGTAAACTATGTTTAATTAGAAATGATATAAACCCTCGAAAGTTATCCAGACACAATTCAATTTCCCTACAGAATCATAGAATCATAAAATGGCCTGGACTGAAAAGGACCACAATGCTCATCCAGTTCCAACCCTCTGCTATGTGCAGGGTCATCAATCTGCAGACCAGGCTGCCCAAAGCCACATCCAGCCTGGCCTTGAATGCCTCCAGGGACGGGGCATCCACAACCTCCTTGGGCAACCTGTTCCACTGCTTCACCATGCTCTGCGTGAAAAACTTCCTCCTAATATCCAACCTAAACCTCCACCAAATCAGTTTAAAACCATTCCCCCTTTTCCTATTACTGTCCACCCTTACAAACAGCTGTTCCCCCTCTTGTTTATACTCTCCCTTCAAGTACTGGAAGGCCACACTGAGGTCTCCCTGGAGCCTTCTCTTCTCCAAGCTAAACAAGCCCAGTTCCCTCAGCCTTTCCTCATAGCAGAGGTGCTCCAGCCCTCTCATACAGAATTGGAAAGCCAAAATCCATCTGGTGTTGAAACTGGTCAAGAATGTGAAAGGCAGAGAGAAAAGCTTTGAAAGGAACACAAGCAACAAAAAGACTAGAAAAAGCATTGGTCTGCAGCTGTATGGAGTAAGGAGCCTGGTGACAAGGCGCCCTGGTGGATAAGATCAATCTACTCCATGTCTTCTTTGTCCAGTCTTTAATAGTAAGATCTGCCTTCAGAAATCTCAGGCCTTTGATACTGAACAGAAGGAAAGTCTGGAGCAAGGACAACTCACATTCATTGGACCTAGTTAGGAAATGTTTAAACAAACCTGCTATGCACCTATGAGTGCAAAGGGAGATGGCTAATGTCATTGATTGGCCACTTTCAATTATCTCAGAAAGAACATGGTGGTCTCAATTCCTGAGAACTAGAATACAACTGCTAATTCTGTCTTCACTAAGAGCAAGAAGGATCTGGGGGTCTGCAGGTCCATCAGTCTCAGCCCAAGAGGGAAAAAGGTCATACATAAATCCTGGAAACCATTTCCAGTTACTTGAAAGGGAAGGAGTAGATTGGGAGTAGTCAGGATGGGTTCATGAGGAACAACCATGACTGTCCAAACTGATTGCCTTGTCTAAGATGATAGCTAGCCAAGTGGGTGAAGGAAGAGCAGTACATATAATTTGTCATGACTTCAGCAGTGCTTCAGATAACTGTCTCTGCTAACATCCACATGGACAACTGGGGAAGCACATACTTGAGAAATAGTGAGGTAAACTGAAACCTGGCTCAACTGCCATACTCAGGGGGTTATACTCAGCAGCACAAAGTCTAGTTGCAGTCCAATCACTGGTTATCTACTCCAGTAGTTCTGTCAGATTCTTACAGGCAATAATAGGTCTTCGTAGCCTTGAGAACTTCACAAGGACCTGCATACAAAGAATCTGTCATTTGGCCCCTCTACTAAGCACAGGTGAGACCATGTCTGGAGTGCCGTGTCCAGTTCTGGGTCACCCAGTGCCAAAAGGGTATGGAGTTAAAGGAGCAAGATCATGAAGAGACCAGAGAATCTGAAATATGAGAGCCTGAGAGGGATGGGACCAGTCAGCCCGAAGAAGAGTGGGTTTTTATCAATGTCTTTGAAATCCAGCTGGGAGAATGAACAAGACACATCAAAATGGAGCCAGAGCTCAGTTCTTTGCTCAGCAAATATTAGCCTGCATGCGGAACATAAAAAAAACCCACATTTCTATCAGGTTAATTAAGCACTGTAACAAGCTGCATAGAGTTTTCAATCTCATTTTTCAAGATCCAGCTTGACTCTCCTCTGTAGTCCAAGAATATTTGACATCTTCTTGAAAATATATTTTTAGAAATCTTTCTAATTTCCATAACATAGCTTCATGATTTTGAGTCTCCTATCATTCCTATCCTTTACTTGACATAAATGTATGTGATGTTATTTTTTCCTTACACTTTCTATTAATTTACATACAAAAGAATGAAAATGTGTGTTTTTCTTTACCCCGAATACCTTTGATATTTTTGAGAAATGTTCACACAGTACAGTGGAAAAAATTCTTAGCCAATGTAACTCAGTGTATTGATACCTGCTTGTGATCTGCCTTAGCTTCTCTGGAGAAAACAAATAAAGAGAACTGTTCTGCAATGCCTCTTCTTATTTAGAATTGTTTAGAAAACTTTATTTTTTTTATTGAAAATTTTAATTTCACCTAATGTAATACGAGTTCATTCAACAGAGACATTATATCAAATTAACTGTAAAGCCTGAATGAAGCATTCATATTTAAACAGCTATAATGCTATTATTAAAACAGATAAAATAACTATTATGACAACAAAGCAGTGGTTAAATCAACAGTTGTTTTCTCTTAAGTTCAACTCGTCAGATCTACCCTTTCTACTAGCCAGATAATTAACAATTTTTATGTTTGCCTTTATGTTTGCCTTTTAGAAATGAATTAGAATGGACAGCAAATACAACCAAGGAAATACAATGATCTGTTCTTTTAACAGTTCTTATTTAAATACTGAATAAAAAATAGGAAAGCACTGGAGAGAAATAATAGAAGGAGTAGGAGAAGGAGTGGGAGTAGGAGTAGGAGAGGGTGTAGGAGTAAGAGTGAGAGGAGAGGAGGAGAATGGAGGAGGGGGGAGGAAAGGAGAGGAGAAAAGGAATAACCATTCCTAAAATTACAATAAAAAACATTCAGATTTTGTTCCTATGTGTCATTTATATGTTTGTTTAACTCTTGCATATCTTCCCTGGGATTGTTTCCAGTATACATAGTCCTTTATGTCATTCAATTTTTCCTGAAACCAAAATTGTAATGCATTATGATTTCTTCCTCTTATGTTCTTTACAAGAACTTTCCTTTTTTCCCTTACAGTTGTTATACTGAACTGAACACAGAACTTACTGTGCCAGTGATGTTTTATCTCCTAGACGTACAGTTTACATTTACATTTTTAAAAGGATGCTTAGATTCTAAGATCTGTAAGATGCTGTCTTTTTAAAATAAATTATATATTTTCCTTTCTCCAGCATGGGTCTTCTACATGGGTTGCTGTTCTTCAGAATAAACTGGTTCCAGTGTGGGTTTTGCTCTAGTGAGCACCTCACCAACTCCTATTTCTTCTGATCTTGACATGTACAGACTTTTATTTCATTATTTTTTCCCTTACTCCTTCCTGCTCTGCAGCATCTTTCCACTTAAGTATGTTTTCTGTGAGGGTCAATCCTGGAGCTTTCCTGCTACTTCTGTCACCAACATCTAATATAGTAAAATTAGAATTAATTAGGATTAGAATTATAATAATTAGAAATAGAATAGTTGAGTTAGAAGGGATCTATAAAGATCATCAACTCCAACAGCCTGATCACTTTGGGGCTAATGAAAAGTTAAAGCGTATTAATAAAGGTACTAATCAAACTGCTCTTGAGTTCTGACAGGCACAGGAGACCAAACACCTTCCTAAAAAGACCGTTCCAATCTTTCATCACCCTCACAGTAAAGAATTTTTTTCCAGATATCCAATCTGAACCTCCCCTGGCACAGCTTTGTGCCATCCTGTGCATCATATCATTGGTTACCAGGCGGAAGACCAGCACCTTCCTCCTCAGGAAGTTGAACAGACCAATGAGGGCACCTCTCAGCCTTCTTTTCTCCCAACTAGACAACCCAAGAGTCTCAACCCCTCCTTGCAGTACATGCCTTCCGGCCCTGCCACCAGCTTTGCTGTCCCCCTCTGGATGCTTTCAAGTACCTTACCACCCTTTTTATGTTGTGGAGACCAGAACTGCACGCAGTACTCAAGGTGAGGCTGCACCAGTGCTAAATACAGCAGGAGAATCTCTTCTTTGACTGGCTGGTTATGCTGTGTTTAATGCACCCCAAGATGCAGTTTGCCCTCCTGGCTGCCAGGGCACACTGCTGGCTCATGCTGAGCTGCTGTCACCAGCACCACCAGGTGCCTTTCTGCTGAACTGAACTCATCTCCCCATGTGTACCTCTGTCCTCACTCTAACTATAGATCAAATTACAGGCTTTTGTTTAAGGTTGTTTATTCTCATGCATTTCTTAAGAAAGGAATTACCCAAAGAATTAGCAATATAGAAGGGAACAGACAGAAGGCTGTATCCATAATGAAGTTCAGCGGCTTGGGAGAGCAACTAAGGGAATAAATCCAGGTTATTTCTACCTGGCAGAACCATTTTTGACTTTGAAAAAGGCTCAGTGCCCTGAAGGTCTGATTAAATAATTAAAGAGGTGCTTTATTCTGCACCAGTTTTTGCATTAGAAGCAAAGTAATTTTTTTAGAACAAATAAATAGGGGAACAACAGGCTAATCAACCTGACTTCTGTGCCAGGAAAGGTTATGAAAAAGATCATCTTGAGTGAGATCACATGTCCCATACGTGTGGGACAACCAGGGGATCAGGGCCAGCCAACACGGGTACATGAAAGCCAGGTTCAGTCTGATAAACCACATCTCCTTCTACGATCTAGTGACCCACCTGGTGGATGAGGAAAAAGCTGCTGATGTAGTCTACCTAGACTTCAGCAAAGCCGTTGACACTGTCTCCCAAAGCATTCTCCTGGAGAAGCTGGCAGCCCATGGCTTGGACAGGTGCTGGGTAAAGAACTGGCTGGACGGCTGGGCTCAGAGAGTGGTGATGAATGGAGCTAGTTGATGCTAGCTAGATGACTCCAGCTAGTAACTGGTCACAAATAGTGGTTCCCAGGGGGTCAGTACTGGGGCCTGTCCAGTGCAATATCTTTACTGATGACCCGCATGAGGGGACTGAGTGCACCCTCAGTAAATTTGCAGATGACACCAAGTCAGGAAGAGGTGTTGATCTCTCTGAGAGCAGGAAGGCCTTGCGGAGAGATATGGACATGTTGGATTAATGGACAGAGACCAGTGGAATGAAGCTCGACGAGATCAAGTGCCAGCTCCTGCACTTTGGCCACAACAACACCAGGCAATGCTGCAAAGTGGGGCACAGTGGCTAGAAGACTGTAAAAAAGAAAAGGATCTGGGGATGTGGGCTGTCCATGAGCCAGGAGTGTGTCCAGGTAGTCAAACAGGACAATGGCACCCTGACTTATATCAGAAGTATGTAACCAGCAGAAGCGGGGAGGTGACCGTTCTCCTGTATTCAGCTCTGATGGGGCTGCACTTCAAGTTGCACTGCAACGTGTGTTCTTTTTTTGGCCTCTCATTACAAGAAAGACACTGAGGCCATGGAGGATGTCCAGAGAAAAGCAACAAAGGTGTGAAGGGTATGGAGCACAAGTCTGAAGGGTGGCTGAGGGAACTGGGATTGTTCAGTCTGGAGGAAAGGAGCAAAGGAGTACAGGGGAGGCCTTATTGCTCTCTGTAACTCCCTGAAAGGATGCTGTGCTGAGGTGGGAGTCAGCCTCTACTCCTCTGTAACTAACAGTAGAATGAGTAATGGCTTTAAGTTGAACCTGGGAAGGGTCAGGTTGGATACGAGGAAAAATTTCTTCTCAGAAAGAGGGACAGTGCAGTAGAACAGGCTGCCCAGGGAAGCAGTGGAGTCACCATCCCTGGAGGTGCTCAAGATGTGGCTTAGTGAATGACGTGGCTTAGTGGGTATGGTGGGGATGGGTCAATGGTTGGACTAGATGATCTTAGTGGTCTTGTCTAACCTTAATGATTCTATCGTTCTATGATTCTAAATATTGAGAATGATGGAACTTCTGGGACTTATCAACACTGCAACTTGTGTCTTCCATTCACACTTTTCTTCTGTTTGATCGAGAAGTATTAGGTTTTTATAAGATTTGTAGTCAATACTGTTCTAAAAGAAGACAAATTGCAAGCTTTGAATCTGTTAGGTTTTGTCTTCATTAGCAAGATCAATTGATACAGTATCCCTCAAATCACCTGAAACATCGTGCATCCACATGCAAAACTGTTTCAAAAGACTGATGGGGAGCCAAGACTGGCTAAAGTTATGCTGACAGTTTTTGAAGCTAAAGCCCTGACTGGAACTCAATCCTTAAGGTGAAAATCTGCCTTAGAGCTGTGTAGGCATAAACAAAGATTTCGAACAGAATAAATTTTAATATATGAATTAAAACAAGTCCAATGTCTTTTAGGATATTTCAAAACTATCAGGAACAGCAACTATAAAGTCATTCTTAATGTATTCAAAGCAAAGGCTTAAACATATATAAATTACAAGGATATCAAACAACACGTAATCAATCTATCTGGGTTTAGGGCAAACTAACTATTGCACTAAACTGTACCGTAACCAGTGAAGAAGTACTTCATAATACGGATGCCATATCAGTGCTTACAGGAGAATAAGGAATGTGATCACCAAAACAGCAAAAAATACAATAGCAGGCACACAAGTGACAAAAAGTTGCCATATTAAGGAAAAGTATAGCACGTGGGAGTGCAACAGAACTAAATATTCTGCCCAACAGAGAAGAAAAATATCTGACAAAACCAGAAAACAAAATGATGCGGGGAACAACTGAGACTCTCCTTTCGCACAGTTGGGGAGAAGCACAAAAACACAACAGATTTGAGGTAAAAAAAAAAAAAGAAGACTCAAGGAAGAGTCATAACAATTTCAACTTCTCTCATCAAAGATCTCTCAAGATTAAGCACTTGGACCCCAGTGACCAAGACTGAGGACTGTATCCATCCATATTCAAATTACAGAGGCAGAGTGACGGAGCTGGGCTTGTTCAGTCAGCAGAAGAGAAAGCCCCAGGGAGACATTGCAGCTTCCTAGTAGTTACAAGGAGCTAACAAACAGGATGGAGACTGACTTTTTCCATGCGTAGACAGAGATAGGACAAGGGGAAATGGCTTTTAAACTAGCTGAGGAGAGATTTAGATTAGATCAAGGAACGTTTCAAGGAACGTTTGGATTTTATGTTGAGGGACATGGTCTAGTGAGTACCGTTGGTGATAGGTGGATGGTTGGAGTGGATGATCTTGAAGGTCTTTTCCAACCTCAGTGATTTTGTGATTCTGTGATAAAGATTTTAGGGGAAATTTTTTTCACTGAAAGAGTGGTAAGGTGCTGGAACAGGCTGCCCAGAAAACATGCAGATGTCCCATCTCTGGAGACATTTAAAGAGCCCTGGGCAATCTGATCTTATGTCCAATTTGTTGGTTGGCAAACCTGCCCATGGCAGGGTGAGTCAGAACTACATGATCTTTACATTCCTTCCATTCCAAGCCATTCTATGATTCTGTGGTTTTACATTTCTATGATTCTGTGGTTTTCTCAATTTCATGGTAGATTGTGCTCAAAACTATTCACATTTTTTAGGATAAAAATTTTTTATTTGTAGAGCTAACAATACATCATGTTCAAGAGAAAATAATTAATAGGAAGTGCACTGTTAATAAAGAAATTCAATAAAGTTTATTTTAAATTTTTGAAACAGGCTTCCCTATTTCCCAAAGCCTCTCATCACAGTGATTTCAAATTCTCTCATCACTGTGCAAAGTGTACACAAACACAGCAGCATGTATGTTACACTGCAACATTAACATGAATTACACTGTAGGTGAGGGCTTTGAGAAAGATTTTTAAATACTGTGGATTTCTGTTGGCCAAAATGGATTGCTGAGCATTCTTGTTCAAAGACAGGAAAAATTACTCTAAGCTGAATGTATACAGAGACTTACTGCAAGAAACTCTTTGGAATGTTACTTTACAGGGTAAGTGTAAGATGCAGAGGTTCACAACGAAGCTCCCTCACGCACAAAAGAAGCTGGAGAGCATAACATCAGTGCTAACTGAGAACTGCTCTTCAGTATTGGGCAAAACAGATACATATGCTCTCCTAGAAATATCATCCCAGTCTCTAATACAAAGCTTAGGAGATAAGTTATGTCTTTGCAAATATCTTGTGACCTTGAAATGCTTTCCTCTCTGAGGTGTCTATGCACTATTATGTTACATTTTCATATTCCACAATGTCCTGTGTCAAGAGATGCCACAAGCCTTTCACAAAGCCACTTTTCTTTAGTGTTGAACTGGTGATTTTATTTGGTGTCCCTCAGTGGTTGCGCTGGAAGAAATGGAGAACAACTCCTTTTCCCTGCTGTTATGTCAGAAGACATAACAGTCAAGCTCTTTCTGGATTACTTGGAGCTATTCCTCGACTTTGTCATTTGTGTGCTCTTTCATAGGAGAAATTCAAGTCCCATTTCCTGTTTTTAATAAGGCACTCCTGTAGAATATGCCATTTAGACAAAGCAGACAGTACTACAGATTGTCAAATAAAGTGATAAATGCTAAAAGATAACTGAATATGTCAGTGTGATCTTTTGCCATTTAGCAGTTTAATTAATTCAGGCTCAAGTCATTGGACTGTCAATATAACTAGCAAGTGAAAGAGTAAGAAAAAGATATAAATTGCCAGAAAGAAAACAGTGCACTGTAAGACAAGAAATTTACTTTGTTCAGATACTTATTTCAAGGGTGTATCCACTAATTATGGACATAGTTAGACTTGAAATGGACTGAAATGCAATTGGTTGCATTCCACGATTTTCATGGATGAATCATAGAATCATTAAGATTGGACAAGACCACTAAGATCATCTAGTCCAACCATCGACCCACCCCCACCATGCCCACTAAATCACATCTGCCCACTTGTTGAGCACCTCCAGGGATGGTGACTCCACTGCTTCCCTGGGCAGCCTGCTCTACTGCCCTGTCCCTCTTTCTGAGAAGAAATTTTTCCTCATATCCAACCCAAATCTTCCCAGATTCAATTTAAAGCCATTACTTCTCATTCTATTGTTAGTTACACAGGAGTAGAGGCTGACCCCCACCTCAGCACAGCATCCTTTCAGGGAGTTACAGATAGCAATAAGGCCTCCCCTGTGCTCCTTTCCTCCAGACTGAACAATCCCAGTTCCCTCAGCCACCCTTCAGACTTGTGCTCCAGACCTTTCACAGCTTTGCTGTGCTCTGGACACACACCAGAGCCTCCAGGGAAATTAAAAAAAAAAAAAAAAAGCTAGAGATGTAATACAGAGCATATTACATCAGCACCAGGATTTTCCAAGAACAACCTTCACTTTGCTCTCAGGCAAGTGGGAGATGAGAAGAAATGCACTTCCCACACAGACAAAATACAATTCAAGAAGACAAAGCCCTTGAGATAGTTCTGCAAGATAGGACTGCACTCCAAACATCCCTACAAGAAAAGCTTCTGTTGAATAACAACAGCAGCAAGCACAACTTTGGTTTGTAAACTGGTTATCAACTACACTCAATGCACTAAGTTGTTCAGTACACTTTTGTCTGTCATCAGAAAAACCTGAAACAATGGTCCAAAAAAAATCCCAGCCTACTGTTCTGACATCAGCTATGGCAATGTTATTACCTACAGTTGTAACACAGTTATATATAGAAATCAAGTGTCAATCCTTTAAATATAACTGCAAATTTCACTTCTGAAAAAGTGACTTTTTCTTTTCATCCAGGAAGCAATGGATAAAAAATGATAATTTCTTCAGCTGTCTGCTGTAGAACAACTGATGAAACAACTTCCTGCAATATGTTGCAAAAATTCTATTCCACCTTCTGTTCTTCTCCATGAAGAAAGAAATACATGAGTATGCAGACAAATGGAGAACCATTTTAGATCTGTCATCAAATTTGTCGCAAAATCTGACATTAATTGATGTTAACTGCTGTTAGAAAAAGGGGAGAATATTGTTTATATCTGATTTGTTTCTAAGTTGAATATATTTTAAATAAGAAAAAATAAGAAAACAAAGTTCATTTCCATGAGAAAATCTTAACACTGAATTTGGCCAGATCGCTTTACATATTTTATTTTATATGTATTTTATATATATTATTTATATATTTCTCCTAAATATCCCTGCATACTACAGGAATCACCAAAACTTTACCATATTCTAGCTTGCTTATCTCCAGATGTAAAACTAAACTACATAGGTTGCTCCAAAAGTAATGCCTCCTAATTATTTCCAAGAGCACAATAACACTGTTTGATAGGGCAAATTCTCAACTACAAAACACAGTCACCACGATCAGCCAATTTATGTGGATGAGCTGCTTGAGCTACTCTTCATTTCATGGTGTAACAGCTGTGCACGGCGAGGCAGAATGTGGCTTGTTTTTCCCATTGCTGTAACCACTGCTGAAATGCATTACCCATTACCTCACTGTGCTGATATCCACTGTTTGGTCTCCAAAAATGTTCACCAGACAGTGATGAGTACTGGTGGGAAGGTTCATCCTCTACTGACATACTACCAGCATCTGCCTCTGGCATCAGGGTCCTATGCAATAAAATAGGTGATATTACTTTCAGAGCAGCCCATGTGGATAACATGAGAATGTGTGCTGGTTTATTTACTAACTTATGTATTTACTTATTTATTTTGATGTAGTGTGCATTTCTTGCATGAAATATGCTATTCAACAAGATAGTATGGCACTGCCTAGCATGATTGTTCTATAACTGTTGTGTAGCTCAGCAACTTGGTCAGCACTTCTTCTACATATATATTATTCCACGACATGCTGTCAAACTCAGGTTTGTAAATTGTGCATTTTAAATTGATGTTGATATTGGAAAAGCACTGAATGAGTTTGAATTATAAAATATAAAATAAAATCCATGAAAAGAAATAGGTAGACAATTAATTTAACCATACTTCGAGTGACGTCTGCAAACAACTGATTTGCAATGTTTACAGAATGCTTTAACTTCATTGCAGCCAGTCTCTTTTAACCCACAGAATTTTGTCAATAGATGACTGAGTACAGAATGTAACATATACAGCCTTGCAGCTCGTGCAACTGAACACTGTCTTTCAGAGCAGTGTGTCACTGAATTCCTCCATGCAGAAACAATGGCACCTACTGACATTCCTCATTTCTGAATGTTTACGGAGACCAAAGAGTGGATGAGAGCACAGTGAGGCAGTGGGTGGTGAAACACTGCAAAACTGGTGCAAATCTTTATGAGCACAGCATGCAGCTTTTGTTCACTGCTGGTGAAATACATAACTAATGGTGGTGACTTTGCTGGTGTTGATTAGCTGAGAATTTGCTCTACCAAATAGTGTTTAATATGTTTCTGAAGAAATGAATAGGAGGCATTATTTTTGGAGTGACCTACATACCTTGCAGAAACTTGCCAGTAGCTCCTCACTCAAAACAAAAGCTTTAAATCATATGAAGATTTGCAACACTGAAAATATTACTTGAAAGAAATAAATAAATGAAATGGAAAACAACTAAAAACTCTCTTCTTTGTCAGCCTGGCTGATTAGACTCAATTGCAAGAAAGTGCTACTTTGCTCCAATTATAGTGATTGATAGAGACTGAACAACTAAAAATGCAAAAAGAAAAACAAAAACAAAATGCCAACCCTAGCAACAAGTAATTTGCTTAAAACAGAATAAATAAATAAATAAATAAATAAATAGATGCATTACATTGAGAGCAGATCAAGGGCAAGTAATAGATTTAATGGAAAAAGCATGTGTTGAGTACAAGAATAAGGAGTATAGGCTTTGATCAAATTAAGTATTGCAATGAATTCTCGTGAGAAAAATGAAATGAAATAAGCTGGTTCATATAAGTTAAAAATGACATTATTAAAAGTTCAATTTTAAATTATTTTAATTGCCTAAAGTGTGATATGTCACTCTGAAATAAAGTGACACTTTGATTTTGAAAGTATTGTGAAAAAAATGTTTCAAACAATGTTGCTTGTCAGATTCAGCCCAAAATGGGAAATACTTCTCTACAAAGTACACTATACAGCAAAAGCACAAACCACTGCAGTAAACTTTGTTATTCATTCTACCTGAAAATTCCCCTTTAAAAAAAACCTTTGCTTTAATCTGTCCAGGCTTCATTACTTTCACCTAAGATACAGCAATTGCACACTTCCCACACCCAGTGAGCTTTTGTTACCATTGGCAGCTATTATTTCATCTGTCAGTCTATAGGACACCGTGCCAAATGACTCAGACATCTTTTCCTACATGCTGTTTTGTTTCCTGTGCTGTAGTGAAGATCTCACTCTCTTCCAGTGTTCTCATACAAGCTGAGCACAATCCATTCTAAGCCATCACAACACTCAGCGTTACTGTCTGCGAATTGCCATAAGCTTTTTTAGTTTTGTTTCTCCTCATTAACATTATCTATTTTAATCACAAACACAAGTAGAGATACTTTGTTCTAGTAGTTACTTTGAATGGGCATCTCTTACCAAGGGCAAAGTATTCCTGAAACATGCATAAGCTTGTTTAAAAGTTTCCCTTGAGATCTTGACTTGGCTTTCCTCTTGCTTTATGTACAGTGTAAATCTCATTATGAATGTTGGTTAAGTAATATCTAAGAGGCATTGCACTAAAAAATAATGAGCTACCTTAAAATTTGTAGGAAATATTCCATTTATCGGAAGTACTCAATTAAGCATGTCTGCATTATTAAAGGAAATAAAAGAGGGAACTATCAAAAAGGAATTATCAGTGGTCTGACTTCTAGCACTCATCACTACCTACTTCTGATATTTACACACATAATACTGATAAAAACACACATAACCAGTCAAATAAAAAAAAGAACATACTACCTTTACTGCCCAAGGATATTTTTGCACCCTAACTGGCTGAGGTTGGAAAAGTTAAAGTCCACCTGTAGTTCAATTTGGAAAGGGCTGAGAAGGGTGACAAAAACAAATTCTAAAATTATATTGGGGTAGAAAGAAGTTTAGAAAAAATGTGGGCCACTGTGGGCAAAGAACCTGGTGAGATGTAATATGGAAGAATATTCAAAACCTTCTTCACCTTGCTTTTAACTGGCAAGACCTGCATTTGGAAACCCCAAGCCCTTGAGATTAACCTGATGTGGAAGAGGATAAGGCTTGGGAATGATTAAACACACTACACATTTAAGTCCAAAGAATTTAGGGATGCACAAGTGCTAAAGGAGTTGGCCAGAATCACTGCAACTCCACTCTGGACTCAAAGCCCTTGATCATTAAAAAAGGTTGCTGAGGACTGAAAGAAAGAAAGAAAATGTGACTTACATAACTCAAGAAAGTCAACAATTGTGAGGGGATCTGTAGGCTGGTTGGCTTTGCTGGGTAGATGGCAGAGCAACGAAACCTGGAAATCAGATATGTGAAGGACAAGCAGTAGACTGGCATGGATCTACTAAGTAAATAGTAAGTAGTAGCTGGCATGGATTTACTAAGGAGAAATCGTAGGTGGCTAACCTGGCACACTTCTACAATGAAATGATTAACTACACAGATGAGGGGATAGCGATGTGTTTTATCTTGACTTCAGTAAGGACTCTTCCATAACATACACTGACAAATAAATGGATGAAATATGGGTTATTTAAAGGGGCAGAGTTTTACTGAAAGCTGGCTGAACTGTCAGGTTCAGAGAGCTGTGAGCAGCTGCACAAAGCCCATGTGAGGGTGAGTTACTAACAGCATATTCCAGGGTTAATACTCTGTCCAGTAGCTTTTAATATGACTTGGATGACTTGGACATAGCAAGCTTGTAAATGATAGAAAACTAGAGGGAGTGGTTGACACACCTCTTGAGTGCATTCATTCAGAGAGGCCTGGGCAGACTGCATGGACAGAATCTCATGTTCAACAAAAAGATAATCAAGTCCTTCTGCAAGGGAAAAACAACTATACGCATGAGTGCAGGCTTGCAGCCACAGAGCTGAAAAGCTGCTTCACAGAGAAGAACCTGGGAGTTCTGGTGAATACCAGGTTGTACGTGAGACATCAATGCCTTCTGTCAGTGTAACAAAAAAATCAACACCGTCCTAGACTGCAATGGGTATTGACAGCAAGATCCTTCTCCTTGACAAAACATTAGGGAAGCAACATCTGCTGCTGTGTGCAGCAGTGGGCTCTCCCAATCACACAAAAAAATGTGAATATACTGGTGAGAGTCCAGTACAGGATCTGAAAGATGTTTGAAGGTCAGAAACATCTTTTATATGAGGATAGGCTGAAAGAGCTGGGATTGCTCAGTATTGAGAAGAGAAGCCTTGGTGTGGAGTGGTATTGATTTATATGAAATTCTAAGGAGGGGAGAGCGAAGAAGACTAAGCCAGACTCATCAGTGATATCCAGTGAATGAAAAAGGAGCAATGGACAGAAAATGCAATACAAAAATGATCACTTCCACACGAGAGAAGTTTTTTGCTGTGAGGATGATCAAATACTGATAGAGATTGCTCAGAAATGTTTGCAACTCATGGAAATATTAAAAACCAAACTGTACAGTGTCATCAGGAATCTCCTCTAGTTTTCCTGGCTTAGACCAGGCAGTTACTAGATGATCTGTACAAGTCCCTTCAAATCTCTTCCCCTTAGCAATTTTAATAAACTGGGGAAAAAATAAGTTTCTTATTCCTTGAAAAGAAATTTATATTTATCTCCATTTAGCAAACTTTATGAGATCACACCCAGAATGTGCACACTGGAATAAATTAGTTTGAAGCAACTCGTATTTCAAAGGGGGAAGCCCCCATTTTGAACTACTTTAGCACTTTGCTGTGTTCTTCTTGACTGCCAAACATTACAGCCTAAACATCCTTGATTCACACTTGCTAATTACTTCTTGAAAGTCAGAAAAGGCAATTCCCTTCTCACTTTCACCTTTTCTTACTTAGAACTAGAAACTTTGATTCAATCCCACTACTTAATGATAGCTTCCACAGAGCACCAGCTGTCAGTTAGCTTTCCCTACCTCCAGCAGTTCCTGAGGATGGCAGGTTTGACAGGTCATCTGTATAGTAGCTCTGTCACTCATCGTCAGCACACAGCAAAATCCCATGAGACAGATCAAGATGATAAAGAGCACTCCAACTTTTTGCAGCCACTAAAAATAATAGCATGAATAAAATCCAGATTATTAGTTGCATTAGTCTCATATTCTATTGACTTTGAACTGCTTAATTTTTATGGAAACTGCTGTAAAGTAAATGAATGGAAGGCATGCAGTTTAACAGATTGGCATCTCAGATCGCCCTGCCACTCTTTCCCAAGACAACACAGTGCGAAGAGTGAAAAGATCAGGAAATTAGCTAAAGGAATAACATGGAACAGCATTCCTTTTGATACTGCAGTATTTTTCCTCCAGTGTAAATTCTTTTTTTGCAAAACTGAACTATAAGAGTTGTAAAAATGTCCCCTCCCAGCATTACACAAAGCAGCCCTGTCTCCTAAACTAGCTGGCCTGAGGAAAATCTTTGTGGCATACTGACATGTCTCCGTCTGTCTGTCTTGAAGAATGCTCAAGAGTATGTGGAAGTTTCTCACCAATTTTACTTGGAGTTTCATACATTACTATAAAATTATTTTCATTTTCACAGTACAGTTTCACTAAAGCAATGTCAATGTTTCCACCGCCTTGATGGAAAGTTCGTGTCCTGCCCTGTAAATAACGAAGCCTGTTTGTAAAAGCACCACATGCTTCTAAATTTTTAGTGTGTGTGTATGGGTGTTAAACCACATTTAAAGTGCAGATCTCTTAAGATTACAGCACCGGCTCCCATTTCTTCCAGGAATCCATTGCACTTAGGGATCCAGGAAAATTTCCTGGCCAGCCTGCCAACCCAAAGCCTCAGGTACGGAGTTTTTAGATACAGAGCTCGTTCCTTTTCCAGACTGCTAGAGCCAAGCACCAGTGGTTCCCTGGCTCTGGGTGCTACCCAGAGGTGAGGCTCAACACAAAGTCCCAAGATACTAACTGAGCAACACAGACAGGAACTGTACCTTTACAGGCAAAACTGAGATTCACGTAAACATAGCACTACAAATGGCCCGACCTTGCTCCTACCTGTGGCTCATCAGACTTACAGCACATTAGCAGATCTTACTCCTGCATGCTCTCTGTGCTGTGGACCTGTGTTCTCCTCAGCAGCTGAATCTATGAATCCTCCTCTATACTACTTGCATGGCCAAACATGCACCTGGTCAACAGTTTGCTTACATACAACAAATCTTTATCCATCTTATTTTTATCATGTTCAGTGCGCACTTTCCACGCCTTCTCCTTAAGCCGTTTTGCAGCTTCCCACAATTAACACCCGTTAAAAACCTCCCTTCAACTTGCTTTCTCCTTTGAGATTTACAACTAGGCTGTCTCCCTTCTTTTAATCATTTATCAAGTTCTGGCTGAAGTGCTACACTGTGCTTAAGCAGCTCGTTCCTGCCCATCCATCAGTGACCTGAGGACTCCAATCTTCATTGCGTTTTTTACCTACAGCTTGCCAGAGTTTGTTCATTCTTAATTAGCCACCTTCCTGGCCTTTATGCTGAAAACCATTAAAGAGATATCCTTGGAAACAAAACACCTTGCAGTCTACTCAGTGTCTGAATCTCCTTCTCCTGTGCATACAATTAATCACAAGTGCAACGTGTTAATTTCAGAAGAGTTCTTTCTCTTCCTACCTCAAATGAGGATTGCCCATTCCTCATGTTCTCCTGTGTCTTTGACAAATGTCCAAAATGTAATAATTTTAAACTACTGTTCCATTTCTAACTTCTACTTCGGAGATTTCTATATGGTCTGTAGCTCACTCCCAGACATGTTGTCAATATTTATGTCTCTGTATGCCAATCAACAGTAAAAAGCATGATTTTATTTTACTTTATTTTTTCATACACTGTTCAGAGAGAAATAATAATTTGGCACATTAGCATGTGTGTACAAATAAATATTTTTTAAAGCAGTGTTTATAAAACTTAGAAGCAAAAGGTTTGGATGAATCACAGCAATCTACATCTTGCAGATGTACTTTGAGTTTAGCTGCTCATAGAAAATTATATAAAATGAATTTTAACGTGATTGTGTTATCTATAATTTGTATAAACATGTAATTTTATTTCATAAATGTCCATAGCAAGGTGTAATTAAAGTATGATGAAGTACAGCAGAATATTAGGCAGAACTTCTGTGAGGTTTGTTTTGTTTTTGAATAGCTGTTGACTGTGGAGTCTTTTGACTTCAGCTGCAGCAACTGAGTACGTAAGAGGAAGGCAAGGGCAAAAATGGGGAAATAAAAAGCAAAGAAAAAGAAAAGCAAACTTTTCAAGTACAATTAAAAATGTAATTCTGATACATCCCCACATCCCTGCCAGGAAGCAATTTTTATTTTCTTTAAACTGACGCTGATTCATGTTAAAAAACGTTTTGTTAATTTGGTAAACTTTATACAAGGCTTTCAAAATGCAAACAAAACTGTCCTCTGGGAAATACACTCGGCTGGCCTGGGGCTAAGATAGACTGCTTTATAATGTCAAAAGGTGGCATGAGGGTGAACTTCTTACTGATTTGAGATGCACTGCATAATAGTATCATACCTACTGCCATAATTTTAATGATAATTTATTGTTACTGAGAAGGGTAAAAAGAGGTCAGATCTGTATATCGCTCTGGTGAGCACGTGCTGTTACTTTTCTCTCTCTCCGTTTTTGCAGAGGTGATGGAGAAGAAAAATAAAGCATAATGCATTCTCAAGGTTGCCAGGAGCAACTAATGCTTCCAAATTGGTATTCATGTTTTATTACATCTTAAATTTCAGCATCTTAAAAACAATAAAGGAAATTGCATTTTCACAAAGAATCTTCCTTCAGGGAACGTACTTCAAGTTTACTGTCTTTTTTTTTTTTTTTTTTTGATGTCTTTATATATGTAGCACAAACTCCTTGTTTCAAAAAGAACACATCTTTACACCCACATTATATATATGTGCAAAGACAAGTGCAAATAATTTCTTAGAGCTTACAACTTCTATTCTTCTGAAACATTACATATAGGGTCCTGATAAGTCTTTTACAGACATCATATCTGTATCTGTACCTTGTCATCCATATACTTGTCTTGACATGAAATATGTGCTCAATCCAAGGACAACTGAATCACAAAAGAGGACTTCAGTTCTTAATCCATCCTCTGATCACCTTTACCTTTTGAGAATCAAATGCTTCTACTTGACATGGTTTTTGACCATCTCTGCCTGTAATCTGCATTCTCACAGAGACACAGACAAACACTTTCAACAGAACAAGAGCCAAACTGAGAGTCAAAAAAATATTTGTCTGGCATTGTTATTAAACAGCTACACAAGTATTTTTAAAGAAAAAATACCAATCGATTGTTCCTATACAAATCCTATCAAATAAAAACACTATAGGGCAATTTTTTAAATTCTAATTCGTTCATACTGTGAACGTAACTTTCTCACTGATATGGAGAATATTAGACTGAGTAGGAATGAAATAGAAATGAATAGTGGAAGCAAAAGAAAAGTAATAATGTCTTTGAAGTGGAGAATTCCTTATCATTCAAGGAGGTTAATACAGTGTACATTGACCACAGTTAGCTGTTAATAAAAAATACATTTATCAGAAAACTTTCATACATTATGAACACCACAATAATACTTCACACAGCTACTTAATAGAAGGAAAGGGATCTTCAGACAAAGTCTATAAAAATCATTCATTTTTCCTAGTACTATGTCTCTGTGGAAACAAGAAAAATTAACCTGGGAGGAAAACAGAGACACTCAGCAGACAAGGATTAAGGTAGGAAAGATAATTTGTGTTTCCAGAGGAAACAGAAGAGCCGATTACCTGGGACAATGAAAAGACCTAGGTACTGAATGCCTTCTTTGCCTCAGCCTTCACCAGCAAGATTGCCTTCTGGAATGCCAGGTCCTGGAGACCAGGGTGAATGGCTGAGATAAGGAAGCTGTCTTTGTTGAAAGAGGATCAGGTAAGGAAATACCTGAGCAAACTGTAACCAGTGGAATAGGCTGGTTTGCGTAGCAATAGGGATACCCCTGAGCATGCCCAAAGAGACAATAGCACATATTTGTGAGACCTTGGAAAAGAATGAATATGTATGCTAATGTACTGCATATGTATGTCTTAACTGTTCAAATGTAGAACCAAAACTTTGTGCTTGCAGAATGGGTTTGCTTGACAAATTGCTCCAAACATATCATGAGAAGTAAAGGAATGCCACTTTTTGAAAACCACACAGGATTTAGAGTTTTCTTCCCAGATTTCGGATGACAGAATGCCCCAGGGATCAGTACTGGGTTCAGCTTTGTTTGACATCTTCATTAACAACCTTGATAATGGAGTAGAATGCACATAAAAGAAAATTGGTGGATGTCATGAATCTGGAAGGAGTGGCTCCCTGAGAGCTGCACAGCCATTCAGAAGGACCTTGACAGGCAGAAGAGGTGGGCTGAGTAAGAATTTCATGAAGTTCAACAAGGAGAAGTGCAGAGCCCTGTATATGGGAGGAACTACCCTAGGCACCACGTCATACTGGGGACACCCAGCTGGGAAGCAGATCTTCAGAAACGGACCGACGAGTCCTGGTGGACAGCAAGTTTAACATGAGCCAGCCATACGTCCTTGCCACAAAAAAGGCTAATGGTATTCTTGTTTTCACCGGGCCAACAGGTATTGCCAACAAGCAGAAGAAAGTTGGTGCTTTCAGTCTGCTTAGCACTGGTGAAGCCACAGCAGGAAAACTGTGTTCAGTTCTGTACCCCTCAGTACATGAGAGACATGGGAAATATTGGGAAGAGTCCAACAGAGGCCCATCAAGTTGACGAAAGACTGAAGTACATCTCCTGTGAAGAAAGTCTGAGGGAGCTGGTACCGTTCAGCCTGAAGAAGAGGAGGATCAGGATTCTTAACAACTGTATGAAGAAATACTTTGTAGAAATACTATGTAGAAATACTTGAGGTGAGGGTGCAGAAGAAAGAGAGACAGGCTCCCTCCTGCTGCTCGCTGCCTGGACAAGAGGCGATGGGCACAAATTGTCTAAATACCAGGAAACACTTTACTGTGTGAATAATGAAGAACAGGAACAGGTTGTCCAAAGAAGTTGTGAAGTCTCCCTTGGAGGTCTTCAAATGCTGTCTGAACATCATCCTTGGCAACCTGCTCTAGGTATTCCTGTTTAGGGTGGGGGGGGATCAGATGACCCCTAGAGGTCCATTCCAACTGTAACCATTCAGTAATTCTGTGATATATAAAAAGTAACAATAATAATAATAAAATTCTGAACAATGCTTTGATTGATGTATTTCAGCAACAGTTCTGTCATCCAGACATTATGTTGCGCTACACAAAAATATTTTCAGTGAGATGTTACAGAAACAGAATGAAAAGATGCAAAATTTAAGTGCCAAAAAGGCTGATGTAGATTATTCCTGCCAAACTCATTATCGTGAATTAAGACTAACTCCATTATCGCTGAGTTGCTGCAGTACTGCTGACCTTGAGTGTCTGCCAGGTGTTCTCCATGCTGCTCTCTCACTCCCCCCACCTCAGCAAAAACAGTGTGGAAAAAATAATATGAAAAACTCACGGAGTTAGGGAGACCACTTAGAAATGGCTGTTATAGGCAAAATAGACTCGACTTACGAAAGATACATTTAATTTATTGTAGTTAAAAGTAGAGCTGAATCGAGAGGGGAAAAAATACATAGAAAACTAAAAACCACCTTCCCTCTTCCACTGCTCCCCAGTTTCAACTTCCCTCCTTGTTTCCTGACTCCTCCTTGTTGGTGCAGAAGAGAGGGGAACTCAGGCTGCAGTTAGTCTATGAGGTTTCCCCTCTGCCACTCCTTCATCCTCATTCTCTGTTCTGTTTCATATGGAATCCCTTGAATGGGATACAATTCTTCCTGAACTGATGTTGTGTGGGTCCCCCACAGGCTGCATTTCCTTCCAGACAACCTGCTCCTGGGTGGATGCCTCTGCACAGACTGCAGCTTTCTTTGGGACATATCCACTTGTTGTAGTGTGGGGTCCTCCATGGGCAGCAGTATGAATATCTGTTCCAACAGCGTACTGAATGGACTCTAGGGAAGTAACTCCTTCATAATAGTCTTCAAAGGCTGCAGGAGAGTCACTACTGTAGAACCTTTCGCATGTCATTCCCCTCTTCTCTCAGATTGGTATCTTCAGAGTTGTTTCTTCTCCATTTTCTCATTTCTCTCTCTCACAGCCTATGCACAGTATTTTGACCTTTTCTTAAAAACATTATCATGGAAGTGCAACTAACACTGCTGATGTGCTCAGCCTTGGCCAGCAGTGAGTCCTTTTTTAAGCTGTCTGGAATTGGCTCTTATCAGGCAGGGGCAGATCCTGGTCTGTTCTCACAGAGGCCACCCCTGCAGCAACCCTCAACTACCAAAGCCTTGTCATACAAACTCAATACACAGCCTTGTGACTCAATCCAGTTTTTTAAATAAAATTTATCAGTAGAGTTGAATTATAAATCCAATTCATTAGTTCAATTGAACTGCTACTTCCAGTGAAATGTTTTGCCTGATTGATCTGCCTGAAGACCACTTTGTCTTTTGGTCTGCCTGAAGACTGCTTTATGCCCTTTTTCCATCCACTCTATAAAGGAATTTTGTAGGAGTGTTGTTTATTCTATTGAATTTTACATAATTTCCTATAAAAATTCACTGCTTGTGGAATTGGTAAAAATTCAAGAGAAAGACTAAAACCTCTTAGAATTTAGGAAGTTGTGCGAGGAAGGACTGAGGTATTAGTGCTCTGTTATCCCTGACAATGATCTTTGAGATCACCTAAAAGCTAATGATCATCTCTCAATATTAAAAGTGCATACAAATTCTAGAGAACACTAGCTTTTTAGGAAATCTGAATGAGTCTGCTGATGGTGCACACTTTTTTTTTTTTTTTGCATTATTTGACAAAATATCTATAAGGCAGAATCAAAGGGTGAAGAATTTAAATCACAGAATTGTAGAATCCAAGAATCGCAGAATGGTTTCAGTTGGAAGAGACCTTAAAGATCATTGAGCACTAAGCCCCTGCCATGAGCTGGCTGCCCCCAACCAGCTCAGGCTCCCCAGGAGTCCATCCAACCTGGCCTTGAATGCCTCCAGAGACAGGGCACCCACAGCTCTCTGGGCATCTTTGCCAGGGCCTCACCGCCCTCCGAGTAAAGGATTTCCTAACATCTAACCTAAATCTTCCCTCTTTCAGTTAAAATCCATTCCCTCTTGTCTTATTACTACTAGACCTTGTAAAAAGTCTCTCTGCTTCATGCTTATAAGCTCCCTATAAGTGCTGGAAGGTCCCAATGAGGTCTCCCCATAGCCTCTTCTTTCTCCAAGCTGAACAAGCCCAGTTCCCTCAATATTTCTTCACAAGAGAAGTGTTACAACCCTCTGATCATCTGGAGCTCTCCAAAAGCTCCACATCCTTCCTTTACTGGGGGCCCCAGACCGGGATGCAGTACTGCAGATGGGGCCTCACAAGGGAAGAGTAGAGCAGGACAGTCCCCCTTGTCCTGTCATCACTCTGAATTTCCATTCCTGTTTCAAGATTCCCAGCACAGCTGTCAGTTTCCTAGTTGGGTAGAAGTAATGTTTTGTATAGTGTGCAATATGCTGAAAAGTGATGAAATTACAGAAAACAGCTGAATTGGACTCTGATCACTAAGTCTGCCCAACCAGGAATGAACAAATAAGACTATGAACCAAAAGACTGGTCAAAGAATGAAAAAGATTTTAAAACATAACAAGTGAGTGTAGTTGCATTCCTTCTCTCAGAAGAGTCTTCTGACTGTTTCCTATATATCAGATTTTATTTTTAATGTTAATGTCTTAGTGGTCCTGAGATCTGTGAGTATCAGAGTGAACGTGCACTTTCTATGTGGCTGTAAACAGTTATCAAACCTCTCTTGTCATTTGCTTTCTAAAAAGCAGGAATTGTGTCCCCTTCCATCTTTCCACTTGTTATCGTCTCAGTCATTTATACAGTTCTTTGAGATAATTCTTAGCCCTTTTTCTTCTTTTAAAAATAAATACATAAATAATTCAAAGTAAGCTGCTTGTATGTATACAGTCCATTTACTCACATACATATTTTCCCTAAGCTCTGTTAAAATGTCTCTCTTAAAAGTGAATAATTATTATATCAAAACCTGAGAAAGCCATAATAAAATTAAAATGTTATTTTACCCAGATAATTTAAAATAAAAACCACTTTTATTTCTCAAATTATTCACATGAGGTAGACAAATGTTTCAATTCATTAGAAGCAGTGTTATCAATCCAATGGAGAACAATCAGACTCACAAAATCAGGCAGTATTTTGTTGTGCATACCCGGTAGGAAGAAGGCAGTAAAGATCACACAAATTAGCTTTAGTTTTAAAGCAAACTGTATCTTTCCATAGTAAGATACAAGCTTGTGTATTCTTCACTTCATAACAAAACAACTGTCTCCACAAAAGACTGCAAAAATAAAACATCACGTAAGAATATAACATAGAGAAATCCAAAGATCAAATCAGATATGCTTCATTTTTTACTTGTTGGAACTTAGTATAATTCAAGTGGAAACAAAAAACGTGTGTAAGGCAAAGCAACTTCTGATAACCAGAACAGATCCAACTGCCATCAGTATGATTTGGATTAGGAACTTTTTATCTTCATCTTACCAATTTCCATGAATCAAAGAATCATAGAATGGCCTGGGTTGAAAAGGACCACAATGATCATCTAGTTTCAATCCCCTGCTATGTGCCAACCACCAGACCAGGCTGCCCAGAGCCACATCCAGCCTGGCCTTGAATGCCTCCAGGGATGGGGTAACAACAACCTCTCTGGCAAAGTGTATAATAGGAACATATTAGTTAATATTCAGAACTCCACTGAGTACGACCCTGAACAACTGGGCATTATCACAGAATTACAAAGGTTGGAAAGAACCTCTAGAGATCAAGTCCAGACCTCTGCTAAAGCACATTCCCCACCTAGGTCTTCTTTTGCGCATGTGTTTTGAACAGATGACTCTAACTTTGAGAAGCTCCTTTCCACTTAGATTATCATACAGTGTGGTTGTGGTGAGGTTCAGGATCAGCTTCTTCTCCCAGGTTGCAGTGTCAGGACAAGATGTAATAGCCTCAAGTTGTGTCAAGGGAGGTTCAGGCTGGATATAAGGAGAAGATTCATGTGCAAAAGCGTGGTGAGACATTGGCACAGTCTGCCCATAAAGGTGGTGGAATCACCATCCCTGTGGGTTTACTACAAAAGGATCGATGGAGGTGGGTTGATGGTCAGATTAGATGATCTCAAGAGGTCTTTTCCAACCTTATTAATTCTATGACATCCTGTAGGAGTCCAAGCCTGCATTTGGAATCGCTGCAAGCAGAGGACAGATCACCAGTCAGGAGACTGGAGACATGGTCTGATATGAATGTCCTTGTTCCTTGTCTGAAGTGTGGGCTCTAACTGGCTCAGATGGCCAAGGCAGTACTTGGATGTGTGTTCTGTATGTCTCACAGAACGGGAGTCTTAGAATGGAACTCACTACCCAACTTCAACACTCATCTCATCTAATAAATGCTCCTAAAACTGTATGATCCTGAGAGGTGTCATTTTCTTATTCTGATTATTTCACTCCTAAAATATCTGTCACTTTATATCTTTTTGCATAGCAAAAATTGTCAGTGCTTACACCTACTGCTCAATGGACCAACTAGCAAATTATTTTTTTCCCCACACTTGACTGACATTTATGAATTTAGCAAATATCAGAAATGACAACATAAAACCTTCAGGTTTGTGTCCACATTGAAATACTAGACACACACGTAACCACATGCTTCTGCATGGATTTCAGCAACAAATGCCAAAACCTCAGCTATTCTAAACGTATGGGTCCTAAAGACAACTCTGAAACACCACGGTAATACTGCAATTTGTTATTTCTACTTGGATAAATCCTTCCAGTACTTAAGGAAACACAATTGGATTTTATTGTCAACTTTGCACTAATGTGCACTGATGTTGACAAACAGGAAATTATTCCTCCTGTCTGATTTAACAAATAAAAATCGTATTATTATGCAGAAAAAAAACTGGTGACCACTTTCAGTTTGTTTTTTATGCTAGTAGTGTAACTATGGTTGTGAATTATAAACTAGTTTCCACTATTCCTTAACAAAGTTTACTTATCATTTGAGAAGCTTGACTTCATTTAGCACACATGCTTCTCACTCTGATGGAAAGGGAGAAATCCAATCCCATTTTGGAGAGCACAATCCTGTGATTACCAGCCTCTTTAAACTTGAGGCAAAGCAGGTTAAGGTGTGACACAAAAGGCAGTCAGAAAAAAAAAAAGTTCCTTAGTGATAGAGATTTCTGACTTAATGCTGTTGTTCTGCTTTCTGGAGATGCACAGATCTTCTAAACAAATATTTTGCTGCTACAATGAAGAAGGTTTTCAGAATATGCACCTTAACCTGTTTCCATATTTCACAATTTATAGAAAAACTGCTAAATTTATAATTGTAATGGAAATATAATATAAATATAAATGTATAATTATAAACATAATTATTAAGAAATACTTATGAATAACTTTTTTTTTTTTTTTGCAACTGAAGCAGAGTTAATAAATATTTATTTTCCCCACTATTTAGTTCTCAATGCATTTTGCATGAAAACTCATATTTCACTTCAGATGGGTTTTCTGCATTGTCCAGCAGTCACAGACAAGTTTGGCAGAAGAAACACAGAAGCAGCCTTCTGGAAAAGTCTGTGTCATTTTGTTTGAGCTAATAAAGATTTTGCTCTTAACAGAGATTATGTTCTGTCCCCACCCTACAACTTTTCTATCCTCAAAAAACTATTTTCCTGCAAAATAACGTTAGGATGATTTTGCTAAGATAATGTTTTTGGCAGTTTGGGCACAAATAGTTTCTCGGGGTTTTTTTTGCTTTGAATGTCACAGTGACAAACAGTCAGCAGGTATAAATCAGTATCACCAAAGTGAACTGAAATGCCAATATGCTACCACTGAACGCTTTAAACTTCTCATCTGAAATCTGAACAACTGGAAAATTTGACAGAAGAACTAAATCTGCTTAACTCTGCACCTCTTGCCTAGTGTTCCTCAAACCACACTTGCCATGAAAATAGTACAGAGGAAAAGTTATCTTATGAGCTATCAGTCCAAGGTCTCTCCAGAAACACACTGCTGCCTTGGATCAGCACTGCAGTGTGGAATTCTGTAACATGCATCATTTTTACCAGGTAAGAAATAAACAAGCAGCTTAGATTTAGCCAGACAGAAATTGTCAGCATGGAAAAAAATAGGCCTATGACCACATTCAGTCCTTACAGTTAATCTACTTCACAGATGTTTTAACAGTCGGAATTTGGAACAAAAGTGTCATCTGTTTCTTAGTCACTCTTTCTAGTGATAGCATTTGTCCTCATAGTTCATGCTAGAGAATATTTATCAGATTAGGGCCAAAAAACAGAGTTAAACTTTTATTACTGATAGGGCAGAAAATTGGAATAAAGAAGGTATTTTTTCTAGACTGGTTCTCTGCTACCAAACTGGAACTTCATGTACAGTCAGACCCTATGGCACATGGTATGTAAAACATTTTGCACAATTAATGGAATACCATCTAACGTGACAGTAAGGAAGAAGAAAAATTCCTGTTCACAATTTCTATTGCCCAAACCACGTTTTCCAACAAGGCATCTCAAAGAAGTGAAACAGTTATGAGTTTGCTGCGGAGACCGGCTTCAGGGCAGGTAGACTGCTCTGGGCAAGGGAGCTAAAGCCAAAAAAGGCCGTCCAAAAAGCTCTTTTTAGAGCTGTTTTTGAACCAGCAAAAGCACGGTGCTGGTGCTGGGGGTGGCCGGTACCGCCCACTTTTATCTCTTATCTCTGTGATTAACCTTGACCCTTTCTGTGAGGCTATAAGCAGCCCCTGGGCAAGAGCTAGCTCTCGCCCACTTAGTGTACTTAGCGTACCTGGTGAATAAAGGGTGTTGCTGCCCACTACTAACTGCTAACGAGGAGTACTGGCAGTGTGTGAGCACAGCCCCTGCTGCCCATTGCCACACTCGTAGGTGAGGAAGGTTGGTCTTGTGCAGGACACATAATTGTTCTTGTCCTTGTTCAGGTGACCGCTCTCCCACTCGCTGACCCAGTGACTGTAAGTTCAAACATGGTCTCTACCAGGCGTCGGGCATGCTCCAACAAGTCTGTGGCGACCCAGACAGAGGGACTGCCCAGAACTGCAGCGGTTCAAGTCTCTGGCTGCAGGGAGTGCCTGAGTCTGCTGCTGCCGGGGGACAATGGGAGGGATGCCACCTGCGTGAGGTGCGGAACAGTTGGATGAGCTGCTCAGCCTTGTGGTAGAGCTTAGGGAGGAGGTGGAGCGGTTAAGATCCATTAGGGACTGCGAGAGGGAGATAGACTGGTGGTGTAACTCTCTGCGAGAAACAAGCAGAGATTGCAACCCCCAGCCTGTAGTGGATTCTCTGCCTTACTGTAGTAAAACTGAGAGAGCTGACTTGGGAGGAGAAGAGGAATGGCAGCAGGTCCCACCTCAGCGACGCAGGCGGCGCCCTCCCCGACCTACCTCGGTTCCTCAGGTGCCCCTAAGTAATAGGTTTGAAACCCTGCAACTGGAGGGTGAGGAGGCTGAGAACAAGGTGGTGGAACAGCCTCTGAGCTTTGCTAAGGAGAAGCGGTCGGCTCCACGCTTGAAGACCGCCTCTTCTGGTAAAGAAAGGAGGGTGATAGTTGTAGGAGACTCCCTTCTAAAAGGAACTGAGGGCCCGATATGTCGTCCAGACCCCACCCGGAGGGAAGTGTGCTGCCTTCCTGGGGCACGGGTCAGGGACATCTCTAGAAAGCTGCCTGGGCTTATTCGCCCGTCTGACTACTACCCCTTATTGGTAGTTCAGGTTGGCAGTGATGATACTGCCAAGAGAAGCCTAAGGGCAATCAAAAATGACTTCAAGGGTCTGGGGAGGGTACTGGATGGTGCAGGAATGCAAGTTGTCTTCTCTTCTATCCCTTCAGTGGCGGGGAAGGACTCTGAGAGGATCAAAAAAGCCCTCCTCATCAATAAATGGCTTAGAGGATGGTGCAGGCAGAAAAACTTTGGTTTTTTTGACCATGGGGCAACTTACTCAGCTCCTGGCATGACGGCTGCAGATGGAGCTCACCTGTCTACAAGGGGTAAAAGGATCCTAGCCCAGGAGCTGGCGGGCCTCATTGAAAGATCTTTAAACTAGGTAAGAAGGGGGAAGGGGACAAAATGAGGACTGCTGAGGCTCAGGTAGTTCAAAGTTCAAAAGTGAACTTGATGGGTGATGAGGGTGGAGTTCGAAGGGATGGAGTGTGGCAGGGGAATGCTGCCTCCCTGAAGTGTCTATATACTAATGCGCGCAGTATGGGAAATAAACAGGAAGAGTTGGAGATCTGCGTGCGGTCACATGGCTATGATCTCATTGCGATCACAGAGACGTGGTGGGACAGCTCACATGACTGGAATGTTGTCATGGAGGGCTATGTGCTTTTTAGGAAAGATCGGCTGGTGAGGCGGGGTGGTGGAGTTGCTCTTTATGTAAGAGAGCAGCTTGAATGTATTGAACTCCACCTGGGGGAGAGTGGTGTAGCAGTGGAGAGCTTGTGGGTAAGAATCAAGGGGCGGGCTGGTATGGCTGACACCGTTGTGGGTGTGTGCTACAGGCCCCCTGATCAGGAGGAGGAGGTTGATGAGGCCTTCCACAAACAGTTGGAAGCAGCGTCACGATCCCAGGCGCTGGTGCTTATGGGGGACTTCAATTATCCAGATATTTGCTGGAAAAGCAATATGGCCAGGCATGCGCGGTCCAGACGGTTCCTGCAATCTGTTGAAGACAACTTCCTGATGCAGGTGGTTGAGGAATCGACGAGGAGAGGGGTACTGCTGGACCTTATTCTCACTAATAGAGAAGGGCTTGTCAGGGAAGTAAAGGTCGGGGGCAGCTTGGGTTGTAGTGACCACGAGATGGTGGAGTTCAAGATCCTGAGTGGAAGAAGTAAAGCAAAAAGTAGGATTGCTATCCTGGACTTTAGGAGAGCCAACTTCGATCTCTTCCGGGGCCTACTTGGAGCTGTCTCATGGGCTAGGGTGTTCGAAGGCAAGGGGGCCTGTGAGAACTGGTTGGCATTTAAGCAGCTCTTCTTCCAAGCTCAGGATCGGTGCGTCCCTGTGAGGAAGAAATCGGGAAAGAGTGGCAGGAGACCTGTGTGGATGAGCAAGGAGCTCGTGCGCAAACTCAAAGGAAAGAAGAAGGCCCATGAAATGTGGAAAAAGGGTCTGACTACTTGGGAAGAATACAGGAATGTTGTCAGGGTCTGCAGGGATGCGACAAGGAAGGCTAAGGCGTGCCTAGAATTAAATCTGGCAAAGGGGATAAAGGATAATAGAAAAGGTTTTTTCAAGTACATTAACAGTAAAAGGAAGACTAGGGAGAATGTGGCTCCCCTGCTAAGTGATGGAGGTGTTCTGGTAACGGGGGATGCTGAGAAGGCGGAGATACTGAATGCCTTCTTTGCTTCTGTTTTCAGTGAAAAAGCTCCCCCTCGGGAATCTGAGACCCTGGAGGTTAGTGAGAGGATCTGGGGAATGGAAGACCTCCCTTCTGTCAGGGAAGAGGTTGTTCAGGAGCGCCTAGGCAACACCAATGTTCACAAATCCACGGGACCCGATGGGATTCATCCACGGGTGCTGAGGGAGCTGGCAGAGGTGATTGCTGAACCGCTTTCTGTCATCTTTGAGAAGTCTTGGAGGACGGGGGAGGTGCCTGAAGACTGGAAGATAGCCAACATCACCCCGGTCTTCAAAAAAGGCAAGAAGGAAGACCCAGGCAATTATAGGCCAGTCAGCCTCACCTCTGTCCCTGGAAAGGTGATGGAACAGCTTGTACTGGATGTCATCTCCAGACAACTGGAAGAAGAGGAGGTTATCAGGAGTAGTCAGCACGTGTTCACAAGGGGGAAGTCGTGCTTGACCAACCTGGTAGCCTTCTATGATGTTGTCTCTGGCTGGGTGGATAGGGGGAGAGCAGTTGATGTAGTCTACCTTGATTTCAGCAAGGCATTTGATACTGTCCCCCACGACATCCTTATAACAAAATTGAGGAAGTGTGGGATAGACGAGTGGACAGTGAGGTGGGTTAAGAACTGGCTGACTGGCAGAGCACAGAGGGTCGTTGTTGGTGGTGCAGAGTCCGGTTGGAGGCCTGTAAGCAGCGGTGTTCCTCAGGGGTCTGTGCTGGGTCCAGTCTTGTTCAACATCTTCATCAATGACCTTGATGAGGGGATAATGGCCACCCTCAGCAAGTTTGCTGATGATACGAAGTTGGGAGGATTGGCTGATACGCCTGAAGGCTGTGCTGCCATTCAGCAAGACCTGGACAGGCTGGAGAGCTGGGCAGAAAAAAACCAGATGAGGTTTAACAAAAGCAAGTGTAGAGTCTTGCATCTGGGGAGGAATAATTCCATGCACCAGTACAGGCTGGGGGATGACCTGCTGGAGGGGAGCCCTGCGGAAAGAGACCTGGGCGTCCTGGTGGATGACAGGTTGGCCATGAGCCAGCAGTGTGCCCTTGTGGCCAAAAAGGCCAATGGCTTACTGGGGTGCATTAAAAAGAGCGTGTCCAGCAGGTCAAAGGAGGTGATCCTCCCCCTCTACTCTGCCCTGGTAAGACCTCATCTGGAGTACTGTGTCCAGTTCTGGGCACCCCAGTACAAAAAAGACAAGGATCTCTTGGAAAGAGTCCAGCGGAGGGCCACAAAGATGGTGAAGGGCCTGGAGCATCTCTGCTATGAGGAAAGGCTGAGTGAACTGGGTCTGTTCAGCCTTGAGAAAAGGAGACTGAGAGGGGACCTGATCCAGGCCTATAAATATCTAAGGTGTGGGGGGCAGAATGGCGAGGCCAGACTGTTTTCAGTGGTGAGTGGAGACAGGACAAGGGGAAACGGCTGGAAACTGCAGCATAGGAAGTTCCGCACAAATGTGCGCAAGAACTTCTTTACAGTGAGGGTGACGGAGCACTGGAACAGGCTGCCCAGGGAGGTTGTGGAATCTCCTTCTCTGGAGATGTTCAAGACCTGCCTGGATGCCTACCTGTGCGACCTGCTATAGGGAACCTGCTTTGGCAGGGGGGTTGGACTCGATGATCTCTGGAGGTCCCTTCCAACCCCTACAATTCTGTGATTCTGTGATTCTGAGTCTTTTACTCCAATTGCCTGAGTGAAATGAAAGATTACAAGCTGCAGCTATGATCAAGTTTTACTTGTTTTTACTAAGTTTTTCTCTTGGTTTCTCGATCCAAATTTCAGTCGTCTACCTATTATTTCTGACTGTATGTCCAGTGTTCACCCAGTGAGACATAAATAAACCAAGTAATTAAAACATGCTAATTATTATGCCTACCACTTCGCAGTAATACTTCAGTTTCTGTCCATACAGTCCACCATATTTGGAATTAATATAAGGATGAAAGAAAAGGATACTGATGAAAGAAATATTTGGTTTACAAAGTATAATTCACTGAGTTTTAAAACAATCAAGTCATCATTACACAGAATTTCCTGCTGCAGCAGACCAAAATAACTGAAAGGAGAGCAACAGACAACCCACAGTTACGACTGCTGCACCTTCTTTTTAGAAAAATAAATTTAACATGTCAATATATCATCTGAAGAAAGCTTACAAAGTGTAGTTCCCTTATTCTGAAATGTTACATCTGGAGTTAAACGCAACTCAGTTCTGAAAGAGGTATCAGCAATGTTTAAGAAACTTCTGTTATTTCTGAGGACCCTCTTTCCGACCAAATGCAAAGCATATGCATTGAAGGTAGCAGTCGTACCTAAACACCCCTTTGAGGAATTAGCTTGTTAACCTTGTGTCCTGGCTGAATCCCAATTTCAACAATTACAAATTTGTTGTCTGAAATTCTCTCTGAAGATTTAATGCAATGCATGATAAATAACTTCCTGACTTTAGCTATGATTCTATTTTTACTGAGAGGTCTTTAACAGTAATTTTGTTTCACACTAGGAATGAAAATAATCTCCTTTTTCAGAAGGTACGATAGTTCACAAGAACATTATCTTCATGTAGAATCATAAAGAACCACAAAAGTTTACTATTTACCAGCAATAAAATAGAAGCAAGCATTTGATCAAAATACTGAAGTTTAAACTACAAAATGTTGTAACTATTGCATTTCTTAATCGTAAGTGCCTTATTCTTACATCTCAGAAGAATAAAACCTAGCAGAACCAGAAAAGAAGCTTGGAAATAAGGAGTTGGCTCACTTATACTAAAAGGACCACTGTTATTGATTTTTCCTTCTTTGCAGCTACCACATTTTCTTTGATACAGTCAAAGGAAAAGAGAGAGCAGAGGCAGCAGCAGCTATGTCTCAGTAGAACAAACCATGGAGTTATTTGAAAGAACATACTGACACACTCTTATTTATGAAATTTCCATTAAATTAACCGTTTCATTTAAAGAACAGATTCATGCTATGTGAATGTCATATTTGGTTAAGTACTTCACTCTGAGTTTATTTCTAATTCCCTCTGCATTAAACTAAATAGCACACAAGATTATAACTTTGATTTCTCAGTTTCAAGAAAATTACCCAAACAGCAGCTGGCCTCCTGAACAATTGAGTACATACCAGTGGTTGATTACAGATTCAATGACATACTCTTCACAGGTGTGGCAATTTCTATTAAAATTTGATCCAGTAAAAATGTTTGATATTTCATTAAAAATACAATAATATTTAATGTATTCTTTGAAACACTCTTAGCACACATTGCACTTTTCAGTACTTCTTATTAAACATTCTAAGAAAACATGAAACTTAGCAACAACAACAACCACATCTCTATTCTGGGTTACAGAATTGCTCATTGTTATGTATGGGCTGATCTTTCTAGTGCAGCATGAAGTGATGATGAATCCAATGTCCCATAAGGCAAAAGAAACTAAAATATTAAAGCTGGCTTATTTGGGGTTACTAAATTTTTTAATTTAACTTTGGCTTGTACTAAATCAAAATGCTTTTAAAAGTGTTCTGTTTTGTTTTGTTTTAAGAAGGCAAAAGCATTAACAAAGCATCCACTACGAATCCACTACAAATCAAAAAAAAAAAACAAAAAAACACAATAACTGATCAAATTAATCTGCATGTTAAAAGTAGAAGTAATAAAATGTCCTCTCTGTCTCTGGCATGCTGCTCTGGCATGTTTTGCAGGTCTTGGTCCATACTTACTAGGCAACATTTTTAGATAACAAACTCATCTTTGTGATTCTTGGAGTGCATGACAGACCTTGAAATTCTACTCTGTAGATCCTCCCTTAAATTTTAGCCACAAATTCTTTCCAAAACAAATATTCTTTTCTTGCATTGTTTCTACCCTTTCACTGCTTCTAATAAACTCATCAATTGAAGGGTCTGCCATCCCTCACAAGTTTTCCAGTTTTTCTGCCTGTCTTAATCTCCTAGATAATGCTTATCATATTTCTTCTAAGAGATGTTATCATCTGTCATCAGATACCTCCTTCTCATGTTTACAGATCAGTTCACCTAATTGTTTTGTCTCGTATAAGCTAGACTTTCATAGGTATGTACATTTCCTAGAATTAGGGTTTTTAGACCATATTTCAACTTCATCCTTGAACTGCAAGCAGTAGAACTACGTACCTTCAACTTTATCTTTCGCTATTATAGAGCAGAATTACAGAATCATTTAGGTTAGAAAAAACCATCCAGGACCATGAAGTCCAACAATCAATCTAACCTACCAAGTCCCGTCACTCAACCACGTCTGTTAGTGTCATGTCCACACGTCTCACAGTGCTCTAGGGAGAGCAACAGCATCCCTTTCCTGAGAAATCTGTTCTAATGCTTCATTACTCTTTCTTGCTTCCTAGTCTTTCACCAGCTTTTCTGCTCTTCCCTTCACACACTCAAGCAACTCAGTATCGTTTTTGTAGTGAGAAGCCCAAAACCAAACACAATACTCCAAGTGCCTGCAGTCTTCCTGGTCCGATGTCTTTGTTATAGTCTTGTCCTTGAAGTTTATACTCTACCAACTATACATCACAGTTTATACTTATATGTCATTGTCTCTACATTACAGAGCACTCCCTTTTTGTATCGTCTTCAGTCCCAAACATAATCTACACTATTTCCTCTCAGATGCATAATCTTATGCTACATCTGACAGCCTGATGGATTCCTCCAGCCTCTGCTTAGCAGATCACCATCATCGCTTTCCTGAACATTGCTAAGAACATAATTTGTGTCTACGGCTGAAATCAGATGCTTGAATTGTATTATTTTTAGTAGCCTAGTCTTTTAATAGTTTGCAATATAAAAAAATCATGGTGGTAGCTTCGCTAAAATGTGTCTGAGAACTCCTGTGGTGAGCTGCCAATACAAGATACTCTAAGCACTCCTGAGATAACACTGTCCTCATCACAGATAATTTTCCACCTGAAAATTTACTGAATATGAAATGCATATCAAAATCTGAGGTCATGAAAGTAAAGAAAGAAGTGGGATATAATTCATCTTTCTTCCTACTTGACATTGGATTATGATACGATTGAGACAGCTGTAAAACTCACCTAAAGATTAAGTTAATACAATTTGCATATATTATCTTAAAGTGATGCCCTCTTGCAAACATACATCTAATTTCCAGCTGGTCTGAGAACACTTTATTTTACACATACACAGGTATGAAATATTTTGCCTGTCAATCTCTTGGTATTTTAAATTACCAGCAAGCTAAATTTACATTAAAGGTAAGCTCTACATTAAAAGGTTTTATAATAGAATCCTATCCAGGATCCCAATCCTATCCAGGATCCCAAGTTTTCTTTGACATAACACGTAGCTTAAATACAGCCTAATTTCCAGCATTTTCTATGTGTACATATAGTTGCACACATGAACATAGCTGTTATGAGCATTAAGCATTATTATACTTCAGATAAAATGTTATACATTTCCTTAGAGAAACAATCTGACCTAAAACGTACACATTTGTGAGTCTACTATCACTTCTACTAAATGAACTATCTTTGTTGCTGCTTTCTAGATTATATATTCAGAGACAAGGTATCACAACAGTGAAATTAACACTGCAAACAGAGACTTAATAGGCATGTCAAGTAGAAAATTCAAGCAAATAAAACAGAGATACATCAAGCTTTATAGAAATATTGTAGAGCCTTTCTAATTTTGGGGGGAAAAAAAACACTTATCTCTAAGAAATGAGAATTTCTTTCAATTGTTCTGTTTTCTTTTGTTCTTTTCCCTCAAGTCAATAGCACCTATTTCAGAGACATCACACTTTTGCAATATTGCCAGTATCTGAGATCTTATACCAAAGAGTCAGTATGAAAAAAACTAAAACAGCAGCTAAGCCCATTAAAAACATCATGCAAAACCATTATTTTTCAACCTACATACTGACTCTGAAATAGCTTTGCACATGAGTGATAGCAAAAAAACTTGGGATCTCCAGCTCTTCACCTCCATATTTAATTTATCTTCTACAATATCCATCTCAAATCATTTATTATGCTTTGCAGGATATTTACAATTACCTAAATTCCTCCCACCATAATCTGAATCAAGAATATTTCATTGTACTTTTAACTGAGTAGGGAATAAAAATAGGAGTGTATAATTAGGATTACTGTTTTCCATGAAAAAAAAAAACTGACAACCCCGTAGTGTCAGATTCTCATTTAGCAATACTACCCTCCAACTGTTTGCTCTTCCAGTAATTTTATTAATTATCCTCCCACTCTGCTTCCAGAAGAGCGTTTATTCTTCTGAGATTTCTGTTGTGATCCCAGAGTGGCAGAGTCTTGGTGTGTTAATGGCATGTGGCAAAGAATGTCAGTCATTTCTGACAGCACTCACTGTTTCATGCTGGTTAATAAACAGCTTCTTACTTTATGTCTGAAACTCTCCCTCTCTTCTTTGCCATAGTTACTTAATATTTTTCAGTGTACCATTAGTGTACAAAACAATGTACCTTTCCCTGGAATGTATATTCTATATCAAATTGCATAGTAAAAAATCCTGTATTTCATGCTAACACTTTTCAGCTCTCCCAATTCTCATTTTGACATATCCCACGCTGTTTACACTATAAGGTATGTGGAACATGTAAACTGTCTTTGGAATACACTTGTGATAGAACATATCAATTATGTTGGAAACAAACGCCTGACATTTTGACTCTTACAGCACAAACACCTCATTCACTGCTTCATTTTTCAGTTATATCAAGGAACTCAACACAAATTACATTCTAAGTTAAAGAGTGAGAGTAAATCTGCTGTGAAAGAATATAAAAATTCTCTCAAATTCTACTAAATAACATATATTGTCAGGCTGCTGAAATATCTGTCTCTAATTCTTCTTGCTATAGCTTTCTTGGTATTACTGAAGCAGAAGGTCTGAAGTTGAAGTGCAAATGTTTTAAAATCTTGTCCATAGATGAAAATGAAAGTCAGCTTATATTCCTGCTACAAGTGAAATCTAGCAGGAATTAGTATTAGTGCAAAGAAAGAAGGAGAGAAGGAGGAAGAAAGGAAAGGAAAAAAGTAAAGACAAAAAAGAGAAAGAGAAACAGAATTAAGAAAATATAAAAATAATAAGGAAAATGAAAAAGAGGAAAAGAGAAAAAAAAAAAGAAAAAGAAAAAAAAAAAAAAAAAAAAGGAAAGGGAAAGACAGGAAGAAAAAGGAAAAGAAAAATCCTGACAATGTTCAGTCTGGAATCTTAACAAAATCAGTAAAAAAGCTGTGACTTCTTGCTACCAGTGGCAATACTGTTGACTGGTCTAGAGGGTACAAATATGGCTGGGAAAAAAGACAGAAGGGATGAGTAGGTTAAGGAATATTGGCTGATCTGTACTCGAAAAGAGCTGACAGCTTACTAATTAGTATTGCTTTTAAAAAACTCAGTCTCACTCAATTGACCTGTACCTATTAAACATTTCTCTGTTGATTTGACAGTCAGCCATAATCATTAAGCCATGACTATAAAGAGCTATTTTCAACACTTTATTTTCCACAATTGTATAAGTCTTTATAAGGGCTGAGAAAAATAACGACCATCACTGAATCAACCTGAACACCTAAGCAAGCTGAACAAATATCTCTGTATATGAACAAGCTCAAATACTTCTGACTGAGTAATCCCTGTCATGTTTGCAATCTAAAACTCAAGTAGGAAGAAGAAGGATTGATTTTTGATAAAGGATTTGGAACAAATCGTATGCATGTGTACGTTCACTGTGAATACTGTTTCAGGATTAGCAAGTACTTTTCATTGAACAAATACCAATACCGGAGGAGAAACCCAAAAATATCACGGAAAGAGTGCGCTTTTATTATTACAAGCAACATGAATACCCACCTGTAATGATGCATGTATGCAAAAAATGACCTTTAAGCAAATAAGATATGAGTAGCCTGACAGTCTGCTCGTAAATTATGTTAACAATACATTGTTCAGTGCTAGAGAGTTTCACACAAATCATGCTACTGATGCTGTTTCTGTTTGCAGTGCTATATATATCAGCTTTATGCCCTAGCATTATTTAGGTTTATTTTGTTTTGTCTGGCTTTCCTCAGATGCTGTATATTATGGTATGGAGACATTTGCACTACCATTGCTAAGAAGCTCTTCAGTGGGCCCCTCTCAAGGTACTGCAGTTGTGCTGTGTTGCCATTGCCTTTTATGGGTTATTTTACCCATGCCAGTCTCAATTTCATCACCCCTGGGACCCAGATGAGAGACTTTATTCCTCCCAAGCGTTCATTTTCTGAAATAACAGTCTTAATAATACCATTAAACCACGCGGTGCATCACCACTGCTGTTTGCAAACCATTTCACATTTGAAGTAGTCACAATGAGAGATTTCAGAGGATGGGGTCAACTCTTGGAAAATCAAACAATAATGCCACATGCACTCTTCCCCAGAAACTACCGCATATTTCTAATTCAGAGTGCTTTCTTTTGACTTTCCTTGCAGTAAAAGTCTGCGATTAAAATACTTGCCTCATTTCAGTATGCTTGTTTAGTTTCACAGGCTAAAAACAAATATGATTCCTGCTTCTTTCAAGGGCACTTTATTATTTTGACAGTTCTCAGTCAACATCTCACATCAACAAGAGCAAAGCCCTAAGACAGGCATGTCCATCCCCCACTTCACAGTCACGCTTTAGTCATGCCATTGCTTTTGGCAATATGCACATTTGTGAACAATTATCGTCAAGGATGAAGTACAGGAAGGGTAAAATTTCATCAAAAATCTCTGATGAGATCCCTTGAGAACTCACTATGAATTGCATTCACTGCCACCAAACCAGCCTGATGTGTTAGTGTCACAGAAATCGGGCCACATAATCCACCAGTTTGATGGTCTTGCTGTTCTCATTTTTATGTTTTGATAACAAACATTAAAAATTAAAATAAGTATTATTACTTATATAGATGAAGTATATATTAGATGGTGGCTGATCCAAAAGTAATGTCTCCAATTTTATGATGTTGGCCCACAATATCAGAGGTGGATACAGGTGGGATGGCACTTTCTCACCAATATCCTGTTCCATGTTGTTGCTGTGTGATAAATGGCAGCAGAGGGGCAGTTCTGACAGAAAAGCATCTGACATGGAATTGCATATGAAGAAAATTCATGACACTGAATTCCTCCAAGCAGAAAAAGTGACCCCATCTGACAAGTATCAATAGTTGCTGAACGTTGATGGGAATCAAACAGCAGATGAGAACACAGTAAAGACACGTGTATGGGAACTGCTGAGTCATGGACTGAACCTCTGATCGATCACCTGAGGTGAGCAATGAGTCAGCCACAGGAGCACAGGTGAAGGTAATTCACCTGTGCTGCCTGGCTCAACCCCTCCTAGACCTATTTAAGAGCTGGCTACCAGTAGGGAAGCATCTTTTCTGGAGATCTGCTCTGCTGTAGTTTTGTAAGTGAGCCCAGGATAGGGGTAAGCTTTCTGTCTATTCTCTTTCTGTTATCATTATCTGCTTTGCCAAACTCTCTTGTTTATTTTGTAATTATAACATCTTAATATTCATTGATTATACAACATGTGTGGTGCATTTCAGCAGTGGCAACAGCTGGACACATCTGCTGGTGCAGATTTTTCTGAGTGCAGCACACAGGCTCTTGTTTGTTGTTGGTGAAAATGCACAACAAATGAGGGTGACTATGCTGAGAAGTGCTTTGTGGCCGAGAGTCTGCTCCATTAAGTTGCAATATTGTGCTTTTCATATTTACTGTAGTTTCCATGGAGATAATTAGGCAGCATTACTTTTGGAGCAGCCTTCATATATGCAGCCCTAGACAATTCCTTTTCACACAGTGTGGCCCAGGTAAGACAAAAGGTTGGACACCCCTGCCCTAATAGTTACATGTGTCACACAGCACAGAAGGGCACTCATCTAAATCCAGTATTAGGGCAGAATACACAGCAAAGGAGTTGGAGGAAGAAATGTTGTCACTGAAACAGCCAAGAAGCCAGGAAAATCCTGCTGAAAAATGAGGAGTGAGCAAGGCAGCCCACATTCAGTAGACCTAAAATCACTGGATCAAGCTTGCTCTGCATCCTCACTTTTTGCTTTAGGAAAAACAACAGTGCAATAGCCAGACATCATCACACTGTCTTAAGAAATCAGGTGAGGTTTGGTTTAAAATAGATGCTGCTTCTCTGTGCATTCCTATTGTCTACAGCTGTTCATCTGTCATAAAACAGACGTAACACTGATTGCAGTAAGTGAGACATCATTTCCAAGAGTCCATTTTAGCACTTAGAAAATCAAGACAGAGTTGTCAAGACTTCTTTAAAGTAATTTTTATAATAATAACAATTGTAAATACAGCTGTCAAATAAAAAAGAACAGGAGTACTTTTTCTGATCTGTTTTAATCTACAAATTACAAAAGGTGGGTCCAGTCTGTTAGGCGTCTTCATTTAGCAGAAAATATGGATCAAAGTCATTTTTTTCTTAGGGGCCACAACAGCAAAGCAAGAAATATCTGTAAGAAGAGAATTGCTTCATCTCCCAATCTATCATCAAAAGACACAAATCTGGTGCTGATGTTATTGATTTTTGAGCCTAAAACATTAAAAAAAAAAAATCAGAGGTGAAAATTATTTTTTTAGAAATGTTTGAAAGTTGGACAACAGAACTTGTTATGTAATATGCTGTAAATGGGGGGAAAAAAAATGCTGTAAATGGAGAGTGGATGGTCATCCAAAAGAGTATGTTATGTACTTTCTTACTTGAACACATAATAGGGGAAAGAATAACACACTACAGTTATGTTAGTAGTCTAATATTGCTACCTGTTTGTCAAGAGCTATCCTTGTAAAGAAGCATTTTAAATCATAATAAGAACAAGACAGGTTAAAGGTGCAGCAGAGAGCCACTGCTTACATTCCCAGAGATTATTACTCAGGAAATAAATAAACATATAAAATATTCTGAATTTGACTTTCTATCAATAATCATAGCAGATAAAAGCTGGATAGACATTAAACGATTTCCAACTAGGAAAAGCAATTATGTTTATGAAGTTAACATCAGAATGAGCTGCTCACAGGTGTAGAGGATGTCTTAGGATCATAGAATAACGGATTAATTAAGGTTAGAAAAAAACACTAAGATCATCATCATAAGTCCAACCATCAATGTCAGCTGAAGGGACACGCAGAATGTTCAAACAGCAAGTCCAATCACTAGATGGCAGAATCTTCTAAATAGTTAAGTGCGATTTGTTATTTAACCACCTTAGGGAGAAAACCTGGGCATTCTTTAGCAAGAGCAGTGCAGTTAGTTGTTCTGATCTTCATCTGTGCAGTAGACCATTAAAACTTTGTTGCTCAATCCAGTCACAACTTTTTATTATTTATTAGTTTTTCCCAGATATACCTTCCATAGGAAAAACAAATAATTTTATGTTATATAAATTATTTTAAGTGTGAAGTTACAGTAGTAATTCCAGCTTGTATTTTCAAATGTGTCACTAGAGATTCACTTCACAAATATTACATCCTTATAAAATAGTTCCACAATGCACAGAGTTTGTTGGTAACGTTTGACTTAACAGCTCACAGTACTCATAAAACTCTGAAACGAGGAACAAGGGAATCTAACCAAATTTTGGAACCCATATGAAAAATACAAGTTTTATTATGGTATCGCATTTTTGTAGTGATATGAAAGTGAAAGCACATCAATTTGCACAGATGTGTAGAAACTGGGCAGAGCTTTATTCAGTTCTGCATTCCCATGTACCAGCTGCAAATGATAGAAGGTGGGGTTAAATGCATTTCTGAGGGTTTCACTATCTGTCTTAATGCCTAAAACATGCCTACCTGTATGTATATACAGCTAGTCCAGATTTTACAGATGGGAGAAAAAAAAAAAACCCTTTGTGCCTTAAGCAATGTGTCAGAGAGACCAGTAAGAAAAACCTCCAGGGCCCTGAAAGAACTGGCTGATGTTGCTAAGCCTGGAACTCTGGAAAAAGGGAAACAATGTTTTCATTTTTAGGAAAGGGTGACATGAAGATTGAGGAACTACAGGCCAATGAGCCTCACACCTGTGCCTGGGAAGATGATGGAGCAGATCCTCGTAGAAGCTATGTTATGGCACATGAAGAATGAGGTGATCTGAGACCTGGCATGGCTGCACACAGGGCAGATTGTGCCTGACAAAACTGGCAGTCCACTATGATGGAGTTGCAAAAGAAAGGTGACATCATCTACCTAGGATTTGACTGGGCCTTTGACAGGATCCTGCACCACATCCTTATCTCTAAGTTAGGCAGATAAGAGTTTCAAGGACAAAGAGTTGGTAGGATGGTCACAGTCAGAGTGTTGTGGTCAGTGACTCTAGGTCTGGGTGGCTGGCCACGACTGGTGTCCCCAAGAGTCCATCTTGGGACTAGTGCTCTTCAGCACCTTTATCAGTGACACAGACAGTGAAACTGAGTGACCCTCAGCAAGTTTGTACATAACATCAAGCTGAGTGAGGGGGCTTGTTCAGCCAGCAGGAGAAAAAAACTCCAGGAAAACACTGCAGCTTTCCAGTACTTAAAGGGAGCTTATGAACAGGAGAGGGACTGAGGTTTTTGCATGGATAAATAGTGACAGAACAACGGGGAATGGCTTTTAAAGTGAAAGAGGAGAGATTTAGATCAGATTTTAGGGGAAAATTTTTCGCTGAGAAGGTGGTAAGGCACTGGACCGGTTGCCCAGAGAAGCTGAATGCCCGCTGAAGACACTCAGCTGAGTGGGTGCTTAGTCTTCTACTGGAATGAAAAGATAATGCTTTGGCTATTTTGGTCATGAATTCTACATGAATTTATCAATTGTGTAGAGAACTGCATCATTATCATTTTTATGTAGATGACAAAGTACAAGGCAGAATTAATGCAATTAATATATACACTCAAAAGACCATTCCACAAAGTTCAAACAGAAGCAAAACCAGAGGGCGTGGATTTGACTTTAGGGGAGGGTGCTGACATTGAAAAATACCAACTTCCACAACAAAGAACAGAAGAGGGAGGTAAAGCTGCTATTGAAAAAACATAAATGATTGCTGCAGAATTCTCAGTAGAGTTCTCTCTGGTATAGTCAAGTATTGCCTAATGCAGTGGAAAAATCTATGGACTTCATTAATTCATGTTTTAACAAATGATGCAGTGGTGTTTACAATACAATGAGTATTTTTAGATTGTAGCTGCAGTACTTACAGACATGCTGCAAAATGTGGCACTTAAAAGCCTTCTACGTCTCATTTAAGTTACAGCCTTTCTAAACAGTTGACTAACCATTCAAGAAGAGCTAACATGGCTGAAATAATGACATTTACAAACATTTGTGTATAAAACTAATTACTTAAAACTTGTTTTGTTACATGGTGGAATTTTCCTGTTTGGCTGCACACAGCCTATAGATGCAACTTGGGGTACTAAAGACAAAGTTGCTTATTGCATTTCTGTTGATCTAATAGATCAGTACAACTAAAAGAGGTCAGTTTCTTCCCTTACTATAAATATCAGCTATATAACTATTTGTTTCTTCTCATCTGGCAAAATTAAATTATTTTAGCAAACTGAGTCAGACTGAAGCAAAAGTCAAAAAGAGAAGTCGCAGCCACAAGACTAAAGGAAAGGTGAAAGGACTATCTATTCCAGTGTGGGAATTCACTACTTCAGCTCAAATGCATTTTCACAGAGAAGTCTTTATTATGTAAGTCAGTTAAAGGTACTCCAGAATCTCACTGCATGTAAGCTCATGAATCTGCAGTTCCTGAACCTCCAAATTCGGTGCTGCACCTGCAGACTTTCTTGGAGACTCAAGTAACTATAAAATTAGTACTCTCATATTTGCATATGTTTTGTAATGTTCATTTGCAAGTTCAGAACAGTTCATCTTCTGCTTTTATAACATACCTAAGAAATATTGGATGCAGTAATAGTTCATTAACAGATAAGGAAGTGGTATTGACTGATTTCATCTTCCAATCACTCTTATGGTCTCCCAGATTCATGAGCTTAATGTAGGATTCTGAAGAGAAGAGCTACCAACAATGAATGAGGATTGCTTGAAACAGGCTGCCTGAGATAACTTGGCCCATGCAAGGCCATGAAATCAAGTGGGCTGCATTTAGGGTTATAGAGACAGCTGGGAGTTGTCCTTTATAAGACAACCTATTAGCATCTTCAATAGGTTGTGGAGATTTTGAGTTTGATTTTTGCCAAGGTACTGTACAGTCTCCTATAATATCTGCTTAATCAAACTGGGACATCCACCTTGATGGGTGAACAGGTACATGCACCATGTGACTGTGTTTATAAATGTATTTATACAAATACAGCCACGTGAACACACAAATGCATGAATATAAGTTAAGAAATTGCAGAACACCATGGTACGTTCAGAGAACCAAGAGCTCAGCCAGATTTGAACTTCTAAAAATCATTTATTAACAACATATTTTGTTTAATGACTAGTTCTTATACTTTTCAATTAACAGTACTTAAAATTATTAAACATCGCTACATATAGAAAATGACTCCTCTTAAACACAATCTAAATTAGGTGTGAGTACATGGTATCACACAGATAATGTCATGCAGATTACATTGATGGTTTGCGATTCCTGGTTGTCTTAGGTGTATGAGATCAGGATGAGAGCATGGGAGCTCTCTGACAGTAATCAGAATTGCAGCATGCTATTCTATTTCCTTTCTTGATCCCTGCTGTTTTATGTTACCTAGCTTTATGCCTCCCAAGAGGGGATACTCAATTGCTCCCGATACTACTTATTTTGTAGTGCTTTAGACATTTCAACTTTTTGTTGAAATACACAGGATGTCCTGTGTATTTGTAGTCCCTTGTGCTTATCTTGTTTTATTTTACAACTAGCTGTTTTCTCACTGCCTCTTTTGTGTACCTAAAATATACATGCATCTTTGATGTTCACATCTCTCACCTAAGCATATGAAATATGCATATACTGTGCCTTGCTAAGCCATAACATTTACAAGCTACATGTCATTTTTTTTATACTGTTTTAGTATGTTAATATTTGGCTTTGAGGCAAAATAGTATTAATTATACTCCTATTTATGCATTTCTATTTTACATCCGGTCCCTTCTTTGCTACAAGTAGCACAGTGTTCAAAAACTCTTGGCAAAGAAGCCCAGAGGAGAGCAATTTCATCTTATTCTGAAGAGTGAATATTCACAAGATATTCTTAGATTAATATCACCTGATGCTAGTTCATACCCCTCTGGCTTGGCTGATACTCGTCAGCTACAGTAGAGGAATATGCAAACTGAAATTAGTAGACATACTCTGAACCACAGCAGTGGATAGATTTACTTACAATATCTATTGTAAGGGGAAATTCTAATTGCATGAACAGGTAATTGGATGATATGGCACATTATCATAGATTTCAGAGAGTATAATGCTCCATTTTTGCAACCTCTGTTGAATGAAACACTGTCATGCCATTATTTTTACAATCAGTTTTCAAATCTGGTCTTTTATTCCTAAGCTATCACACCCTAAATTTCGTGATGACATGGAAAACTCATTTCTCTAAAAATAAAAGTCCAATAGTTACAATTCTTAAGTCCAAACACAAATGAAATAACAAGATCTCCAAATCTCTCTAAATCTTATTTTGGAACTGCTGGAACTTGAAAGTTCACTGGGTGTCCATCTGTTGTGTGGAGCTCTGTCACTCCATTTTTGAATCACAGCAAGTGTAAACGCAAGAGGGGAAGGATCCCTCAGCCTAGAGGCTTTCCCTTTGCTAACCATGCTTTACTTTGGATATTTTTTTAGTGAATACTTATGAAAAATACCTGCCTTATGGATTTACTCAACGTGATAAGCAATGAGTGAAGTACATCCTGCAATACCTCAGTTCTCCAGGGGTGACCTCAATGAACATCTTATGCGAATACGAGCTGTTGTCTTCAGACATATTCCTTATTCCAATAGGAATTAGGTACTAAGAATAAATAAGGATAAATAAAACTTTATAATGTTTTTTTAGAACAGCAGAGGTAATGCTACACAGATCAGTAAAGCCATGTGGATTCATACAGATTATGCAGTAGAATTTAGCAAAAAGCACCAAGCCAATAAATGAAACTTTGACTGTTAGCTCTAATTGGCTAGACTGTAACTTCTTTGAGAGTAGGGAGTTCTTTGAGAGTTCATAACAGATGAATTTGCTGATCTAACAGTTTACAGTGACTTCTGTAGCCCATCTGCAGACCAGAGTCAATAGAAAATTGCTCCATGTGGAAGCTGGGCCACCAGTCCTGGACTGTAATAAGTAACTGTCAGAGTGAGTTATCCTCTTCTACTGAATCCACCTTGCTAGTCTGACATGAACATGAAGTGCACATAAACTACAGACTAGATTAAACACTTTGAAATCACAGTCAATGTGCTATATACATCCTCTGCTGTCAATAAATTTAATATTCCTCATAATATACCAGTGGGCACATATTTCAGAAGCATCTTCGTATAAATTGAGTGAAATTTTGACATTTTATGCTCTTGGAAATCTTAACTAAAAATTGTGAGTCATAAGACAGACAAATCTTTATAAAAACAACAGATCTTTCTCTAAACAACACTACTTGAACAATATCCAAAAGTCTCCTATTGTAAAAAGTTTCTGCATTAATTTCAAACTGAACTAACAAAAAAAATAGTGATTAAATATTTAATATTCTAAAGCTTTAAACTAGCATTTTTAATTTATCCCATTAAAGAAAGAGACAAAGTTAACTGGTTATGATAAAACAGCATAAATACGAGAAATAAAAAACCGCTGTGGCCCGAAGCTACAACAAAAAGAAATACGAGTTTCCACCCTCCAACAAACATAAGTGGAAATATGACATCACTATGTCAGTTACTCAATTTTGGCTGCAGACTAAGCGCAGCTCTTCCTTATTTAGTTTAGGAAAAGCATGTAAGGAGAATTGGACATCAGGTCTAAAGGTGATGCAAATACAATCAGAAGTAATGTATTAGTCAATAACATTGAAAAAAAACCCTGAGAGTAGGAAGGAGAAAATGAAGAAGGTAGGATGAAGATATTTGCAACAATAGCAACCGATACATCATTTCTTTCCAGCTGAGATCTGAGAATTTCACTAAAGCTAACGTGAAAAGTAGAATGTTAAGCCACGTCCTACATTGGATGGGCCACCATGTATAGATGCTGTAGATCCCCACTCTCTTAGGTGAATCCATACACTGCTTAAAAAAAAAAAAAAAAAAAAAAGAGAGAGATTTAAAGGTTAGTGAGATCTTCAAAAAGAACTTACCTTCTTCCCATAATAAAACAAAAAGGAAGAAAAGCAACAAGAGAAATGGTCTCTTAAAATATTGAAATTAAATAATTGAGGAATCCCTAGTAGTGAAAGAAACATTAGAAATGCGAGTTTTGCAACACTGTTAGAGCGCTGTGCTAACTTGCCCTATTTGTCAAAAAATGCTTCCACAAAAGCTCAGAAGGTGTTTAGCACCCTGATAAAGCAGCTATAAACAAGTGACAAATTACAGCTGCCCAAGCCTCTGGAAGATACACATGCAGTTTGTTGCACTTTGACAATTGCTTCTGTGGCCAGCCAGTTTGCTATAAAGGGTTTAGAAAAGCGTTTTTACAGGGGAAAGACATTAACAACACCAGTGCTGCAGAGCTGCAGGAACAGCACTGCTACCTACAGAGGTGACCATACAAGCAGGAAGAAATGTACTGATTGTGAGAGACTTTGAAGGCATCACCCCCACTAAACCATATCCCTTAGTACAACATCTAAACAAACACAAAGGAGGGAAGCCACCACTATGCTGAGAAACAGCCTCCCCTAAATGCAAAGAACACAGAGAAAACACTTACTGGGAGTGTTAAGAGAAAGAAAATTAGATAGATAGGAGTGGAGTCGCCATTCATGTTCTGGGAGAACTGGGAGCATGGGCTCTGTCTCCTGCAGGCTACTAATCACCTTTTAAAAGACACACTCCAGATAAATGGAGAAAGGTAACAAGTCTATTTAGAAAGCTCACTCATATAACAATATCATAAACTACTGAGGCTGTTACTCACTCTCTTCAGGTGTAAAAATAGGTTACGATTTCCACCACAGTAGCCAAAAGACATTCAGATGTGAATCTGCACTGTCAGAAGAGATGAATGTGTAGCATAAGGGAGACCATAATCTCCACATAGAGCTGAAAATGTAGACAGACTCCAACATAAGCAAAAAGGGATAGGATGGTGTGCAATTATTATCACCATTTTTCAGGTAAGTGATACATTAGTATTCACAGCTCATGTTCTCAAAAGGGAAGACACAAGTTTCAGTGATCCCAACATGATCAATTCCTGTTAAAAACATGTGTCCAGAACTGGTTAAGTGTCACAAAACCTTTCTCAAAGGGAAAACTCACGTCTACCCATTTTTAAACAGAATTTAATGGCTTGGCTAGGTTAAGCCAGAGCACTCCTCTGAAATAACCAAAGACAGTTTTTCAAGATGCTCAACAGCAGCACTGATAAATGAACAGCGAGCACCATACAGCACAAAGCCCAGGGGCTGCCACAGGGATACTGTCCAAGGCTTGGTAAGGCAGAACCTCTTGGGAAGATTGACAACAGACTACTCTTGAACCACAAGCATTCCCAAACCATTATCCCCATTCCCTGTGGCATCCTCCTTGCCCTCTCTTCGACTCACTCCAGCTCACACAGGTCAGGATTTGTTCTGCAGACTTGTTAAGTTTCAAGACTGCACATTTTTTTTTATTTTTCTTTCTATTCACGTTCACACTTCAGTCATGAAGTTTATTATCAATTTGTAAGCCATTTAAATGCATACACTTTTATAAATGTGCTTAAATAGGTGAAAATTTTTATCTGTATTTCCTACGTATAAAGGTAAAAATAGTTTATGTCGGTAAATACTTGTAAATTTTAAATATGTGTATGTGTAAAGATGTAGGTCACACTAACCATGTAGGCGTAATTACATAGGTAATGCCTCCCATTTATTTCCATGAAAACTACAACAAAGAGCACAATAGCACTACTTAATAAAACAAATTCTTAGCTACAAAAAAGTATTTCCCAACACATCACCACAATTAGCTTAGCGTTTTCACAAACGACAAGCCCGTATGCTGCACTCAGAAAAACCTGCACCAGCAGAGAGCAGCACTGCTGTTGTAACAGCACTGCAGAAAAACCACCCACACCTCACTGTGCTCACATCCATAGAATTATAGACTCCTTAGAGCTGGAAAGGCCCACTGAGGGCCATCTAGTCCAACTCCCCTGCAGTCAACAGGGACACCACAGCTACATCAGGTTGTCCAGGGCCTGATCCAGCCTCGCTCTGAAAGCCTCCAGGGATGGAGCATCCACCACATCACTAGGTAACCTGTTGCAGTGCCTCACCACCCTCACTGTAGAAGGTTGTTGTTTTTTTTTTTTCCTTATATCTAACCTAAATCTACCTTCTTTGAGCTTGAAGCCATTTCCCCTTGTCCTAGCTCCACAGACCCTGATAAAGAGGCTGTCGCCTTCTTCCCTGTAGCTCCCCTTTAGTTACTGACAGGCTGCTCTCAGATCATTCCATTTGCAGCCTTCTCTTCTTCAGGCCTCACAGCCCCCAGCTCTCTCAGCTTGTCCTCACAGGAAAAGTGTTCTATTCCATAGATCACTTTTTTGGCCCTCCTCTGGATGCACTCCAACAGGTCTACATCTCTCCTATACTGATGACTCCACATCTGGACGCAGTGCTCCAGGTGAGGTCTGACTGCTCAGAGTTTGACCTCTCTTGACCTGCTGGTCACGCTGCTTTTGATGCAGCACAAGATACTGCTGGCTTTCTGGCTGTGAGTGCACAGTGCCAGATCATACCCAGCTTCCCACCACCACTACCCCAGGTTTTTTTTAGCAGAGCTGCACTCAATTCCTTCATTCCCCAGTTTGTATTAGTAATGGGGGTTGCACCAGCCTAGGTGTACTTGGATTTATTGAACCTCATGAGGTTCACCTGGGCCCACTGTTCAGCCTCTATTGGTCCCCCTGGCATTCCATCTCCCTGGTGTCCCATGGCTTAGTGTCATCAGCAAACTTGCTGGTGTGCAATCAACCACACTGTGAATCTCACTGATGATGATATTAAAGAGCATTAGCCCCAGCATCGCCTCCTTGGGGACACCAATTTCCATTCAGACATTGAGCCATTGACCACCCCCCTCTCTGGACTCGATAATCTCCGTAAGTGTTCATCAACACTTGCTGAACATCAGTGGATGCCATTTTTTTCCACATGGAGTGTAGAAAGGTGTGTTCAATGACTCATCTTTGCTTCATATGCACTTCCATGTCAGGTATCATTTTATTAGACTGCCTTTTCCATGCAATTTGTCACACAGCAACAAAATGTAACAGAATACTGGAGGGGGGAAGGGGAGGAAGGGGAGGAAAGGGAAAGGGGTGGAGGAAGGTTTGACTTCTATTGCATGCAACTAAAATACACCTCTGACATCATGGGCAATCATGATAAAATAGGAGGCATTATTTTTGGAGCAGTCTTTGTGTGTTTGTGTCTATAAGAAGTGATCACACATACACGTGTATCTCTGACTATATGTATATCTACTTATTCATAACTATATCTTGCTGTATAAGGGCCATTGAGATACTTCTGGGCTAAAGACAGCAAGGTCTGCAGCAGAGAATCAGCCCCAGGCAGTCTTGCAATCATGTGGACTACGGCCATCATAAATGACAGGGCTAGGACAGGAAAAGGACTTCCCATAGGAGCATGGGGAGACTCTCTGAATCATCACTACTCTTTGTTTCACGTTCATATTATTAAGCAATATGGTTATTTTCCTTTTTAGTCTTGCATTTGTGCCTAGAGTCAACAATTAAAGTAGGAAAAAATTACTCAAACGAGATCTGTAACAGGATCCTTATTCTAGTTAGAAACTAAACAGCCAGATAATTCTTTATAAAGGGTAGGACTGAAGATGCTGAGTACTGTATTCATGAAAAACCCAGACACTTAACAAAGAAACCAAGGGTTTCCCTCAAAACAACCTACCCAAATTAAAATGAGAAAGTAAAACAAAACCAAAACATTATGTCTACACACAGTGGCTTCTCCAGAAGTAATGCCTCCTATTTTATGATGATGGCCCATAACACCAGAGGCAGATGTTGGTGGGACGACAGAGGTTGAACCTTCATGCCTATATTCCATTACATTTTGTTCCTGTGTGACGAATGGCAGCAGAGGGGCCTTCTGACATGGACGTGCATATGAACCAAAGGCCTGTTACTGACAAATTATATTTGAAATTATTATTTTGCTAGAATTATCCTAAGATCAGAATATATGGTTAAGTTCTTTATCCTGTATTTTGTTGGACATATAAATATTAAGTTCCTGACTGCCACAGGTTTCCACAAATTAAATTATAAGAGTCCCACTGTGCTAATTCTCTCATTTCATTGTCAAACTTGAACTGTATAATTGCCTGTACAATATGTATATGCAGAGCTACCTTGAAGTGTATTACTAAATCAAAGCTGATGTATAATTAAAACACGTACTAACAACTGCTTCTACATAACTCACTCGTAAGCTCTTTCCCAGAAATAAAAGTCATGCCATGCATTGTTTTTTCCTGAAAGTAAGAAAACCATTATATTCACATTACTCTACAGCAATAGTGCAGAGCAAATTGCTTGCTCTACTTTCACTTCAATTTTACAGTCCTCTTCAGAACAAAAACACCACAAACTGAAGTTCTGTATTTATTTCCTGTAATGGTAATATAAATACCTTGAGGCATTTTTCCAAGTCTTGTCTAGTGGTGTAGGACTTCTTGGAGTTTAAATGCATATGCCAGATTTTATCCAGTTTGGAATTAATTTCAAGTAGATAAATAAAGTACTAAGAAAAAGTTATATTCTTCTTCCTCCTGCTTTAGACAGTCACTCTGCCTAAATTAAGTACTAGGACAAGGATGGGATACCTTGCATTTTCATATACAGAAGCCGTCTACCATTTACTACCTGGATTTTTTTTGTATTACATTATTTACATTAACACACTACATTAAAGGCATACCTCTAAGACATTTTCCTTGAAAAAAGGTACATTTTTCCTTTATGTTACATAAAGTTTAATTAGGGTATTTAATTTTGAGGGTTTTATCTTTCCATTTGAAACTGCAGTTTAATACCATAGGTTACCAATAGCATTCTGTCTATTTGCTAATAGAACTACATACTGGTGGTTTTTTTTTTGTTTTTTTGTTTTTTTTTTTAATGCTATCACTGTTTAGTACAGCTGGATGAGGTAACCAGGAAACAAGACAATAATTCAAGCCCGTGGTTCTCTTCTTTCATTATGTTGCTAGGAAAACAAGTAAGTGCTGAAAAAAACTTCTGATTCTGTATTCAACTCACTTCTACATGAACAAAAAATTGTAGTAATTTCTTTGAAATCCTGAGAAGGCTTCTGATAGTGAATGATACATTATTCCTTAAAAAAAAAAAAAAAAAAAAAAAAAGGCCTCTACTACCACATTGAGGGTATACTAATACTCACCACATAATAAGCTTCCACAGAGCTGGTAATTTTAGAGTCAAGTTCACATTATAAAGTTCAAGCTTTATTTGTTTCTTATTATTTTATTGATGAGTAAGTTTCCTATTATGCTTCTTATCCTTCACTGTCCACTATGTTTATAAAGCAAACATCTATTTCTTGAAACACAGGTCTTTCAACCACCTTCTGGCCATCATGCACTTAGAAGTGTCAGTCATTGGCTGAAAAGGCAATTTTCAGCAAGAAATGTGAACACGTACGAGCTTCAAAAAGCCAAATGAAGACCTTTGTGGTACTGCTAACCTTGTACATATTTTTAAAATACAGAGTGTCTGCCTTGGTACAAAGTGAGAACTTAAAAAGTAAAATCATTACATCTTACAACATTTAAGGCATTATTTGTTACCTGATAGCTTTTATTTTTTTTTAGTTAAATCAGGATCTTATTTTTACATTTATGCATCCATTTTGAAGAAAACAATTGCTTGCTCTGCCGGAGTGCATATTTAAGATCAATGAAAACCATGCAAACCACAGGCTTTAGTCTGTCATAAAATATAAAATTAAAGAGGAAAACATCAGTGAAAACATCAATTTCTTCAGGTCAGAAATATTCTGACTGAAGCTTGTACAAAAGCTTTGCATTAATACCCTCCAGTGTTTGAATTTATCCAATGAAATAAAATATGCAGAAGGGGCCAATTTCAAAACTGTGTGAAAGACAAACCAGCTCTCTTATGCAGGAGAGCCAAAATGAGACACTGAAAAAAAAAAAAAAAAGAAAAAAAAAAGAAAAATCAACCAGTAGTGTGCTATATGCATGTAAAGAACCAACAAGCATAAAAAAAAAACCAATAATTCTATGATTATTTCTCTTGTAGGTATTTGTTTACAATATCAGACATTTTAAGGCATTCTGCTTGCATTACACAATCTACCTGGAAATGGCACAAATAGAAGTAAATTTAACAACAACACTAAATTTGTATATAAAGACTATAGCGGAACACAATTTTTGATCTTTGTTGAGCCAATTGTACACAGTCTGATGAGTTACTTTGCTAATTTATAGTTAATAACATTGAAGAAAAATAATAAAGTAACCTGCTGGTAGATAGTCTTTTTTTTTTTCCTCTCATTCAGAGACACAGAGGACATAGGAAGAACAGTCTTCTAAGTTCTGAAGAGCAGCCCTGAAAGTCTCCTCACAACTCCTCAATCTGCCATTTAAATAAGTTGGTTACTTATGAACTGTATATTAAAGTCATCCTCCACTTAACATATGCTTCTCCATTTCCACCTGATCTGTTACAGAATGCTCCGTCGCTTGACACACACCTTGTACACACAGCCCAGCAGTAGGAACTGTAATGCTGCATCCCAGGGCACTGCAGAAACTTACACCAAGTATTTAATCTACAACAGGCTGACTTGAGGCAATCGGCATCTTCTCGGGTTAATAAACTGCAGACAAAGAAGGCAACTGAATTCCTGCCACCTTCAGAACAAAGCCTTTGAAGCACCATCTCTAACAGCAAATTAAGGTAGCCCCAGAGATTCTGCTGCCAGATCCTGCACAGCATGGGTTGACAAAGTATATATTCTTAAATGTATATATGTACATGTGAGCATATAGCTAAACACTTAGAACTAGCATTTATTCCATTAAGCAATTAAACTCATCAAACGCCCGTTAAGTGAAAACATCACACGTGATAAACAGCCTGATAACTAACGCGGGGCACTGGAAAGCCACAACAGCTCCTTCTACTAGGACTGGGAGCACACTTACAAAAGCATTTGTTAAAACATAGTTTAGAAAGCAATAGAGAAGAAGGTAGCTCACCCCTTCCAAAGGCTGGTGCCATCTCTAGGATACAGCCACCAGATAGAGATGCTGCTCTCTCAGCTGCTAACTCTTAAATGAGAGTGAGAAGGGGTAAACCTAGGGTGTATCCAGTCACTTGGTGTATTGCTTGCACATGAGCTCCCTTGGTTAGCCACACCTCCTCACCTGATGCTCAACCAAGGGTTGAGGCAGTGGTCCAGCAATTCCCATACACTTCATCTTCCAAGAAATATGATACTGAAAGTATTTTGGATGACTTTTGTCCTGGTTTCAGCTGAGACACTGTTAATACCATACTGATGTTTGGCTGTTGCTGAGTGATGGGTGCACACCTGCAGTGGAGCTGGGCCTTTCCATTTTCCTTTTCTGTCTTACTGAAGAGTTTTTATCTCAACCCATGAGTTCTATTTTGTATCTGATTCTATTCCTTATCTCACTCCAGGAGGAGTGAGCCAACAGCTGTGTGCTGCTAAGCTGCCTGATGGGTTAAACCACTACAACTTGGCAATTTATTACATATTATTTCATCTAATATCACACATAACTGTAGCAGATTCTCATATTCAACCTCATTAGAAACTTGGGTACATTTTATAAATCAGAGCATGACTCATTCTTTTGAAATTAAAAAAAGACTTTTATGGACTATTTTCACATTAAAAAAAGAAAGTGTTATTTTTCCCCGTCTAATATTATATCTAAAATTAATCTCCTCCAGGCAGCCCAGTACTCAGGCTTCTTCCTTAACAGACTACTTAAAACTCAGGATAGAATGTAATAATGTTCTGTTACCTATTAGAAGGGAACAAAAACAATTCACAAATACTGATTAATAGCCTTTAGTGTTAATTTTCAAATGAAATTAGAAATTCTTAAAGGTATACCCAGAGGCTGAGTGTCAACAGAATCATAAAAACCTGTTTCAGTGCATTGGTTGCAAAGATATTTGGGGGAACTTTTTTTTTCTTTTTCTAAGGGAGTTTGGGTTGATACAGTAATAGAAACCATGACTGTTTTTCTACACCTGTGTAGAACACCCCAAAAGTAATGTCTCCAATTCATTTCCATGGAAAACCACAATAACAGTATTTGATTCAGCAAATTCTCAGCTACAACACATTATCTTACAACACAGTCACCACCATTAGCTGTTCATTTTTGGTAGCAATGAACAAGAGCCTGCAGGCCATGCCCATAAAAATCTGTACCTGCATAGGTGACCCACTTTTACCACTGCTGAAATGCACCACCCACATCTCACTGTGCACACTTCCACTGATTGGCCTCCATCAACATTCAGTAAGCGTTGATGAATGGCAAGAAGGTTCAACCTCTACTGCCATACCACCAACAACTGCCTCTGATGTCATGGTGCAACATTATAAAATAGGAGGCATTACTTTCAGAGCTGCCATCTTAATTTCAGCTGCCCATAATGACACTGGGAAATAGAAGCTTACTTTTCTCTCCCTCCCTATCATTTTATAATCTCCCACAAGTCATGCATTAAATTGTTATATGAGTCAGATCCTCTGAACTCAAACTTTAGAAGATACTGTTGAAAACACAGGCAGGCAACCATTCCCAGTAGTATTTAATCAAAGAAGCATACAGTCACAGTACACAACCTTATATTTTAAAGCTGCATGTTGGAGTCTGAAATTAATGTGGGATTTAAGCATAACAAGTGTGAAGTAGCCACTCTTTTGAAATGGTAAGGCAAAGCAAAAGGCCGTGAAAGACTTGCAGCTGGTGACAACATGCCATATTACGGTCTTTTGCTCTCTGCATTAGACTGTGATGAGTGAAACGAAGTCAAAATTGCCTTCCTCCAGATAGCATAGCTGCAATTGGTTGGCTCCTTTTGTTTGATAATCAGAAAATGTTTACACTGCATCTCTAGTCATCTTTAGTTTGGACCAATAGCAGTGGAACCAGGAGAGGTCTTCTATTTGGACAGTGTGGGCCTATGCCAATTTCATGCAGAACAGAAGCTTTTCTGGAATTCTCACCTGGTGTTGTGGACAGAACTGCTGAATCCCAACAATACAGCACTGTGCCTGTTGAAATATCAACTCCCCGAGAAAGCAAAAGAACATCCACCATCCTTAATCTGTTGAATCCCATGCGTGTTTGCGTGTGGTTCATTTCTGTTTCTTTTAAGTAGCCAAGACATGAGTTTTTGTTTTTGTGTGTATGTGGTTTGTTTTTTTTTCTTTGTTTGTTTCTTTTTGTTTGTTTGTTTTCTTTTTTTTTGTTTGTCTTGTTTTTGCCTTACCAGAACATTAAAAATGGTGGAAAAAAAAAAATACCACTTTTCTCCTGAAATACTATTTTCCACCTTGGTTATGACTTCCATTTCATCAGTTTTTCTTAACAAAATACATATGGAAAAAAAGATTAAAACAAAACATTCATCTCTAATAAGGGAAAAGGCGGTTCAACCAACTGAAGATTGCTTACCCTTTCCCAAATTCCCTGGGAAGTTAGGAATCTAATCTTCTCAGAGGGACACATTTTCATTCTCCTTAAGAGTGCTGCAGAGGCACTGGACAGACCCTACACCTTGAATCTCACAGGACTGTGATCCTATGAAAGGCTTTGTCCAGGGAGTTGCTTTTCTCCAGTGCTGAGCCTCATCACCATCTGCTTACAGCAGCTTTTAACACCTTCAATTCAGGCCATAGTACCATATCTTTATGATGTACCTTCCAACGCATGGAGTCAACATTTTTCATCAAGAAAAAGTCAGTTGGAATCGACCTCCAAAGACCATCTAGTCCAAAAGATATTGATTTGCTTACATGTATATGTAAACATTACAAAAATTACACAGCATTTAAATTTCATTTGAAATCACTAAAGAATGGCTAAGTGCAGAATGGACACTTCCAGTAGTCCCTCCCCATATCTTAGGGTTCAGGTTTTGATTTATTTTTTTTTAAACAGTAAATAATTCAATTTCTGTACTTCAGTTAGAGTGAGGACAAGCTGCTGAACCTCAGGCATCAAATGAATTACTGATTTAATAATTACTCCTTAGACACTCATAATTCTTCAGTGCTGCATTTTCAACATACTGTGAACTACCTACCTATCTCATAAAAAATGGTTCAAGATGTTGATTGCACTTAATATCTAACTTCACACTTCCTACTGAAAATTAATTAAATCTATAATGGTTTCTCCCACGGAAACACTTTTGCACAGAAAACATATCCTAATGGTAGCTTAGTGGAAAATTTGTCGAGAAATTTTGCATCAGTAAACAAAAACCATGGGCTGAAAATTATTCATGTACACAAGCCTAAAATGAGGGAAAAGGACTTTCAAATTGATCTAAGTTTACAAATATTTCTCAGTTAAAAAACAAAAATGAATAAAACATTTAAAAGCTTAAATTGGGCAACTCATCTCTTCTGTCTCTAACTGTAGCAACTTCAAGAATCTGATCTTCAGGACAATGAATGCAAACCAAACACAAATAAAGGACAGATGTAAAATATCTTTCCCTCAAAATGCACGATAGTGCCAATTCACCCAAAAGAAAACTATATATTAGGTAGAGGGCTATAGGAAATAACACATGGTGCTGTTAAATTAAAACAAGTAAAGAAAGCATTAGGATGTAATAGAATCATAGAATGTCTGGGGTTGGAAGGGACTTTAAAGATCATCTACTTTCAACTCCAAGCAAACTGCACATAAATATAGCTGGATTATCATCACTCTAAAAGGGTTTCTTCAGAGGTCTTAGAATAATTAATTTACCTATACAAATACCACCAGAATGCACTTCATATTAAATGTCAGAGAAAAACCTCATGTTTCTGTTCTCATTCTCTTATGAATGTGCACAAACATTCATAACATCACCTCCAATCTGTTGGAGTGCAGGACAGGCCGACCTTCAGACGCAGTTTGCTGTTCTTTAGTAAATAAAAAATTTTTGTGAGCCTAGAAGCTATTTCTTTTTTTTTGCATTTCAAGACCAAAGATCCAGTACAACAAAATTTTCACACGGAATGCACTATATAGAAAAAAAATAGACACAAAACCCAAAAACCAATGGATGCTGAAGTCTGACATCCTTTCCCTACTCGCTCTCCAGATACAACTCCACCTGGATTTTGACATCTCTAATGTCACTGCGCCTGCAGTGAGCAAGATCTTCATTATAACTGTGCAGCATAGGTTCTTCATTGATTTGAGGACTACCTAAGAGAATTATCAATTTAGATGCCATGGAGAATTTACACTCAATACTAGGCCTACATAAATACAGTTCCTTACCGTCTCTTTCTTTCTGAACCATACTACCCAGCCACAGCTTTCTCTATCTCTCTGGTGAGCTCAAAACCACCAGGAGCTGACCAGTTATGCAGATTAGATACATTATTTTCATGGCTTTTACCACTACTGAGCCCCTTTTGTTTGTTGAGAGACTGTCAAATTATTCAACTTTCCAATGCTTTTAAAACATTCCTGATGTTATAGTGGAGTGACCTGAAGATGGTTACACAACGTTAATGCGTCTTCTGCAATTTCTGGCTAGGGTTTTCTATTCATTTTGAAGTTCCCCTCTCCTGACATGGACAGAGCTCTCAAGAAGCTGCCAGTCTTCCAATAAACCTGAGTCAGAAGTAAAGGATATGTCCCGATTTATTTACTACCTAATTTATCTTTTCTTGTGACTTTTATAGTGAGATTTTCTCTTTGGGTAAATAAGCACTGGAAGTGAGCTGGGAAAATAAAACTTCAAGTAGATGTAGATGAAACATAAAAACAGGAGACAAACTGTAGTGACGTCTAGGTGAAAGACACATTTCTTCCTGAGGTAGCAGTCAACTTCCTTGACTACACTGACCATACAGCATCACCTGCTGCTCTGTATTTGCAGAGATCTTCACAGAATTTGAAACAAAGCAAAACAAAAGCACACACATGCCAAAAAAGCAAATAAAAACCCCAACAACTTGGGTAAATGTAAATTAAACATCTATAAAGCGTTAGATAATGCAGATGTCAGAAGTAAGACACCTTGGAGATCACCTATTTAATTCTGAAATTCTAAAATACTAAGGAAATCTGATTGAGAGATTGTTGCCTTACATTCAGACATCTCCAATCCCTCACATATGCTTTACTGAACTATTCCAGCGTGAATATGGCAAAGAATAGAGAGCATGATAAAGAAATTTTCATTTCTAAATTTCCAAAAGGAGCACTGGTGGTAGTCACAGACCACTGAACTAACCATTAAACATACAAAATGATGACAACAGAACCAATCCTTAACATTTTATACAACTAACCGAAATAAAGATTGGGAAAATAATAAAAGATTAACTGAAAGCAAGGGTATAGGCGTTAAGCTAAACGATTTTTTCATCATTCAGACTTACATAAAAGACCAGGTCTTAATAACTATCGGTTATTTTCCTTCATGATTAGCATCTCGTTATCAAAGCTCATGAAAACTTCTGTCCCCTAGCAAATGATAGGGGAAAAGGGTAAAATTTAGATCTTTCCATACTACTACAAGATCGTATTTTGATGAAAAAATATAATTACTATAACTATTTCTGAAATTACATAATATACATTCATTTGTAGGTTTCATGAAAGTTTTGGAGATTGAATAAAATAATTAGTATAGTTAAACATAACTTTGATTATTTGAACTGCACAGTAACAAAAATACTTGGATAGCAGAATAATAAAAGGTAAATAAATCTCCTGTAGAATCTCTAAAATTTTTTGATAGCTTATGATGTTCTACAGGCACATAAATGTACTTCACTGGTTCATCTGTACTGATAACTGTGATTCTCTATGAGAAAGCACAATTTACACGATTTACCTCTTCCGACAGGTGGCACAGAATTTCCTGTGCAGAAGGTTAGATAAACCAAAGAGCTTAATAGCAAGAAGATCTCAAAATTTTCAAAGAGGCAGCATTAAAAAAAAGCCATGCATTCATAGCAGTTACTAAGATACTACTTGCCAGTCTAGTATTTAGAAAATAATAATGAAATAACATTAAAAAAAATCTGTGATTTCAAGTAGAAAAAAAGTTCAACTCCAATTAAAGTCTTATGTTGTCATATCAGATTTTTTAATCATTAAATATGAAACATGCTGCATCTAGCATACTTGCAAAATGAAAAAGAAATGTGCCATCGTCTGTCTATAAAACTGATCTCTCTTTGGACACACTTGACTAAATGTATATTTTACTTTAAATATCAATATTTTGAATGATATATTTTTTCCAATCTGTTTCAAAGTAAAATTTTAAAACACAAAATATAAAGACTGTGGATCTATCTATGAATATTTTAGAATATTATAGAATACCTTTGAGAATACTACTGGAACTGCCAATTGAAAACGTTTGAAGCCTGAATTTGGTGACATTGTGCATTCTTCCATGTCAAAAAGCCAGCCTATACGGATATCACTCTGTGAGAGCAGTGATCTCACTGGAATAGCAATTAAATCTTATACGTAGAGGAGTTCCTAGGGCCTGAAGCCACCTAGATTGTAATCTCCAATGCAAACAGGGCATGTAAATTTACTGATCTTCTTGGGTACGATTAATCTCCTGTGGCCAACAGTTACCCAAATAAAACGTTTAAATAGGTCTTATTCAATTCTACCTTTACAGGTTGCCCCAGAAGTAGATATTTACCAACTACCATGCAACACAGAGAATACAGCATCGTCAATTAATCTGCAGCTAGCCACCCAGCAGTCCATTAACAACAAAGAGGACACCCAGTAAAATTTCATTACTAGTCAATATGTGGCACTTGCTGCTTGTGAAGGGAAATGACCACTATTTTCTGTCTTTTTTTTTTTTTTAATGAGTTTTATTAAAAACCCATTATTCTAAAACTAAGCAAATCTGAAGGCCTTAAGAAAGGTAAAACCTTATATATAAATTTGATTTCACATATAATGAAAGCTTAATTCTAAAAATTTGTTTGAGTATTGAAAGGAATAATTCTGAATTGGAGTGAAATATTTATTTATAATGTAGAAAACAATACAATTGTTTTGTTAAATATATTGGAGTAAAATTTCTTCCATTCTTTTAAGAAACAAAGAGCATTTATGTGTATTTTGCAGCCCATAAAAAGGTTAAGAACATATTATTTTCTCCAGCCTGTAATTGCTGAGAAAGACATCACCCTTTAATATCTTTTGCCACAAAATTCCCTATATAGATTATGGTGTAAAACCTAAAGATTATTCATATGGAATAGTTGGGTAGCCACAAAAGGGTTTAATATCTCTGATTCTAGGTCAGGTGATATTCCTTAGACAGCCTTGTTGCTGATGCTTTGTCCTCAGCTCTTCTGGGTGCATCCTCTGGAAACCACCTCTAAAAACTTCATTTTCTCTGCTAAAACGTAGAGGTATTTTGTCTACATTTTAAGAACCAGGAGTTGTTGGAGTTAAAAAAATACCAAATTCCCTGAGAAAGCAGTTTTAAAAGAGTATCTTTGGTCTAGTTTGCAAGATTTTATCCTATGGCGAGGGGGTCAAAAGGGTCAAGTCCCTAAATTGGCTCAAATTGAGCAACTGCAGAAGTTAGTTTCAGATATTAGTTCCACGTCTTAAACGTGTAACCTTTTCTACATCTGCCTACCAGTTACCTCGCAAAAGGCTTTTTTATTAACAGAGCTTCATATGTCTTTGTGAATTCTTGCAAGAATTAACCAGTCCAGAACTAACAAGATCTTTCCTGAATCAGCATTCTCCTACTGAGAGATCCTCAGAACCAGCAGCATGCCTGCAGTGCTTTCCTCTTTATGACTTAAGACACACGGTGTTTCGGAGATGCTGAATAAGGACAAAACATTTACAGCATTGGATTTTCATACAGTTATGTGCAGAAGCTTGATAACATATTCTAGACACAGTGACAGATACACCAGCTCACAAACAGCCTAATGAAGCTGGGGGTAGCCAACCTCTGCAAAGCCTTCCTAAAGGAGGACATATTCAGTAACTGAAGAACTACCAGGCATTTACCAACCTATCTCACCGGGAAATACAGTTGGGATGAGTAAAGCCCTTAGAGGGCTGCTACTATACACCCAAAAGGTACAGAAAGGAGTAATGATGACTTCATATAGCAATTAATCAAATTTCTGGCACAATGGGAAAAAAAGCTGATGTTCTAAGAATATCATGTTTTATGGAAGTCAGAACACATCTAAAAAGAACAGAACTAGAGGCAATGAGAGATCTTACTTACTGAGGCATCAACACTTTTTGGACTGACTGCAATTCAACTTGATAGACATGGAATGCTACAACACAAGTTACCTCTGTACACATAAACAGCCAATCACTAACAAAGACACTTCATATGCTTTGTTCCTCTATCCCCTAAACTAAACCATTTATTTACAACAGCTTAATAATCAAAATGCTTTATAATTCCTCAGCTGAGAATTTTGGAAATACATATTGAAATATTTCTACCAGCTTAAAATGAATGTTGGTATTGTAGAATCATAGAATCACAGAATGGCCTGGGTTGAAAAGGACCACAATGCTCATCCAATTCCAACCCCCTGATGTGTGCAGGGTCACCAACCAGCAGACCAGGCTGCCCAGAGCCACATCCAGCCTGGCCTTGAATGCCTGCAGGGATGGGGCATCCACAACCTCCTTGGGCAACCTGTTCTAGTGCCTCACCACCCTCTGTGAGAAAAAATTCCTTCTAATATCTAACCTAAGCCTGCCCTGCCTTAGTTTCAGACCATTCCCCCTTGTCCTATCTCTATCCACCCTCGTAAACAGCCGTTCCCCCTCCTGTTTATATGCTCCTTTCAAGTGTTGGAATTCAAGATTGTAATCTGGATCTGTGGTATGTTTATGATAAGGTATTGTAATATGTAGTTAAAAGCTTTTGTCATGATCAGAAATACTTTTTAGAAAAAGTTGAATTATTTTTTAATTTCAGAATTGAAATGAAATTTCAGTATGAAGACAAGCATGAAAGTCTCAAGAAAAATTCTATAGTATATCAAAGCCTATAATCGGAGAAGAATTTGTGTATTTATTTTGCTGTGATATTTTACAAGATATTGCACAAATATACTTTATTAAACTTAGTTGAAAAATAAATCTGTAAGCTGATTTTGTCAGGAAACGTATAGTGCTCATCTCTTCTGGTTTCCAGCAACTGTGATGGAAAGCAGAATAAATGTATTCTAAGTAATTCTGTAGATTAGATGATTTGTACCCTTTATCTGTGAAACAAAAACAAAGGACTCTGCTTTAATACAAAAATGTCACAGAATCACGGAATGGCCAGGGTTGGAAGGGACCTGAAGGATGATGAGTCTCCAACCCCCTGCCACATGCAGGGCCGCCAACCTCCACATTTCATACCAGCCCAGGCTGCCCAGGGCCCCATCCAACCTGGCCTTGAACACCTCCAGGGACAGAGCATCCAGCTCTCTGGGCAGCCGTTCCAGCACCTCATCACTCTCATAGCAAAGAACTTAAATGTCTCTGTAAAAAACTTAATGTCATACGTAATGTGTATGCATTCATACAAATAACATACAAACAGGTCTGTATGTAGACTCAGTTACACTACAAGACCAATATTGATTATATCGTGCACATATACATTGTTTACATATATACAGGCTTTTATTATGTAGTGACATCTGTTATTGATAAACATACTCAACACATTATTTCATCCAATTAAAAGTTCACATAATTTTTGCAGCATACGTTGTTTCACTGTATTACCACTGATTTGTAACCCAAGCAGCTTATCTGATCTTCCTTCCAATCTGCAGATCAGCTGGCACTGAATTTCCCTGTTTTTTATCATCAACTTGACCTCACAAAAGTGCTCTGGTAACTGTATTGCTTGCACAGAGACCTGTACTCCCTGCACGCTACTTCCTAAATTCTTCTGTTATAGCAACGTTATCTTTTCAAAGGCAAAAAATGTTGGATTAGTAAGAAATTAAAATTCTCTGTAATCAGTGCATATGATCGTTCTATCCTCTAAGTAAGCTAGTTCCAAGTAGTTGATTTTAAAACATTAATACTTTCATATGAATACGAAGACAACTAAAAGTAAGTTTGTGGATTTTTAAAATTTTGGTACTTCAAACATAATTTGCTATCACCATAAGAAATATGTCTGTTATTGCATCCATTACAGAATTAAGGTGGATATGATTGATAACCAGACAAAAATAATTCTTTAAACAATACTGAGACGTGATTATGAGAATAGCTCACAGTTACCATGGAAGAGCATGATATCCTTGATTTATGACTGCAACAAATACAATCTTGTTTTCACAGCTATGCCACTATTAACCCATGACATCAAATTAACAGGTAGCTAAAGAGCCTATGAGAATGGCCAGATTATAACGATAGCACTTTTGAGCATTTGGGAATTTAGTGTCCACCTAAGGCTCACACATCTGTGCAATAAAAAGACAAGCTACTGAAATATGATCAACTTTGGTGGAATCAGCTGAATGCGCCAAATTTGTCATCCCATTTCAAACCTTGCTGTAAATAATTATTTAGTCAGCCTTTTCATCAGTGAACTTTGAAACAAATCTTCTTAAGGACTTCACACAATCAAGCAGCTGTTTTATATTTCCAGCTAACCAGAGAAAAAATCCATGCTAGGTGAACACCAAGCACCTTTCTGAGACATAAATTTGTTGATGCAAAATGCAAACTTTGGCCATATTTATGGGTGAATATGTTATAGAAGATTTGTTAAAAATATTTTCCCTGTCGTTTAGTCAGCTGCTCTCACAAAACCTAATTTCAGATGGTATCAATTTAGATTTCTATTTTCTTATTTCAGCATCCTCTGAGTGTTAAGCAGTCTGGAAGTCAATGACTGTGCAGATTCTAATATAAATACTGCCCTACAACATAAGTTCTGTATCCACAGGAGACTTATTTCAAGGTAGCATTTCAGATGACCTGGTGTACATTATTCTGCCTGCTCTGAACATCACTTGAAGGATATTTTCTAGTGAAGTTTTATGGTCTGACTGAAATTCTTTCAGCAAGCTTTCTAAAACTGAACCAAGGACATGCCTTGCAACAACGTGCTCAGTAAGGTCAGATTCTTGAATGGGACAAGGGTTAAACTGACTGGTTGGATCTCTTCCAGCACAAGCTGGCTATTTTCTAAGTTCTAAGACACACACTAGGAAGCAAGACTTAGATTTCACCTTTTGTATTCCATCTTGTAACTGGGGAAGAAGGCTTTATTTTTAACTATATGCTGCAACAATATGTCACCTGCACAGTCCGACCAGTAACTCACACATCACACTCAAATATCCATCATTTATTTCCCAGCCTCCTTGTTTATGAATGTGTTTATAGACAAGTGCAAATATTTCTGCCTCCTGTGTCTGGAAGCAGCGTGTCAGAATCTAATCAGAGCTTCATCTTTAAAAGCAATTACTCCTGTTTCTGCCTGTAGAAACTTACAGCAACAAAATAGCCTTCATAGTCAGTAAACAAAAAAGACCAGCTTTGGCCTAGACATATTGAAATCCAGTTCGAGCTTTTTTGTCTACTTCTGATAGAGTTCAGATTATACAAGTTCCAAAATTAATCTCTTTAACATTGTTATAAAACCTCAGATTGGAATAACGATTTAAGTATTGTGGTTTTTTTTCTCCTATGCATACCTCAATTCTGGCAAAAATAAATAAATAAATAAAAGGTTGCATATAGATATGCTTATCTAACAACTCTTATAATCTCTAATGCCAACTTTAAAAATAAATTAAGACTGGGAAGGAGTAGTTTGTCTTTGTTTTTGTTTTTGTTTTGTAAGCTGAGCCTTGTCTAATAATTATTCTGAAATTTTTGCTGGAATTTCCAGAGAGTGCAGCAAGCCTAAGCAGGTAATAGATGCAAAACAATGAGCAGAAAGGGGGCAGGGGAAGAAATTCTGCTGAAGGCAACACAAGACCACTCACCAAGAGTGATGCAGTGTCCCAGGGCAAGACTCCATGGGTCTGTGGCTACCAGAACTGCCCGATGACTGTCAGATGGGAAGGACGACATGATCTCTTCTGAGGAGCTAAGGCAGCCTCGTGAAGCAACTGCAGCAGGAGGTGACTGTATTAGAACACTGACTTGAGGAATTTCTTCCAGGAGGTATATTTACACTTCCATGAGGATGAGCAGAAGATCCACAGGAGTTTCACAGAAAACACTGCAGAGATGAAAACCTAGATCTTGCTTTGCACCTAAAGAATCAGAGGCTATGCTTAATCATGAGGCAGACAGGAGTTATTAATTATTAAAGATGATCAATCAGTCCCAAAATAGCTATCTAGCGAAGGCAATGTTGATTTCCCCCATCCATTATAGAGAGAGGAGCAGTAATGAGGACCTGGGCATGACATCTATGTTGTCATCAGCTACAAGTACTTGACAGCCTTATGCTTGATCTTGCAATTTCAAAAAAGTGGTTCCTCTGCACTTTTCATGGTTAAATCCCACATTCATTTTGCACTCCAACATATAGCTCAAAAAGTAAATAACAAGGGACTACTTTGTGAGCTGTATTTTGATTAAACGAGTTAAAAAGAGACAGTTAAGGAGATGAGGATTGCTCAGATCTCCAGTTTCTTCACAAATGCTGAATTTATAAACATTCAAATAAGTCAATAAAATGAATTAAACACAAATTCAAGCACAAAGTGGCTGAAAGAGGGACTGGAGAGGCTAAGTTTCAGATACATTATGCTTTAGGAATTTCTACGGTTTATACTTCCAGTTTCTCCCTGACATCAGTATTTTTGCTATTGACCATAAAGCCCCACACAGTTCCCTTAATGATTTATGTTCTGAAAGCTATAAGAACACAGCAAAGTTTCCTGTGTAGTAAAACCTAGTCATCAGGTTTTCACAGAGATCTATAAAGCTCTTTGAGATATTCTTATCTCTTAAACTCATTGGTTGGAGAGGGAGATCGGTTCTCATCAGAGAACAGGTGATGGACGTATCCAGTCTTTTTCCTAGATATATTGCACTGCCTACTGAATTTTCTTGACAGAAGCTTGAGTGAAGTTGTATTACAGGTCTGTGACCAAAAGAATGGTGATAACGCACCAATATTTCAGCTACTGATGCACAGTGTTTGGCAGCAGGATCTTCTCTGCTTCTCATTTTGCCTACCAATGAATAGACTGGAAGATAAACAAGAGGGAACACAAGGGAGGGGACATAGACAGGTGATCTGAACTAACCAAAGACATATTCTATTCCATGCCACCTAAAGCCATGTTTAGCAATAAAATGAGGAAAGAGGAGGCTTAGGGAGGTTGATCATTTTTAGCTTGGAAATTTGCTGGGCATTGCTTTGCCTGTGGGAGGTGATGAGATTGCCTTTTGCCACACTTATTTTCTTTCTCTCTTCTTCCATTTCTCCATCATTTATGCAACATGCATAAATGTAACACATCCTGAAAATAAGGTACAACTCTCCCATAAATCATTCCTTTTCTTGATGGAGTTGGAACAGCGAACAACCTCTTGACTCTTTTCCCCAAAAGCTCTTAGACAACTTTCTATCTGTTATCTGATAAGGGGAAACTTAGGGAAGGCAACAGAACTACAATGTTCAGTGAATTGTAATCCTAAATGAGCATATCAGCAGCTAGGAGTAACCAGTTACCTCAGGGACTACACTTACATACCTTGTTAAAAAACTTCAGTAAGATACAACCAACCTTTCAGGAATCCTCAAGCTCCTTAAAATTATTATTTATTGAAATACTTGCCTAAGCCTGGAGTCAAGGCTTCTATTAAAGACAAATTAACAAAATGAAGGACCATTTGGAACACCCTGCGAAACAAAAATACACCCAAGAATTTGACCTCTCAAGAAAGTACTGTTTACTGATGCTCAAGTTTGCGTACACTTACAACTGAAAAACAATGAGTAACTTGATTTTACAATTCTGCCCAAATTTTCTGTTCTTTCATTATTTCTATAATAAAAAATAAAATAATAGACATGAATGCAACCAGTCTAAAATCTTTCACTTACCATGGGCAGAAAATGGAAAACAAAGACCAATAAGGCAAAGCCGAGCTCAGTGAAGTTTAAAAACCAGGATACTTCTCCCCTTGTTCTGCTAGATCAGCTGCTGTCACTGCTGTTTGTGTTTTGAGCCAGGAGTATTTTGAGGCCAGGTGTGAATCCAAAAGGTGCAGGTACACACACATGAACATAGCCAGCTACTAAGATTAATGATTCCCACTTTCTCTCAATTTTCCCACGCTCATTCTTCACTCTTGCGCATCGATCCCCCTGTCCTTGCCGTCTCCTAAATGAACAACCTGATTCTAATTACTTCAACCCCAATGATCCCATTTTTGCTACATCTCTACCCGGGTTGTGTAGTTCTCACCAGGTTACCAAAGCACAGTTGACCTGGCAAGACGATTTGCAATGCTGCCATCAGATATCTGCCAGATTTGGCTATTTCTCACATATTTCCTTCATCTGAAATCCAGATATTCCTCGGCATTATCTGTAACTTCTGTTATCCTCCCTCTGTTATTTCTCATGTTCAGAAATATCTCGTGGTACATCCAAAGTTTTTGTTTATATAACTTCATTCATATTTGATTTTTTTTTTCTTATTTAGATAATAAAAAGGAGTTGGATTCATTTTTATTTTAAAAATAATTTTGTAAACTACATGAAAAGTTTACGTTTATATCATTCCACTACCTCTAAACCTTTGTCCCTCTGTTTAATGCAAAGTAATATCTCCAGATTCTAGTCTTCTTTTCTGTTCCCAGAAATACTGAATTATCTACAATGTTATGCTACTGTCAGTGTAGGAAGAATGAATTTACTCTGCTCTAAAACAGCTTCTAATACTTTTCCAAGTAGAGCTAGGTTATGAATAGAACACCATGTGGGGAAAGAAACAAAGTTAGTGTAAATTTATTTAGCACTGTGTTCCAATATAACCAAGTCATAAGCTCTCATTTATTGAACAAAATATATTTCTCCTTTTAAAAGCACATTTTATTGATACTGAAATGCCTCATGGAAAAATGAATTACTTTTGCAGAAGAGAAGCTGTTGAAAACCTGACCCGTTTAAAACTTTAGAAAAACAACTTGTTTATGTATTACAGGATAAAGAAAGGATGTTCTAGAAAATTAAACACTACCACAAGCAAAGCAACAACTGAGGTTGGGACAGTAAGGAACTAAGATAAATGACCTGCTTTATCTTTTCCCGCAGAAAATGATGAAAACTAGAAAAGTGATGTAAGATAGTCTTAGTTAAAATAATCAAATTGTACAATTAATATTAACCAGTAAAATGTATATCTAACAAATGGTCTCGTATATGATCCTTAGGTAGAATTATCACTGAAAAAGAGTCATTCCTCTTACAATTTTGGAAATAAACACATTTCCAAAATAGTCAAGTAGGCTGAATTCCCCATGTAGTAATACGTACAATAATTCAAGCAGGTTTTTAATGGCAGCTTCTGGAATGTTTCACCAAGAAAATAAGGCATGCAGAGGGGTCAGAAATGCCTGGCAAGCAGCTCAGCACCTCACAGCCATTCAACCCCTGCGCCCTCCCAGGGGGGCAAGGAAGAGAACCAAAAAAACCCCCACAAAGTAGAACTTGTAAATTGAGATAACAACTATTTACTAAGACTGAAAAGAGAGAAAATAATAAAATGATGATTAGATGCATACATACACAAAACTAGTGATGCACAAGCAATTACTCACCACCCACCGACCGATGCCCAGTCCATTCCCAAGCAGCACATGCACACCCAGCCAACTCCTCTCAGTTTTTCAAGTTTTTCTTGCATGATGTCATACAAGATGGAATATCCCCATGGTCAGTTTAGGGCAGCTGCCCAGTTTCTGTCCCTTCCCAGATCCTTGTCCCCTCCAGCCCCTTTGCTGGCAGGAAAAGATGGAAAGCTGAGAAACCAAAATATCCCTGGCTTTGTACAACACTGCTCAGCAACAACTAAAATAATGGTGTATTACCAACACTGTTTTTCTCCTTAAGCCAAAACACAGCATCATAACAGACACTATGAAGGGAAAATCGACTGTCTCAGCTGAAACCAGAACAGCTGCAAAGAAAGCTAATATATCCTGGGTTGCATTAGACAAAGCCTTGTCAGTGGGGTTCTCCTCCCCCTCTACTAAGCACCGATGCATCTGGAGTGCTGCGTGCAGTTCTGTACTCTCCAGTACGAGAGACAAGGACATGGTACAGAGAATCCCCACTAAGACAATAAAAGTACTGGAGCATCAATCCCAAACGCCTGCCAGAGTTCGGTAAGACAACACTCTTAAGTTATATCGTTTAACTTTTAGGCAGTCCTGTAGGCAGGAGTTAGACTTAATCATACTTATGGACCCCTTCCAATGCAGGATATGATTCTACAGAAGTCTGAGAGATCTTGGGCTGGAGATGAGAATGCTAGGGGCAATCTCATCAATTGACATTAACACCTTAAGGGAGAGCACAAACAGCATTGTGCCAGGCTCTTTTCAGAGCTGCCAGGACAAAAGGCAGTGCTAAGTTCAGGAAAGTTTTTTGTTGGAAGGGTGACCAAGAAGTGGCACAGAGTGCCCAGAGAGGTCCTGGGGTCTCCCCTCCTGGGAGACCTGCTGTAATGGGATGTATTTGTGCTTGGGGTGTTGGAACAAATGACCTCCAGAAGCCCCTTGCAACCTCTACTGCTCCGTGTTTCTGTGATATCGACAGGATAAAAGAAATGAAAAATCAATAGTGATAATTCACTGGAAATATATATATATATATATATCTGCAATAAAAAGCTAATTTTCTCAAAGGTGAAAAAGGAAGGTCGCACCTTGAAATTCTGCAGACTTGTGGCCACTACAGGAGAATGGAAAGAGTAAAGAATGAGAAATCCTACAAAAGAACATGCAAAGTCAGTTCTTTATCTGAACTAAATTACACAACTTCAGTTCTTAACTGATCCTGTCAGTATCAGCCAGTTTAAAATCCTTATATTTACCACATCTTCTGTTTTATGGAACCAAAACTCCCACATTAAAAATTAGGGACACAAGATACACACAAGAAGTAAATTAGATACACACAATAGAAGTAAATATGCTGCATAAGAAAACGGAAACACTCTGTACTTTCTAACAGATAACATGAAAATGAGCCATCACAAGACAGTAACATCTACACCCATTGCTTTGCAGTTGATATAATCCACATCATAAAATACTGCTGAATCAGATGATTAGAAATACATAATGGCTGTTAAACCTGTTTGATTGTCTAACTTTATCACTGGGTAATATAAATGCCTGCAAATATCCTAATTACAAAGCTATTAATGAAATATGCAAGTTTGTTGCCTATCAGCATGTGTAATGAAATAAAAGTGATTAGCTGCCGGTGCTGTCACCAGTTTCCTGTAATAAACAGAATAATGGAATTTTCTAAGTGTCCTGTATCTCCCCAAACACCCATTTTAAATTAAACAACACAAGCTCTTTTCTTCAATAACTTGACCACTTCCTGATTCAACGAGTCTCCTTTGTGTGCTCATTTCTGCTATAGTAATTTTAGCATAGGGAAAAGCATAAGGTTACTTAAAGGGGCAGAAGGTGAACTGCTTTATCATTTCCTACCAATCTGACACACAGCTATGAAGTCCTTAAATTTTAATTTAATTGCTATGAAATTTGCAAAAGCTCAGCAAATATTCAGCAAATATTTCAAATTTCCACGTGGAAAATCAAAATGAGGCCTTATCTCTAATTTTTTTTTGTGTGTGTGTGATTTCAGAAAGAAATACATAGGTTGCTCCAAAAGTAATGCTTCCTATTTAATTCCATAGAAACCTCCAGACACACAGAGCACGAAATCACTTGACAGAGCACATTCTCAGTTACAACACACTGTTCAACATAACCACTGCAATGAGCCACGCGCTTCCACCAGCGATGAACAACAGCCTGTCTGCAAAACCGTATAAATCTGCACCAGTGAGAGTGATCCACGATTTCACAGCTGTTGTGATGGCATTGCTGCTGAAATGCACTGTATTCACACCCACTGCTTGGTCTCCATCAGCTTTCAGTAAGCGTCAATGAATGGCAATGGGTGCCATTATTTCCTCGTCTAGGAATTCAAGGACACATCTTTGCTTCGTATGCAAGTCTGTGTCGGGCACCATTCTGTCAGACCGCACCTCGGCAGCCATCTGTCGCATAGCAACACGCAACGGAGTGGGAAGGTTCAGTCTCCACTGTCATCTCACCAACATCACCTCTAACGTAAAACAGGAGGCATTACTTTCGGAGCAGCCATCGCATATACGAGACCAGAGGGCAAAACAAACAGAATCCACACTTTTAAATAATGATTTTCACCACAAATACATGATCTTTAATAACGTCAACATCCCTCCCTCCTTCCGAGGGGAAGTTCAAATTGCCCAACGAGGTTGTGGATGCCCCATCCCTGCAGGCATTCAAGGCCAGGCTGGATGTGGCGCTGGGCAGCCTGCTCTGCTGGTTGGCGACCCTGCACATATCAGGGGGTTGAAACTAGATAAGTATTGTGGTCCTTTTCAACCCAGGCCATTCTATGATTCTTTGAGATGTCAGATGCTCCCATCCCAACACCGCACTTTGCGAGCCACGCAGTGCCAGCAGCAGGAGGGATCAAAGCCCAGTGGAAGCAATGAGTTTGGACCAGGTCAGTGTCCTTAAAGGGCTGCTCTTTCATTACTCTGTCATTACCATCACAAGCAAAACAGGCACAGCCTAAAGACGATGAATTATTGCTTACTGAAAATAGGCAACGAAAGCAATGAGAAATAAAAGCAGGTTAAAACACCTTACCTCCATCCAGACTCTTCCAACACCTCTCCCAGAGCAGCGAAAGCAGAACAGGAGCAGCGGCCAGGCCGCAACGCCCTCCCATCGCCCATCACCCACCGCGCGCAGCTCCGCGCTCACTCCGCCGCTGCACGTCCTTCCCAGCTGAGCCCCTGGGCTTCCCGCAGGCCGCAGTTCTTCAGGCGCTGTTCCAGCACAGCCCCATAGGCGGCAGCCCTTCATGCCGCTGTCCACGGCCGCAGCTTCGGCCCTGGGCTGCTCGTGCGGGCAGGACGTGGCTGCGGCTTCCTGCCTAGCTGTAATGGAGATCTGCTCCGCGTGGCTGGAGACACTGATGTGGGAAAACAGAAGGAGGTAGACTGTCGAGGATCTGCTCCAACACATTCCTCTTGCTTGTCCTGGTTTGGGATGGGTTCATTAACGAGTAAAATTTTCCTCCTGGAAAACTTCCTCCATAGCTGGCGTGTTGCTGTGCTTCGGATTTGGAATGAGAACAATACTGATAACAGTGATGTTCCAGCTATTGCCAAGCATCACCTTCACTAATTGAGATGTTTCAGCTTCTCCGTCCTGCCGTTGAGGGGGACTAACATGAAGCTAGGAGGGGACAGAACCAGGACAACTTTCCTAAACCAGCCAGAGGAATGTCCCATACTGTATGACATGCTGGACAACAAAACGTAGGGGAGTGAGCTCTGCTCAGGGACTGGCTGGGTATTGGTTGGCAGGTGCTGAGCAATTGCATCTTACCTCACTTGTCTTGTATGTCTCACTATCGCTATCCTTACAGTTACTTTTCCTTCTTTTTCTCCTATTAAACTGTCATTATCTCAGCTTATGAGTTTTACCTTTTTTTCTGATCTTCTCCCTGTGGGGAGTGAGGGCAGGTAGTGAGTAAATGGCTGTGCAGTGCTTAGCCACCTGCTGAGTTAAACTGCAGCACTGAGAGAGTCTGAATTAGAAACCTTAGGAGAGAGTGTGATCATAACACCAAAACAAAGCAAAAGCCAACAGTCCACAAAGAAGCTTTCTATGTAGGAAGACTCTTAATCTAATGATTCAGTGATCTAGTTATCTAGTTACTAGTGAACTAGTGATCTAGTTGCTAATGAGGCTTTTCTGTACTGATTATATATTGTTTGGACTACTAAAACATCTAGACTATTATAACTTTATTAGAGTGTTAAAACATTAATCAGACTAATCATATTTTTTTTCCAGTCCATAATGTGTGTATTGTGTGTTCCTTTTGCCTATAACGAGATATTGAATGTAAGAATGTTGTATTTCACATTGTCCTTGGGAGAAAACAACAAGGTGCCTGCTAGCAGAGTTTCTGTGCTTTCATCAATCACAAACCATTGCTCTCCCAGGGATTAGTAATAACATAGGCCTTGGAAGGTCTGAATCAACTACTAGACCGAATCCAGAGCAGTTTTCCATGGGAGTGGCAACACTGCATCTTTCACTGTGTCACTCTATGGTGACTTCATAAATCACATCACACAGAAAGCTGGAACAAAGCCCAGTTCTGAGTTATCTCAAAAACCTCTTGGTGGATAGGGAGAGAATGTCAAATGCCATCCCTAAAATAACTAAAAAGCTGAAAGAACTTAGTGTGGCTCTTCCAGTTTCAAGGCAGAGATGTACTTAATTCAGATAAAAAAACATATCCCAAAAGGCACCTGCCATAAATGTCTGCTAATGACTGGGACCTCCACAATGTCAAACATGGCATAAATACAACAACAAAATATTTTATTTTGCCTTTCAGTTTTCTGTGTATGCTCAGAGAGAGTAAATAATACAGAAAAATTACTGAAGTGTTGATATCCTTAGGATATGGCAATATCTAACAAGGGCCAGTTGTAAGAATTAAAGGAAAAAGTCATAATGCTGAATATCTTCTCAAGACAGCCTCAAAGGAAAATCGGTTTAGATTAATGTAAAATGACACACAGAAAAGGAAAAATCCTCATCTTATTGATGTACCACTGCTCAGAAAGAAAAACAAACAAACAAAAAAATCCCACCACAACAACAATCTAACAGACAAACAAACAAGCAAAGACAAGTAAGGAACAAATGTGACGGAGATGTTGAGCTGGACTGGTCAGTTCTAATGAAACTATTTGTATGTAATACACAGATGCTGAAGGAAAAGAATGGTATCTGTTTACAAAAACACAATGCAAGTACATTGAAACTGGTACCATCCCAAATCTGTGTCAAAGCAAAGTTGATGCTGTTCTGGCATTTCAGTCAGCAGTGCTGCATCACTGCGTTCCCTTTGTAAGGGTCAGGCCTCAAGGAACCTTGCTTCAAGCCTGATTTACTGTGATTGGTTTTGATGTCAGGAGCCTTATGCTACCACACATCAGATTCTCAGGCATGCCATATTCCCTTTTGGATAAGATTTTTCTAGCCATAACTTAGGCATCTGGAAGTCCTGTGTTCATTCCCACTTCCAAAATTTTAAGTTGAAGTATTTCACCAAGAGAGTCTTGCAATGAAATTTCTGCTTCATACAAAGTAATGGGAAACCAGAGAGGCACAAAGGGATTATTTATTTCTAAAATAATGTGTTTTCTTGACAAAATATTTGTTTCTACTGTGCTCACAGAACTACCAGTTGAAAAATAATCTAGATTGAAAATTAAAGCAGAACGACAATAAGAAGAAAAGCAGTGCTCTTTTAGATGTGTAACAATATTGAGAGTAAGGGTAGTTTTAAGAATTATTTTCTTATTATTTCTAAAGCTGTCAGCAACAATTACTGTCTGGATCTGCATCATTGTAGGCAGCTGTGATATTGTTTCATTAAGAAATAAGTGGTTAAAATACCATGTGTAACTGGCATGTGTATAAAATATACTTGTAAATAATTATCATATGAAAGCTAAAACATTCACTGAATGAGTTTGTGCATAGGAATGTGTCTCCTGACCCAGCCTGCTGTTTTTAACCAGAAGGTAGTTTTATAGGCTAATATGTGGACTGTGGAGAATGACAGTTAATGAAGAATATGTTTACAGAGACTTTCAGAAATAAAGCAGGTGGCTGCATACCATGAAGACCTGCAAACTAAACTTGTAGAGATTTGTGGCAAATTGTAGATTTATTGGGAAACAGTAGAGAGTAATTCAACTGTTATTACTGTTCTTCAAAGAATGAGTATGGAAATCACTAACCTGGTGCAGGTTTATTTGTGCCTAGTGGCTTAAAACTAGCAAGTCTAGTTTTCTAAAACCACAGAAAGGTGGCTTTTTTTTTTTTTTTTTTTTTTTTTAATGGGATTTTCAACATCTTTTCAGTTACTTCTGAAATAAAACATATTATTGGGAAAACAAACAAACAAAAACATAACAAAGTAGAACAGTAATACTGAAATGAGAGACAAAAAAAACCCTCATAGCTCCTGTTCACCATTCCACCCCTTCCTCTTCCTTTTCCTTCCCCTCTCCCTCTCTCCATCTCTCTCTTCTGTTTCTTTTTTCTTTCAAGTGAACCTATATAACTTACAGACTGCTCTAAGCAGTCTGCACTAACCAGATCCCTTGTTGAGAGGTAAATCCAGTTGGCATAGCTTTTGATAAATACAGTGTATGCTAGGTATTTATATGGTACTATGCACATTTTCCTTAGCACACCCTGAAGCTATTTGTTTGACGAAATGCCTCTGAGACATAAATGCTAATATGTACCAGAGATACGTACCATTCATACCTTCATACCAGTAGGTATGAAGAATGGCCACTGTTTTTTTAAAAAGCATTGCCTCTGAATTGTGGAAATAACTGTGTCCCTCCTATGGGTGTGGACACTGAAAACAGAGATGAAATCATACTGGAATTAATACTATGAAGTAAATGAAGAGGACACCCATGCAAGAACACTGGGAGGCTAGCATACTAATTAAGATTAAAAACTCTCATTGTCATGAAAAGACACTCAGAGACTATCCAATTACATGCTCTCTCATTAAGAACGAAAAAAAAATAAGATACATGTAGCTACTGTATATACATATAACTACACAGGACTACCCCATATTTCTAGTAGTGGAAATCGGATGTGAAATGGGAGCTATCAAGAACCCAGATGATCAAACTAGCAAATCATGAAACCCAAAAGTATGGGGAAAAAAATAAGGGAAAAGTAAGAGAAACTGAAATATTCTTGATTTAGTGTCTTCCCAGCTCAATAACAGCTAAAGCATCTGTATATTCTCAACATTATTCTTATCCTAAATCCAAAACACAGCACCATATGAGCCTCTGTGAAGAAAATAACTGTATCCCTTCCAAAACCATGACACTTTTTATTTCTAATGGTTAATTAGAGCTTTTCCCTTGAAGAAGGAAAGTTCCCTAAGAAGCAGAGAATGAACTGTGAATCTTTAAAAAACTGAAGGAACTAATCGATAGAGACTTTTTAAAGAGCAGTTTCTTAGGAGGTTGCATCTCCTTCAATGTAGTACGTTGCATATGATAAGAAATTGGAATTCCCTGTTCTTCTGTAAGAAGTTTGTGGCCCAACTTAATCTGGGTTTTGAAAAAGCGTACTTTCTTACTATACATCAATTTGAGTTAGTACATCTATTTTCCTCTTTGCAACAGGTTTAAAAATAGTAGAAAAATATATTTAGTAATGTATAGTAATTTAAATACTCATTCTTAGTGGAGGGGGTAGGGCAGTAAGCGATTTCTTGTAATGATGCTGTATGAAGGTAGTCAGATAATTATTTTTCAGTCAAGTGGGAACAAGTACTCCTGCTTAGAACATTGCAAAGTGGGAGAAAAATAGAAAAACAAACAAGTAAACAAACAAATCAGACTGTAGTTTACAAACTCGAGGGATCTTTAAAGTGGATGCACCAGAAGATAATCAAAGCTGAAATTATTTCTATATACTCATCATTTAAGTAGTAGATGAGTCTGTAATACTTAGAAACACCTGCAGTGCCAAGGAACTAATGATGTTCCTTTAATTTTCTTCTCTGTACACATTGAAATAATGTGATTTTGAACTGAAGCCAAGACTCTGAATTTGTATTGGATACACATATATTCCTTTCTAAAAATTCTCACATGTAATTTTTACTCAATATTTTTAACACTTATAAACTGTAGTTCTAAAGGTATGGTTAAAATACATCCACTGAAATGAATAGGCTCAGATTTTGGGGCATGTCTTATATATTATTTGTTCATTTCTTGGATTTTAGAATGCTGAAAATAATTCACTCTGAACCAGAAAATGCTTCAGAATAATTTTTGGAGTACAGTATGACAGAAATCATCAAGATTTCCAGGTCTGCATATGGCAATAAATTTCATTTCTGTTTTCCAACAAGGATCTGACAAGCTGTGTTGACGACAGGAACAGAGAGAATAAAGAACAACCTAGAAATCTGGCATTGATGCACTGCTTTTCTACCACAGTGTGCAGAGTGTGTTCCTCTCCAGCTTGGAATGTTAAAATATGATTACACTGTGCTGAAACTGAATAAATTTATATACATATCAGTAAGGGAGTTAAAGAGCATTGCGATCATTGTTTTGGACACATCTGATGAGAAAACGACAATTAAAATAAAAGGAAAAACAGATAAAAATCTCCAGCTGCACAGATGAAGACCCTGAGTTTGATGTCTGAAAACAGATGAATTATTACTGAAGTCTGTCAGGGAACCAAAGTTTGAAAAAGCTGAAATTCGAATGGTGTGTCCACATTTCCCACCTTACGACACAGATTGACACCAAACGATGTTCTGGCATCCTGTGAAATGCAACATTAAGGTAATCACGTGTGTTAAGTATACTTACTATATGAACACCTATTACACTTAAAAGTTCTGATATTACATTACATCAGTGTGTATTTCCCTCAGGTCAAAGATGTTAAGGTATCAAAAGTTAATGTAATGAATATTGTTACTGGACTTGAAAAAGTCCAACTTCTGCAGCCGTTTTGAGCTTCAGATATACCTATTACTTTCAGAAGCATTTTCAGTAGAAGAGACACCATGCTACTTCATGATAGCAAGTATTAACATGACTATGATTTCCTAGAAATTTACAAATGCGTTTAAGTAAATGTTTGTATGATCTCATGCAGTTTAGTTTATCGCTGCAGCTCAATTGAGAGCAACAGAATTCATTCTAACTATTGTCAGTCAATTTGAATAGAAGAATCTAACAGTTTTTCTTGCTTTTATTCTATCTGTTGATTTTGTGTCATAGAGAGCATAGAACAGACTGCACCCACGTACGGTCATGTTTATTTCTGCTAGACATCAAGGATGGTCACAAAGTGCTGAGTTCCACAGGAGAAAGTGCAGGCCAAAGAATTGGGATCCTAATTATGTATTCCTTTTAAATATTACAAAAAAAAGCTTTGAGAGTCTGAAATTGATTTTTTTTTTTTTTTCAGAAGTATTTTAGTAGTCTATGTGAATCAACACTTGAAATATTCCTGTTAATTTTCTTCTGTGGACTAGAAAACAAGACATAATTAACAATAAATCATATGAGTTTAGTCAGAAATTGTTCGTGTTCGGGGCATGTTTTAAAGACAGAGAATTTTAAGGAAATGAGTCCCAAAAATATTTTTTCTGAAGTCAGTAAGCATTACACCAGTTCTTTCTTTCAAGTCAACTGCTTACCCAGGAACTCATGTTCAAATCCTGATTTAGTGCTAACAATTTTGACATTTTCATTTAACTGTTACATGTGTAACAGATCTGCCTGCAACTCTTTATACCCCTTCATCATGAAACTTCATCTTTGACAGGGATTGCTTCTCCAGTGACAACAAACTTGTTTGTTTTGTGTGTGTTTTGTTTTGCTTCTCTAATTATATAAAACTTTTTTTCCTCTTTGGCTGGAGGAAGCAAGCAATAAGCACAACGGTGAAATCCCAAGACTTTTTACACAGAAACATAATTTGGGACAGCTCAGAATGTGCCTTTTAAATTACTATTATTTTCTCCGAGAGAAGAAAAACCTACAGTAAATGATCACGCTGTCCCATGAATAAACGTGGTTAACAATGAGAAAGACTTCACACTAATTAGACTTGGAAATTATTTCTTCACTAATCATGAAAAAATATACTAACACCAGTCATGTCATTGTTAAGAAAATAAAACTGACTAATAGCAATGCAAAGCTGGAACTTCTATTCCTTGGTGAGTGCTATGAAAATGTGATTAATACCCTTGAACCCTTAAAGAAGTTTTAAATGTTAAATGGCTTGCTGGGATTAAGTGCTTTATAAAAATAATTTTTGCTCATTTTTTCCACTTCCTTCTTCCCATCTGCTGAGGCTCTGCTCGAAATTTGGAAGCAGACTTTGAAAACTTGCTGCCTTTTTGTCTTACAGTTAATTAAAAACACATCTTAGACTTCAGTAAGATCTACCAGTGCAGGCAAGTGCATACAGCTTTGTAAACTCTGGTATACAACAAGCAAGTCCCATATCTATGACCAATGTTTCTGAACTGACAACACCAACATTCAATAATCTATCTTTGTACTTCTTTTTCACATATTAGTAATGTCAGCAGTGGACATGAAGGATGGTTAACCAGTTCAAATATAGGACTCAGAAAATTAACTAAGGTGAATAGCATCTGTCATTTACAGAATATTTTGAGCATTAATATTCCATACAGTTTCTGTGACAATTTTTAAGAGACAAAATGAACAAGAAATTAATTCCTCTTAACCCAAAAGGAAGTGAGGAGGTAGAGAAAGTATCACTGATTCGTGCCATGACTACTAGTTTAAAATTCCATCATTTTCTCTTCCCTTTCATCCATCCTGATTGATTTATATTTAGGGTTCTTTTAACATGTGCCTGGAAACTGGGGTATGGAATCCATTTTTCTTACTTTTGTTTTTTCCTAATCAAGGTCAAATTCTGCCTTCGGATACGCGATTCTTTTATTTGTTTTTATAAGAGATCATGACCACCATCTTTACACTACAGCTGTATCAGGCACTAAAGACAGCTGCAATAAGTATTTATTGGAAATAATGGATCAACAACTCACCTGAGGAGTTATAGGAGATGTAAAATTTGTTTTCGAAGTAGACTTGACCTAAAACAGTCAATAAAACATGATCTGCTAGCCTTCACAGGCCTGGGCAGTGCCTCAAATGCTGATGCCTCAGTTGTTCCTGGAAGAGCCCAGACAGTGCCCAAGGAGCCATGAAGCACAGAAGGGACCTTGGTCCCCCTTTTTGGTTTGACAGTTCCAAATGGGAGCTGGGAAGGGGCGTCCTTTCCTTTTTAGTTTGGTATTATTCAGAGGATCAAGGGAGGGGACAGCCCACTCTTTCCTTTTCACTGCTGCTTACCTTCTGTAGCACATGTAGAACACTTGCCTGCAGGCCTGCTGATCTCTATTCCCTTTCATTTGTCTATTTCTTTTCCCCTCTTTCTTTTGAAGTTGTAAAGCAATGGAAGGCTTACTTGAATTTTCTTTAACAATGCGCAGCTTAGGCAGATGTAGTCCTGGGAGGAATAATGCATATAAAATAACTGTTTTGTAGAAATCTTCTATTAAAGCTGGCTTTTTCCCTCTTACATATGGATCTCGAGTGCCATTTCATCCTAATGAAATCCTGAGAAGATTTGAAAATCTGGTCACCCTTCTCTCTCCTCATGGGCGGGACCATGTTTTGCTTTCTGCCTCCTCAGGATCTTTTCGAATGTGTGGAAGAAGCAATTCAGGCTACCCCTTAACTTGCCTATATTTTACTTGTGTTTCAATAACACCAATATTAATTTTGAAATAGTCATTCCGCTTCGTATGTATATGTTTCAGCCCACAGAGTGTGTTTTATATTCAACACCATTCCATTCCATACAATTACCGTTTACAACATTGTGTAGATGCACAGTGTGTGTATACAAACCTGCATGTACTGTTAATGTTACATGTCAGCTTCACATCCACAGCCTCTCTGGGCAACCTGTTCCAGAGTCTCACTGCCCTCACAGTAAAGAATTTCTTCCTCATATCTAGTCTAAATCTCTTCCAGTTTAAAACTACCTCCCCTCATTCTGTCACTACCAGCCCTCATAAGAAGTCCCTCCCCAGTTTTCCTGTAGACCCCTTCAGGTGTTCTTATACCCTTTCTTTTCTTTTCAGGGGACTGGTGATGACAGCTACTCACAGAGGATTTTCCTTATATAACACAGATCCGTGTTTATCCATGATAGAGTGAGTTCATCATACAATGTGTTATTCAGGGTGGTTGCTGATTTTCTTCAGAGTCACATCACATTGAAGAGTTTCAGAGAGCAAATAATCTTATATCAACAGATAGAAACACGCATTCATATTTTCATATTGCTGAAGTGATCAAGGCATGATAAGGGCATTTTTTTTAACTAAAAGACCCACTACAGATTTATTCAAAGTTCATTTCACAGTGTTTTTGTCAGTGGGCAGGTTTATGGGAAGGCAGAACCAGCAATTACTGCAATTGGCCAATGCTTAATTCTATCTTTTAGTGTGGTTTAGTAATTCTCCAATAACAGCTCCATGTATGCACTACTGAACATATGCAGGACTGCTCATAAGGCAGTGCACCAATTCACTTTCACCACTACCATTGCTCAGTGTCATAAGTAACATGAACACGCTCCATTCAGCAAATTCTCTCAAAGTAACAACTCTCAGACACTCACCAATACTATGAATCAATTTCCTCATGGATTTCTTAAAGCAAAACAACAAAAAAAATCTGCCTTTTTGGAAAGCTTCCTGGGTATCTGCTTCTGAAAATTGCTATGAAGTTGAGTACAGATGACCAAACTTTGACATCCAAGAGGAAGCTATAGTAGAGCTCCTTATCATGGGTTTGATTTGATTTCAGAAGCGATTTTCCAAAACATGCTTCTGGAAGACATTTTCATTCCAGGAATTTTGTGTTGTCATATATAAATATTCTTACAAGAAAAAAAGGTGCCTTGTGCTTTATGCATTATGGCTTATGCTTTGATGAATTATTGGAGATGTGAGTTACATATGCTGAACTAAAACCCTGCAATTTAAAATAATAAACAAAGGATATCTGTGCTCTCAGCAACTGAAAAAAAATTACCTAGATCTTAATTATTACTCTCTTATAAGAATACTGTCTTATGCCAATTCTAACTATTTTGTGTTTGTAAGAGGCAGAGAGTTCATCCAATTTAAAGTCTTCCAGAAACCTTTAAAACATTTTCCATCACTTTACTTTCCTAGTGATTCTGCTAACAGCTGACACTCTCTCCTATTTTTACAGTTTTATCTCCCAAGAAGTAAGTGGCAGATTTTACCTCACAAAGGCAATACAACTATTTCAGATGACACATACTGTTCTGGACAACTTAATGACTTGTCTGTATCCATCAGTCAGTGAGGAATTCCCATTGGACTGCGTAAGTTTCACATCGGTCTATTTCCTTGTTTGCCAAATCCTGAAGAAGTGTCACATGCAATAAGAAAACAAACAGCATCATAAATGCACATTTAGGCTAATACATTTCCCCAAAAATCTGTATTGTACACTTTTCTCAATTCATTTACAGAATCTTTGTAGAATTACTTTTTTTTTTTTTTTGCTATAATCATCTGTATTGTTCAAAAGATTTTTCCAGATGAAAATGTGCAATAGCATATGGAATACAAATAACTTATGAACCTATGTGGAAACTTACACAAATGTGACTCTAATGCATCACTACTGAGAACAATTAAGGCTTGTGCACCTCAGAATCTGTGCTGGTTCAGAATGTCATACCTGAAAGGTATCACAGACCCAGTACCCCTCCTTCACAGATGAATTCTGTCACAGGAAACGCCATGTGCCCCCTGGGGCTGTCTGCCATATTGTAGCTCAAGATCAGCATGAGAGAATGATAACTACTAAAATCACAGGCAATTTCCTGTCACTGGGTGTTTGTGGGGGTCGGCATCATGGACGTTTTGGTCCTGGCAAAGAACTTTGGAAGCTTCCCATCTAATTTTGCCATGACAACCCATTCCTATTCCAATACATATGTATTAAAGCCATCTCTCTTCAACCGGCCCATATTTTATTATGTTGTGAACTATTAATACCACCTCCGGCCCCTGCCAGAGGGCTGCAGTGATTTTCATGGTACTACATTCAACACTGGTCTGGAAAAGTCACTGCTTAAATTTGAGAGCTGCAAATTATCAATTGCTGTGTAGCTGTCTGAGAAATAGGTTCCATTTCATGTTCACTGACTTCTAACTCATGACAGATCTCAACATTTTCCCTTTTGGACACACATGCAAGCCATTGAAGAGCAGGTCAAATAACCCTTTAACTCCCACCCCATGGGAAGTATGCCAAGTGTTCGCCATGCAGTTAGAGTCCTGTGCAGCATACTGAAATACAGCAATACACTTTTACATTTTCACATCCATCTTTTTCTTACAGTACACAAGTAATCACCACAATCTCCTTTCTGTATGCTCTTCAGACCTCTTTTAAATTTTTTACATCTTGGTTGTTGTAGGAAAGGGACCTACATGGTTTTGATTTCAGTGGTGCTGAAAGAATGGGGGAATTTGCCAGGGATGTGTACTGTGAGAATAAAATTTTGAAAAGTGAATTGAGGACAGCCTACTTTGAATTACAAAATCAAAACTTAACTGATTCATTAGTCAGACACCTCAGGAGAATGACAAACACGCTCATTTAGATAATTTTCCACTCCTGTGATGCATTTGGGCTCTATACAGTAATTACAGAGGAAAAAATAAAACCTCAAACAAAAACCACACAGAAGAGGATATTGCAGGATATACCAATAAATCTGTATGTATTGGTACTTTAATGTATAGGCTAACACCTCAAAAAGTCAAATGTGAACTCAAAAGGATTCATAGTAGTAGTTTATCTACAGCAATAAGCTTTACCATAGCATTTTTGTTTCTTTAGAGGCTTTTTAATTCAAAACTCTATGGAAACACAAAATGCTCAATCATATTACTGGAGTAGCTGAAGGACAGAACACTGCAGTAGAAGTAATAACTCTGCATTACTTTGCTATAACTTTTAAGAAGACTTGCATATTATTTCCATTTATGAATTTCAATGCTTGAAGTGAGATTATTACTTGCACACCATACTTTTAATTTTTGCTCTTCACTTTAATTTAATTTTAAAAAGCCCACGGTTATAATTTCTCCAGTTTGTCTTACAAGTCCTCCCCAAACCAAGACTTTATCCTGGAACAATGAACAAGTATAAATGATTATTTAAAATGAAATAGCAAAAGAAATCCAGTTCCAGTCATAAAAATGTCAAAACAGCTTAAAGATTAGATTTTACTGTGCAGGGGAAAAAGAAACATCCTTAAGGATTAGCTAATTAAAGTTTCTGTTTGTCTGCAGTCAGCGTTAAATGGCATGTTTTTTAACAAATGGCTTAAATGCACAACATGGCCCACCAACAGGCTGTAATTGCCACAAGCAGCCCTCCACTCCAACTCCCTGCCTGTGGCCCAGGCAATTGTCTGAGCTGTTTTTATAGGAAAGCCTGGGCCTTTCTGATATTCATTTATTTGTTGGCTGGGGCTCCTCTCAGGCCTGACTCATCACCCAGCATTTGTCAGAAGATTGCTAGAACTAGACACTGCCACCAGCCTTGCTCTTTTTGCCCTGCTTGGGTATGGCACTGTGTCCTGGCTGGGGAGCGCTGCTCTGACAGTGTTGCTGCATCCTCCAACTTGCATCTTCCCTCCCTATGTGGGGCAGCCTCACTTTTGCTGCTTCCTGATGATCACATCGTTAAGATACACACTGCACTGCTCAATTGCTGATTGAACATTCCAGTGTAGTTTAGTTGGTTTTCAGTCCTTGAATGCACTTAAAATGTCACAGTTTAAGTAATCCGTAGTTACTGAATAATGTTGCCTGCAGCAAAATACATCCTGATCCTTTCAGAGACCAATTATCTTACAGTACACTGATTAAGTGGTCTGAATGTGTGATAATTAGTATTATTTGAAGATAAAAGGTCAATATTCTTTTTATTTTCTTTTAAATATGGATTTCCTTTGGCAATGAAGTTAGGGGGAGGGAGGAAATTAAATACTTTCCTGATTGAAGAGGATTGAAGAATTACAAATGGGTTATTTCTAAAACCTAAGCTGTCCTATAGCAACTCACCAGTGACACCTTTATAAATCATATTTGCATTTTCTTAAGTAAAGTGATTAAAAACCAATGACACAAACACAAAAAAACAGTTACACAAAATGGGTGCGTCATACAGTTGCGTAAACAAGAGTTAACCATTACAGGCTGAATCTGAAGAGATACCAGTATTAATGCACAGGCCTACCATTGCTTCACTATAGAGTTAGAAGAAATCGGATGCTTCTTCAGTCCTTATTATGGCATATAAGTGGAAAGTTCCTCACACAGGCATCTGTTACACTCAAAATCTTTCTCATGGGCTACATGAAAGTATACTTAATGTGATTAACAACAGAATTCAAGTTACAACAAACACCTGTTGCTAATGCAGTTACAAAAATGCCACAGTTTACAGTCCAGATTAATAGAGGAATGACTTGTTATACAAAACACCAGCCTCCTTGAGATGACAAACATTCTTGAATATTCTGATTACTCAAAGGTCCTCTGAGTCCTAAGGTTGATGGTCTTCTGCTCAGATGGTGTAGGGAGCTCTAAAACCTTCTGCACAACATTTTATTGTGGATGGCACAGACAACTCAATCTAAGCAGTATAATAACTTTTTATCCCTGTAAAAACTAAAGCTAAAATAAATTAAGGCAAAAGTTATCTACTTGCTATACGAATGTTTTCAAAGCTAATAAATCTAGAATCTACTTAGACTGAGACAAAACCCCAGAAGTCCCAAGACCCTGAATTTTGCTGTCTCTACAAAGCCTCAGACCTTTTCCAGTAAAGGCAAAAACCTTTTCTGAAATGACAGAAGTTACAATGTTGTTGACAGATCATTATCAAAGATTACTGGAAGAGATACATCTTTTTCTCTTCATGTCAAAAAGATTATTATATTATCTTATAGTATAATGAGATTAGTAGTGTCAAAATCTGGGGCTCTGCTACGACTGATGCTGTGCAAAGATGGCAAGTTCCAGATTCCTTGCATTTAAAACAGTAAGAGGAAAGCAATAATATAGATAAGTGAAATAAGATTTTGTTATTTAATGGCATAGCTGAGAAGAAGCTGATATTTAATTGTTAATTCAGTTTTCTAGACACTATATTGCTTTCTTTTCCCAAAGCAAATTCACTGTTAAGCCATTATCCTATTATTTCTTAATCATCATATTAACCAGCAACCAAGAAGATCATTGTCAGATAAAAAATTCTAGATAGCACTATTTCTATGCCTTGTAAATGGATATTAGTGTGGTGTTGTACTTTTGCTATTAGATTTCACAGTGCTGGTGAGCACTAGTGAATGATAAAATCTCACTTAAGGATTTATGTAAAACACTGAGAACTCATGTCTTTTTTTTCTCAGAGGTATTTATGAATCCATAACAGCAGTTTGTGAACAAAATCCATCTAGAAAGGCTATTTCATTCATCCTTAAATGGTTCATTGGAGTACCTTGCAAAATGAGCTATTGTGTTAGAAGTGCTGCTTGATTCTTTTCTTTCCAAAAGGATGCTAATGGTGAGCAAACAATGTAGGTGCAAAGTGAGCATATATTAAAAACTTCCAGGAAGTACAAGAACTATGCAGGACTAAGAGTTGCTGGTTTGCATTGTTTTTTGTTGTTGTTGTTTTAATAAAAATAATTTGGTAGACAATGAAACTGATCTCTAAATTGTCATCCCAAAGGTCTTAGAAAGGAAAATGTGGTGGACATAAACTGCATATTTCAAACTTGTTGGCTGCTTGAACGTAATGAACTCAGCGAGTTACTTCAGCTCGATTTTAGTTTTGCAGAAGACATGAAGAAAAACACCACACTGAACGTTTCTTCCAGGTGAGTACAACAGAAATAATCTATCTTTTAGACAGTTTTATGCTTTATAGAGGGAGAGAGGAAAAAAAAGCAAATGTGAAGTGTTTTCAGATGTTCTCTAGTGAACTTATTTTTTCATGTGCACTTTGGTAGAAAATGACATGCATTTCCCCTGACATTTACTCATAATTCCAGATTTACTTTTCATTCTGTAGATTTTCTGGACCATGAATAACTTTGACTTCCGAATACATGAATGACAGAAGGCACTTCAACTTCTTGCAGGGGTGGATGCAGTTCCTACTGTTGTATGTAAGTAATTTGGGGTTGTGAGGGGAAAAGCATTTTCTACCTAAATCATGGGCCATTAACTTTGACTTAATATTTCTTTGAGTCCAATATTCTGTGTTTGACTGAACCATATGTTTCTGGAAGACTTATTCTGAAGAAAACGTGACATGCAGAATACCTACTGTTTTACTATTTTTCTTGATAGATCTCTTCCTTTATAAATCATTTTTTCTCTTACTTCCTCTTCTAACCCCAGTACAGTTCCTATTTGACACTATTTGACCTGAGTGTCCAGCGCTATTTTTCATTGTGACTTCCTCTGTTTTTAGTCTCTGAAAATATGTTATTGAAAAGGATTTGTTTTCTTGATAAAGCCACACTTCAGTCTTCTTTTAGATAAGCTGAATTGATCATGCTTTTTAATTCTCTCAAGTTAATGCATGTTTTTCAATGCCTTATGTGGCTCCTCTACAGATTCCTCATTTTTTTCCACTTCTTTTTCTCTCCATTGTAGAGAATGCACAGGGTATTTCAACCTTAAGTTAGCTGATATTGCACTTTTAGATGAAAATGACCCTTCAAGTACTATCCACTCTTATCCACCACCCAGTATGGACTGACTCAATTAAGTCCATATGGATTAAGTTTTCCTATCAAGTCATTCAAAACCAGTCTAAGAGGTTAATATTTACTTTCATACAAGGGCCCTTATACATCTTTCCAAGTTATGATTTCCCATTTTTTATGTGAGCCTTCATCATTGTTCATATTTGTAGGAGTTTATTTTCACTGCATGTTTGTGCTGTTGTGAGTAATAGAACACGTTGCATGTCTTCAGTTGTAATGAACTACTACAGAACAAAGCGTTTTTATAGGGTGTGTATCGTAAGAGTTGAAAACAACCCTAAAAAAATAAGCCAAGTGCCAGATCACCTGAATATACTCCTTGGTCCTGATTTCCTCATATGAGTTATTTCATTTTGTCCAAGTTTTCATTTCTAATTCTTCAGCTGACTCTCTCTCAGATTAGAACTGCAGTGCTGGTTGAGATGCTGTCACTGTGTTTCACAGAAGGAGGGTCTTGTTCATCCACTACAAAGGAAACAAAAATGAAAACAAAACCGAATTCATTACCTTCGATGAAAGTTCATGTGAAAGCAGTGATGTTTCAGCTGCATTTACCACTGCTTATTTTTAGTACATGTACAGCACGCACACGCAACCAAATTATTTTTAACAAAAACTACAGTTTATGACACCTACTAATACAACTGTGAAATTCTGTCCAAAGTATTTGAAAGTCAATATGCATACACTAACAGAAAGTCATATCGCTTAAGTCAAGGTTCCTGTACACAGGTCACCTGGCTTCAGTTTTAGAAAGGGAATACACTGTTGTGCATGATACTGCCTTCACCCCTTGAAGCACATGAGATTGAGTCCAAACAACTTGCATACAGAGACATCAGAAGATGAAATAAGGTAGGATTACTTTAATATGCACTTTCAAATCATAGTATTACGGAATAATGCAGGCTGGGAAGAACCTCTGGAATTCACCCATTCCAAGTCCTGCTCTGCATAGGGTCAGAGTAGATACCATCACCCACAGTTTGCCTCGAGAAAAAACTTTTCCTCAGGTGGAACTACCAGGAATGAAGGAAAGGCTAGATAAATTAGAAACTCCAATAGCCCCATTGCGTCCTTTGATAAAAACTGAATACACATTCGGTAACAGTGAGGATCTAGATCCTCAAATGAATGTCAAAGAAATTCCCTTCTCAGCCACTGAACTAGCAAAATTGAAAAAAGATTTTAGCCGCTCTCCAAAGGAATCAGAGACAGAATATGTACGGAGGGTGAGTCTCACTGGCAGAGGGTTACTGGGGACCAGGAGTATTTTTAACTACTGGCAACAGTCGTGCTCCCTGGTCCTTAACACAAAGGGCTGCCTATTGGGCAGGTGGTCTCAACCCTTTAGAACGGGGAGATCCTCTTGCCATTACTGGAACAACTGATCAGTTAGTAGAGAGTGTTCAAAAGGCTGCTTATCTCCAAATGATGTATGATAGAAAGCTGCAGCCACACCATAAATCACCTATGATGATGCCTGTCGATCCTGAAAGAATGACCCCTCTGATTAGGGGGCTTCCAGAGTCGTTAAAGCCTATAGGTATTCAATTGCAAGGAAAAATACAGACAATGCCTGAAGGAGAGAGGGCCCGGGCAGCCAAAGGTATGGTCCTGTGACTACCCTCACCGTTAGACCAGAGACTAAGGGAGTAAGGCATGCAGTGGTTAATCCGACCCCTCTCCCTTCCAACCCAGTTCACAACAGATTTAAAGGGGCTTCATTTTCAGTAAAGCCAAGTGGGCGAAATATAGATCATAAACATAATTGTCTCTGGATACTGGGCTGGCAAAAGGGTGTTCCACGAGATTTGATGAATGGATTACCCACTGTCAGGTTAGAGAAATTAGTTAACTGGTGGGCAGAACAAAAGATCCAGAATCTTGAGGAAAGCAAAACCCCACGTCCTAGAGTCTCTCCCAGGGAACCTGAACGGCTATCCAAACCATTAGAAAACTGATGTTTTCACCCCTCCCAAGTGAGCGGGGTGGGGGCGGTGAAGGGTGGATGCATTAGAAAGCTCACAACAAAGGGAAACAAGATCTTCTATTTAACACCTTTTGCTAAAGGACTCACCACTCTTGCCAGTTATCCCTGTGAGTCACGATCCAGTGGCTGATAAGCCAGAGAAACACTGTTACCTCCCTGGCTAGACTGTGTCGATTGACTCAGCTAATCTGAGGCCAGTTCCCCTAACCTTGACAGGATCCCTTAACAAATATCTTTGGAAGGCTAAAGACACCCCGAAAAAGGAATATGAAATCAACACTTGCTGGATTGTTCCCTCATACTTTTAAACCATATTAACAAAGCCCAAAAAGTCGGTGTCTTGTTGTATTTTACAGAAGATCCCCGTGGGACCTTGACAGAACACAAAAAGGCTAATAGCTGATTTTAACTATTTGTGTTTTGTGACAGAAATACTGATTTGATCATGCTAGAACACTGAATGTACCTCTTGATTACATTTTTTGGTTGCAGTAGAGTTATGTTTTGTGTTGTTATGGGTATGGGTGGTGACGGGTATCAGTCCTTGGATCTGTTAAACTTCACAACTGGGTTCAGGGTTTTTTACAGGTCATCCTGGCTTACTGGTACTCCCTGCACAGTGATACCATTTCTTTTGACCCCTTCTTTCACCCCTTTTTACCAAACTCATTATGATTTGCATGTAACTCCTTCTCAGTGTTTCCAAATTCCTAACAAACTGGGAAATGAATCAAGGGATCCATCTAATATCTATTAAATGTGGTCACAAAAGAAATCTATCAGAAAGCCTTTTGCACTGATGCTTTTCAGTGTCACACCAGTCCAGGAGTTCCATCCAAAACAAGGTTGTTGGAAAGTGCCTAAGTTTTAAAAAGAGATGTGTATGTTTCTGGGATTACCCCTCTTTGATGGTTTGTACTGTGGGGGTATCCTGCACACACTGTCCTGTGAAAAGTTCTGTGGACTGTAACAATACTTGAACTTGCCAAACTAATATTTATATCTCTCAGCATTTGAATTGCTTTGGAAATGCTCAAGTGGAAAGTTCTTGAGACACTAAATCATCTTAGAAAACATTACATGGCAAGTCCACATATTGTCAAATTAGACTAGATACACTTTTAGTGAATTAACTGAAGTGTAATATTGTCTGGCTATTCATAAACACCACAACCTCTACTGAAAAATTCCCATCTGGATCCTGGCTTACACTGGGAGTTCTTAGGCTGGGAAAGCAGCTGACACAAATACCTAAGTTTGTTTAACTTATTTATTTATTAATATTGGTTATTGTTAAATGTATGGTCGTCTCTTTTCACTTTCTACCTTTAATTCATCATGTAACATCAACATGTAACATCATTCATCATGTCACCACTCCTGAGATATCACCGAGTGGTGTCTGTGGCAAATTGAATGATTCTAATTGTTGTCTAAAGAGTGATGATAATGGTAAAGTTGTTAAACAAATTGCCCATGGTATACGAAAAATAGCCCATGTTCCTGTCCAAACCGGGAAAAGCCTGGATGTTGATTTCTTTTCCTGGCTTCTAGGTGGCCCATGGGTCAAACTTATCCTGTTTTATCTATTGTGTGCTGTTGCAACTCTTATGTTTCTACCTTGTATGATTCCATGTTTTATTCAACTTATACAAAGTGTTGTATCCTCCATATACTTTGTAACCACTTCAACTGATGATGGACAAGTCCAACAGATCAGGGCAACATTTGTAACCAAGCCCAAGAAATCTTTTGCAGTAATTGTGTAACGATTATCTTCCCCTTCTCCCCTTCCTCCTTCCCCCCCTGACTCTTTGCTGTCTTTTTATTTTCTCCCTTTTCTTTTCCTCACCACCCTGGAGGGTCACTTATGCTGTATTCCAAGCAATCTTTGAGCCACGGGGTGGTGTGAGAATCCTTCTTTGTTTTTTTTGTTTTTTTTTTTTTTTGCTCAAAGCTTGCTTCCTGAGGTTTTTCTTGTGATAAGACTCTGAGTGACTTGTCAAGAAGGCAAGTGATGGGTGCTAACTGTGTGACAATCGATATTGCTTTGGGAACATTTGAACCCACTTCCCCCCCAGATCTGCTTGCTCTGTAGAAGAGCGGAAGAGAGTGCTCAGGAGTGTTCACTGGCAGAAGATCTGGCCTGTGGCCAAACCGCTCCAGCTTGGTATGGGAGGCTGGGGGATGATACCATTGTATCCTGGGAAGGCAAGATACAAGTTGGTGCCTCCCTGCTTCCTCTTATCTGCTGGCAAGGCCACAAAGATAAGAACAAAGGAGGTTCCTGCTGACATCCCAGAGCCAGAAGCTGCCACCGCAAGGAGAACTGACTCAACCACCCTCGGTTTGAGCTGTCACTCAAAGGAGAGCTGACTCGACCACTTTGGATTTGAGCTGTCACTCCAAAGATAGCTGACTCAACCACTTTGAAGCATTGAAAAAGGGCCATCATCACCATGCTGGTCGTAGTCGTTGTCAAGAGAACAACACTGCCTGATGACCCACCACTACTGAAGATCAAAGACTGAACTGCGAACCACGCTGGATCCATGGTGGTGACTATGTACCTCTTGCTGCCTAAAAAGACTCCTTGCCTCTTCTTTTCTATCTTTTCTATCGCCCTCCTTCCCTTTCCCATTATCCTAATTCATAATAGTGTCCGTCCTCCCCTTCCCCATTTTCCCTGACTAAGATTTGTAACAAACTGGTGGGACCAACATTTGAACCGTTGCTTCTTAATCTCACGCCGGGTATATGGATAATAAAAGAACCTCCTCTCCCTTCTATAAATTGAAGCGAGACATTTATTGAATGGCGTAGTCGTTGCAGGATACCTGCTGTGAGAGTGTTGTCCTTCCAGATATAACTTTCTTTGTGTGCACCTCCTGGAGTTGCATGGAGTGATATTTTTGAAAACTTAGACGTGAGTCCTTCTCCCGGAAGACCGTTCCGCATTCTGAAACTTTGCTGTTTATGTGCATGCCTCTCCGGGACGTATGAATTAATTTTGATTACGTGTGTGCCTCCTCGGGAAGACCTCTCTGCATTTTGTGATTTAAGTATCTTGTAATTTAACTGTGAAATTTAGACTATTAATATTAATTATTAATTTTATTAATATTAATATATTTAATTAATATAATATATTTATATTAATTATATATTTATTATATATTATGTATTTATTTATATTAATAATATAATTAAAATATTATTATTTATATTAATTAATATTAATTTAAGTGTCAATTGGCACTGGTCCTAGCAAAGATCTCCAGAGCCAAGTAGCATTGTTTTGTTTTGTTTTCTAAAACCATCACAGAGATTTATGATTACATAAAACAAACTTAGAAGAGACTACAGCTAGTCACCTAATCAGATTTTCTGTTACAAGGCATTATCAATTGTAGTTAGAATATTTAAAAAAGACATTTTCCTAACCTGATCTTAAAATTCTCCACACTGCAGTATTTTATACTAAAATAGGTGAAGTAGAATCTAACTGTGTGAATGTCTAATCTAAACTCTTGGTAAATTTCTCATTCTCTGTTATTCACCATGTACTCAGGAGAACAGGTTCTCATAATATCAGTTAAGTAATGCAAAAACTGAACACCAGTGTGCTGCTAACACTGAGCTGAAGCCATGGCATGGGGTGCAGTGCAGGCCTTCCCACCTGTAGAAACTGACTGTACAGATAGCTTTCTCTTGAGCTGGCAGAGGTTGCAGTCAGTGGTAAGTTACTGTGTTGACTGCAAAATGTCTGTGAAATATTTGACTTGATCTGCAGCCCTTACAGAACAACTGACATGAGCAAGGAACCGCCAGCAAGGTGATCCAAAGTTGTACTTGCATCCATCAATGCCAAGATAAATGATGCAGAATTTAGGCATTTGCAGAATTTATGTATTTGCAAGAAGGTACGTTCTGATTACAAAGTTTATTAAAAAGGAAAAATAATAACAAAACACTTTCAGCCAAGAACAAGAAAGAAGAAAATCATCAATTTATATTCATGTTTAAGCTACGTGAACTATAAAATGTGCCTTAATATGCTGTATGCTGTGAACACCTCATTCAAGCAGTTTTCTTACCCACAATAAGATTTGTCAGTACACATTCATTAGAACAGATTCAGCCAATGAAAAACTATTGTTAAAAAAAATTGAAATATTTTTTAACATCTTATGGAAGCAAAACTACATTTATTTTACTGGTAAAACGTTGGCAATTTGTCATTATCTGAGCCTCAGCACTGAATACCAAGAATCAGTAGTCATTGTGTACACAGACTTGATGATGACCTGACCTATGCATGAATGTTCATATTCTATGTCTTCTTTCTGTATTGAGAATCTCATCAGTCAAAATAGTTGCTATTTGCAGTTAATAACTTTGAATTGATTTCTTAAAAATTACTATAATTTAATTGACTGTAGCTGGTCAGTTTTGGTCCTCTTCAGGGTATTCATTAAACACAGAATTAATTCTTGAATAAATCTGCAAGAAAAAAAAAAGAGGAAAAAACATGTAGTGCAAAAGAAAAAAAATAATGAAATCAGACAGCGTTTTAAAATGGAAATATCATGTTTTATATTTGTCCAGAGAAGATATGGTGCTTTTCATTTTACCAAGAAAAGTATTTAACTAAAATTTTCTTTCAGTTAGGCCATTTAATTAATCATTATTCATATTTTGTCTGTTTGAGCACATTGTTTCAAACTATGACAGATAATGCCACAGTCGCTTGAAGGAGATATTAGAAATAGAGATTAGGAATGTAGAGGCAGGAAGGTTAAGAATCAAAGGAGTATCCTATGTGATTAATACAACAAAACAGACACAGCAAACATTCCCTGATGGAACACTTTCCATAATTTCATGCCACTTCAGCAAAATTTAATTTCAGAGAAGTAAATGACCATTTTGGTAAATTTACTGCTTCTGCTTCAATAGTTTCAAAGTGGACCATTTTATTTCTGTTAAGCTTGTTATTTTAAAATTTATTGTTGAATTTTGGCATGTTGAATAAATGGAATGGCCTTTTTCTCTTTTACTTTTCTAACTACTACTTCTTCAAAATCTCCTCTTAAAGCAAACCATGAATATGAAAAACAGGCAAGTATTTTTTGTCATCACAATACAAGGCAATGTTCTCAGCTTGTCTTGATCTAAAATAATGTTATTTTTATTTCAATTCTGGGATTTTCCCATTTGCTGATGCATTTAATGGGGAGGTTTCTCTTTTAAATATCAGTTAAAAAATAGTAGGGTTTAATTCTTTTACAGGAAGAGTGTTGAATTGAATTTCTCCCTAGTAATGAAATTGAGATAATTCTTCCAGTATTCATCCATACAGTCTGGAGACAGAGGCTTTTTATGTCCTTTATTATGTATTTGAAAAATGTAAAAGGATGAATGATGATGCCAAATACATTTTGACCATTACTAAGATGGGTCTCACTTGAATAAAACTGCTGTGCTGGTAAATTTATATTAACCCATTTGTTTAACTCACAAATGTGGTAATTGATGGACTTGCTAAAAATTTTTGAGGTTTTAATTTAAACTCTAATAGCTGCTGCAAATTTCAATGTCATCTTGTTTCTTTTGATTTAGAATGAGTGTTGTGCATACAGATTTTACCTAATGCAATAATTATCAAAACAACAGCATTATATCCAAATCTAGTCCAAGGGATGACTCATCTCTAGCTCTGTGTTTACTTAATGAAGAAAATAGCCTTATCACAGACAAAGTCTTTATGTTTGTACCGTTCCAAATACTAAAGACGAGTAACATCACACTTCTGTTCTGCTTTACATGTCAGTAACCCAATCTGTAAATATGTATGAATAGGGAGTTGATTGGTGTATCAATATTTAGTGGTAACTGTGTCCACGGAGAGGGTTGGAACTTTAAGGTGCTTTCCAACCCAAGCCATTCTATTATTATGAAGTTCTATACATGAATCAATATAAATATATGATATCATGATGAGATGACCTTGGCTGGTTGCCACACCACTTTCTGACTTTCCCTCCTGAAGGGGGATGAAAAACCCATGGGTTGAGAGAAAGACGGAGATAACAATTACTGTCATGAGCGAAACAGACCTACTCGAAGAAAATTCATATAGCTGTTTGCAAATGTTTGGATAGTGAGAAATAAAAACAAATTAAACCAATGACTTCTGGGTGCCAGGGTTCACAGTCTTACCAGTTTATAAGGCTCATTCTTCCTAAGAGCCTGTAGCTTTTAGCACCCTAATTAAGTGTGAATGGAAGGTATGATGCTTGTCATTGTCTCCTGTGTCAGATAACCCTGCAGGCATAAACATTCCTACAATCTCACCTGCTCTCACAGTTTAGATTGATTGACCAACTGACTTCCCATCGCTGCCTCTCTTTCTTTTAATTCCTTGTTGCTTTGGTACCCCCAAAGGAGGGGGAGCTTTCATTACCCTTACACACCCTTTCATTCCCAGCTCCTCTGACAGCGAGGGACTTGTGCTCAGCCCATCACAGCTCTTCTCTGCTTCCTTTTCCTGCTGACACTTTTTCCTTTCTCCAGCACTGGTTCCTCCCGCGGCCCCCATCCTTTAGGGCATATCCACCCTCTCTATGAGGTCCACAATGGACTTTAGGAGGACAGCCCTGCCGCTCAGAGTTTTCCCCATAAGACTTTCCCAATCACACTTAGATACACATTGTAATTACAGAAAGGAGTGACAGTCACAGTGATACTGGCGTATCAGTAAAAACATTTTGAAATTGCTCTTTGACATAAGCACACAAAACAGTTCCTAACAGAAATGTATGGACTGACATTTGTGAAAGTGTTGGTCTTCCCCTGCTAAAATACAACATAGCCTTCAGGGCAACGTTGGTTCCACAGCAGTATGTACTTGAGAAGAAGATCTATTTGCATTTTTTAGCACAAATGAGGGGGAAAAAAGGGAGCCCTAACAACAAAAGCAAATAAGTAGGGGAAGCACAAAGTTGTGTATGTACACCCAGCTTTCTGTAGGTAATGATTTCAGTAAGAGGAGAAGAATACCAACTAAACTGTTAAACGTGTCCAAAATAAGAAAGCAGTATCTGATGAGATTTCTGAAAACAATATCATAAGACCTGCTGTTTTGCTCCTTATTTTTCTATAAAATCAGTCTTTGTAAAATAGCATGGGGAGAGATTAAAATGGAGCAGTCTGCATCTCTGTCTTTATTTCCTCTCACTGAAGGACTCTTGGGTTCTTTATCTAGCAGTGAAAGCTGAGCTACCTTTTACTTTTCTCTCAGAAAGGATGTTTCTGTAAAACAGTGTTCTTCATTACCACTCCCACTTCAGAAGAAAACCTTCCATTTATATTACTGTCCAGAGGCTCTGAGCTTTTTCATCTGTTATAGGGAAGAAATTAATTCCAGCATGGAAAACAGGAAGGCTTTAGAAAAGTTCACTTCTCTCTGCACAAAATTGCCATGATACCCTAGTCAAGTGTGTGTCAAAACATAACGGGGACAGCAATAGCAGGCACACTGTCTACATTGGTTTTTCTCTTTTGGTGTTGAAGTTGGTGAGTTGCCAACCCAACTGACCAAGGAGGCAAACTCCGTACTCTGGCAGATATTGAGGGCATCCCCTATCATGGGAATCAACTGTTGTTTCTGCATTAGAGTTAGATAATATTTTATTTCACAGTCTCTGCTGCCATAGTTCTTTTTGGGAGTCTTTCTACTTGGCAGAGGTCTCTGATAGTTTGCATCGCTTATCCTCTGGAGGAACCTTCCCCAGGAATACACACTCAGTATATAGGTTATATATCTATTTTGTCACACACACTGCAAGAATATCCTGCAAGAGATCAAACCAGAGAACAAGTGATGCCATGCCCGAGGAAGCGCCTGAAGAGACATCGGAAAGCCTGGCATCAGCCCGCCCCGGTGCTCTTTGTTTAACGAAGGCTTTGAAGAAAATCACCACATCAATACGACAAGAAGAGCACTGAGACAGCTTGGAAACAACAGGATGGCTGCTGGCTGACACCAGATAACACAGCAATTAACAAATGTAAGCTGTGATAAGATTGTGAGCCTGGAGCACCCAGCTAACGGGGAAACGGGGCAGGGGGATCGGCAAACGGGGAACAAGGTACAAAAGCTGTCTTTGTGCCCTTAGGGCGCTCCTACTTGCGGGACGCCCGCCATTGAATCGCGACTAAAATCTACTTTTATCAGAGATACCGCCCTGATAAATTATTTGGATATTTCCAACACCTGTCATCTCTGCAAAGAGAGAACTAGTTCATATTTCTTTCTAATTACGTGTGATAGGAGAAATAACAGCAAGCATGCTGATATGCATGCATTCATTCTTTTCAGCAATATTGCAAACAGTGCATGAAAATCAAGATTTTATTCCTGCTTTGTCAAAACAAGCAAACAAAAACAGCGGAGTAAGAAAGAAAAAAAACCCACCAACCAAAAAACAAACCTCCACAAGAAGCTGTTTCCCCTTTAATTATCATATATTTATCAAAAATCTGCCTGGGGAAATTAACAAAAATTTGTGTGTTCACACCAAACCATACCTGATGGTCCTGTGAAAACAGAAGATGTCAAATAATTAAATAATACTAATTCAAATTCAAATTTAAACAATTATTTAATTAATTAAATAATAATAATTTGTAATGCAACAGCTCTTATGCATAGTATGCACGTGATTTGCAAAGTTTACATTGGCAAAAATTGCAAAGAGACATTGGCTGATTTGGAAAGTATACTCTGCATCCCACATTTTCATTGCTGCCAAGAATATTCTCCCATAGAGGAAAGATATCAATGTAAAATCAGAGGTTTGATAAAAGACTTTCTAGAAAAAAAAGAAAAAAAGAAAAAAAAAAAAAAGAGAGCCATTTCACTGTGAATAATATTATTCCATAAAAGTCATAAAAGTTAGACCATGTTTTCTCAAGCTTACTCTGTTGTAGTTACTTTCTATGTATTCATTTCAAAGCAAACTACTGTGGATAAGTGTCAACAAAATTCTTGAGTTCCCATGTACTAATTACAATTAGTACAGGCAATTAGTCTGTGCCAACAATTCATTCTGTATTATCCAAATCATCCCACACTTCCTAAGAACAGTTTGCTGCAGCGGATAATAAATATTCACATGTATTTATGGTACAATTTTGTTGTGTATAAAAGTTAATAATTATTTTATAGGCAGACATTGAACAAAGTTGGGTTTTTTTTTGCTTTCAAATAAATATGCACAATTAACTTAAAATTCTTAAGTTTTTTTGTTTGTTTTCCTAGAGATCTGAAATTAAAATGATCATTTAAGCAATTATTTCATGTTTTGCAGTTTATTACTTGCATAGTCACTACTTTAAATGATGTGGCAAGATCTGTGGAGTTCTTAATTTTGTTGTAACTGCATGTATCTGATCTTTGTACAGATGAAACGGGACTAGTGTGAGACAAGCTACTGATTTATAGCCAAGAGATTGACTGGACATCAGGGCAGATTCACAACAAGATGATTGATTTAGCTCCCCAACAACTCTACAAATATGTGACTAAACAATGGACACAGGAACTCTTTGTGAAGGATTTGAATCATAGAATTATAGAATCACAGAATGGCTCATGAAAAGGATCACAGTGACCATCCAGTGACCAGACCAGGCTGCCCAGTTGAGGCAGTTGTTGTGAACCCTCCCAGCAGCTTCTCCTGTGTTTATATATCAGAAGCATTGTGCTGAGAAGCACTATTTGTGTACCAGAATATGCTGATCAACTCTCTGGTAGGAGGAGGAGTCCAGGAAAGCTAGGAGACCAAAGGCAATTCCAGCTGCAGACCAATGTGCTGGCTGAACTTTATTTAAATAATTTTAAATTTGCATTAGCAACTGTTAACACATATCAGCAGAAAAAGAACTCAGTGACTTACAGCTGACCAGTGGAAAACATCACTGCAAGGATGTTAGTGGTGGAGATTCTGTTGCCATCTGGAGAACTCTTGGCTATTCTGGTTAAGATTAGATTCTCCACGTGAAAATTAACCCTTGTACAGATGTTCCCAATAAATCAGTTGTGGGTTTTGTTTGTGTGCTTTTTTTTTTTTTTTTTTTTTTTTTTTCCTTGTCTGCTCTCTATATCTCTATATTCACAGCAAAGTGACAGGAAACAGAATCCTCAATAGCAGCTTTACACCATGATATTATATATTATTGACTCATATCTGTGGGGGCTTTACCATTTTACTTCATCTACAGTCCTACTGTGGTCAGGCACCTTTGTTTTTTCTTGCTTCCACAGAACCTTCCTGCTGAAGGGCTTAATTAAGACCTGTAAAATAAATATGCTTTAATCTTGGCAGACTGAGTGCCTGAAATATTTTTGCCATCATGCAATTATTTCTGATAGAATTTCACCTTGTGCAAAGAGGACAAAAGAATCCAAAAAGTTCTCTCAGGTACATTTGAAGAGAAGGCGCTTTTATAATGTAGAAATTAATAGGCTCCAGTCTTAGACAAAATTTGCATGATTTTTTTTTGAACTTCTAATATTTACATACTCTGAAGATTAAAATGACCACAGTATAGACTATTTTAATGACCACTCAATCAAGAGAGGTCACTGACTTTTAAGTTAAACTTGGGAATGAAGAACAGAATATCACAGTCCTTGTTTTATATCTGCCTAGAAAACTAATGATGTATTAAAATTTAATGGCAGTAGAGTCCATCACCCTTCATAAATGATCCATCTCAATGTGTCAGTGTGTACATTAAAACAATGTGTCTTAAGGTGTATGAGAAAGTGATAAAAAATTAACCCAATTCTCAATGTAATTACTACGAGGAAGTGATTGGGCTAACCTAACCACTCTCAGCATTTCACAGTGATTGAAATGCTATTACAGGTCCCCACTGCAGACCTCTATGCAGGAATCTGTTCTGTAGGAGGCACCAAATTTACCCCATAGAAGCTCCACTAGCATCAGCAAAGCATATATCAAACTCAGAATTTTATAAAACCTCATATAACACCAATTAAAAAATAGAAATGTGTGGTAAAAAATATTTTATCTTCTTTGGTGAGCATTCTACATGAGACAAGTCTTCATGATATTTTTACTCTTAAAAGTAAGCAGCAGCAAATTACTGAATCATAGCATGGTTTGAGTAGGAAATGACCTCAAATATCACACATTTCCAACCCCCCTGCCACGGAGGACAGCTCCAAGTAGATCAGTCTCCTTAAATCTCCAGCCAATCTGTCTTCAGTGGGGCATCCACAGTTTCTCTAGGCAACCTATTCCACCATTTCATCACCTCACAGTAAAAAATTTCTTCATTATATCTAATCTAAGCCTACTCTCTTTTAGACTTAAACTGTTACCCCTTGTCCCATCACTACACTGCCTTGTAGTATCTCACCATCTTTCCTGTATGCTTCTAAACCTTGGGAGACAGCTGTTCTGGACAGATCCTTCTATTCTCTAGGTTGAAGAACCTCAAATTTCTAAGCCTTTTTTCACATGAGAGGTGCTCAGCAAACATCCTTTTGACTTGCCTCTGGACCGACTCCAACAGGTCTGTGTCTCTTATGCTAAGGGCCCAAGAGCTGAATGCTGTATGCCTGGTGGGGGATCTCATGAAAGTGGAGCAGATGGGGCTAATCACCCGCTAGCTATGCTTCTTTTGATGCAGCCCAGGATACAATCAGCTTTCTGAGCTATGTGCTTACATTGCCAGTTCGTTTCTAGGCTGACTTATCATCCACTAGCACCCCAAAGTCCTTCTCAGAAGAGCTGGTCTCTATCCACTCATCACTCATATTGTGTATTTCTGTTTGGGATCAGCCTGAGCCATGTGTTACACGTTCCACTTGACTTCATGAAACTGCATGTTTTTTCCAAACAAATCCACCTCTCAAGCCTGTCGAGGTCCCTCTGGATGGCATCCAGAGTGTGTGCCAACCTCACCACTCATCTTCATGTAAATATTCCCTGAGAGTGGTTAAAAACTGTGGTTCAGCATGGAGTTGTCAGCCTTGGAAGTGTTCAAGATGTTTGTCTGCTTAAGTACCTGATAGTAAGGCTAACTAGAAATGCTGATGATGATAACCTCAGGCACAATTCCATAATAGAAAAGCTAGAAGAATGGGAAAATCACTGAAAGGTGTTCTTGTTCAAAGACACACTGTTTCCCCATGAAAGCGAGTATTTGAAACTTCTTCTCAATTCTTTCTTGGGGGTCTACCTTGTGCAGTAGCCAAGAGGAGATGAATTGACAACCTTCCCTTTCTTCCCTCTGGCAACAACTTTTAAAATAAAATAGATCACACAGTACAAATAAATATCAGGTAAGCAGAAACAGTTGTACGTGCTGTCTTTTTCATATAACAAAGCTACATGGACGACTCCTGCAAGAACTTAAAAAAAATATGTTTCAAAGTTTCACACATCAAAGCAATAATTATTGATACAAAAGAGTATTGGGAATTCTATAAAACTATGGACTTGACAATGGGAAAATAGAACATGTTCCTCAGAAACAATTCTAATAGAATCTAAGAGCTATCAATACAGGAAATGGAGTGGTAAAAGATTATAAATAAAAACAGAGTATGGTTTTAGAGAATGTTGCAGGAAAATAAGACTACACAAAATCAAACATTTTTAAGCAGAAGATTTTTGGATACCCAGGATTTGATTTTCAGTGCTTCTGAGCAGTCACGACTCCAGTAGAATTTAAGAAAAGTCATGCATTTTTAACAACTTCAGAATGGAGAGAGGAACAAAGCCTCAGCTGTGCTTTGTTCTCAGGAGTGGTCTACTCTGTGTGGGAAAGAAACCCACCAAGCTACAATTGAGAACTCAACTTTCTTTATTATATCCTGGAGAAATTATTATTTTAATGATATTTCAAACAAATTCAGTTGCATGACACAATCCTTAATGGTCAAAAGAGAAAATATTATTCAAAATTTTCACTTTATCATTTCAATAAAAGTCCCACATATTCTTGCAATATTTATTAAAAAAGTCAACTCATTATCAAGCAGCTAACAATTACATAGTTTGTTGATCTCAAAGTGAATATAATGAAATCTGAAGTTGTATGTATATCTTTAGAAAGCCCTTACTTATATTAAAAAAAGGTACCTACTGTGGAGGTGAGGCCACTATATAATGTGACAGACTTAAATAAACAACGTTTATGTTATTTTTCCTATGGAAAAGTTTTGTGTGTCGGCATCTAGGCATCAAAGAAATTCCAGTTTGTAAACACATTTCTTACTTCGGGTACTTGATGCCTCATATAATAAAGGTAAAGAACATTGAATCAAGTGCTTCACATAAAACTGAAAATGAATGTTTCTGGTCAGAGAATTCTCCTGTACGTGGAGCTGCAAAAATATAGCATGACCTGCTTCATTAATGAAAGAGAGATTAATGTAAAATTCATGTGCAAGGAGTGAAAATTCAGAAATAACTCAGAAAACAACAATAAAAACCATGTTGCTAGGAAAATCACTTCTGTACAGGATTTTCAGTGTATTGCTTAGATAAATTGAAAAATTGGGGTCTGCACTGTGTGTGAAAAAAGAATGTAAAGCAATAGCAGTATGTAATTGCCCGTATCCAGAGTGGAAATATACTAAATATAAATAAAGTTTATACTGAATAATTTCTAACTAATTCAAGATGGAACCCTAAAATCAAAGCCCACTAGATTAAGCACAAAATCACGAGCAATAAGTACAAGTTATCCAGAACATAGATTAGCATCATATGCAAGGTGCTGTTATTATGCAAATGGTACAGAGGCTAAGACAGTAACATGACAGAAGATGATAAAAATTTATGTCAGACCTTTTTAGAGCACTTTTTTTTTTTTGAATGAACAAAGAAACACACTTCAAATGAAGCTTTATGTGTCCCATCTTTCACAGGAGAATAAAATCTCTTCTACTGATGACTTTCAGTAACACCTCTTGACCTCTTAAAATGGATTTGAGACTAGTAGTCCCAACCTATGGTTCTAAAATCCTCTGCTGGTGTGGGAAATAGGAAAGCAATAAGTAAGATCAGTTGAGATCATGTCAGTTACTCAGTATTATTGCCCATGGGCTGTTGAATATCAGACATTACTGTCTGCAAGAATAAGAATGTATGACTGGTGTAATTTAATTCATTAGAAAAGCCCTGTGGTTGATCATCTACAATTTGCTTCTGCTTAAAAGCATCCCTTACTCACTGCTAGACAACAGCTGCAGTAAACCAACTGAAGGGAAACATGGGAGCTTTATTTCCAAGAGGTTTGCATCCCTCCATTTGTCACACAGGATGGAATGCACATCAGAACTGTGATTCGGTGCACTTCACATTGGTCACTCCATTCAATAAACTGTAGACACAAATTCCATTAGAGCTAAATAGAAATCAATTGTGCTTTTCGTATGGTAATTGCAACTCGACGGTTTGAAGTGATGAAAATCCAAAGTTTAATTCTAGTTTCTTACTACCAAAAATATCATTCAGATGCAATCTTAAGTCTTGAAGAGGTATTTCATTTTAATATACATAAATAATAATACTTTAAAGCAAATAAAGAAAACAACAACAGAAATCAACAAATCAACACTCAATGCAGTCTGCTAACAATAATGGGTAAAGAAGCTTCATATTTTGTTTAAGCTAGAAAATTCAGAGAATAAGTTCTAGAGACAGACTTTAAGTTATAAGTCCCTTTTTTTCCCCCATCGATATGCCACACTGTAAATCATGGAGGAGTCTTGATACTTAGGAGATACTTAGGACTCCTGGAAAGTAGTCATTCATTAGAGTGAATACAGCCAGCACAGAAACTGATAGTATCTTGATACCTGAACTTTTGCAATTAAGTGTCATTTTAAGGATTAAAAGTAAAAAAAAAAAAAAAAAAAAAAAAAAAAGCAATTTTAAGGGCTAAAAGTAGAAAATAATCATAAATTATTGCATTCTTTGCAAAAATTCTCCTTCTATCATTAAGGAATCGCTACCAAACAAACAAACCAACAAACAAAAAGCCTGTAGGTCTTAATTGTAGAAAATTTGCTTCAGTTAACATTGAGCTATTGAGCTTGTCATGTAAGTGCTGCTAGTCCAGTCCAAGCAATTTCTTTACCAGTGAGAAAGCTTAACATTCTGAAGAAAGAGACCACAAACAGATTGACTGCAGAATGTTGCCCATTTTTTGATTTCCAGGTATAAGCATATTCTTTATGTACACAAAACTGTATAGACAGCTCCTTATATCACTTCCTAACAACAGTAGCAGACGTGGCTTAAAACTGATGTAAATGTGGTCTGCTTCCTGAACTGGTGGTTTGTTCCTGAGACTTGTATTTGAGTTCATTAGCTTTCAGGTAGACCCATCTCCTCAGGTAGCTTCCACTTCAGTGATGGTACTGGCACAATGGACTGGGACAGTGCATGTGACCAGGGTAGAGATGAAAGGAACTGCCTTTCCCATTGAGGATAATTGTTCACATTATTCACTTTAAATAAATAATGAAATCAAAGCATGAATCATATGTTAGTATTATATATTCAAACGTATATAGTGAATAATTTAGTGTGGCCAGATAAATTCTTCAATAGCTGCATGAACATATTTTTCTTTGAGAAAAGTTAATTCCAGTGGGGAAACAAGTTGTCAGTTTCAATATTAGGTTGCCTATGAGTCTTTTTAAATATCACCAAAATAAAATAAAAAAAAAAAGCCATATCTCCTCACCCTTTGCCAGGGCCTTTAAATATCAAATTGGAAAATATGTTGTTCCTATCACTGTTTCATAGAATCATTGAGTGGCTTAGATTGGAAGGGGCCTTAAAGACTCCAGTTCCACCCCTTGCCATGGGCAGGGCTGCCCCCCATGAGATCAGGCTGCCCAGGGCCCCATCTAACCTGGCCTTGAGCACCTCCAGGGATGGAGCATCTACAACCTCTCTGGGCAGCTGTCCCAGTGCCTCACCACCCTCTGAGTAAAGAATTTCTTCCTAACATCTAACCTAATGAAGTATAATCTAATTTTTCAAGAAAGTTCTTTGTTTTCCTTAAAATGCTGCTTTACAACATTGTCCAATTCTCACTAATATCTGTATGTGATTTAAACCTAGATAATGTATGCCTATGTAGCATTCAAAGTGATTATTTGCTTGCAATTAAAAAATATTCAAAGGATATGTTATGTGTTTTTATTTGAAAATGTCCAACATATCTGATTATACACTGTCATCTGAAAAACACCATTTACATATTCCAGAAAAAATACCATCCCAAATGTGCATATTTTGAAGCTTTTAAGTTTTATGTATATGACTCAATCAAGCTTCAACTTTGCATATGCATGCAACCTAACTCTGTACCAACGTCAGATGTTCTATGCGCCTGTATGCAGCTGCCTACAAACATTTCAGTTTTAGTGCTATGTTTAACTGTTATTTTTGCTAGCATGCTTATTATTCCATTCCTGTAAATTTGTTCATGATTTTAAAATATTGTATAATATTCAGCAACTAAATTCTTTAGTGCATAAAATCACCTACTTTTTTTTTGGTAGACAGAATTTTCAACTAATTATTACCTACTGTTTATCAAATAATGTAATGTATGCAAAATTTCTTAAAATAGTACTTGGACATGTTTCTGTATTTTTAACAAAGAAAATGTGTCAGTGTACTTTATTCATTACTTCATTAACAGAAGTAGAAGAAAGAAATCTGCTGGCTCTTGATAAGGTGCATCAGGTAGCCCTTGCACGTTATCCCAATTAATTTGTTAGATGATTCCAATTTCTAATTGGATAGAATATTAATGTTGAGACAGGAAGCAAAGGAAAACATTTCTGACAGATAGAACAATAAGCAGAAGAAAAAAAATGGCACTAACTGAACAAAACTTATACTAGAAATTGAAAGTTTCTAATTTTTGAAGTAGTGAAGTTTTGTAATTTCTTCTCAAAAATTTAACTTACTAAGTCTGTTCATGGAATTGGATAATTTGATTACATTCATTTTGATAATGAGCTGATGATATTAGTGTAAATGAATAGTAATAATATGTAGTTAACAAAGCATGAAATTTGTATACATTGTGATTAATACAAGCATAGATTTATAGTTATATCTATATATATGAAGACAGGCTGAGGGAGCTGGGCTTGTTCAGCCTGCAAAAGAGAAGGCTGTGGGGTGACCTCATTGCAGCCTTTCAGTACCTAAAGGGAGCCTACAAACAGGAGGGGAGTCAACTCTTTGAAAGGGTTGATAACAGCAGGACAAGGGGAAATGGTTTGAAGTTGAGGGAGGGAAGATTTAGGTTGGATGTCAGGGGGAAGTTCTTGATTATGAGTGGTGAGGTGCTGGAACAGCTGCCCAGAGAGGCTGTGGATACCCTGTCCCTGGAGGTTTCAAGGCCAGGTTGGATGGGGCCCTGGGCAGCCTGATCAAGTATTAAATTGGGAGATTGGCAGCCCTGCATGCAGCAGAGGGGGGTTGGAGGTTGATGATCCTTGAGGTCACTTCCAATCCAAGCAATTCTGTGATTCTGTGATTCTGTGACATGAAGATAATATATGTTTAAAGATTCATGCATATGTGGAGAACTATAGAGTCACAGAGTGATTTGGGTTGGAAGGAACTTTTAAGGCCATCTAGTTCCAACCTCTCCCTCAGACCATGTTACTCACGGCCCCATTCAGCCTGGCCTTGAGTGCTTCCAGGGAGGGGGCCTCCATAGCCTCTCTGGTTGAATATGAAGAGGTATTTATATATAATATCATTTTCTATTTGATCACTACTTTTGTGAACTACTGACGATATATATTTCACTGTATTATGCTAAATAAAAACTAGCAATGTAATTTCCATCTCGAAGGCTGTTTAAGGAAAACAAGATTGGAGCAGCAGACAACAGCAGTACAGAAACAATATGATAGGAGATGCCTTGAAAGCTAAGTACAGAAAGATGCTAAAGCCTGAGAATATGAACATAGATGATAGATCATATAATTCTGGGCCATACAGTAATGCCAGCGTGACAGCTGGGTAGAACCAGCTTTGAGTATCTCTTGACAGTGCATGGAATAGAAGTTTATATTAAATGGTTATTACTGGTTTGAAGAAGAATTAAAAGAAACTTTTTGAGTAAGCAGAACAAAGTATCAGTGTACAATGGCTGCCAATAATTCAGATTACAAAAATTGCAGAAACTCAAAATTCCTCCCTCACTTTTGTCTCAATTTGACATTATTTGCTTCATAATAAAATTAACTACATTTTGTATAAAGATCCAAGGTGGATTACATTAAAATCTTTTACTCTCTACAAATTTTATTTTTAATGGAATGATCACTGTAATTGTAACAACTGCTTTCATGAAAATCTGTCTGTACATTATATAGATCCTGTGTTCTGTTTCACACTGATATCATAAAAATGCTTTTAGAAGATATTTCATTCTCTTAAGATGGTAGATCTCGCATTTCTGCTTTGAAACTTCACACCAAATCTTAAAGCTGACATTCTATGAATGGTCATCACAATTTCAATATTTAGGAGTGGGAATATTTCGTCAGAGCTACTTGAAACTATACTATACTATAACTGGGGGAGTAGCGTGGTAAGAACTTCAATCAGCCATACTTATTTCATTATCTAAATTCTAAGTATCTGACCCAATAAACAAACCTGGTCAAATTACTTTCATTTTTAGGATTATGCATGCTTTTAGCCCTCTGGAGATAAACACCTGCTCAGAAGCATGTGAATTCTCACATAATTCTTCTCTCCAGACTTTTAACAGCAAACCAGAGCAGAACATAGGACATAAAAAATAGATCTCCACTCATGAAGGAAATCTTAATGAAGAAATTTCAAGTTACTCTGCTTACTATGGCCTATTATATCATCAGTAAACATTCAGTTTCAACTTATGTCTTGAAATAAATGGCCTTCCTAATAACGTGTTGATCTTTTTTAGCAACTATTCAAATGCTCTGATTACTCTGAAAATATTCCTTGCTAAAAGATTGCTAAAAGTTGCTAAAAGATTGATGCAATCAGAGTACATTTTATATTCCTAGAAAAGGAGAAAATCCCCAAACTCTGTAAACTAGTTGATCCGCTGATCAACATTTGGAGTAGGAGATACAACCATATTTTATTTTAGCCTTTGGAGCAGAGAAGAATATAACTTGAACACAACTTATATTTCTGTTTCCCTTATTTTTGTATTTTTAAGATCAAGCCATCTTCCTCTGTGGGAATTAATTAACTAGCTCATCATCTAAATTATTCTTCAACATAACATTCAGGAATATACAAAGTAGATCTCTGGAGGTGCTGCATATAAATTCCAAATTGAGCCACTCTGAACAATTTTGGCAAAAAAAAAAAAAAAAAAAAAATTAAATTGCAGAGTCCTCCAGAAATTATGTTTTGAAGCAGAAATATTGTCATCTTCATATCTTTCAGGATTCTATGAAAATATAGCTCTATCTGTTGCATAATTACAACTCTGTCTTTTAAAATTTTCAGAATTGTGCCATTTGGATCTCTAATGTATTACAAAAGCCGTCTTTCAGTTAAAGCATAATGGTTTCAGAAGCACGTTCCATAAAAGGAAAATAAAATTTGATTTCTTAGCCTAAAGCATATGAAAACATATGCTAGGAATCAAAGAGAAATTAAACTTTTCAGTTATTAGAAGAAATACTAATAAAAATAAAAATCCTCTTCTACCACTAAGGTATGAAAGTACCAGAAATAGTCAGTGTGGATGTAGGGCCATTGAATGTTTAATGAGCCATTTCTTTCCTAAGATACTTCTGGCCTTGAAAACAACCAGTTTGTTAGCTGTGTGGAGATGAGCTACCATATAGTCTACACCAAAAGCGTAACCTGAATGTTCAAATGTGTAACAGTAGCTGTGTCAAGTTCTCCCTGTTTCAATCTTTGGCCTCCAAGGGAAAAAAAAAAAGTGAAAAGGAGTCAGAAGTGCCTCCCCTATATGTGTAAGATAAATGAAGTCTTTATGCCTCTTTCAAGAGCCCCAGTCCATACTACTCCTTCCACTTAAAGGAAGACATGTCACAGATCTGACAGCGCTGCCGCTAGGATGCAAGCCAAACTGAAGCTTTCTTTCCACCCCTCACAACGATTAACCTTTTCCCTCAGATCTCTAAAGGCGAGATGAAAGATTCCTAAAGATCAGAATTCCAGCAAGAGAGTGTGACCCACTCTATTAAGGGCTTTAAACGCAAAGACTAAAACCTTGAACTCCATCAAAACGCCAACAAGCAGTTTGTGCACAGTAAAGCACTGGGAAGGATCAAAAAATGTCCACCCAAACTTCACAGTAATTGGCCTACTCTGTTCTGCACAAATCGAAGGTAATTGCTGAGCTTTTTTAGCAGCATGGTTTAGTGTATGTTTGAAGTAGTTTGACCATGATATAAAAAAGACATGTAATAATGTTATGTCAAAGGAGAGAGAGTGTAATCCAACGACACTGTGAGGCTAGCATAGAAATCAGACAGAAAAAGGCTGCCTCTTTCTTGTTCAGCGGTCCAGCAACGAGCTGCATATCTTCTGTAGGAAAACTGAAGAGATCTGCAGAAAGGTCCTTCCAGATTCCCACAGTAATTTGCCTATCTTTGGACACATACCATCGTGGTTTGGGTTCTGCAAAATTCTAATGGGATGAAAGCCATTTTTTGGAGTAAGATATAGCATAAGAATATCATGATATTATGCACTTTTGGCATGTTATAAGCAGATGCCTTATTATTAATACATACTGATTAGTACTGTGGAGAAAAAGAAATAACATATCCCAGTCGAACGCTTGATAAAAGAGCAAAAAATCAAATATACTCCTGTACAAGGTGTACAGTTTCAGTATGTAGCTTGATAGAGGAAGAACATGCTTCTTTAAGGTGGAAAACAAGTGTTATTTGTAAGTAAGTAGCATCTGAAACAAAGCTTTTACTCAGAATATATGCCTTTCAGCATTGTCATGCCGAAATAAATAAATAAATAAATAAATAAATAAATAAATAAATAACAATTATCCATTGAAGGATTGCTTCAAAAGTACTGATCTAGGAAAAAAAAATTAAATAGAGTCTTCTAATCGTCTGTCTAATTGCCAATTGTCTCTATGCAACATAAAAATTAAGATGATACAAGGAAAAGACTTAATCCTCAAGAGATGTAACAATAGCCAAAAAGACTGTATGGTAAAAAGCCTGATAATCTGCCTAGAAAAGAAGACTTTGAAATTCAGACTTCATATACCACACCTGGTCTACTATATCTTCATGATCACCTGTTTCTGTAAGTTATCTAAAAATTTTCCTACTCGTATCAACAATTTACATTAAAAGGTTTTCATTTTTTTTTTATAAACAAGCTGCAAGAGCTACATAAATACCATGAAATACAGATTAGGTGAAGAATATCTTTAAGAGTAAGTAGTACAAAACTGCAAAGTATTCCATGGGTTTAAAGATTTTGTTTTAACATTATTTTCCTGACAGTATGGTGGGTAATAACTTTCTATCTGCTATCCACCAGGCCATCCACGTCCACAGAGCTCCTTTCCAGCAGATCAGCCCCAACCTGACCTGGTACATGTGGTTATTCCTCCCCATGTGTAGGACTGTACACTTGCCCTTGTTGGATCTCATCAGGTTTCTCCCTGCCCAGCTCTCCAGCCACTTCAGGTCTTGCTGAATGGCAGAACAGCATTCTGGCATCTCAGCCATTCCTCCCAGCTTCATATAATCTGCAAACTGAGAGAGCACCCTATCCTTTCATCCAGGCTGTTGATGTTGAGCAAGACTGGATCCACTACCAACCCCTGGGGAACATCGCTAATTACAGGCCTCCAACTAGGCTCTGTGCTGCTGATCACAACCCTCTGAGCTCTGCCAGTCAGCCAGTTCTCAATCCACGTCTCTGTCCATTCATCTACCCCATACTTCCTAAGCTTACCTAAAAGGACGTTATGCGAGACACTGTCAAGTCTTGCTGAAGTCAAAGCAGACCACACCCACTGGTCTCCCCTCGTCTACTCAGCCAGTTGTGACATCACAGAAGGCAATCATATTGGCCAAGCATGATATCCTCTTGGTGAATCCATGTTGACTACTTCTGATAACCTTTTCTTGCACTTGCTTGGAGGTAACATCCCAGAAATGGAAATGAGACTGACTGGAATGTAGTTTCCCAGTTCCCCCTTCTTGCCTTTTTTGAAGACTGGAGTGACATTGTCTACACTCCACTCCTCTGGCAGCCCTCCCATTCTCCAAGACCTGTCAAAGATGATAGAAGTCTGACAGTTGTTTCTGCCAGCTCCCTCAGCGCTTATGGGTGTATTCCATCAGGGCCCATGGCTTTTTAATCTTTGCATGCCCACTGTGTGGTAGACTACAGGCTGGCCATGAGCCAGCAGCGTGCCCTTGTGGCCAAAAAGGCCAATGGTATCTTGGGGTGTATTAAAAGGCTAACAGAATGAAGAAGATAGATGATCTTCCCTTTCTACTCTGCCCTGGTGAGGTCACATCTGGAACCTGTGCCCAGCTCTGGGTTCCACAGTTCAGGAAAGACAGGGAACTACTGGAGATAATCCAGCAGAGAGCCACTAAAATGATTAAGGGCCTGGAAAATCTCCCGCATGAAGAAAGGCCTGTACATTATGACTACTACACAGGAATTACACCATGACTGCTACGTCATTTCCATGATATTGCAAATTCTATAATTTCTAAAATTACAGAAGAAAAATGTGTAGCTCAATCGTAATGAAAGGTTTCTTAAAAACGTAAATACTATCAAGTGTTCTGAAAAAATGTAAAAGAAAAAAAAGAGAAAAGAGGAAAAAAAAAACAATAATGAACAGAGTGACAGAGTGCAGCAGTTCTTATGTAGTGTGATTTACCTAGGCAAAGGAAAAAGAAAACAATTATGTTGAGAAATTCCACATCTGTGAAATCTCAGAAGAAACAAACATCAGTTGTTACAGCTTAATCACTAGGAAAATTTACACAGCATTACTAAACTGAAAGGAGTTTTACTTCAAATAACATATATTAAATGGAAGGCAATTCTACTGCTTATTCAACATTGACTGCTATCAACACACACAGGACACTGAAGGGACTCTACACAATTATCCCAACCTACATAATACTTTTGTGAACAACCTGAAAAAAATTTATTCAGAGTAGGTTTTCCTCACTTTGGAATTACAGTTTAATACTTTCCAACACGTGGAGTTTTGGATTCTTAGTAATACTCTAGGGATAAAAGTACTAGTGTTATTTCTGATAAAGTTGTTTACTTCTTCACTCTAAAACACCAAGAAGAATATAATCACCTGAGAGTTCTTAGTAGGAAAACACTAGTATTGCATTTATTCTGTACAAACCAAGGTTGTGCAGAATAATGCTGTTATCATATTCAATCTTGTCAATTTACAAGCTATTGATTTAGTGTAAGTTCACAGTGTTTTCAAAAATTCTGAAAAGGTTTCACAAAAGTTTCTATTTCAGCATCTGAACTGCAGCTGCAGTAATGCTTTCTTTCAAATAGTTGCAGTCAGTGCAACAGTTCACAATACTCAACTACATCAGGGTTGTTTATAAGTTAAACATTAATCAAGGTGAAAATGTCTCATTCTTCTTTTAGCTTTCCAAATAAAAAACTTTCTTCCTAAAAGGTCTACTTCCCAGCATTACAATCACATATTTCTTAAGCTATTCTCACAGGTCAAATGTAAATAATGAATTGAATGCTTCTCCAGCACAGAAGAAGAAATGCTGCAAGGCATACAGAATTTGAACACAGCATCAATCTGCTGCCACAGTCAACCAAGCCTGAGAAGAACTTACCATTAATTTTAAAAGGAACTTCAGCAGATAGACTGACAGAGTGAAACTGCCATATGTATTCACAGTTGGTGACTTAGAGGTGACACTGAATATTTTCCTTTATTATTATTTTTTTTAAGTTCAGGAACAGTGACACTGCCATCATGCAAGCTAGCAAGAGTTTCAGAGCAGCAGTGTGTTTGTCACTACAATTTCTTCAACAGATGTTCTGTATTTCAATAATTTGAACACATATAGCTGATTACCCTAATATTAGCATTTTGAAGGAACTGTAGAAAAACAGTACCAAAAAAAAAAAAAAAAAAAAAAAAAAAGAGTATATTGATGTTACCTGCACTGAAAACTTCACTTTTCCAAAGCCAGCAGTCTCCAAAGAGATGTGTACAGAACGGTTCAACACATCATTACATACTGAGAAAACTGTTTCCTGGGCTGCTGAAATAACACTAAGTAGAAAAGAACAAAACCGCAAATCTTCCTACAGAAAGCAGGAAAACAAAAACAAGCCACCAGACAGAAGAAAAAAAAAAGAAAAGAAAAGAGAAAGAGAAAACAAACAAAACAAACAAAACACAGAAAAATGAGGATCTTTATAATCTGTGAAGTCAAATTTTTTGATTATGAAGACAAACAAATATCTGTGTACACTATTCTTTCAGACATTTTGCTTTCTTACTCCTTCTCTTATGCAAAAGATTAAAACATTAATTCCAAATCAATACAAAAAGTAGTAACATAACCTACTTTTTATTTCCTTCTCACCACATCCATCATGTTCGAAATAAACATTTTTCCCCACTTCTGTAGTTCTTAAATAACTTCTTCAAACACTCAGTGTTGAAAGAACTGTGAATAATGTTCAGCTGAATTATGTGTTACAAACAAACACCTTACCTAAAGGAACACTCTTCCTCTGAGACAATATGTTACAGCAATGCAAACTTCAGTACTGCAGCCCTCAAGGGCAGTCATCCTCCCTAAGTACAGGAGCATTATCAGTCCTTAGTGCCCTTACAAAATAAAGTAGTCACAGTTTGGCAGTTACCTTGATATTTCTGTGAAAAGGATGAATATTTTAAATGCAGAACATTGGAATTTATTTTAAAAATAAAGTACAGGCATTTTTTGTCACGCTGACTGATCTAACATTTATAGGATCTTAAATATTGAGCAGTCACATTTTACAGATTATACAGTAGATATACAATTTCACAGTATACTTACTGACTTATTTCTTAATAGTTTAACTATCATAGCTGTATTGCTCCCCCATGATTTGATCTTAAAGTAAGTAATTTGGTATATTTCAATCTTGGATTATTTCTTGGAGGCTTCTGTATGGGTGCATACGAACTGAAATGATGCTGAATATTACATTCCAATAAGTCTGCACAGAACAAATTGGTCCTGTGCCCTCTGCAGTTAAAATAAGGAATGCAAGAGCCTTTCATCCAAACTTCAGTTGAGGCACTAGGAAGCAGTAATCATCTGTGTGTGAGATGTTGTTCTGTATAGATTTGGATATACTGATTTCAGATATACTGACCAATTCCCACCTATAATCTTTCTGCACACCTTCAGATTTTACCTGCTTGTATTACTACGCTTGAGCAATACCATCACAGAACCACACAGTGGCCGAGGCTGGAAGAAACCTCTGGAGTCCAAAACTCCTGCTCAGGCAGGAGTACCAAGTGCTGTCTGGGACCGTGTTCATGTGGCTTTTGAAGATCTCCAGAAATGGAGACTCCAGCACCTCTCTGGGCAACCCATGTCAGTACTCAGCCAGCCGGACAGCAAAAGATTGTTTTTATCTGAACATCAGGAAACTCTTGATATTCAGTTTGTGGCCATTGCACTGGGCACTACTGAAATGAATCTGTGCCCTCCCTTCAAGTATTTAAATATATTTACAAGATTCCCCTGAGCCTTGTCTTGTCCAGGCTAAACAGACCTCTTTCCTCCTAGGAGAGGTGTTCCTGTCCTTTAATCATCTTTCTTTGATTATTTCCAGCAGCTCCTTGTCTCTCTTGTACTGGGAAGCCCAGAATTGGATACAATCATCCAGGTGTGTCCTTACTAAAGCTGAGTAAAGGGGAAAGATCTGCTGGCAACTCTTTGCCTAACACAGCCAAGAATACCATTAGCCTTTTTTGCAGCAAGTGCATGTTACTAAATCATGTTCAACTTGGTGTCCTCCAGGACCTTATGGTCCTTCTCTGCCAGGCTACTTTCCAGCTAGCTGGCCCTCAGCACATCCTAACTTATGAGATCGTTACTCCCAAGGTGTAGAACATTTCAGCTCTCCTTGTTGAACTTCATGAAGATCCTGACAGCCCATCTCTCTAGCCCTTTAAGGATTACATCTTGTGTACCAGACACTTCTTCTAGTTTCTTGTTGTCTATAAAATTATTAGGGATACTCTTTTTCCCATCAACCACATCATTAACAAAGATGTTAAACTGAACTGGACTCAATATTGACTCGTAGGGTAAATCACTATTTACTAGACTCCATCTAGATTTTGTACCAGATGACCTGCTGGGTTCAGCTGTTCAGACAGTTTTCAACCCATCTCACTTTCTGCCCATCCAGTCCAAATACATCAACAGATTTTCTATGAAGATCTAATGGGAGATAGTGTTAAAGGCCTTCCTGAAGTCCTGGTTAGACAATGTCAACTGCTTTCTATTCCTCTACCAGACAAGTCATTTAATTGTAGCAGCTTACCAAGTTACTCAGATACGACTACTCCTTGGTGAATCCATGCTGGCTATCCTGAATGATAAAAATAATTTTATTGCACTTCATATTCTTGTAAATATTTTCCAGGTTGAGCTGATCCATCACTTTAACTGGGTTTGAGGTGAGGCTGCTTGCTCTTGTAGTTCCCTGAGTCCTTCTTTTTGCCTTTAAGATAGGAGTGACATTTTCTTTCCTCCATTTATTTTTTTCAACACTTCTCCCAGTCTCCATGATCAGTCAAAGATTATTAAGGGTGACCTCACATCTGCCTGCTCCCTCAGCATCCATGGGTGCATCTGATCAGGGCTCATGTACATCCAGTTCGCTTAAAAATATTCCCTGATCTGATCTTATTCCACCAAGGAGACATCTTCCTTGCTTCAGTCTCTTCCTTGGTCAGTGGGACATGGGACTGTTAAGGACTAAAGAAAGCATTCTGCACCTCAGGCATAACCAGCATCCCTATCTTGTTCAGCAGTCGGTCTCCTTTTCCCTTGTCTTCCTTTCGTCATTTGTATTTTTGAACCTTTACTACTTACAGAAGTCTTTCATATTGTCTTCAACATCACTGGTCAAGTTCTATTCTGTTTGGGCTTTAACTTTTCTAACCTCACCACTGGATTCTTGGACAGTATCTCTGTATTCCACTCTCTGTATGATTACTTTTTATGTTTGAGTTTGGCCAAGAACTTCTTGTTCATCCATGTAGGTTTCCTGGCATTCTTGGCCATTCATTAAAATGGACTGCTTTTGGAGAAGGTGATCCTTGAATACTGACCAAGTGAATCCTGGAGTACTTTACCAGGCTGCACCAATTGCTACAAAAGACAAACAAACAAACAAACAAACCCATAATAATATGGAAAGGTTCTTATGTGCTCCATCAAGCACTTGTCAAGGACATGTCAAAAGAAAAAGCAAAATTATTTCAGAATAACAGCAATTAATAATAATAATAAAAAGATAAACTAGCAATGTTGTTTTAAGAACACAAAGAATAAAAGGAAGTTTCAGCTAGGGAAATGCATTGGAAATGAGGAATTTGCATGAAATTCGCTTTAAAAAAACAAAACCTTCAAGCTAAAAAACAACTAACACAGTCTGTGAAAACATACTGTCTTCAAAGTCCTAAAAGTGATGATTATTTATCCAGTAATCTTGCTGCCAGGGGAACTGTATGGCACACCTAGAACAGTAAATAGCTGCTGGGAATATGTTATTTCACTCTTTTAAACAAACTCATTTAAAACAAACACAATCCAAAGTACTTAGGCATATCCAAAAATACATACTACTGTGAAAAAATCAGCAGTGAAAGGAAATCTATTGAAACTGAATTGAAAACTTATACATGATACCAAGAAAACAGTGACTCACGCCTCTCCATGGCACTAAAGATAAAGCCAAGTTAGCTTTTTAAAAGGTTGGGAGGCATTTGTATTCAATCTAGTTATTTAAATGAGCCTGAAACACTGACCCAAGCCATAGTAATATTCCCAACTGGAGGTGTACTTGCTAAATAATTGTGGTTTCAAGGCCGTCACCAAAATTGACAATTTAATGGCTTCACAGTGATCTCTGTGCTTTAGAACTTGTAACAGTGGCAAGCTGTCTTTATTTTTTCTATTTTGAAATATGAGCCACTTAGTGTGCAATAGTGACAGATCAGCATCACTTTTATTGAGTGACAGTACAATTCCTGCGTCATTCTTATCAATGTGACAGAGTTGACATAGAAGCTTGTTTCACTCATAAACAGGAAGCTAAGCAAAAAACTCAGGCTTTGCTTGCCTTGACTTAAGCTAAGCATAAATATTTAAATTAATTTATAAATAAATAAATAAATAAATAAATAAATGCCACAAAGGGAGCATCAGAGGACTGTAGTAGAACTACATAGAGAAAGTTGAAGGAAAGCACTTGTAAACAGTAACATCAGCAAGGTAAGAACAGAAACTGGAACAAGCAGGAGGGATGTCTGCTGGAACTAAATAAAGTGTGTGAGGAATCCAGTGAAACTAGAGAAGGTTCTTGGCTCCAAAACAGTATAAGGGATGTCAAACACAGAGGAGATCATTACCTTTTGTTCTGGGAGAGGAACATAAAACATCAACGGTAAGAAAGCAAAGCTAGGGGAGAAAGAAGATGACCACTTCATTTTGTGTTTTCACTATCTTTGCACTAAGCATCCTTATAATACCTTCTGCTGGTTCAAGTGAGACTTGCCACAATGTTTGTCCACTGATTTCTTATCATTAACGTGGTCCACTGACCTGTGTAAACCTGTGCTTGTTTTGACTAGCTTAGTCTATGCACAAATCATAACTAATTGCAACAGACTCATGGTGACTTACCCCACACAGACTTTATCCTTATGTCAACATTTTAACTCATACCACAATTGCCTCTTAAATTCCATAGACTGAGACACAAACAAGCAAAAATGCAGAGTACAAAAATGGCAGCTTTTTTTTTCTGAGGTAAATAGGTATGGCTCATCTTAGTCATCAGTAAAAAGCCCTCCTCTTGTTATCTTCTGCCTTAACTAAATAAATGCAGAGGTTTATAACCAAATTTATCATTGTAAATAAAAAAGAATGGGAGGAGAAGATAAGGACATTTTGGTAAAAAAATTGATTTATGAGGGAAACTATAATTTTGCTTGTGTTTATCCTGTCTGGAACTCTTTTAAATTGGTTGTCCTGGAGGTAGGTATTTCATTTCGGTTGCTATTTAACATTAGTGTAACAGGTTGGCGTGTTTCTGATGTTGTAGGAACAACATGGAATTCCAGCATTTTTTCACCAGAATCAGTGGTCACATTTCTTTGGTTAACTCTTCCTTCTTTGATGTTCTGATGCATTTTATGATAGCTGACATGCAGATTTTTACAAGTGTCTTATGTATTCCCTCAACTTATAACCTCACAGGTCTGTAGTGATTAATCTGATCAATGTAAATTTGGAAGATTTTGCTTAGGTAGAGTTTTCAGTAAAACTGGTTGTGAATTGGACTTTTCTAAAGAGCAACATATAATTAAGAATCTTTTTGCTTTCTATATGCATGGATGAACATTAATTACAAAATTATGTAATAATTGGGAAGTAAATATACAGATTCTGCTAATGTCGTGATTTATTTCTTCCAAACAGAGAGAAGAACTGGAGAATAGGATGGAAGATGAAGAACTCATCTGAAATATTTTATTATACATACATCAGTCCTGAAAAAGACAAGATAAAATTCGAATGAATTTGAAAAATGCCAAGGAAAATAATTTATCATTTTTTGCAGTTATAATTTGACGACTCAAATCTCACAGAAAACTGAAATGAGAGTTATTTTAATTAACTACATAATGTCTTCAAATTCAAGTATAGGCTGATACAAAACTCTAGATGAAAGATTTCTAAGAGCAATATGAAGAAATAATTTTTTTCGTAGAATCCGAAGATACTGAATGTTAGAAAGAAATTAACAAAGAAATAAAATATTGCAAGTATTTATTCACTTCTTAATTCTTAGGTAATATTTTTTTATCTATTACTTCCAGAAATAGGAAATGCAGATAACAGTTACTCAGATTAAAGCTGAGTATGATCAAATCAATGATCAAATCAAACACTTTCTTAAAGTCTGGCTTTCACCAAAGTGCAGTTTATCTACAGAATGTTATGCTATTTCTTCATGTATTTTGATTACATACTAGATTATGTCCTTCCTTCACCTGTAGGACTTGCACTAATATTTTATTTTTCCAAACACAGTATTAAGAAAATTGCCAAACCTGACAAGTTATTAAGATAAAAAAAACTTATTCCATTGAACAGATGGAAGAAGATGAATATAGACCAGACTGTCCAAAACAAAGGTAGGTACCTGTTCTAAGTAGGCACCTGCAGCCAGGTAAACAATCGAATTATAATTGTAGCATTACAATTTCTAGATGTTCTGCTTTGTAATAATGGGATACCAGGAAGGTGAATTTGCTTGCTTCTTTTTGTCATGGTGTCATGTAAATTTACATCTTAAAACAGTATTAGTAAACAAAAGGCAGATCCATAGCTTCTTGAACCCTTAACCTTACCAACAATATCTTATGTTGTGACTATAATTAACAATGATGAAGGATTTAAATAAGATCTCGGAATCACATAATATCCTTATTTGGATGGAATCAATAAGGTCATCATATCCAACTCCTGACTGAACAACAGGTTGGCCATGAGCCAGCAACATACCCTTGTGATCAAGAAGGCCAGTGGTATCCTGGAGTGCATTGAAATGAATATGGCCAGCAACTATGTGCACTAGTGATGCCACATCTGGAGTACTATTTTAGTTCTCGTCTCCTCAGTTCAAAAAAGACAGGGATTTCCTAGAGGGCCATAAAGATGAGTAGGGGCCTGAAGCATCTCCTGTATGAGGAAAGGTGAGAGACTTGGGACTCTTTAGTCTGCAGAAGAGAAGGCTGAGGGGATCTTATAAATGATTATAAATATGTAAAGGGTGGGTGTCAAGTGTTTGGGGCCTGATTCTTCTCAGTTGTGACAGGCAACGGGCATTGGCACAACCAAGAACAAAAGAAGTTCCATCTGAATATAAGAACAAAAATTCTTTACTTTGAGAGTGACATAGAACTGGAACAAATTGTCCAGAGAGGTAGAGCTGCTGTTGTCGTGGTTTAACCTGGCAGGCAGCTCAGCACCACACAGTTCACTCACTCCACCCTCCCAGTGGGAAAGGGCAGAGATTTGAAAAAGAACACAACAAAACAGAACTCGTAGGTTGAGCCAATTTAGGGCAGCTGTTCTATCCCCTCAGTTCCTTGTGCAACCTCAGTCTCCTTACTGGCAGGACTGCAAGAGAAACTGTGAAACTGAGAAACTGAAATGTCCTTGACTACGTAGAGCACTGCTCAGCAACAACTAACACACTGATATGCTGTCAATATTGTTTTTCTCCTGAAGCCAGAACACAGCATCATACCAGAAGAAAACTTTGACCTAGCTGCAATCAAGACAGTTGTGCCTCTTTCTCTAGAGATCACCAAAACCCACCTGTATGCTTTCCTGTGCAACCATTGGGAACCTGCTTTAGGTGGGGAGTTGGACTAGATGATCCCAAAAGGTCCCTTCCAATCCCTTCAATTCTGTGATTCTGTGATATGTATAAATATATAAATACATAAATAGAAATATTATATATATAAATATATGAAAAGGAGCCTGCTCTCCTCCTGACTAATGAAATCCCTCTTGTCTTCTTAGAGATTAAAGAGTAAGTTTGAGCAAACATACTTTGAAAACCTGTCTGTCAAATGATTACATAAATATATCTATCTGGATTTTATAAGTGGAATGCCAAACTGTGTCTAGATGGCCTCTGAATTGTCTGTGAATTGGATCCTATTACTATTTTCTTGCTGTTTGAACTACACATCTGTAACAGGGTTTATGTTACACAACTATCTCAATGAAAAACTTGTGGCAACAAAAGAGTGCAAGCCCCTTGTACAACAGCACTACGAGAATCTGAAAAGAAAGCATTTTTCTATGAAATGTGTATCTTATATATCTTGTATGTTTCTACCTTACACTCGTTAATTAAGAGTCTGTTTCTCTTTGGTTTCAAACATCACTTTAAGTCATATTTAAGTCAGTGGTTTAAGTGGCAAGTTACATATTACTGAATGAATGGGAAATTAATTATTGGCTACAGGAAAAGCTAGACTCAATTTCCTAATTTTCCCTATTATGAAATAGATAACTTCATTAAAGGAAAAAATCATTCCTAACCAAGCTGCTGTAGTTAAAACTGGAAAATTATTTCATCTCAGTGTACAAACAAGTATCTGTTACACTCCTTTGGAAAGCTCAGGTGATAATTTTAAGCACAGTAGTGAAAAAAAATGAGAAAAAACTCTCATTTTCAAGTCTTCAATTGTCAACAAACCAAACTGTCAACAAAGAATGTCTGTCTTCTAATGTCATTGTGTTTAAGTGGTGTGAGCGTATACTTGAACGTAGGTCACTAAGGATATGAGAGATCGCTGCGATGGAGATAACAGAACCATAAGGGCTGGAAGGGACCTTCTGAGATCATCAAGTCCAGCTTCCCTGCAAATTTTAAACTATCTGTGAGTATACAATACCGTGGAGCCAATTCCATATGGTAAGTGTTGATGGCTATTGTTGAGGATTCAGCCTATTTGTAATCCATAGCGTTCAACTTGTCCTTTGCCTGGCAGTTTTTTATTACTTGGACACCTCCTGGATCAAACACATTTTTGTCCATTCACAGCTCAGACTGCCCACATGCATAAGTGAAGTGTGTATGCACTGTGCCTAGTTACACCACTGTAGTATCACCAATGTTCATTGTCGCACGCTGTAGTTGCCAGTTACACTATTAATTATAACCTAACCCATAAACTTAAAGATATCCTCATCTTTAAGAAATATATGATCCCTGTTGTGATATATATCACGCTCAATCCAGGCTGGTTTTGCATGCCCTTTCAGGGTGTGTCTGTGCTTTTCTGTTGAATATTGCATTATGCCTTTTGAATTCTTCTCACAACTTCATCTCAATATGATAATATATCAGCAGCAAAAAATTTAATAAATCTTTCCATGAGCTGGTCCGACTAATGAGGGCAGCTCACTGAAGAGAAAAGTGGCAGAATTTCTACAGTGCTTTACTGTAGATATATCATCAGAATAAGAGTAGCCTTTTCCACAGGTGTTTTTTTTTTTTTCCCTTCTCATTGAGTAAAGTAACTTTAATACAAACACATTGAAAATCATAGAAGTCACTGCAGTTTCATTTCCTGATTATCTATTTTTTATAATTATATTTTATGACACAGAACTGTTTTCAGTGCAACTCTACTGTTGCAATTGCTGTAACTACTTTGTAGTCATTGGACTGGCATACTTCCTATTGGCAAATGGCTACTGCGTGCTCACATGAAGTTTCATATCACGCAGGTAAGTAGCTAACAATTTGCCCTTAGCAGATTAAATCAGTGGTAATTAAGTATCAGCAGCTATCAAAGGGATGAGAAAGCAGGTAGGATAACACGGATAGCAAACTGGGGTCCAGTTCCATCAGGGTCCAGTTGAAACATGAGTGTTTCAAGAGGGCCAAGCCTGAGGATGGTAGCTTCAACTTACAGTCAAAATCATCACACAAGTCCACCGTGATAAGTCAGGCCTGAGGTCAAGCTGGAAAACTAATCCACTTATCAGATTCAAGTCCAGTGATGGCAATCGGTCACACACATCCCTGTAACCAGAGGCCAGGACTGGGTCAACAGGATCTACACCAGGCATGAGCATGACTGCAACTGGACTGGAAAGTCCCATGCACAGGGGGCTCATCAGGGCCATTAAAGCCTACGAGGGCACCAAGGCCCTGACACTGATTATAATAGTAGATTATTTAACCACTGTAAGACTGACTTTCTGTCAGCAGCACAAACCTCTGAAGTAGCTTACTACAATTTATTGCAGACAAGCAAAAGTTTCACTCAGTATTTTATACTGAGCACAGAGTTTGACTGGAGAGAAGACTATGACTTTAATATTCTGCAATTATCATTTCACAGAATCATAAAATCATTAAGGTTGGAAAAGACCACTGAGATCATCCAGTCCAACTGTCAAGCTATTACTGCCATTCCCACCAAGCCATGTCACTCAATGCCACATCGGCCCCTTTCTTGAATACCTCCAGGGGACAGTAACTCCACCACTTCCCTGGGTAGCCTGTGACAATACCTCACCCTTGTTTCTGTGAAAAAATTTTCCCTAATATTCAACCTGAACTTGCTCTGGCACAACTTGAGGTCATCTCCCCTTGTCCTATCACTAGTCACCTGGGAGAAGAGGCGCACTCTCACCTCACTACAACCTCCTTTCTGGCAGTTGTGAGAGCAATTAGATCTCCTTGGAGCCTGCTCTCCTCCTGACTAAACAGTCCGAACCTGCCACTCCTCAAGATTTGTGTTCCACATTTCTCCACATGTCAGAAAAGCGTTATACTTAAAAGTTTTCATATGTTTAGACTTACTTTTTGTGAAACTTATTACAAAAAGTACAGAGAAATAGCAAATATTTATATATAAAACAGTGATATAAACAAGCTTCTATCTCATCATTCAAACAATAAGAAAAAAACAAAACCCATAGAAACAAATCCAAATGCCATAGTAAGAAAACAACAACAACAAGAAAACACCACCAGCAAACTCAAAAGTACTGCAAAAGTACTTAGATCTTCTTATTAAGTCGGGTCATGAAAATATTAGGTAGGATTGCTTTCTAGATCAAAGAAATCCTCTCCTGCTCCATAAGGAAAGATATTTTAAAATCAGAGCATCAAATCATTAGAAACACTACATGTAAATCTGGTTGTTCAACCTAAAAAAGAAGTCACAAAAAATCATCTGTTTGCCCTGTTTAAAATACTAAGTATTTTTCCACTAGCACTTAAGAAGTAAAAAAAAAAAAAAAAAAGTTTAGGCTAAGATATCTACTGTAATGAGTTCCCTCCAGCTTCTCATCACATATTTTCCAGATTAGCTAGAATACTTATATTTTATCATTAGACTGGCAGTGGAATGGCCTTAGGTATAGGGAAAGAATTAGGAAAAGTTCTACACACTACTGGTCCTTCATACTCCACTGTCTCTACAAGGGCAGCACTTCAGATAGAAAATCATGCAGCAGACAGCCAGCAACTGTTTGCAGCCTGCAAACTGTGAAATTCAGTTATTTTATAGACTTACAAAAAAGCACTTTTTCACACAACTGAAGACTCTTACCTGTACACCAATCAACCTACTGTAGGTACATATTAAGGCCTTGGCCTTGATACTACACGAACAGAACTAAGAATGAAATGAATTAATCTGCTGAAGGTTGTGCAGCATCTATGACAAAGGAGAGAAGGAAGAAAGTATTAGTGAGAAATGAAACTCTGATTACAAATGAAATATGTGGACTATGATACCCTGATAATAAACAGAAAACACTACTCATTTGTTTCCTTACAGTCCATGTTTTTGTGGCTGGGAGGAATAATGGATCATATGATTCCTCTAGCAAAATCAGATTTAATGAAATTCAGAAAATCCTATACCTGCCTAAAGTCAGCATTTGATAGTATGTGAGTACAGAAAGAGAAAATGTGCAGCCTGGTTGATCCCACTTAAGTTTGATTGGGTGAATACATAAGTAATATTAAAATCTCTTTCCAACTTCAGTCTTCACTCACTCCCGTGATTTTTGACTCATCTCCCTGACACTGTCTTCATTTCCTTGGTAATACAGTTTGAGAAGCCCATCTGCCTGTGGCATTACACAGAAGCTTCTTCCTTATGGTTAAAAAAGGGTTAGATGAGTTGGATTGATTATCTAAGCACATGACAAATGCTGGAGAGTAATACCTTAGGAAAAAAATCGTTTTTCTAAAGTATTCTTTCATAATTTAACTTGTGGTTCTCCACTACATGACCATCATTTGACTACAAACAGCTAGAATGGCACTATCTTTGAATAAGGATAGCTAATCATATGCCCTATATTCTCATTTATCTATGTAAATATGTGCAAAGATCTTTTAGCTTTGATATTTAATAATGGAATCAGATACCAGATCTAAGGCTTAGGAAAGGCTCCACTCCCCTTGAAATTATCAAACCTGGTCATTCTTTCCCCTTGAAAGGTCTCTTTTCAAAAGTTTACCCTTTTCTGAATTCCAGCATCCTCTATACTGGTCTTTAGTTTAGCAAGTGATTTATCAGCACTTACAGATTTCCCTTTCAGCTGAATTCCAAGCTTTTTTCCAAGCCTTTAACAACAGCTACACAGTATAAGAGTCCCAGATGACGGAAAGAAAGAAGATTCTTCATGCTGCCCAACAGTTCCTAGTCTCCTCAGAGCTCCCATTGTGTGTGATTTCCAATTCTGAGCAATCAGGTAGCTGCATTTCTGTTTTCCTCTAAGGATGTCTGCTTTTTTTTGTTTCTCAAAGAACATCTCTCAGACAGAGGATTTTGTGTATTTGTTCCCAGCTGTCTAGCTACTCTTGCAGTCTTTCAGTTTGCTTTGCAGTCAGTCTGAACAGACCTTTCTCCTTGCTACAGATGGAACTATTTTTCATGTATACTAAAAAAAGCCATCAACAAATTATATCATGTGGCTTTATAGAAAGCATGGAAAAACTTTCTTAAAGCATTTGCACAAGCAGAAATTATAGCAGCTTAAGTGGCAAACAGAATACTGTGGTGCTATAAATAAGCATGCTTCTCAACTACACAATATGGCTTAATAAATTAGAACTGAATGTAGCTAAATGATATATAACTACAGTCGAATAACAAACTCTTGTGTTATTTTGACCTCTCTGTATACCTGCTTCCAAGGTAAGCAGTTGTGATGCCTGAAACAGAAGTTTGTGAATGCAAGTAAAGACTAAGCAACAGAAGATGAAAATATACATAAACCATGATCAGTATAATTACAGGAGATGTCCGTCTGTTATAGACCATGACAAAAATTCTTCGTTTTATATAAAAATTGCATACTTTTTCCAAATGCTTAAAAAGACATGATTACATCATGTACAACATTACTATTGCTGAGGTGCAATCTGAAACTTACTACCACAATAAATTTACATCATGGGTGTCAAAAACTGTTAATATATGACACCCCTCATAAGTTACTGGTTTTATTATGCAGTTACAGTTGAGAAAACAGTTCTCAACCTTTTCTACCCTGGTGGACTAAATGGTTTATTCATTAAAATTTAACTATTATCCCACTTTAAACTCAGTTTGTATGACCTAGAGATTATGCATGACTTGCTTAACTTTGCTTTTGGAGGGACAACACAGCTGTGCACAAACAGTCCAGGTGGTTTCTAGAGTGCATTGATTCCTCATGTGAGTGGAGAGACAATGGAACAAATGGAGACAATCTGAAGGACATCCTACATATAAACAAGGAAGAATGGATAATGTATGTGAAAGTCAGGGGCACCTCTGGATGCAGTGAACACAAAATAGTGGAGTTCAGGAACCAGCAAGGAGGGAGAAGGCAAAAAGCACGACCACAGCCTTCGACTTCAGGAGAAAAGACTTTGCCATGTTCAGGAAAATCCTCAGATAAATTCCATGGGAGAGAATCCTCAGAAGGAGGAGTCCAGGAGAGGTGACTGATTCAAGGCTCGTTAGCTCCTGTCCCAAGAATGGTCCATCTGAAATCAAAGGACCGGAGTGTGGATGAACGGGCTGCTCCTCACTAAACTCAGTGTAGTAAACAGGAAGAGTAAACGAGGTGAAAGTACACTCAAGTGATCCAGAAGAAATATGAATATGCTCTTCAAATATGTAGGGATAAGATGAGCAGAGTTCATCTAGAGCTGAATGTGGCAAGAGACACAAAAAGTTTATACGGGTATATCAGCAGTGGAAATGGACTTAACGTATACGTGGGCTTAAAGGAGCAAAGTACCTGGTGAAAAAGACATGGAAAAAGCTGGTATACTTAAAGTCTTCTTTGCCACTGATAAAACCTGCCTTCAGGAATCCCAGAACACTGAGACAAGGGAAAAAAGATAGGAGCAATGACAACTTACACCCTCTGTGGAAGATAATCAAGACAGCAAGCTTTTGAAAAGTCATAGAGATCAGGAAAAATATTTCCACTTGAATAAAAAGAAGGGAAACAGAATACTGCACTAGTATGGTTAATTCCTGAAATAGCCATGATGCTATCATATTTCTAACTTGACACAAACTACACTTTCTTTCTATTCTACAAAATGCTTCCATTTTCAAAAAATAAATCAATTCAGGGAAAAAAAAAAAAACCAAAAACATCTATGGCAAAAGAATTCTCTGGAACTACATTTTTTATGCAGCGATCAGAAATCTCATACATTTTGAGTCAAGCAATTCTAAGTACCCTCTTTTCCTAAAGGTAACATGGATCAATGGAAATATCAGAGGCTTTATTCTCCTAGAGTTCTGTCTAATACAAAGTTCTTTTCCAAATTCCTTTAAAATGGATTTTTGGGAAATATTTATTAGTTCTTCCTGAAGTGCTGGTAATTACTTTTTCTTTCCTACTCAGTGCATGCCTGAAAGCTGTTTCGCACAAACTATTTACTGTCATTCTGTGAAATGTACTTTGACAGTAGATATTAAGTATCCAAAATAAAAAGTTGGATGTCCTTTTTGATCCTAGTCCATGCAAACTGTTACAATTGGTCTCAAGTATTCCTTCAGATTAAATTCAGCAAAACTAGTAATAAGAGTTTAATATTAACATGGTTTTATTACATAGCTTATAATTTTAATTTTACTTATATCGTACTACACAATGCTTAAGGATGAGATTCTGGTAGCCTTAGGCAAAAATTCAACCTTACTTTACTAGTGCTGACTGGTTTTCCAGAGTATGTCTACACTGGGTTCATGTTTGATCAGGAAAATGCTTCAGAAGTAATTATCTATCAACCACACTTAGTAATCAATTCACAGTTTGGAAATCGCTGAAGACAAGAATTGGATTCTTTTTAGAAAAAAAAAATATCAGAAAATGCTCTCCAGGAGTTTGTGTATGTCCAATGCACTCAGGACACTATTAGGCATCCGATCCATGGTGCTAGACTGCAGCCATTATAAAGTAAAAACCCCAAAATACTAGTTATTACTAATTCATACTGCTTTGATGTACAGATCTGCTCTTATCTTACTGCACCATTTGTTAATGTAAACATAATTACAGTTGGTAATATAACATGGTTGTACAACTTGAATCATACCAATGTGAAACATAACTACAGCTGAAGCTCTATGGACAAGAAATCCCAGCAAACATTCAGAGATTTTCATCAGCATTTTTTCCAGGGTCTATATTAAAGGAAAAGTTGCAGTCCAAGTAATAAATTCTGTGACTGTATTTGATTCGGTGATTATTTGATGGTGTTTTTTTTTTTGTTTTTTTTGTTTTTCCTTCTTTTCATGTCCATAGAAAACTATTCAGAATTTCAGGAAGATTAAATTTTGAAATTAGTAACATCAATTTCATGTCAAATAATCATTTTACAATTCCCTTTTGGCTTCTAATCTTCATCATGAATATAAGAAAGGATTCTGCAGTTACGTTATAAACGTATTTCTTAGGAAGAAAGGTTACTGCAAGAAATTTTCATCTTCAAGTCTGGGGATCTTTTAATCTGTCCACAAATAGAACTCTTTTCCAGGGGAGCTTTTAATCAATATACCAGAACTACATAGAGCTGCCATTAAAATGTTTACCACATACTGTGTTTGTTAAATAGCACAGGTAATCTCACAGCAGATAAAAAAGCTATCTTCTGATATGTACAGCCTTATATCCCACCTAAGAGTACAGCACCATTTAGCCTTCACTTTTAAGTAAATGTTATTTTGTGAGCTTATTTTGTGATTCCATTTAGGGTTATTCCAAACAGAAAAAAATATTACTAATACATTCTGAGCACTAATTTGTTTCTTTTGATAAACCTGGGGATGTTTAATCACTTTGTAATTGTGTCAGGTAATTGTATCCTGAAAGGTAAAATCAACACAAACTGAATGTAAATGAAAGAAAGAGGAAGTTTCTGAGGATCAAAAGAGTTTGAAAAAGATTATTTTACTATTTTGAATTATTTTAAATATGACAACTGTCTTCAAAATACTACTGAAAAGAGTGAAACAAGCTGTATAGTCAAAAAACTAAGTTGCTGCTTCTGAAATTAGACTTGAAAGAGTGATGCTGATCTTTGAGAAGTGATGCTATCCCAGAATAATTAAACTAGGAAAAAAGCAACAACAACAAAAAAATTCAACAGAGATCAGATATTAGGAGTTCTTTAGATACAACTTAAATGATCAGTAACGCAAATAAATACTCCAGTGTTTCCATTACCAGCCATGTGCTCGTTCTTACCTAATGACTCAGGCAATTTTGCAACACAGCAACTGAAGGAAAGGCAGGTTATTAATGATTTTATTTGTAAGACTGTAGTCTGCATAGAATAAAAAAGAATGAAAAAAAGTGAGGTCTCAAATGCTAGCTGTCTTCTGTAAACACATACCCAGAAAAAGACTGGAAGAACAAGAATAGAAAGTCTGTTCTCTGATTTTCCATTTTTTGTTGCCTATCTTTGCAGATCTTCCATGGAAATGTTATTCTTTCTTTGAAAACTAGTTTTAATAGGGCTGTTTAACACAGCCATCACCCAAAATCACGTACAGTTTTTGAAAGACTTCAGTGACTGGGAGTTTATTTGACTGTAATGTCCTAAAACTTATTAAGCCACTATCAGTCTCCCAAGGAGGGTCTTGGAATACAGTAGATTGAAATTGGGCCTATCTATATTTGAAATGGTCCTTTCACTTTTAATATCTTTTGAAATAACAGAAAAACACAGGATGGAACGTATCTCCAATGTGAACATCTACAATGTTACTTAGTAATGTACAGATGGTTGTTGGATACTCCCAAGACGATATCTGAGTTAGGTAATTGAGGACTATTTTTATGCAGAAAAATATATCTCATTCCATACATCATAGAACAATAAAAGGAAGTATTCTCAATCATCTAGTTTCATTACCTTCATTCTCAATTCTTTTTAAAATTTACCTAATAAAGCTTAATATCCTTAGAATTTTCCAAACTGATTTTTATTCCCCAATTTTAAGATGAAATGAATCATAAACAGAATAATATTTCATAATCTTTACATAAATCTAAGGGAATTATGGCAAGTCACATAAATTTAGCTTCTTCTGTAAGGGCATACAAATACTAAACAGTAATAGCAAAAGAAATAATTTCAGTAATTTGATCTTGGCCTCAGTATTGGCTGAAGGAACAATTACAAAGACTTCAATTTTGTCCAACTCAAATCTTGTATATTAATATGAAAATCAGATTCATATGAATGAGCCCTACACACATTTCTTAACTTTTTCTTATTTTGAGGAAGATTGAATACACTGGGGTTGCTCAGCACACGAAGCAAAAAAGGAGAGAGTACTATGATCATAAAGCTGCCCCCCACATGAAAGAAACAGCCTATTCTGAATACAGCACTAGTGATGAACTGGAATAGATTGCTGGCATCCTGAGAGCTCTCTCTGCTGATCTTTAATTAAAGCAGGATCATTGTCTACAGTGTAAGGTACAATCAATCCTTAACAAAAAGAACAAACAAAATCAAACCCCACACTTCCACTAGCAGTCACCTCCAGCCAGATATTTGCTTTTCAAGTTTAATTTCGCTCATTACTTTCCCAAATAATTTATCTTAAAAATGACATTCTGAATGTGTTTAATATGGCATTTCATCCAATAGCTGATCCAGATCAAGCAGAATATTGCCATCTATTTAAAATTGTTATCATGTTGATACTTCCTTAGGAAAGGAAATTTCTGTATCCACTTGGAAATATTTCCAAATAGAAGTCCAATGATGCATTATCTAGAGCTAAGAGATAGCTAACTGTTCTAAGAAATGTGAGCTTTCCCTCTGTCTCCATTCAGAGACAGGATACACATGCACATGATAGCCTATCAATTAACAGCAAGTTAGCAGAACATCTTGAAGGACAGAGATTTGCTGCATTTCAGTTCACATAGTAAATTTTCTGTTTCTCAGTGCTAAGGCAAACACCTAGGAAAAAGAAAGGAATTATTTTGCTATCTCTGCCAGTTCTAACAGCATTCCATGTAAATATAGGATCTAAGACAGAAAATTGTCCTTTGAACACATTTAGACTAGTGAAACTTTGTATTGTTGGATTGATCCAAAATCCTGCAACATTATTTTTTTAAATTAGCAGGAGGAAAGATTTTTTTTCCTTACAAATAATTTTGCTTACTAACGTGACTTACTCTGCTGGAATAAGATTCAAAGAATTTGTATAATTGCTTGTTTGACAGTTTTCATCAGATGCTCTTGCAGTCATAACAAAGCATTGTCGAAGCGTAGTCTAAATGTTTTCTCATTTCACTCTATGAAAACATTATCCATAACAATAGTTACGTCAATAATTTATTTTATTCCAACATTTCAGGTGTCAAGATAGCAGCAAGAGTGTTAGCAAGAAGACTCTGCGATCTTTGTTACTTTTAAGAAACATGTTGCTCATCAGATAGTAGAGATCTACCAGCTTCACTTTCGAATCCAGGTTTTATACAGTTATGCTTTGAAACTAAATGATTAATTGAAAAATATTTAAAACATAGTAAGATTCAGCTCCCTTTGATTTCCAAAGTCAAATTTATTTCTTCCCCTGATCTTTGTGATACCATAGGTTAAATTACCACATTTAGTTAGCTAAGCAAAAATCTAAGAACTGCATTTTCAATTCTGTTTTGTGCCTTCTAAGTCTCAACCTAAACTTGTTTTATATATACATATATATGATCCACATGGGACGAGATGTGAGCCATCTACCTAGAGTTTCACAGTTTAGCATGTGTGTTATGAAAATTAATTCTTCCTTTAACTATACCAAGCACGGAATGGAAAGAAGCCCAAGACAAAGTTTCCAGTACAATTTAGGGACCTTTATTTAGTAGGACAAAGACGGAAACTGACAGATGCTTAGGTATGCTTGGGAAGGGCCATAAAACCAGCAGGTGCTAGGAAAAGGAGGAAAAGACAAGGAAAAGAAATTAATTCTGACCCAGGATATTCCCAGAGGCACCAGTAATTAAAAGGTTGAACAACCGTCAATCCAAGAAAAAGCAGAGGTTTAGCTTGTTCTGCTTATTTAAAAATACTTGTGAAAATAGAAAACACGGGGGAAAATATTCAAGACTAGAATACCTGCAGAAAAATGTCTAACTTTGGGAATCCATTTACAACTCTGCCAAAATTTTCCACATACCTCTTTTTTTGAAGGATTCTACAAATTACTTCAGTTTAAGGTTTTAATTTCCAAGAAGTACTATTTAACTTATGGAATATTTCTGTCTCAGGAAGCTTCTCTAAGCAAGCTTCTCATAGAGGCTATGCACAATGGAGTAACCAGGAATCCTTCTCTCAAGCTGTACAGCCAAAAGTCTTATTTTGAAATGCTTGAGATACATAGGAAAACATGGGTATTTTTTAAAGCATACAGTGTATTTAGTGCTAGATTATTATTCAGGATATTATAAATATGCTGCACAGATGAGTCAAGTCCCTAGTGTACATCTACTCAGTGCTCCAGCAAAATAGGTACTATCAATCATAAAAAGGAGGGAAGAAAAACCTTGCATCCAAGTCTTTTAGTCCAGTATCATCTCTCAAGGCCCTGCAAAACCAAACCAAAACAAAAAAACCATCCTTTTTTATAAACACAGAGAACATGCTCTCACAGTGTTTATTATTAATTATGCAGCCTATATCTGTGAGCATGTAATGTATTTAAGAATTTTTTGTACAAAATAGCCTGAATCTGACTGACATGATGATCACGATAGACCTTCCCTTAATACAAGCAGGGCTGTCAAATGCAGTTGACTTATTCTCTCTCCGTATTTGTGACTAAATGATTTTGCTTGGCTAAAGTAATGCTTATGGCATGCTAATGTTTTCAGTTTGTTCCATCAGCTGTACCAAATGCATTGCTCGACTCTCTGCTGGTTTGTTGCATTCAGAATTGTAACACGAGGATCACGTAATATATGCAAGAACAATAATCAGCATTCTAATTGACATCTTAAGAACAACCAATGATTTCTTATTTATGTTTAAATGATTCTAACATTCATAATTCTGATTCCACAATACTAAAAATTAATATATACAAAAACTCTCTACCACCTGTCTCTTTCTCTGATGTGCTCACCTCTACCTTTCTCTCTGCTTACCCTCTCTCTCTCTCTTCCTATGCTCACTTCTATACACACTTAGTTCTCATTCTCTCTGCTGCCCTTAAAACTGGTCTTGCCCAGGCTGCAAACCTTTGGTGACCAATAACCAACAGTTGACAAGTTATTTACAGCCTGGGGGCATCCCATACCATTCTGCACGGTACTTAGAGGATTTCTGTTAGCATGTGAAGAGCCTGTGCTCTTCCAACACTGTTTTACTCTAGCGTCAATGCTCCTTCTACACAAAATTCTTGCCATTGTTCATTATGTATATGGATATGTACTGAAATAGTTTCTAGGCCACACAATTGTACAAAGCTAAACTAAAGATAAAGCAATGTACGTATCAGTGATACGGTTCCAAGTTGCTGTTAAAGCTAAAAGTCTAGATCAAATCTCTAAGCACTCCAAGACAAGTCCAGGCAAAGCCTGTTAAGTCAAGAACCATGTCATTAGTTTAACACAGAGGTTGTGGCACAGCATGCTAAATTCTGTAGCAATATCCTATTTACTACACTTTAAAAGTTATGCCAGCTTTAGCAAAGCCTAAGAAATAGGCTTCTTGTGAAACTGCAAGGAAAGTGCACGTATAACACTTAAATCAGCCCTGAAAATATTTCAAATGAAGGCTATCTGGAAACTTCAGTCTGACAAGATCTTCCACTTGAATCCATAAAGAACAGTTAGTTCTGTACACAGCACCAGAAAAAATTGAAGTAAGGTAAAAATGAATCTATTTTAGGATGATTAGGCAGTGTGCCAGCCCTCCTCATGAGACTGTGAAGTGTGGGCAATGTCACATCTAAATATCGGAATTACTGAGGATGAATGAAACTGCTGTTCACTCCAGTAGGTCAGGATAAAGAGCGATGATCAATTTAAACATATGGATGATTGTGAAAAACAATATTTAATGGTGAGTATGGCATTGGTAAAGAGGGAGTGAAGCATAAGCTAATCTGAAGTCCTTCTCTATTGAGAAAAGCCTTTAGGAATATTTATGATGCTCTTTTGACTTGAATGTGAGCTAAATTTAAGTTCAGATTTGAAAATATACAAAACATCTTTTTTTGATGTTGTTAAAAAAAAAAAGTCCTTGATATAAGAAGTACATCTTTAACCTTCAAAAAGGCTGAAGAAAAAATCCAGCCTATGGTGACACTGTTTCTGCTTCTTTATGCCTTAGATTTTTCTGGTTTGGCCAGAGCAGTGCTGAGGCATGAAACATGTCACTGAATATAGTTGCATGAAATTCAACTATATTTAACACAGAAACTGCTCACTCCATCTGAAAAAGAAATTGATTCTCTTTAAGTACACATAATTTACCTGTCCATCTTGAGGTTTAGCACAGATTCTAAAAATGTATCTAAAGATCCTTGCTACCTACAATTCCTGTTTCTTTAGTGAATTCCAGTGTCTCTCACCACTAAGCAAGACCAAAAAAATCTGCAAAACAAAACATCAGCAACAGGAAAAAAAGAAGATAGCATAGATACAACTGCTTAGTTCATTACCACTTAAAATAATAGCAAATAAATAATCTACCAGGACATTGTTCTCAATAATAAGAAATAAGACATAAATTTGCTTACTTGTTAAAATCAGATCCACTGTAAGCCCATCAACAGATGTAATCAGACAATGAAATGTTCTGTCTAGTCTCTTGTGCTCTGCTCTACCTTGCAGAAGCACATTTCAGTAATTGTTCTCCCTGCCCTTTACACCTATTAAATGAATGGTGAACAGTTATTAAAAGTGTGGCTCAGCAGGATTATTTATATGTCATATTACAAAAAAATACATGCTTAATTAAAAATCAGCAATGCAATTATAAGGATTGTAAAAGAAACCGTAATGACAATATGAAACATTTAATTAGGATTTTTTTTCTCTCCCTCCCTTAAAAATGAAGTCAAGGTACTTCATCTGCATACATAAAGTTATTCCAATTATTATTTCACTTATTTGTATTGGTGTTAGCAAAAATATTAATTGAAATGTGTGAGAAAACCAGCTTTCACTGAACATCGCTTTTGGAAATTAACAACATTAAACTAAATTATGCAGAGTCAGCTTTCTTCACCCTTAACAAGATTTCACAGAAAAACCAGCAACTTCCAGCAAAGTAGTCTAACTTCACCTGCACGTATTTCAGCCAACCAAGTGCTGCATAGTGGAGCTATGCAGGCAAGGTGTGTAAACCTGGGCCAGGTCAGGATGGTCCAACTTACTATTCTATCCCTTACTGCTTGTTCTGCTATTCCTGCAAAGCCCATCCCCATCCATGGTCAGTTTTCCACCTGCAGCTTCATTATCCCAAAATAGTGAGATACCATTTTGCCATAACGGTCTCAATTTCGTTGCTCTGCATGGTCTTTGCCTGCACGAAAGTTATCTTTCAACTATTTCTATTTTATTACGTGTGATTGCTGAAAAATAGAATGTGTAAGTTTAAATTGCCTTAAGCACCTACAGCAATCTGACTTACTTCATTAATATGAAACTAGCCAAGTGCAGGAGAATTTCTAGGCCACAGCCTGAAACAATGGTTGAGCACCAGGCGAGAAGGAGTGGCTAACCCAGGGAGCTCAGGTGCACCTGTTTGACCAGAAAGGCTGGAGCCTGGATCCACCCCTCCTCATCCTTATGTAAGGATGGCAGCCAAAAGAGCTGTGGATAGAGTTTGCACTTCTTTCAAGCTGTTATTAGAAGGGGTGAGCTTTTTTTTTTTTTTCTTTGTCACTTTCTACTACTTCATAGCATTTATATCCCAGTAGAAGGTACTGTCACTGCTTTTCTCTGCTGTACATCTAGTCACAAAATCAGGTAAATAACAAAACAAGCACAAAGGACTGTGCCGAGATCCCTGTGGGAAAGGCTTGGAACATCTTTTCCTTCACATGCTATCTTCCTTCATATGCTATTTTATAAAGAGTTGTATGGTTTGTCTAAATGCATATTTGAAAATATAGTACACGGAATAAAAAGGATACTAAATAGATACTTCTAGGAGAAGCAGGGAGTTCTTAGAGTCTCTGTCAGCCATAATCACTAAAATCTTTACGCAAAAACATAAATATCATTGACATAGAATCACGGAACAGCCAAGGTTTGAAGGGACCTTGAAAGATTTCTGCAACTTTCAATGGAAATAAGTGCAAAGATAAGATTGTCTAGCATTCTATCCAGTTGCATCTGGAAAGCTTCCATCAATGGAAACTACATATCCCTAGGGATGCTGTCCTAGGGACTGCTTGTTCTCACTGTAAAAATAAATATTATATAAAGATGAAACCTCTTCTTACTGCAACCTAGTACCTGTTGTTCCTTGTTACCTCCATCTAGCTTCTTGGGAAGAGAGTGCCTCCATTCTCTTTCCAACCCCCCTTTAAGTACAGGAACACTGTGATGAGGTCCAAACTTAGCCTCTTCTTCACAGAGTCAAAAGACCAAGGTACTTCAGTTCTTTCTCATAGGAAGGGTTCTCCAGTCTTTTGATCACCTTTGGGATCTCTCACATCTGTTTATGTCTATTTTGAATTGTGTGCACACCTTGAAAAGCACATCTCTTTCTCTGCTAGTAATGTCCCTGTGGTTGCAACCCAAGATTCAAATTGTTTTCATCCATGTGTCACTCAACGGTGCATTCCCTATGCTTGGAAGCTCTAGTTCACAGCCCTGGTAATTAGCCTAGACAGCTTGCTGTCAAGTATATTTCTCCCCCTTCTGGTTAGTTTCAGATCATGTCAACATTCCTGGTTTGTCCAAAATACATCCTAGATCACAGAACCCATAGCCTTTGGCATGACAGTCATTCAACTGGTCCATTCTCCTCTTTTTGCCAGGATCTTAGTCTCCAACAGAGAGGACTGAGGAAAACACTGCTCTTCCTTGTGTTTGTATGGAACTTCCTGTGTTCCAGTTTCCAGATTCCAGGCCCACTGCTCCTTGTTCTTTCATGGCATACCACTGAAAAGAGCGAAGAGCACCCCATCCACTTAACTCCCACACTGTAAATACTTAAAAACAGGGATGAGATCACCTCTCAGGCTTCTCCAGGCTGAAAAGTCCAGAGTCTCTCAGCCTTATAAAGGAAATGCTCCAGGCCTCTTCTTATCTTTGTGGTCCTCTTCTGGACTCTCTCTTAAAGATCCCTGTCTTTGGATCCACCTTCTTGCCCCTTTTTGAAGACCACAGTAACACTGCCTATCCTCCAGTCATTCTCCAAGATGATTTTTGCCTGATTTCTAACTCTTAGGAATTCACCATTCTGATCTTGGAAGAAATGATGCTTAGATGTCAACCAGCACTTGTGAGCCCCCTTTCCTTCCAACACTATGTCTGCTAAGATGAAATGGGAAACTGACCTCTAGAGCTGAACTTTCCTGGCAAAATGTAAATATTTGACCCTGTTTGTGGATTGCTAGCAGGTCGGAATCTCCAGAAGTATGAGGTCTGCTATGAAAGTAAAGCCTCCATTTTTATTATGTTGTCCTAGAACATCAGAGGCAGATGCTGGTGATGTGGACATGGAGGTTGAACCTTCTCACCACTATTCTGCTGTATTTGTCACACAACAGATGGCTGCAGAGGAGCAGTCTGACAAAATGGCAACTGGCGTGACACCACAAATGAAGCAAAGGTGTGTCACTGAAATCCTTGACGAGGACAAAATGGCACCCACTGAAATTCATCAACATTTGCTGAGTGTAGACAGAGACCAAACAGCGGATGTGAGCACAGTGAGGTGCTGGGTGGTGCGTTTCAGCAATGACACCATCACAGCAGCTGTGAAACAGTGGTCACCTCCACTGGCACAGATTTTTACAAGTGCAGCATGCAGGCTCTTGTTCATCACTGGTGAAAATGCACAGCCTCCAGGGTTTTGTAACATTACCCCTGAACAACTGCAGAATCACAAAGAACAAAACATCTGGAAAAGGTATGCAATCACTTTGGCAATCCTAGAGAGACACAAATCGCTGCAATATGCAGGGGCCTGGCCCATGGATAACAACGTGATTCAGCAGCCTGGAGTGCAAGAGAAAATCTCTGGATGTGACAATAAACCGTGACAGGCCCCGCAATTGCTCCAGCCCCTGCGGACGGCCCTGCGGTTACTGCAAGCCCTGCGATGGGGCTCAGCTGTGTCCCGCGTACCGCTCCCTAGCGGCTCTCCACGGCCTGCAGCCTCAGTCCTTCAGGCTACGCCCAGCTACTCCAGCGCGGGCCGCTCCAGAGAGCGCGGCACATCTGAACTCTAAGCGGGGTCCAGAGAGCCGCAGCACGAGGACGAGACCGAGGTGCGGACGGGCCGCCCGGGCCGCGTGCACTTGGCCGGGCTGGGCGACGAGACGAGGGAGGGGGCCGCTCCGCGCCGTACGCGGCCGCTTCCAGCCGCTTGGAGGGCGAGCCCGTCAGCGACGGCCACGACGCCGCCGACAAAGGTCCGGGGGCGGCCGCGGAGATGGCCGAGGGAAGCGGGAAGAGGGGAACCCGGCGCGGGGGCTTTGTGATGCGGGCCGGCGTCGCGCCCGAAGGCCATTGTGACGCGGGGCCGCCTCGAGGGGCCGGAGTCCCCCGCTGAGTGCCGCTCACTCTCGGGAGAGAGGCTCCGCGAGGAGGTTCCCCCGAGTGCCTGCGACCGAGCATCTGCGCGAGGACGCGACGATGAGCGAGGAGCGGGACAAGAAGGACGAGCGCCGGCCCGACGCGGGGCCGCCACGCGTGCCGGACCGCCGCGGGGTGCGGGCCGGGGAGGGAGGCGCTCGGGCTCCGCCGGCGGCGACTTCGTCGCCTCCGTCCCGCGCCTCCTTCTCCCCACGGGCGCCGCCGCCTGGCGGCCGGAGCCCGACCTCGTCCCTCCGCGGCGTCCGTCTGCACCAGATGCCCGGCCCGGAGAGCTCGCGGGCCTCCGGGCGCCGCGACGCACAGGTAGGGAGCCCGAGGGAGGCGGGGCCGGACGTCTTCCCGCGCCGCGTGGGGACCGCCCAGTGCCGGCGCGGCTGCGGGGAGCGGGGCGGCGGCCGCCCGCGGGCTGAGCGCTGTTCTCGGTGCCGCGTGCGGCGTGAGCGGGAAGGACCGCGTTCACTCGGCCTTTCTCCTCGGCTTCTCTTGCAGGCGGGCGGGCGGGAGTTTTCCCCGTCGTTGACCTGCGGCGGTGCCAGCGGGCGAAGCGGGCAGCCTCAGTCATCCTTGCTGCCTCGCTTAAGGCGGGCAGGGCTGCCGGCAGCTGCACCCTGGCGTGCAGCAGCATCTTCTAGCATCTCTAAGCTGCCTGTTCTGCAAGCAGCAGCCTCTTCCACACCTTCAAGAGGCAGAGCGCGTGCTGTGGGCATTAGAGGCAGCAGACTCCCAGTACTTGCCCCGAGACCTCGCGTCCAGGACGGGACAGCAAGGGCGGAGAGCCGAGGTCCAGCTCGGGAAGTCTGCTCAACCATTCTCATGCCTCAGCACGACAGACCCAGACAAAACTACGTGGTGTCCCTGAGCTGTGCTGCCGCTGCAAGCCCAAGAGTCGAAGGGCAGCTGGCAGTACCAGGGCGCCATGCACCGACCAGCAACCTGAGAACACCAGGAAAAACGGCCCAGGTGCTCTCCACCAAGGCTGGGAAGATCCACGCAACTTGGAGAGTTGCTCAGGAGGGCACCAGAGACACTCGTGCTGCAGCTACACCATCTTCTAGAGCAGCTCAGAAGGGCCCAGAAGGGCAGGCAGGCGGCAAAGAGCGAGACAAGGAGCCTCTGTCTGCATTAGTGCCTGAAAACGCAGGCAACTTAGTTTCTCCCAAGGCTGCACACTCTGCAGAGGCCAATGACACGGTGCTCTTCCCAAGAGTGTGCAAACAGGGAAAAAGAGACGTAAATGGTACCACCATGCCTGAAGTCTCCAGACAAGCTCTGGGAGCAGCACTGAAACTGCAAGATCCCAGAGAGGTCAACTGGGAGGCTTATGGATGCTCTCCAGTACACCCAGCAATCTGGAGAATTCAGGATCAGGCAAGGAAGGAGCAGATGTTGTCAAGCTGGAACATCTCTTGGCCAGACACTAGCATGCTCAGGCTGCTAAGAGCCCAAGCAGCACATGCCAGTGCCAGTGCTACTGACACTGCTCGGGTAATGCTAGACACCTGCATGACACTGAGGGTGGAAGGCTTCTTTCCTGCCTCTTGTGATTCTCAAAGCCAGGATATTAGAATTCAGCATGCACAGGAAGAGACCATTGATGATGCTGCCAGTGATGCCAGCACGGATCACAGCATGCTGGATGCCAGGGACAATGCGGTGACAGCTGAGAGCATGCCCACACCCTCCCGTTTTTGCCCTGATACCATGGAGGGTGTGGAAGAATGGGAGGACAACCGTGAGGAAGAAGCTGCTGAGGCAGCTGGTGTGCCACCAAGCATTTCTGGTGCCTCATCTGTTGAGATGAAGACAGCAGCAGCTCGCCACCGGATGCCAGCTGTCATCAGGACTGTGCTCCGGGCTCTGCGCAGGATTTTCACCTGCAGCTGCGTCAGGGGACAACGAGAGGAGAGGCACGAGGCTGCAAACACCACGCAGCTCCCCAGAGACATCTGATTTCAACCTGTCAATGTAGAATTCTGGTTCCATCCTGTCAACATAGGATTCTGGTTCCATCTTGTCAGTGCAGAATTCTGATTCCATCCTGTCAACATAGAATTCTGATTAAATATTATCATTATACCATCCTGGCTGAGTGCTGTCTGATCTGTGTGCTCACGCATGCTTGGTCTCTGAGTGCAGCTGCTGGTGTCAGAGCCCAGGGTGGAGGATGCCTGTGTCAGTGGAACCAGCAAGGGCAAAGAATGTGGGTGTGCAAGGCTAGCGAAGGGGAAGCCAGCTAAGCCCTCGACCTTTCTTAATAGGAGAGGGGTTCCAGCCCTCAGCCCTCTGATAATCTTTTTGGTCCTCCTCTGGACCTGCTCCAACAGCCCTTCCCAAGCTTAATTCATCTGTACTTTGGCTTTCCTGATGCCATCCAGGCACATCCTGACAGCATCCCTATATTCCTACCAGGTTACCCATTCCCTCCTCCTGGACTTCTGTTTTTCCTGCTTTTCTGTCAGCCACCCCATCAGGTCTTTGCTCAGCCATACTGGTTTCCTGCCAGCCCTGCCTGATTTCTTATTCTGGGGGTTGGAGAGCTCTCGTGCTCTCAGAAACATGTTATTAAAAGTGCTTCCAACTCTTTCCATTGCTCTGTGCCTAAGGTCAGTTTTTCAGGAGATCTTACCCATTTCTTAAATAGCCCAAAGACAGGGCTGCCTGTCTTTCCGTATCATTGCATGATACCAGGCATCAGTCTCTCCCTCTGACTGCTGAATACAGCAGATTATTTTCCTGGCACCTTCCTCTCGCAGCCTGCTCAGCTGCTACAGAAACAGTAGGTTGCACAGGAAAGCATCCAGACAGGTCCGGAATATCTCCAGAGAAGGAGACTCTGTAACTTCTCTGGGCAGCCTGTTCCAGTAGTACTCTGTCACCCTCACAGTAAAGAAGTTCTTCCTCACGTTTGTATGGAACTTTCTGCATTCCAGTTTGTGCCCACTGCCTCTTGTTCTGTCTCTGCACACCACCAAAAAGAACCTGGCCCCATCCACTTGTCTCCCCCACTGCAGGTATTTATAAAGAGGAATGAGATCACCTCTGAGTCTTCTCCAGGCTGAAAAGTCCAGAGTCTCTCAGCCTAAGGGTGATAAGGGCGATGCTTGAGGCCCCTACTCATCTTTGTGACCCTCTGCTGCTGGACTCTCTCTTAAAGATCCCTGTCTTTGGATCCACCTTCTTGCCCTTTTTGAAGACCAGAGTAACACTGCCTATCCTCAGGTCTTCAGACTCCTGTGCCATTCTCCAAGACCTTTCAAAGACAATTCCTGGCTGGAATGGGGATGGTGCCTCCTTAAACCAGCAACTGGAGGAGGGCTGTGGCCTTGGGGTTTCTGTATCTGTGGTCTAGCGTTGCAAGCTGAGGAGGCTTGCAGTTCCTTATAGCGATCCCCTTCTCTAGCAGGCAATGTATATTATCTGAGGGTATTTCTAAATCCAAATCCAGGCTCTTCAGCTATCATTGTGCAGGCTCAGGTATTCCCTACATTGACCTCATCATTCCCCCCTACGAGGATGTCTTTAATGTATTGACAAACCTGGACACCATGGTCCGCTGTAACCTTCTCCAGCCTCCGTGCCTGTACTCCAAGCACCATAGCGGGTGAACATATCCCCACATGTATGGCAACTGCTGAGTCATAGTCTGAACCACTGATTGAGCACCTGGAAAAAAGACTCAATCTGCCCTGGAAGCACAGGTGAAGACCAAAAGGGATGGAGACAGACTCCACCTCCTGGACCTCATTTTAAGGGCTGACTGCCACCAAAGATGGATCTCTTGCTGGAGATCCCTTCTCTGTGAACTCTTGCTGCAAGCCTAGTTTTTTTGGAGATGGGTGAGCATTCTTTTTGTAACACCTTCTCACTGTGTGTATCCTAGACTGGTCCTGCTGTCGTTATTTTTGGGTAATGACGTGAGTATGCATTGCTCTCCCTCCAAATAAATACAGATTGTTTGTCAGATTGTCATCTGTCTCCCACTAAAGGACCACAAAAACTGTCTTTGACACCAATAGCAACCAGAAAGGAGTAAGTCTGTTCCTGTAGGACAGAAATCAGTTCTGAAACATTTGGGACAGATGTTGCTGAAGGGGTCATTGTTGGTATCCAGGCAACTGTAGTGCACTCGAAGTCTCCATTTGCCATTCAGCTCCCACACCAGCCATTTAGAAGAATTATAAGGAGAGTCTGCAGGTTCATTACATAGTTCAGCTATTGAAGGGGCTTCATTAGCTCCTAAAGGCAGAGGGTTGGGCTTCTCGTTTGTTGTCTTGAAAGGAGGTAGGGCTGGACCTGTAGTCATCTATGACTTGGACTAGCCCAATGGGGAACTGGGGTAGACTGCCAGAAATCCACCATTCCCATCCATCCATGGCTTTCCCTTCAGGGCATCCAACACCCCAGAACTGTCATCCCCTGCAGAAACCAGCACTTGGCCTGTGCAGGTTGCGAGGGCTGCATTTCACCAAAAGCACCTGCTACCCAGACCCTTTTCCTGATGGAAAAGATCCCATACATCTGCATCTCATCTTCTTGCATGGTAGAGATATGAACTCCTTTATCCACAGTGAACATGATTGAGATCCTTCTGGTTTCAGCATGGTAAGTCAGTAGCAGAGCCTTCAAGATGGCAAGGCATAAAGATAGGGAACAGCAGATATAGCTGCTTTAAACCAGTTTCAGATCATCCAAGAAAAGCAGAGGACTCAATCCAATAATAAAGAAGAAATCACTTGCCCCTTTCACGGGATCAGGGCTTGTCAAACACTCCAAAAGAAGTGATCCCCAAGTAAGAGATATTTCCCTTGCAGCTGCCAGCCCTTCAATGAGGTTAGGGAGGGATGGAGCCAGGGACCACCCCTCCCAGTCACATATGGGAATTGCTTCCACCTGGGCTCCCAGGCTAGCTACATCCCTTCACCACGTGCTCAATCACTGGTTCAGGCCACAACCTAATAGTTCTCATACACAAGGGTTAGTAAATATCTATATGTCCCATCTCTCCCCTTGCTTAAGAGAGATGTGAATGGCTTTTTCTCACTCCAGTCCCTAGATCTAACGTAACTCCCTCTTCTGTGGGGGAAGCAGAGGGAGTTAGCACTGACGAGGCTTTGATTTGTAGGGTCTGCTTCAAGGGAGCAGACAAAGGAAAAGTCTTGTCTAGTTTACCCTTCCAGTTGTAGAAAAGAATTTCTAAATCCTTGTTGGTTTGCCCATTCATAATGGACCTGGAAATCTCCAGGTCAAAGCCTTTTATTCATGGTTCCTCCTGCCCAATAAGCTGCCCTCTGGGTCAGGGACTTTGGAGCTTGATTGTTCCCAGTGATTAGGAAAACATCGGGTCCCCAGTGACTTTCTGCTTCCTTCTCACTTAAAAGTATGAAGTTCCCTCCTGTTAGGAAAACTCTCTCCGCATATTCTGTCTCCATCTCCTTAGTATTCTTGCTATTCTGCCATTTAGCCAACTCGGGCTGAGTACGAGGTATCCTTGGTTATAATGGTCAGTTGACATCCCCCTATGCTCCTCATCATAGTTGTATTCCACCTTAATTAGAGGTCTCACTGTCCTGGAGGAGACATTTCTCTGAGCCTATCCAGAGCCTGTGCTAGTTCTGTGCTGGGAAGGAGGGGGCGCAGAAGGCCTCTCCTTTTCCCTCCCTGAGCACTTCATCAGTGCTTCTGGTTGCTGAGACTGCTGCTGCTCCTCAACTAGCTGCCCTTGTAATTTTCCTCCTATCTCCTGCAAGGAGGAGATAATGCTGGCTCCTGAGAATCATTGCTGCCCGGAGTGCTTGTGGGTGTGACCAGCACTGTCCCGAGCACTGCACAAACCACTGCTTTCCCTTTTCTTCAGCGATATTTCTATTCTGCCCTTAGGTCTGCTACCCAGTCACATATTGCCTGTGGGTTCTGCCAACTGTGTCTTGCCCAACTGAGCCAGTGGAGCAAGACAAGAATCGAGGTCCCTCAACATTTTCAGAACATGCTCTGGACTACTAGGATTGCCCATCTCACTTTTCATCCCTAATATCAGCTACTAGGTTTCATTGCCCCACTCAGGAGAGTAATGTAATATGAAAGGAGGAAAAGGGAGGAACTTTTAATCAACTTAAGTCCAATGTAGTACCGACTACTCACAAGTTCACCCATCTACTGTGGTTTTGCTGCCCTGCTCAGTGGGAAGTACCACAATACAAAGGAAGGAAGAGGAGGAATTTTCAGTCAATTCAAGCCTATTCATCTCTGGGTGCCAGTCTTGTCTCACTTGTTTATTAGCACCTTCTGAATGGGGATGGGATCCTATCTGTGACACCAACAATTAAATGTTGCACGCTGAAGAAGCTTGCAGTTCATTATATTGATCCCAATCTCTCCAAATTAAGTCTTGGAACAGAGTCACTGTGTTGAGAGAGCAAGGGTGTGATTTTATTGTTGAAAGGTGGGCAAGCAAGAGAGAAAAAAGATAAGTGAAGAAAAGGAGGGAGAAAGAAGAAAGGAAAGCAAGTCACCACTGCAGATCCCGTGATGTCCTGAGGGTCCATCCTACTTCATCTTCTTTTTCTGGGATAGTTGGGGATGTGGTGGGGTGAGTGCTGGCTGTGGGGTTAGCAGTGCTTTTATGCCATTTGATGGGCCCCTCCAATTGGGCCCGAAGCTGTTGCCAGGCAGAAAGCGCTCAGAATCACTTGCTATGCACATGCCATTCTGCCCTGCTTCTCTTTTAGCGTGGTGGTCATAGAGGGTTGTCGTTGGGGGGGGGTTTCCAAGATGCTTTTAGGCAAGACAACTAACTCCTGGCTTCTCCATTGCCCTTGTATACACTACATGCTTTTTCTGCACCTTCCATTAGAGTGTTACAGTACAGTGTTTGTTCTGAAGCCTTCAGTTTGCAGTTTTGTTTCTACTCACCAATCAGCTCCAAGTCTGTCTCTTAACCAATCAGAAAGAGACTGAGAATTCATTATATTATGGTTCTGGATGGTGTTATCACAGGGCCTGAGGCAGAAAGAAATACTTCGCTTTATTCCTACATCTAGGGAGACTGAGAAGGGAACAGTTTCTCCTGGCTCTAGGAAATCCCTAGGGTGTAGTGTTTCTCACCTGTGTGGAAGGGAATAAGTGGTTCTGTAAGGGGCCATATGGGTGTAACAGCACTTGTAGGTTTCTTGGTAGAGAATGTTGGTGCATGTGGGAAAATGCATTTATGAGAAGGCAGTAAGACATTACAGGTTTGTGTGAGGTAGAAAAATCAGAATACTAGCAATATCATGGTCAGAGGGAAGTGGGAATGGCCCAGGGTTCAGTAGTAATGTCGTAGTGTTGAATGCTGTTTTGTGAGTTGTTACCTTTTGTATGTGTTTAATTTGTTTTCTTGGTAGCAGTTGTGGTCTGTACAGGCAGAAAGCTATCCCAGTTTTCTTAGGAAAGGCAAAGGAGGCCATTCTAATTCAACTGTGCATTTGCTGAACCAGCACTTGGTGGAAATCCTTGCAAGTGTATTATCACAAAATCACAGAGTTGTAGGGTTTGAAAGGAGCCTCTGGTGATCATTGAGTCCAACCCTCCAGCTAAAGGAGATTTGCTGCAATATCACAGAATCATGGACTGCCTCTGTTGGAAGGGACCGCAAAGATCATCTTGTTCCAGCCACACTGCCACAGGCAGTTGGCAAGCCCTAGATCACTCAGCTCAGGAAACCATAAAGCCTGGCCTAAGATGCCTGCAGGGATGGGGCATTCACAGGTTCTCTGGACAGCCTATTCCAGTGCCTCACCACCCTCTGAGTAGATAATTTCTTCCTGGCACCTTTTCAAAACCTGTGCCCTTTCAGTTTAAATCCATTCCCCCTTGTCCTATCACTATCTACCTTTGGGAAGTCTGTGTTGAATTTTCCCAATCACAACTTCACTTGGTTTTAGTCTTGTTACACTCGTCCTTTCCTTGTCACGTATAATGTAAGATATGCCTTTGAAACAGTGGTAAATACATAAATTCGACTTTCCACACTTATTTCTGTATAGTGAAATTGTTCATCATCTATCATTCTGGGATCATTAAAATATAAATCAAGAAGTCATAAAAATGCATTTCAAAATTAAACCAAAGAAATCTAAGAGAACTGGAGAAGTGATTGTTTAGTTACACAGACGTGGGATTTTTTTCTGAACAAAAAAAATTATAAAACTTATAATTTATATAATTATTTTAATAAAAATAATATATAAATATTATATATTTATATATAAATATATATAAATCTAATATATAATTATATATTTATATAATATATAATTATAAAAATTATAAAAGTAGTTTGCAACAGACCCCCTACTTCTAATTATTATGCTATTATACTTCCAGTTTTTAGGTAATTGGTAATTGGTTTTTGGGTTTGTGTTTTGTTGTTGTGATTTGTTTGATTGTTTTTTATTAGTTTCCCTTAGATTGTACTGTGGGGCATTTGTCCCCTTATAATGATTTGGCCACATAAAAACATATTAAACATATTAAAAACAAACAAACGCAATGGAACTAAATCAAAATAAACAAATGAAAACCGTGAACAACTTTTTTTTCCTATCAAGTTAAACATTTATCATAATGACATTACCTTTGCAAGTGTTTGTTCAAAGCTGATAAGGTGCATAAATTTTTGAGGAGCCATTTTCTGCACCAGTTAACTGCAGTGACACACTGTCAGTAAAACAGTGCTGTTCCTCACACAATACACGCTAATCAGAAGAAGCAACTTCTTTCCAAAGTTGAATATACAAACAGGAATCCATAGATCAGTATGCACTGAAGCCACTATTGGAACTGAACTGGGAAATGCAGTGTCCTTCTAGCTACTGAAGTCAGTGGTTTTAGCTGAAGACAGGCAGAGTCAGTAATGAGACTATTTGCACATACAGCAGTTTCTCTTTGTTTCTCCCTACTTAGTCTATGGACTAAAGCCAGTACAAATGACCAGCAGTGGATGTTGCAGTTAATAGATGTATATGTAACACATGGAGGTCAGTGTGGTAAAAGCATTTAGGTTCACCAAGACAGTTAATCTTTTTAAAAAATATATTTATTACATTTGTTCATCGGCAGTGTACATTGTGCTAATTACTCGTGCTTAATGATTATCCCTTCAAATGCAAAAATGACTGTTTTTGTCTCTCGTGTTCTAAATCGGCTCTCTGTTCACAGTACCACAGAGCAAATGCTGTATAATTAGTGCTGAAACCTATCATCTTAATTGCAACTTAGTTGTCATCAGTAAAGTGAACTGAGAAGTTGGGCAAAAAAATGAATTCCTTTTTTTCACTTTCTGTGCTGCTAATATCTCTCTTAAAGAAGATCTTGTCTACTGTGGGTGCTGGTTGTCTTGGGTTTGGTTGAACTAGCCATCCCTCTCATGCATTTGTCAGGAAGTTCTGCCTGTTTGCCACCCCAAGTATTCATCTGCTATCTTCTCCTTTATCCTTCAGCTTTTGAAATCCATATGCAGCTGTGCCAGTGTTTCATTTGCCCCTTTGGAATCACATTGCTCTGGTACTTGTATGAAATATTTATGCATGGTGCCTGACAATGACATCACAGTGTTATAAAACACAGGCATAATTTTACTTGACTTTAATACAATTATGTTTGAGGTCAAGGCAAACCGATGCTGACTGATCTTTATTAATGTACTTGGAGTTTACAGACGTCAGAGGCATCTGCTGGAGAAACAGCAGCAGAAGAGTTTGTTCCTGAGTTGTTCCTGTAGTTCTTAATCGTCAGGTTGTGAATCTGCTTTGCTCTGTTCTGTTCAGGAAAAAGGTAACAGCTGAAGAGGTATTTCAGATGATTTTGTCTCTTCTGAAGAAACTGAATAAACTTTTCACTCATTGTGCAGGGGAAATTTCAAAGATGGCTTCTGTCCCTTTAAATAATATTTTATAGAAAACTATGAGTACGTTGGTACTTAAATTATGGCTTACATTTGTCTAAATCTCACATAGGGATTTCCTGCTCAGGTGGGTAAAGAAGAACCTGCAAAAGGAGGCATAACAGTGCTTGTGTTTTATCCATCTCCGCATGCAGGATGAATTTAAAACTGACCACCTATTGTCTGTACAGTAACCAGTGAACCTGAAACTGGCACCTAGGATTTCTGATTTCTTGTATTTGTATTTGCATTACATTACCTGCCATTACTGCTGGGGCAATATTAAATTCTCATCACTGACTGCTGTGGAAGCACCATATAACTCTGAATCTCCTGCTTTGCTGTTGCAGCTATCATTAACTAAGGGAGTGCATTCATTTTGTTAAGAATAGCAGGCTTCCAAAAAAGGTGCACTTTTTATTCCACTTATTTCCTTTTTGTGTGTCACGGTAAGGAACAGAAAAGACAGACAAAGGAGAAGCTGTTTCAGAATGATATATTTCGGACATGTTGATACAGTTCTCTGACTTAAAACATAATAATGCTTCACCAAATTTTAATTAAGAGCAGAAAAAAAATGGTGAGCTTTGCATTTCTTTATCAGAAGAATGTTAATTGGTGGGAAATCACTGTAGTCCAGAAAAATAATAGAATAGGTTTGCTAGCAGCCTTTCCTTTTCTCTGGTGTTTCCAGTATTGAAAAGTAATAGCTGTATGAGTCATCAGAAACCTTTAGAATCAGTTTCTTTACTGTGGTTATGAGATATTGGATTTTTTTTTTTTTTTATGGTGCCTGAAAATTGGAAAGGATAAATTTTATACATTATTAAAATTTAATAAAATACAGCTGTAGAGTAACATTTGCAGAATAATAGTTCTGTTTGGGAAAAAAAAAAAAAAAGAGTATACCAACACTAGCATTTGCAGATTGTCAGCTCAAATATTTTAGCAGTTTTGCACATATCTTGTACAATGCTGATAAATCCAAAAATATTCTTCTTTTATTGTAATTTGTACTAGAATGTTCTTTGTGTTCATCAATTTGACTCCGATACACTCAGTGATTGGTACACTATGACTGAAAGCGTGAGAGAGAACTCACAGGGAGGGTTTGTTTGGTGTTTTTGTTGGTTTTGTTTGTTTTAACTTCTTTTCATTGCTAATTGTATCCAATTATTTTTGAGCAGTTATTAGAAGAAAGTTCAGAAAGTGTCTGTGGTTTGGCTTTGAACCAGATTCTTCTACTCTTTGATGCTTGTGGTCAATGGACTTCGATTCATCTCCAGTACTGTGGTCTGAAAGATCAAAAGTTTCAAACAGTCTCTGGGTTTATACTCTGATGTGAAAATGGACAGACATGGGTTTTGAATATGCTATTGCAAGTCTGTAACAGTGATGCAAGGTTCTGCAGCACAGCAGAAGGACCAGGAGTTCTTTTCTGTGAAAAGGTATCTTTCCTGTGGGGAAGATTCTCAAATTCTTTTCAGACTGTGGTGTTCTTTTGCATAAAAGTTCAACTCTCGTATTGTGTTGCCCATAGACTTTTGTCACAGTTCTCTCTTCTTCTTCAAAGACAAGTCAGTATGTTCCTGTAACACAGCAGTTATAACGCAGGAAGCTTAAGCAGGACTTCAAGATACTAAATATGCATTTAGATTAAATATGCATGTAGATTAAAAAAAGAAAAAGAAAAAAAAAGACATCTGCTTGCCTCTTGTTGCCTGCCATGAGTTTGCCTCTGTCTTTTGTGCCCAATGAACATGGCTACCTGTGCAAAATGGGGGAAAACTTCTTCCTTCTGCAGAAAAAAAGCTTTAAAGTGACTGTAGTTTTGCTAGTTCAGTTACTCATAGCGTGCATATATTTTCCTTCTTAACAAGAACACTTCTCCAATAAACAGTATATTTGAAACATTCCACCATTAACAGCTATAATTTCTGTATTTGTGATAAAATATCAGAGTTATTCGGTAACCAAGGGTAATTTGCTTTGTAATTTATGTACTTCCATTTGTAGTGCATAATGCATGCCATCCCCTACAATGAATCAGACCCATAAATGTTGCTCACTGCATTACTACTCCTTACACAACAGGAATCAATCTTACTCTTACTATGTAAGGAATAAGGAAAGTAGAAACACAGGCAGATTATCTGATTCACTTCATACTTAACTAGTAAAGGCTGTGTTGGGAAGCTAACTTAATCAGGCTGATTCGTTAAGTTGTTCTGCTATTTTCCATAAAGATATTTAATCTCTCCTTTTTTTCTTGTCCAAAATGATAAATGACAAGAGCTCAGTAATGAAAATGAAAAAAAAAATATATTAACAAGTAAGCAGTAATTAAAAAATCAATTTTTTCAACTATCTTTTTTTTTAATCCAAAAGTGAAGAAACTGTCAGACATTTTAGGAAAAAACATCCGATGATCAACTGGTCCTAAATTAAGACTCCTTGTAGTGTCATTAGATATCTAGACTGCTGTTTCAAAGCCTTCTATATATATTTATTTAAATTCTGAACCATAGACATTTTTCAGAGGTTATTATTCAGGAGTCCAAGGCACCTTGTAGTAAATACCACTGTCTCGATATTTTGTTATAAATAATCTGAATGGAACTTTTATTCTACTTCTTTCTCCTGAATGTCCATGCAGAAGGGGTTGTAACAGAAACCTGATAAGAGAGCTGCAAACTGGGTTGGGTTACAGAACAGTGTTCCAGCTTTTTCCATTATACCAGTACTGACATACTCAGAAATGAGCTTCTCAGGGGAGAATAGACTGCTTGTTATCAAGTCATGGTTAATTAGAATAAAAACTGGTGTATTGTTGCTCCATTAATTAATAATTATTTAACATGTCATAAAATATTTAAATTGCAATTCATATTTCTACAGCTAGAACATCTGAAATAATAAGTCTGAAATCCAGACTTATTTCTTCTTTCATACTATTAAAAATATCTGTGGAAATGATTTACTTTCAAAATGTGTTTCCTGAAAAGAAGAGATGAATTGGTATAAGAAGTAATATAAATGTAATTGAAAATTTAAAAAACAACATATGAATTTATGATAATTGATCTTCCAAACTTATATTTCATTGCCTTGTGAGCACCTTCCCTGATTTAAATTAAAAAAGTCATTTAAGAGGGCATTATTTGCAAAGCCAAAACTTGCCCACTAGCATGTTGTCCCTTTTTTATTCAAACAAAGGTATATTTATTTTATTTGTCTTTATTTATTTATTCTTCCTTTCTGTTCATATGTTTAGCAAACACAGGACCATGCTTGTTTCATAATTCATCTCTCTATGTACAGAAACAGGTGGGAGGACCTCAGATTTTCCTTTAATAGCTACGATCTGGAAATGTTGCCTATGTTAAATTGGACTGTACTTCCTGTAGACTTATGTAACTTCGTATCAGCAAGCTCCAGAATATCAATAAATGTCTTCTGTGTAAAGCCATGCTGGTTATAGATTGAGCTATTCCTATCTACAACACTGACTTCAAGCCTGGGTCTTCCTTATCCTGGTCTATTTGATAGATGAGGAAAGCTGGATATCAGAGAGAGCAAAAAATGCTTGTAGAAGGATTGCAATGAGTGCCTAGAAGTGTGCATGGAAGATAATGTTCACTAATAAAATTAATTAATTGTTTATTAGTTTACCCTTATCTCCGTGTTGATGCAGCTGATTACTTGCCACTGATTCTCATGTGAGTTTTACATTCTGCAACTAAACCACAAAGTAGCTTGCAAGTGTCCCTTATAGAGTCTTGCATTGCTATCCTAAACATTGACTGAAGATCATTTACAGTAAGTTCTAATATATCTATGTTATACAGCAACTGAAGGGCACTAAATGTGCCTTAAGTGAGACAAAGTGCTGTGATGACATCAGACAGGGGAATACATCCAGCTTTTGCTTTTTTACTAGTGTTCCTAACATTTTTTTTTTCCCTCCACCTAATAAAGATAAATGAAGTTTCTAAGGTTTGAACAGGGAAATTGTTGTGTGCATGCCTTAACTTTATGACAATTACTTCTTTGTTGTTGTCTTTGAATTGAGCAGAAATTTAACATTTAAGTAAGTGTTCTACAGTGTTCTGTAAAAGATCAGCCCTTGAAGATATTATTTCATACCTGAGAGGACTGCACTCTGCTTGGCAATTTAATCAAGGAATTATTATCACATACTTCTGCTATTAAATTTAAGCAATGCAAAGTTTTAGTTTTGCTTCTAAGACTTGTTCATGAACATCAAGGAAATAAACAAGGAAGATAAAGGGCAACTCGGAACCACAAGCTGCTTGCTTACCTTCCCCAGAAGGGCTAGGAGAGAGAACTGGAAAGGTAAAAGTATGAGGACTTGGGGGTTAAGATAAAGACTGTTTTCTAGGAAAGTGAAATCCATGTGCACCAGCCAAGCAAAATAAGGAATTTATTCACTATTTTCCATTGTCAGGCAGATGTGCAGCCACATCCAGAAAAGTATGGCTCATCATGCAAAACCATTTATTCGGAAGACAAATGCCATTGCTACAGACATCCCTCCCTGCTCTTTCTCCTTCTTTACGTTAACTTTTATGGATGAGCATGATGTCCTGTGGTATGGGGTATCCCCTTAGTAAGCTGGGGTCAGCTGTCCTGTTTGTGTCCCCTCCCAACCTCCTTGCTACAGGGCTGCATGAGAAACTGAAAACTCTTTGGCTCTGTGCAGCACTGCTCAGCAATACCTCAAACTTTCTTGTGTTATCAACATTATTCTTATCCTAAATCCAAATCACAGCATCTTATGAACCTTTATGAAGAAAATAATCATGATGAAGTCCATCTCCAGCTTTCTTGTAGGCATACCTTTAGGTACTGTAAAGCTGCCACAAGGTCTCTGTGGAGCCTTCTCTTCTCCAGGCTGAACAAGCAAACTCTCCTATCCTCTTCGCAGGCAAGGTGTTCCCTCTGATTATGGCCTTCTTTGGACACACTTCAACTGGTCCATGACCTTCTGCTATTGTGCACCTCAGAGCTGAATGCAGGTCAGAACCTGACCTCTTCCAAGTAGACAGAGGAGATGACTGCCTAGGGCAGCTAAATCTGTGCTGGATTTTATTTGGTAAAAATGGCTGAAGGACCTTGCACATTTTTGCACATCTTGCACAACCCCCTTGCAAGTGGCAGGGGGGTTGGAGGTTCATGATCCTTGAGGTCCCTTCCAGCCTTGGCCATTCTGTGATTCTGTGATTCTGTAATTTTCTAGTCTGCATGTGGAAATATCAACTTCTCGCTATTAAAAATATATTTGCTTTGTAATTAAATAATTTGTTATAGCAGAACCATCATCTGAAAATTTGTAGTAACATCAGACTCAAGCTTGAATAACATGCAGTCTTAAGAAATGATTGTTACTTATCACAAAATTTAATAATAACTTGAAGGTTTCAAATGATTGCATTGTGATAAAGAGATGTAGCACAAAATGAAATTAACTGCTATTACAAATGTTAAAGTAACACAATTATGTAGCAGAATAGGTAGATCGACTTGCAGATGACATTTGGATGCAAGGTTTCTTCTTACTTTTGACTTCCTTATGACTATATTTGCAATATAGAAATCAGTAAAATCAGCATAGTAGCTAACTACTACTATTTTAGTAAGTTAGCTGTCTTTCAGAAATGAAAAGCTTTTTTAGATAGAATATGCTTTTCAGATCACCTGGTAGAAAAATACAGATATACATATGAAGGACTTCATATTTTCTGGCATAAAATACTATAACCCTTTATAATTTTTGTTATAATGTGTTGACCAAACCCCAAACTAATTAAATCACAATGAATCTCAAGGTCCATTAGAAAAGATAAGTTGGTAATAGCCAGAAATGATGTATGTAGTATGCAAGTACTCATTAATTTATTTGCCAGAATATTATGGAAATTACAGTAAGACTGATAGTTTCAGAAAACATTAATTATGCAGAATAGGTCAGTGATGGCTCAGTGTTATACCTGCAGTAATTTGTTGCATCAGTAGAGGTTTATGAGTGGTGCTGGGGGGTTTCTGAGTCTAGCACACACAGCTGTGAACCCTCTGTAGTTCCTTGTCCCCAGCTCAGCTAAGTGTTTACTCTCAGCAGGCTCATACAGACATTTACTGTATGAATATATATATATGTATGTATGTGACTAGACACACAGATCTACTCGGGCAGCAAACAGTGCCTCCACCAGCACCCACATGAACACACAGCGCTCAGATATTCATGAACAGCACAGATGGCCCGAATCCAGTTCATCTTCTCCAGCAAATCAGAGATAAAGTTCACTAGTAAAAATATTATATATGAATGCACCTACACTGATTGATTCATAGCCACTCTGAGAGTGTTCCCACATAGCTGGTAGATATAGGATTAATGAAAATATATGATAGACTGCAGTGATCAAAGTGCAGGGCTTAGGAAGAAAACTGTACTGACTTGTGTTCTGTTTACAACCTGCAGTCCCCATTATTCCCCTTGTCTTTCAACCCACCTTGATCTCTATCATTTCTCACCTATTGCCCAACCCTTAAATGTCCCATATTAGGTACTACACATTGACATAGTCTCACAGCATGTTCTACATCTCCCACACTAGGTCTCCTCAAGTGTTCTTCTCTTGAATCCTGTTATGAGTCTTATATCCTATCCCTACCCCCTTTCAGCCCTACCCCATTTCAGATCACAGGCACTCAGGGAAAATTTCTTCTGCCTCATGTTGGAGGAACCTTGCTTGCATGGGATCACCCACCCATTATTTGGGCAGATTAGTCACAAAGGTCTGATTTAGACTGACTGGGTTCCCAGTGTTCCTCTACTAGTCTCTGCTCCCCTGATCCTTGTGGCTTTTTTGTTCATGGGTATATCAGTCTTCAATTGCATACTCTAATTGGTAGCCTTCATCTAAGTGCTACAGATCTCTGCCTTTCATTTTGAGAGCCTTTCAGTGCAGTTTTCTCATCCCCTATTATTACCTTCAAACGCTGTGCAAGATTATTTGGCAGATATCTTAGACATGGGGAGACTTACAGTTCAGTTCAGAAGAAGATTTGAAGAGAATTTCAGTACAATACATTAATCTCTTTAAAAAAAAAAAAAAAAAAAAAAAAAAAAGCAGCTTTAAAAGAAAAATATGGCATACAGTGATTTTCTTGATTTAACAGTCAAATTTCTGACTCATTTTTTTCCTTATTTTGTGAGCAATAGAAATGTTTAACTTAAACAAGAACATTTATAAAACTCCAAAGTACCATATTTTTTTGTCTCAAGTTAGAATGCTGTTAGCTTTCCATGATAAATTAACACAGGAGATTATTTTTTAGATGAATCTCTAATAATACTTTGTTAATGGCAGTATTATCTCTTACAAGCTACTTTCTTTTATTATGAAAGAGATGTTTTTTACTTTTTGTTTCTTTTTTTAAAAAAAAGAATACAACTTTAGAACAACATATCCTGAAGATGTATGGAGTTTTCAAACACAAAATAAGATTTGGAAATATATTTTCATTAACAAATGACATGTTTTGTCTTTATCAATAGCCTCTTTATCTTATTTCTTAGTATCAAGTGAACAGTACTTACTTCAGTGAGATGTGTTTCTAGGAACGTGTCAATTCTTTGGTGTCTAATGAGGGCAGAATCTAATAAGGACAGAATAAATAATAGAATCATAGAATTTTTAGTTTGGAAAAGGCCTCTAAGGTCATTAAGCCCAATGGTTTACCTACCACTAAACCATGTCCCCATGCATTACGTCTACATGTCTTTTAACTACCTACAGGGAGTTCCTTGGGCAGCCTGTTTCAATGAATAACCACTCTGTCTGAGAAGAAATTGTTTTCCTAATATCCAACTTAAATCTCTCCTGGTGCAACTAGAGGCCATCTTGTCCTGTCTTGTGCTGCTTGAGAGAAGAGGCCAACCTCCACCTCATTACAACCTCCTTTCAAGGAATTGTAGAGAACTATAATGTCTCCCCTGAGCCTCCTCTTCTCCAAACTGAACCATCCCAGACAATATAAGGACAATCAAAAATAAAAAAGGGTATTTGTCAGAGATGATCACGTAGAGAACAATTGTCATAGAACCATAGAATGGCTTGGGTTGGAAGAGACCCCAGGGATCATCAAGTTCCAACTTCCCTGCCAGAAGGTTGCCTGCCTCTAGATCAAGTGCTAAATCAGATTGCCCAAAGCTCCATCCAGCCAGGACAGGACATCCACAACCTCTCTGTGCAGCCTGTTCCAGCACCTCACTGCTCTCTGTGAAGAACTTCCTCCTGACATCCAACCTTAACCTTCCTTCCTTCAGCTTGTCATTCGGTGCTACTAAAGAATACTTTCTGGAATATCCATTTGTTCTTACTTATCCCATCAATGAATAGTTTTCATGTGGATTCATCAAATAATTGGTCCAATTTATGTGGAAGTAATTATGATGCTTATGAATTTAGGAATACTATTTTTCTCTGATTTTTTTTTAAGTTGTGAATATTATTTATTTCAAGAGATTAATATTTATATGTATTTAGCAGCTTCCTATATTGTGAACCAGTCCAACTTTTTGGGCTAGAATAACAGTATAAATGAAATTCAAATATGAGGCAACATTAATTGGTAAGAGACTGGAAAGTATCTACAATAGAGCTAGACAAATAAGTATTACTTGCTGCAGTCATATTGCATAGGGAAAAATTTTTATTAAAATCAGAAGCATCATGTAGTAATAATGCCATCCATTAGTTTTTGTAATGAAAACTCAGTTTCTTTCTTTAGTTACTTGGAGATTTATACACATGGCATTTCATTTTCAAATGCAACATTTATTCAGATGACTTTTCAAAAATTAGTTTGCTATGATTTGTTTACAAAGCTGGAGAAATAACAAACAGAGAGGAGAACAGTGCTATCTAGAAAGTAATTTGCTACTGGCATCAAAGAGAGATTTAGCCACCAGCTTTCCTGAACGTATTTTAAAGATGAGCCTGGGAATGGCATTTCATATTTGTTTTGGTTGAACAAGGGGAATAATCCATACACATCAGCACAAAATTAAGTTTTAAACTACAGAATAAATAATTTCCTGTATTGACTCAGGCACTTGTTTAAGATCAGACAGAAGAAGATTTGAATTGTCTGTATGATTAAGAACTCCTGATTTCATTAGTTCATATAAATTGATCATTAAAAAACCACAAAACTCACATCTCCTCCTGGATCTTGTCTTTTACAGTGATCAAAACAGGTGCCTGAGGAAGCTACCAATGCACAGGAGTACCAATTTTTTCTACTTGTGGTTGGTTTCCTATGATTTCAGGGTTTTCCCTCCTAAGCCAGAAGAAGAGTCTTTACATGTGACAGAATTATTATTTTTAATTATTTGAATTTCCCGCTTGCTTTGGATAACCTCATGAACTTTTACCCTCTACAGCTTTATTGGCCTAAATTTCCACTTCTTAAGTACAATGAGGAGAACTGCCTCTTCATATCTGTGTTGAAACCACTGATCCTGTTTGTACTGGAAAGGGAGAACACTTGACGACTTTCTCCATGCCACTTTTGATTTCATACTCTCTATTACCCCTATATCAGATGTCTCTTCTCTAGATTAAAGAGTCAGTCTAATCTTCACCACTTTAGATAATTTTGCATCATCAGAAAGCTTGTCACAACACCACGTGTTATCTGTTCCTGTTTAGTTCTGGATATACTTAAAACCATAAACACCACCAATTATTTCCTTCCACTGTGGAAACTATTCCTCTGTTTGAAGATCAGTTCTTATCCATCTTTTCATCCACCTTCTTGATGCCTGATGTTGTAATATTTTCAAAAGAAGTTGATGAGAAACATCACTGAAAATTCTTGAATACCCAGGTATCAGACGATATCAGTCCAGTCTCTCATCCAAACATCTTTGTTTTATTCATTAAGAACATCCAATCTCTTTCATTTCTCCTTTTACGTGCAAGTCAGAAAACTATGAAAAGATTAGACTGTTCATTAGAAAATAATCACAGGGCCATCAAGGAATCTTGTCTTTCTAATTTGTCTGTGAAACTCCAACTTCATTCCAAATCCTCTGCTTTTATTTGTTCTTTTTAAACACATTTGTTTATTTCCCATTCCTTTGATTATTTTCTCCCCCAATTTAGAAGTGCCATTATTTTAGAAAAATATACCTTTTTATAGATCTCTTGTCTAAGGTGTTCAAGATAAGAATGTCTCATCAGGTGATTGTGCTTCTCTAAGTTGTTTTTGAACGTTGTTTTTGAATACAGCAGTTATGAAAAAAAAAAAACACAACTAGATTGTTCTCAACTTTTGTTATTTATTTATTCTCAATGGGAAAACTATAAGGTGGTACGTGGTTTGATGTTAGAGTTCTTGACAGTGTACCAAAAAAGGTCATTACAAACCACTGGAGACCCATCTCTCATTCAGTACCTCTAATGATTTCTTAATATTTAACAGATTTTTTCATATAAAGGAATACAAAAAACTATCTGTGAACACATCAGTACTATACTGCATAAGTGATACTACGGAGTGATCAAAGATGAAATGATAAACAATACTTAATTTCATTCCAATATTGTGTTTATTTTTGTGTGAAAACCATCTAGGAAAAATTTCCCCACTTGACCTGATGCTTGTTAGCAGGGAAGGTCTTGTGGGTGATTTGTTGGTTGGAGGTCATCTTGAGCATGGTAATCACAAGATGACAGATTTAAACCTTTCAAAGGTGGTAAGGAATAACGAGGGTTTTTTGTTTATTTTTTTATTTGTTTTTAATGTATGTCAACAGTAGGAGGAAGACTAGGGAAAATATGAGTGCTCTACAAAATGAGAAGGGTGCCCTTGTATCAGGACACTGAGAGGGTGGAGATTCTGAATGCCTTCTTTTCTTCAGTCATCAGTGCTGAGACTAGCCCTCAGGAGTCCCAGACCTGGAGATAAAAGAAAGTCTGAGGAAAGGAAGACTTCCATTTGGTTGAGAAGGATCTGGTCAGAGAGCATCTAGCCAAATCCAACGCACACAAGTCATGTCTTAAGTCTCAATGGAATGTGACATCCATACATTAAAACATTAAAACATGAACACAGTATACACACCAAACTCTTGCAGTGAAGTACATGCTGCACTGTGATGTGTCTCCTGTTACAGAACTGTCCTTCCCAAAGAATACTCTACCATTGCAATGAATTGCACTGAATATCCTGAGAGAAACATGGCAAGACTTTCTGTTGTGGAATGCAGGATACATGCAACACTCATTTCTCTTCTGCCACTTGAGGTGCACAAAACATTTGCTAGTTAAAGCTTTGTACTTTAACTCATGGAAACGTTCCTGCAGCGCACCTTACCAAGGAAGATGTTCCCTGACAGTACTTGCCTTTTCAGTGAAATTCATGGTGGCTTACTAAAAAAAAAAGATTAAACAAGTGAGAAATAGAGTGAATTAACTTCCTAAAAAGGATCAGAAATATTTTCACTCTAAGTTGGCAAATCACAGCTATGATCAAGCTATTGTCAAGGATGCTTTGTGCAATGCTTTTGCTTTTCTCATGGTCAGATCACAGTCAGTGGCTGTACATGTACCAGAAGTGTCTTACTGCCTTCCATGCAGAAACCAACAAAAGTCGCATACATTCATTATTCTGTCCTCTTTGCATTGTCTTGAAAATGTAGGTAGAATTGCAAAGCTAGGAGATTGCTTCTCCTAAGTCTTCTGTGCCTTTCCTGTACACATTTTTCTTCACTACTTCTTTAAAAGCAGGGCAGAACTAACCCCTACACATTAGTCCACGGCGATAGTGCAATATAGAAACAACACACACTGAAAACCCTTTTCCTTTCTTAGGACATCCAAGGATGTTATCAGGTTGCACACCATATCCATCCTTGGATATCTATCTATTCAAGATGTGAGTTATTTGGTCAGCTCCCATTGCTGACCAGCTCTGTCAGGAGGTTGGAAAACAAAGCTCCTTAGCTATCTTTCACTTTGAATTATGCCATGAACCTATGACATTTTAGGTATGCTTTTTCAAAATAGTTTTTCTAGTTACTACATTGCATAACACTGCTTTGTGGTGTTTGTTGTTTTTGTTCTGTTGGTTTTTATATATATATTTGTATATAACCACTGTAATGTTTGCCATGCTGATCAAGGATATAAGGATTTCTGATTATAGATGCTTCTGAGAAGCACTGTGTAGGTATGCAAAATTGCAAGAGCTTGTGCTAAGTTTCTCTGTACTGAAATCTGAAAACTGAAAACTGAAAAAATGAAAATACAATTTGGAGAGTAGAATTTAATAGGTTAACTTTTACTTCTTTTCAGTTCAACAAGATTGTTATATAAGAACATTCAGTAAATCCCTTTCTCTCTTTCCTTCAATTTATTTCCATTCACTTTTCGGATGAAAAAAGTGTTTTGTCTTCCCTGATGCTGTTCATGCTGCTGAAAAATAGAAAAATATACACTCCTGTATTACTGACTTAGCAAGGTCAGAAGGTTTGATTCACAAACCATGTAATCTGAAGCAATCTTTCTGTCAGATTATTTATTCTGAAATAGGGAATTTAGAAGTCTGGACCATAAACTGGGCTTTATATATTTAACCCTGATGTTCATAATCCTGCTTTTCACTGCAGTATTGCAACAATTCTCTCAGCATAGGAGACATTCTGTCACATTTACCTACATAACCAGTGCAATTGTACCTGGGGAAAATCAGAGCTCCAAATGAGATGGCAGAATCTGACCCAAGAAAAATTATAAGTTTTACCATAAATTCGTGAAGACATTACAAAAATTGAGGGCACCTCAAGTGAGCAAACTTTTCCTGCACAGCTTCAAAGGAACTGTAAAAGTAATAGCTATCAGATTTTCTCCAGTTCCCTCAGGAGCACAGTTTCCACAATAAAGACAATGCAGTCTCTAGCTATATTATCCAGCTACTTGCTGAGGTAGCATTTATCCAAACAGATCCATAACTCATAGCTATTCCCTTCTGTCCTCCATCTTTAAGCTGTACATTACCTTCTGTAAATCAGCTCGGTACCACTGAGACGCACTGTTTTCCCTTCAGCACAGAAGGTGATGCTACACATTGAGAAATTGTGTCTTCTGTGACAGCCAGATACTGTTGTTCTGGAAAAAGCCCATAGAACATACATACTGTTTAATTAGCATGGCTGCTTTCAGCTTAGTGTGAGGACTTTCCATGAACTACTTCTGTCTTCTGTCTAGATACTAAATCACTGTAATGATTTATTTCATGCTACTCCAAAATCTTGGAGTTCTGGTGGTGCACTGACAGGGGGAATACAACTATGGGACAACTTGTAAAAAGCAGACAAGATGGCTTTATGTTGGCATTAAGGATCTTCTGGATTAGCTCCATTGGAAGAGCTCAAAATGATGTAGTTTGTTCCAAAAGTAATGCCTCTATTTATTTCCCTGGAAACTATGACCGATACAAATAAAACAATAATAGTATTTGATAGAGCAGATTCTCAGCTACAAAACATTCTTTCAACACAGTCTCCACCATTAGCTGTGCATCTTTGGCAGCAATGAGCTCAAGCTAGCATGCCCTGCTTATAATAATCTGCACCTGTGGAGGTGACCAACTATCGCTGTTGCCATTGCTGAAACACACCGCCCTGCCCTCACTGTACTCACATCTACCATTTGGTCTCCAAAAACGTTCAGTGAATGTCGATGAATGCCAGTGGGTTTTTCTGCATGGAGGAATTCAGTTCCACACCTTTGCTTCATATGCACTTCCATGTCAAACACCATTCTGTCAGACTGTCCCTCCGCTGCCATCTGTTTGTTGCATGGCAAACAAATGCAATGGGATATCATCAGGAAGGTTAAACTCCAACATCTGCCTCTGATGGTGTGGGCCAACATCATGAAAGAGGAGGCACTGCTTTTGGAGCAGCCTTCATTTTTATCCAGCACAGAAATGCTGAAGGCATCGAACAGAGGAAATAGGCATTGCCATCCATGTTTATTATTGTTCTCAGGTTAATTTGCATGAAGCAGACTAATTATGGAAGCTTAAAGACTCACTACTGTTTACTTTTTCTTAGTGACAGGTTTTTTTATGGCTTCTTGCAGTAGAAATATTTCAGAATATGCCAGAATTCTGTAAACTTAAAGAAATGTTGCAAAAATCAAATAAAACTGTTTTCTCTTTTTTTTCCCCCTTCATTGCTTCTGACACATGAAGATTTAAAGAGCAAAAAAACCCTTTTTTTAAGAGAGCAGAGGTGAGTGGAGTTAGTGTTACTCCATCTGTATAAAAAATTACATTCTGCATTTGCTTTTAAAACCAAGATAAATAGCACTTTTTTTTTGTGCTGAAAGTGGTATTTTCTTGTTCTGAATGAGAGTGACCTATATGAAATTAATTTGCTACAAATGCTGGAAGAGAAAAATGTGTTGAAGTTGATGACTGGAAAGAAGTAACTTCTGTAAACGTCATAGGATGCTTAAGATTTGAATAGTTCCAGAAACTAACTGTTCAAAAGGGACAATGCAATAAAAAGCTAAATTCCAATAAAACAAAGAAGAATGCTATAAAACATTTACCCTGTATTGATAAGCTTCTATTAAAAGAAGAGGGTAGATCCTTGTTCTATTTTTTCTCTAGTCATAAGAAAGAAAGTGAAAAGAAAAAAAAAAAAGACTATAAACATTTATATTATATGATGCTTAGTCAGAATTTTCAGAAATAATAAGGCATAAAAGTGTTGGCACACACTATGAAATATCAAAGGTAGTCTTTCTTTATGTGCTGTTTTATGATTATAATAAAAAGAAGCAATTTAAAAGAATAATCTTATGTAGATAAAACAATCATATCAATTACTCTTTTGTTCATAATTTGAAGCTCTCGTGAAATAAAGAACTCTACGATCTTATTTCCAATCTAGAATTAAACACTTATATGCTTATTGTGACAAATATTAATTATAATCTTACATAGCCTTTTTAATAATAGAGATTTGTTGTCATTTGATAGGTTGTTGAACTCAGCAGTGCTGTACTGCAAAACCCATCTACTGTGCAAGCACTCTTCTAGTGGTTTTGACAAAGTCCGTGTTAACTGAGTAGAAAACAATAGAAAAAATTACAAAACTGGGAACGTGAGGAGACCTTAGTCTTTCTTTCCTCTGAGCAAAAAATTGAAACAAACTCACTGTAATATGTGGTCTAAATGTGGACTACTAATCAATATGAAGTTAATGTGTGTACTGTATAGACTGCTTCTTCTGCAAAATAAATATATGTTTCTTTTTTTTCTGGAGTCTATAATTCATTCTGAAAAGAAATGGGAAGGGTCAAGTTGTTGTCTTTTTGTCATGATCTTATTTGTAATCAAATTAATACACTATAGAATGCCTTGTTTATCTTCTAGCATATTGTATTATATAATTGGAAAATTTTAGGCAGTTTGTAGTAGCTCTAGGAATATTAATTTAAGCTAAGTCTGAGAACTAGTTAAAACACAATAGCAGAAATGTTTCAGTAGAATTAATAGTACTGCAATTCCTTTCATTTGTTTTAGTCCCAGAAGGAGCGGAAAGAAGGGGAAGGGAAGGGATAGGAGGAGAGGAGAGGAGAGGAGAGGAGAGGAGAGGAGAGGAGAGGAGAGGAGAGGAGAGGAGAGGAGAGGAGAGGAGAGGAGAGGAGAGGAGAGGAGAGGAGAGGAGAGGAGAGGAGAGGAGAGGAGAGGAGAGGAGAGGAGAGGAGAGGAGAGGAGAGGAGAGGAGAGGAGAGGAGAGGAGAGGAGAGGAAAAATCTGTAAGGAAAAATAACACGGTATTACTAAGAGGTAGATTGAGAACTACACTCTGAGAGTATGTGCAGGATGAGCATAGTGTAACTAAGGGCACAAATCCTATCTTTGCTTTTACATATCCATGTTTGTGAGCTGACTAAGAAATCAGAGGTGCTAGCAAAAATATTTTCTGAATGTTATAGAGGTATGGAATTGATGGATGGATCACTTAGTTGATAAGGAATCTACTGGATGGTGACACATCAAGAACTGCAGTCAACAGCTTGATGTCTGAGCAGAGACCACTTGGGAATGATGAGTGGTGTTTCTCAGGGGTCAGTACTGGGACTGGTGCCATTTAACATCTTTGTTGGTGACACAAACAATGGGATTGGGTGCACCCTCAGAAACTTTGTTGATGACACCAAGATGTGTCATGCAACCAACTCTAGAGGGACCTTGACAGTCTCAAGAGGGGCCATGGAAACCTCACAAAGTTCAACAAGGCCAAGATCAAGATGCCACACCTGGGTCAGGGCAATCGCAAGCACAAATATAGTCTGGGCAGAGAATAAATTGAGAGCAGTCCTGAGGAGAAGGACTTAGAGATGCTGGTTGATGAAAAGCTCAATACAAGCTGGCAATGTGCATGTGCAGCCCAGAAAGCCTACCATATCCTGGGCTGCATCAAAAGCAGTATGAGCAGCAAAGCGAGCAAGGTGACTGTCCACCTCTACTACGCAGTTGTAGAGAGCCCTACCTGGAGTCGTGTATTCAGCTCTGGGCACCTCAACGTAAGAAGGACACGAGAGAAACACTTGCTTTGGAGCAAGTCCAAGGGAGGGCCATGAGAATTCTCAGAAAGCCAGAGCACCTCTCCTATAAGAAAGGCTGATACAACTGGAATCACTCCACCTGGATAAGAAAAGGCTCTGTGGAGATGTTATAGCAGTCTTTCAGAATCTAAAGGGGTTCTGCAGGAAAGCCAGAAAAGGAGTCTTTATCAGCAAGTATAGTGATAGGACAAAGGGAGATGTCTTTCAATGGCTAAAGACACATTGAGCCAGCAGCTAATGTATCTCAGGGTGTGTTAGGAATAATGTTGTAAGCAGGTACCCCTTCTCAGCCCTGGCAAGTTCACAGCTGGAGTATTGTGCAAAGATCTAAATTCCCGAGTAAAAGAGAGATGTGGAACAACTAAAGGCTTGCAAAGATGATTAGGGGACTGTCCTCTTTTATGAGGACAAGCTGAGAAATCTGGGTCTGTTTAGCCTAAAGAGGGGAACACTGATTGAGGATCTATTCAATATATAAATGTCTTAAGTGAAAGTGTCAAGAGGATAGGATCAGATTCTTCTAAACCCTTCTAAAGGCTAAGAGACAAAGGACACAAATTGAAACACAGGAAGCTCCATCTAAATATCAGGAAAAACATTACATTATCAGTAACTGAGCACTGGAACAGGCTGCCCAGAAAGGTTGTGGAGTCTCCCCTCTGCTGATATTCAAAACTTGGTGCAGTCCTCTGCAATGAACTCTAGATGACCCTGCTTGTGTAGGATGTTGGACTTGATAATCACCAGAGGATCTTTCCAAACTCAACACTTTGGTGTGAATCTGTGTGTAAAACAGTGTAGATTTACATTAGATATTAGGAAAAAATTCTTTGCTCTGTGTGTGGTAGGGTGATGAGGCACTGGAACGTGCTGCCCAGAGAGGCTGTGGATGCCCCATCCCTGGAAGTATTCAGGGCCAGGTTGGTGGGGCTTTGGTTATCCTGATCTGGTGCAAAATGTCCCTGCTCGTGGCAGTGGGATTGGAACTAGATGGCCTTCCAACCAAAATAATTCTATGATTCTATTAAATGAGTGATCTATTTTCAGATACATCCTATCTACTATCAGCTATATAGGATTAAACAGCAACAACAAAGAAGTAGTGCTAAAATGATCACTGTCATGCTTTCTTTAAATACAGAAAGTTTATGCAAAATTATGGAGAAGATGGGGGGATGTGGAGAGGGAGGAATGTAAAAAAATACATGTGCTCTCAGGAAGAGTTATCTGCCTCTAACAAAGTTAATTTTATTTTAGGATGAAAGCTTGTTCTGTTTTCAGGTGGCATCTTGATCACTTCTACTGGATTCTCCTGGTCCCACTAGACATTTTACCTACTTTTTCTACATCACTTGCTCTTGTGTCACAAATTCTACCACTTATCTGTCTTTTCTCAGTTTGCAACCCTTGATGTCATTTTAGTTATTTGCAACAGCATTTTTAGAGTTCATAATAACACAGTCTTTTCCGGGCTAATTGGAAGGGCATATTAATTCTAATCTAACACAAAAGATAGTCACTTAACTTAAACCTAATTATACAATTATTTTAACAGTAAGTGTACTCTATATTCAAAAATTTTCTACCTGGAGGCTCAAATACCAGGGATGTGTTTGAAATTCACTTGCTAATGGAAGCAAAATAATATGAATAGTCCCTTGATACTTTGATTTCTTCTGTTAAATTCTTCATTCTACAAATAAATGTTAAGCTAGATAATTATTTCAATAATTATTTAATTAAAGGTTTATTTAGAGTTCTATAAAAAAAAAAAAAGAAGAGTAATTTTTTCTATTACAGACAACCACCCAGAGGAGATGCATATTTCCTAAATGTCCAGTTTTCAGTTCTATACTTTAGAGGTGAAACGTGTCCTGTAGTGTCTACACAAGTAGCTGTTTTCTTATATGAAACTTGGAAAAAAAGTTGTGTTCAAAGTAGTAAATATTTACAGAATTAGGATTGTACAGATTCAGTGTGTCTGCTCATAAACTTATACTGTACGCAAAACAAAGTTGAAGTTGCTGGAATAAAATATATTCATTTGTATTAATTACTTGTAAGAACGATGATAAATGCTCTAATAGTATCAAAAATTAATGTCAGGTAATTTCTAAAGCAGAAAAAATCCAGTGAATGGAGAAGAAAGAGGATAACTGGGATATAATTTAAGTGGCAGTGAGCATACAGAGATGGTAGAGATCTCTCATTTCAGAAAATGATGAACTCTTCAACAATTGAACATGAAGAATAATCTATGAAATACTTCCGACTTCTGCTTCTAGAAAGAATATTTTCAGTCACTGAAACTTATATCAAATGATCCATTTTCCATAACTGAAAAGGCCCTTTGTCTGGTCATTTGTTGGTAACACTCCTATGTACCCTACTGTACTTAAAACGCAGACTTTGTTTCAGAATTCTTTACAGGCAGTATTTGCAAAAAGCCTTTGCTGCATTTTTAAGGGAAAAAAACCAGCAACAGCAACAACAAGAAATTATACTATGATTAATATTTTAACCCTTGATATGTAGAGAAAACAAAAACAAAAACAAGCCCAACCAAAATGCATAATTATTTATTCACTGAAAGAGAAGATAAATCACAGAAATTCAAATTAACCTCCTTAACGTGGAAAATTTCACTATTTTCCATTATGTATTCTTGATCCATGTCATGGTACTTCATACAAATTAATGTGTGCATTAAGAATCTTAATTAGGTTGAAGTAAAATGAGCTCCAATGTCATTTCAAAGCCCAAAGTTCTGTTTCTCTGTACTGTCATCCACTTGCAAGTCCATGGCTGTAGGGGATTTAATGAAATCTCAATTTTGAGATCAAATAGTCTCTATTTATTTTTTTCATTGCTAGAATGCACGAAACCTCAGTAAAAGGGCAAATTTTTTAGAATCAACCTCAAAATTAGAATCAACCTCATTTTTCTGTTGAGTGATCTTCTCAATTCAATGCCTTAACTATATTTTCCGGGACCGTAACCAAGCCCAGTCCCAGGTCTCTCAGTCTTTCTTCATACGTTCATACGATGTTCCAGACCCTTTATCATCTTTGTGGCCCTCCACTAGACTCTATCTAGTAGATCCCTGTCTTTCCTGAACTGTGGAACCTAGAACTGGACACAGTACTCCAGGGTAGAGTAGAGGGTGAGAAGAACCTCACTCTATTTGCTGGACATTCTCTTTTTAGTGCACTCCAGAATACCATTAGCCTTCTTGGCCACAAGGGCGCGCTGTTGGCTCATGGGCACCCTGTTATCCACCAGGACACCCAGGTGCTTCTCTGCAGTATTTCTTTCCAGCAGGTCAGCCCCTAACCTGTACTGATGCTACTGATGCACATGATGCATCTGTTCCATGATCTTCCAGGCACAGATGCCACAGTTGCCAAGGGCAACTTGGAGACCAAGGATCAGGATAAGGCTAAGGTACTTAATGCCTTCTTTTCCTCAGTCTTTAATAGAAAGATTTGTTACTCCCTGGGAACACAACCCCTTGCACTGGCAGATAGGGAACAGAATAGGTCCTGCATATTCCACAGTGAAATGGTTTTGGACCTGCTCCAAAAGCTGGATGCTAACAATTCCATGGGGACTTGTCCAGTAAAGCCTTTGACACTGTCCCCTACAATATCCTCGTGGAGAAGCTGGCTGCCCATGGGTTGGATGGGCATAAGCTTCGCTGGGTGAAACACTGGCTGTATGGCCGGGCCCAAAGAGTTGTGGTCAATGGAGTTAAATCCAGTTGGCTGCCAGTCACGAGCAGTGTCCCCACAGGGCTCGGTACTGGGGCTGCTTCTATTTAATATCTTTATTAACAATCTTGATGAGGGGATTAAGAGCACCCTCAGTACGTTTGCAGACGACACCAAGTTGGGAAGGAGTGTTGATCTGCCTGAGGGGAGAAGGGCACTACAGAGGGACCTGGATAGACTGGATTGATTGGCCATTGTAAACTGTATGAGTTTCAACAGGGCCAAGTGTCGGGTCCTGCATTTTGGTCACAGCAACCCCAGGCAACCCTACAGGCTTGGGGAGGAGTGGCTGGAAAGCTGCCTGGTAGAATGGGACCTTGGTGTACTGATGGGCAGTGGGCTGAATATGAGCCAGCAGTGTGCCCAGGTGGCCAAGAAAGCCAATGGCATCCTGGCTTGTATCAGGAATGGAGTGCTGAGCAGGACTAGAGAAGTAATCCTGCCCCTGTACTCGGCACTGGTGAGGCCTCACCTTGAGTACTGTGTTCAGTTTTGGGCACCTCAGTATAGAAAGGAAGTGCTGGAGCAGGTCCAAAGAAGGGCAACAAGGCTTGTGAAGGGCTTGGAGAATATGGCCTATGAGGAGAGACTGAAGGAACTGGGGCTGTTCAGCCTGGGGAAAAGGAGGCTGAGGGGAGACCTTATTGCTCTCTTTCAATACTTGTAGGTGATTGCAGCAGAGGGGGGTTGGTCTCTTCTCACTGGTGACAGGGGACAGGATGAGGGGAAATGGCTTCAAGTTGCATCAGGGTAAGATTAGGCTGGATATCAGGAAACACTTCTTTACAGAAAGAGTTGTTAAGCACTGGAACTGGCTCCCCAGGGAAGTGGTTTGCATTTAACAACCATCTGGATGTGGTGCTCAGGGCCATGATTTAGTGGAGGGCTGTTAGATTTAGGGTAGTATGGTTAGGTTGTGGTTGGACTTCATGATCTTTAAGGTCATTTCCAATATCAGCAATTCTATGATTCTATTTCTTCAGTTGTGACTGGCTGACACATCTGTCTTAGGGATCGTAGAGTACAATTCCATCAGTTGATCTCCTTCTCCACTTTCCTGATGCTCCTCAGCTTGTCTACTTCCTCCCAAAGCTCTGTCCCCAGGCTAAGCTGTTCTTCTGCCTGGATGCACCTCCCACATTCAGTCCTGCATAGCTGCATTTGTTGCAGTAGAGGCAGAATTCGCAGGGAAGCAGATGATACAGCTTTATGCTAAGCAGATGCTATTGCTGAAGCTCCTTTTGAACAGTTTACAACCACTGCTTGAACTGATGGCTCAGAGAACCTTCCTCTAAAATCCCCTGGCTTCACTGTAGGACATGCCTGCGCTGGAGTTGCTGGTCTCATCAGATGACTGATTAGAGGGGCCTAATCCCTTTTCACTCTCCTGAGTGTGCCTCTGATCACAACACACAAGATGCTGCTGCCCTCAGTGCTGCCAGGATGCTGTGGGCTCCCCACCTCTTGCAACCCCCAAAGCCCTACAGACATTCTAGTAGATTTGCCCAGGCCAAACAGGCCCATCGTGGGTCACTGCTGCATTTGTTCCCATTGAACATAACTAGGCTCCTTCTGTCCCATTGCAGACTGTCAGTCCCTCTAGGCAGAAGCTCTGCCCTTCATGTTTGGCATTGCCTTTCAGTACTTAGAGGATTTTCTCTGACCTTTTGAGCCATATCTGGTCTGAGTTTACATATAGGAGTTGATAGAATTCGCTGAAATTTCACTGTGTCTGCTATTGCTGTTGGTGGACAGAGTGGGAAATACAAACTTGTCTGCATGGTTTTTCATTGCCAGCTTATTGGAGAAAAGATGGGTAATATTTAACTATCATGGTTGCTCAACAACCATACCAAAAATACAGTGAATCATATAAGGAATAAGTAATATTTTTTAGTTTTTATTACTCCCCCGTAAAATTGTGCAATACATTATAAACTAGCCCTCATCATTTTTTCACAAAAGATTTATAATGGAGCTGTTACTACTGGATTGTCCCTTTAAACACAATGAGCAATTATAAATCAAATTACAGAAGTTAGATAAGCAAATTAATAATTTCCAAGCTTTCATCTCATGTGAATTATGGCAGTCCATTTTGTCATGTAGTGTTTCACTTTGAAAATCTTGCCAGGAAAATCTGCATCTTAATCCACAGTTCCAAGAAAGATGGCATTTTTCTAAATGATCAAGGTTAGAAATGATGATATTTCAATGTTAAACTCCCCGTGTTTAGCCAGATAAAAAATAAGCCTGGTAAGTTTTCAGATGGTTTTATTATTATTTTTTAAAATTTTCTTACAAGTAACAAGTAGTTATCCAGAAACTACATGTTTAAGGATACAAACTGTGTACCACTGATTTTTCACTGAAGAAACAGATTCCATTCAGAAGAGCAAATGTTCAGGTACTTGTGCTCATAGATTCGTATGCTTTGGCAATGTTTTTTATATTCTCTGGATAATTTTTATCAAAACAGAAGGGAACTGTGAGTATTTTTAGAGAGGTTTGGGGTTTTTTTTGTTTTTTTCTTTTGATCTCATGGAATCAGTGGAAATATGTAAAAAACAAAAATATGTAAAAAAATAAAATTGGTTTCACTTGTAATTTGTGAGAGCAACCCATTGTCAACAAATAACCACCCTGCAACTATTCACTCAGCACCTGCTCAGATTTTGGCAGCTTCTTCAGGGTACAGCGACTCATGGACATGGTGTAGACGATGGCTGTCCAACCTTATGGTTTGCCTGGGCTGCACTGAGTGAAAGGGAATTGTCTTGGACTGCATATAAAATATATAATATAGTTAATGTTTGTAAGTAAGATAACTTTTTTATTTTTTAATATTTTTATTTATACAATATGTTTAATTAAACAAGAAAGAAAAAAAGATAGTAATAAAAACGTAAAACTGGTGAGATATTTGACCTTGTTTTTATGGAATTAATGCACGAGTCTGGTTCAGTGGAAGTGGTTGAACTTCTTAGTGAGTTCTCAAGGTGTTTGTGAAAGATTTTTGATGAAAATTTACTCTTCCTGTGCTGCATCCTTGAAAATCTTTGTTCACAGGAATGATTGTGAAGCGAGGGATATTTTTCCTTGTTAAGATAGCTGTTATTAAAGTCTAGTAAGGAGACATAATTAGATTTTTTAGTTGAATAGATGATTACAACTCTATACAATCCATTTGAAAATTTGCATGTAATGTGTTTATGTTGACTGAGAATGGAGTCACAAATATACCAAGAAAAAGAAAAAAGAGACGATTTCTTTGTCAATCTTGAAAGCTGTTCTCAAATTCCCTTACCAAAATGGAAGCCCACGGGTCGTGGCTTGGATGTGCCTGGTGTAGACCAAACATTCAAGATGGAGAGTTGATATCAATCAGCTTGTAAAGAAAGCTTTGAAGGAAAAACAACAGCAGCCAGGCTACTTAATGCCTCTGGGTGTGACACGAAGCTGCCCACACGTGATGGAGGAGGAAGGATTAGCACTCTAACATGCTTAGAGAACAATTTTGGTCACAAGTAGGTGGCATACGAATTGAAAATTATGAATCGTGAACTATAAATTAAAGGATTCATGAGTTAGAAGCCTCATGAATTAAGTGAAGAATTAATGAGTTCATGTGTTAAGCTGGATTTTACAAAGGAGATTGATCCTTTGTTTGCTTTGACATGTGACTTTTTTTTGTTCTGCTTTGTTTTTTAATATTCGTTGCTAATGAGTTCATAAAATGAAGTGTAATCAGCAGAAGGTGTTCTGTAAATTTAAGAGATCCAAATGAGCCATAAATTTATGTTGTGCACTGACTCTGAAAAGCACATGCATAATTGTTAACTATTATTCAGTGATCCCTAAAACTAACAGTATTTAAGAAGATGGGGACAATACATTTCAAAAGCTCTACAAACAAAGGTTCTTGGCTTCTTCTTTGGACAGTTTTTTCTAGTGTTAACTGTGACTGTGGTAAAACAAACAAACATAGGTAAATTGCTTTCCTGAAAGTAAGAAATTCATATAAATTGATCTAGACCAAAAAAAGGCATCCACAAGAACTAAAATTCACAATCAATATCAGAGGATGGATTTCTAGAATGCATTTCAGAATTCTGAAGCAGGCAAGTGTCCAGTGAAACTGCTAGAGTTTCTTTGGAAGTAAACACAATGAGATACAGACTCTTAAAAGCAAAATTCTCTGGGAAAAAGCAGGTGACAAATTTATGCTTTTTTTTTTTTTTTTTTTAAATCAAAAACAGCAGATATGTTCCTCAAAATAAGGAAGGGGTGAAAGGAAAGCAGCAACATAGATTCAGCATTTTTTCTGCTGTTTTTACTATCCTTTTTTGAAGGTGCAAATCGCAATATGTCACTGCCTACACTTAAGAGAAGAAACATGACTGTTCATGGAACTATTGGATGTGAATGCTTTGTTTGAGGAGTACCTGAATTAACTGTAGACTGATTATGAGTATATTCCATGATATAATATATGGCTAACTTCAGAGTCAGTGAAAAAATAAGCAGACTGTCAATGAGGTCATCTATTGTAAACATATGTAATATATGTAATCTATTTATGTAATTTATTTCTGTAAATTAGATACATTCGTCCAGAAAGTGCTATTTCTTTCTAACTCAAATACACTGACAAAGGTAGCAACTTCTGGGGAAAAATATAATACATTACAAAGCAGAAATGCAATTTTTCAAAACTTCATCTTTGGCCACTGACGAGATTATGGTGCATCAGAATTCTGTGTGTAAATGCAATCTCAAAACTGATGACAATGGTGTGCTTTGCTAGTTCATTTTTAATGACTTTGAAGACCTTTCCTATGAACAGACATCATGTTATTGCCACAGATCACCTGCAGTAAAACTGTTAACTTACATGCTTCATGGGGTCATTGTATTCTATATATTACCTTTAGTCCCTAAGCGCAATATTGATAAGCATCACAAGAATTATTTGAACTACTTGATTTTTCACAATCCATATGACCCAGTTCATTACCTCATTTAACTTCACTCTCGCATACATTATTGCTCTGTTTTGGAAGCAATAATTATTAAAGAATCTTCGGAAAATCAGTGATGTTTCGGGCTGGCAAACAGAAGCTAAGATTCCCTAAAATACTTTGAAAATAGCTTGAGACCATTTTCAGAGAGCTGTGGTGCTACATATATGAAGTTAATTACATCTCAGACTTTGCTGGGTTGGGGTCTAAAGATAAAGAACCATCTGGTAGATTTTTATTACTTATCATAATATCTTCGCTGAAAAAATAATAAAAGCTCATTATGGAGTACGTTTTGTAATATTAAAATCTAAATTGCAGAAACCACAAGAAATTAAAAAGTATAATGAATCTAGCATATTGTGCAATTAAAGATGAAATTAAATGTAAATCAGTTGTTAAAATGACTAAGTAATTGGGCACATTGTTGTATTTAAATTCTTGGATGCAAGTAACTATAAGGACCATTGTATAAACCAATAATTATCTGTGGATCGGAGCATAATATTTTGTATTGCATGTGTACATTTTTGAATAATGGAATTATTTGGAGCATAAGGAGGTTACTCATATTTCTTTACACTTAAGGATTATCATTTAGCTACCCAATCATGTATCTAACTTTGACTGTTGGCTGAGAAGCCATACTAAAAAAGAAAAAAGAATAAAATGTTTTCAGTCTGACTAATTGTTGTAATTGCTAGGGGAAGTCACATATGGTAAAGACAGAAAGCAAAAATGCTGCTTTTCTCTGTCCATATGCATCTCTAAGCACGGAAGCTGCATATGTGCACCCAGGAATCAGGTATGCACATTCACATACACACAAACACATGCTTGGCATCAGACTGATGGTTGGATGTGATTATTTTGAAGGTCTTTTCCAGCCTATGTGATTTTATGACTCTATGATTCTGTGCACATCCCTTAAATTCTCTCAAAACAAGCACAGGCAGAACAGTAGTAATTCAGACTCTAAAGGCAAAGCACAGACAGTCAACACTCATGTAAACATGAACACCACAGTGACTCTCACTAAAACTTGGAAAATAGATATTGAATGGATAATGTCTTGAGGGATTCATGATTTCAATATGCATCACTAACTTTGGATTTGGCCAACTGTGTGCGTTACAAGGGACACTACATGCACATAAAGCAGATAAAAATAACAAGTAAATAACAGAAAGTTTAATTCATCCTATAAAAATTCAAGTGATAGAGAAATCAGTAATTATTTCTTTTAGAGTATGTCCTCCAATGCCTTCCTAAGATGTAACTTATTTTTGTTCTGGAAGGGTTGTAAGTCACGTGACACATTTTTCTAAAGCCATATCATAGAATCACAGAGTTGTTTGAGTTGGAAGGGACCCTTAGAGATCATCTAATCCAACTCCCCTGCAATGAACAGGGACATCTATACCTAGAAGATAGATAATGTCAAAGACAGCATATTAATTTAGGCAAATATGTGATCTAACCCATCAGAATGTAGAAACTGCAAATATAATCTTTTTGTACATAATCATCAATGATATTCTCAGGATAGTAAAAGCCAGCCTTAGAACTTAATCATGCGATTGAATGTTATGTATTCCTCTTATCATGCAAAAAAAAAAAAAACCAACCAAAAACCTCTTCTATTTTGTGAAATAGAAAGGATTAACAATACATTTTTTGTACAAGGAAACATCAGTGGCAAGGAGCTGAACACTATATTTTTCCTTATGGTTATATGTTTAAGTTTTGCATTTTTGCTCATATTTTCTAGTTTGATGACTACGTAAGTAATAGTTTGGGCTTGTAGTTGTTTTACTTAGTGCAAATGTTACATACAAGCTTTACGAGCTTCATATGCGACCATCTACGTATTAACATATACAAATATGTATATTCAAACATATAATTATATAGCACTTCCACAAAATTTAGTACAATAAAATAGCCACAGCAGTAGAATTTAAAATCAAATATAGCTTCACATCACTGATATCTGGCTGTACTGTGTGGACAGCACTGAAGAAGATGCATTTTACCCACTTTCTCAGAAAACCACATAGGCTAGATATATTAGCTAAATGGAGAAATCCATCTTATAAGTGTCATCAGGACAGTTACTGATGTTTTCTGAGCCACAAATAGACCAAATGTCACAGTTCAGTCCATCAAGCTACCAGGATGTTTATTGATTTACAGCTGTATTACAAAAGAGGAAAGACACAAGAACTGCACGGATTACCAACATCTCAAGAATAGCTGAGTTCCATTTAAAGTTTGATCTTTATCATGTTGAAGATGTCATTTCAAAAGGGAGATGCTCTTCTACCTGCCAGTGAACACTTTGCTTAGAAGTGATTTTCTTTTTTTTTTTTTTTTTTCTGCACTTACACTGTCCGGGTGATTCAGTTTTCACTATTCTCAGTCAGATATTTATAGGGGTTGTCTCAAAATAAGCAAATAAAATTTCAATGGTGTGGGTCAGATTTATTCTTGCTCTAAAACTGAACAAGCACAGGAGATATTTTAGCTTTTACTTTTCAGGCCCAGCCCTTGGAAAATCTGTGTACTGACGACAGTGGATGTGCATCATTAAAACTCTACAGAACCATCCTTGACTTCAGTGAAAAGTTCATTTACAGAGCGTGTTTATTGAAAACAATTTCTGTGAGGTCTGCTTTGGGATACTTTCTGATTTTCTAGTTTCTGATCTGCCTGTATCAGACATGTCCTTATATACTTGGTTATCTGGAAATTACAGACAGCTGTAAGCCTAGGAATAGCTCTTAAAAATGTACATTGTTTTGCAGCTTTTCTGGGTCAGAGATAATTCATTATAACACCACAGCTGTCTGCAGGCCATGCAAACCCTCTTGGCTAAAGACTGCTGGGGAAGATAGCATTTCACTAGCTGTCCTTATATAGTGCCTTCAGAACAGTAATGTTACATGAATTTGCAGTGTCAAGTGATTTTCGTCTATGAAGATCCCAATGTGGTACATAAAAAAATCACTTCACCTTCATGACAGAACACAGAATCTTCTTCATAGTATGTCTTAATATCAAGCACAGAAGAAAATGAACATGTCTCGTACAATCACATAGATAGGACATTCTAAGAAACTAAGATATAACTGCTTGAAATGGCTTTTGCTGAAACTTAAGCCAACGCTATTTGTCCTGAGCAAATTAAAGTTTTGTCTGGACACTTGAGCCTGCATTTCCTCATTCTGCTCAGTTATTCCCTAGAATTAAGTATTTATATATATATATACACACACATATATACTTTTTTAAAAAGGACATAAATATCCACAGTCTTTTGTTTATTTGAGTTTTAATTTGAAATGTAGAAGCTTTACGATTATCATTCCTGCCGTCTCATCCTCTTTCCACACTTGGCCTTGATGGCAGCAGGAGGAGGACTCAGCACTTCCTTCTGATCCCTTTGCTTGTATTAAAATTCCACCAAGCCTAAAACATTCAATCAGCTCATGATGCTGAGGAGACTTATTCTGGAACAGATGTACAGCTTCCTCAATTGTAATAGAGCTGGTCTCAGCTATTGCCAAGGCTTTACTTGTATTTGCAATGCTGAAGAAAGCAGATTCTGATTAACAGGGTGTGGAGAACTCTAGAATCAATAAGTATACAACTTGCTTTTTCATATTCTCCTAATTTAGAGCCACAAAGGGCTGCAGTTCCATCTCTGTATTTGTGTTCACTGACGGAATGCATATCGAAAAGCCTCATGGTCTAAGGAAAAGAAAGGAAAAAAACGTGGAGTAACACCTAATAGTTAATTAAAGAAAAGCTTTAGAGCAGAAAAATTGATAAATTATTGATTAATTATTTAAATAGCAGATGTGCTGAAGTCTGTAGTACTGGTGCTGGTGAAAGTAATTAATTAAATGAGCAGAGTAAGCAGATAATTTTTTTCTCTCCCTCTGCTCTTTCTGCATCTTTTGCACCTTGGTAGGTACACCTTGGCAGGTAACTGGTAATAAGAAATATTATACCAAAAACACTTAAATCAATGGATGTTTGTTGATGTGTATCAATGTTTTTCTGTGTTAACACCTACTAGAATGGAAAGGTGTGCTGTGTTTAGGTAATTTTTCCATAATTTCCGTGGATCTTAGAATACATTATATTTCTCAGCTGTATATATTGCAGGAGGTAAACTCCATAGTTCTTGCCACAGTAGCAGGTTTGCTTCTACAGCATTCTCTATCATATTCAAGGGAATGTCGCTTTGCAGAGCAAAGCAGATTTCTTAGAGGAGCTCATAAACAATCCTTGTGCTTGTGAAACAATCCCTACAAAGCCAAAATATGGTTTTCACAACAGAAAATGTTAACAAGCAACAAAAAGAAAACAACCTTTCTGCATTTAAAGTCCCATATCAGATTTTGTAAAATTATTCAAACCTAAACAGTTGTGACTACTGTGCAATTTTAGCTTTATATTTTCATTGAAAATCTAGTTCTTTATTTTCATAGGTACTGAATCTGTCAAAAATGTCATTTCATATAGTACAAAATTATATACAATTCAGATCAAATTCAACAAATTATTTTAGCAATAAAGCAACACATTAAAAAATGTCATCTCCCTTATTTTGACATTGACATAATTTCCCCTCAGAACTTCTAGAAAGAGATTTTAAAGCCTGAAATAACTCAACTTTTGCTCAGTACAAACTATTTAAGCTTTTTTTTTTTTTTTTTTTTTTTTTTTTTTTTTTTTTTTAATTAAACTGTATAATCTATTGTTTGGACGGATTCATTGAGCACCTGATAATGCTTTCCCATTTAAGGCCACTGTCATGGTGTCTGGCTGCTCTTCCATATTCATGTATGTAATTGGCTTAATTGTATCTATATAATCATCTCATCCTCATCTCATCCTGCCATTACTCTCCAGTTACAGTCAAAGAAAACAGAGCAGAGGAACACGTGGCATTAGCTGGAATGGAAGACACAAGATTTTCAGCTTATTGAGAAGGAAGGAGAGAAAGGGTTCCTGAAGAAATATCAACACAGTCTAGGGATTTCTTCATTCACCGTGGAAACCAAAGTCAGAATTTCACCATTGCTTGGACCATCCCCACAACCCCATCCAGAGCACATCAACTATGGAAGTCTTTCCTTAAAGTGCTGTGTACAGAGGCATGAGTGATTACTCATCTTTCTTATGTTAGCAACCTGACATTTGCTGTGTTTCTGGTCATGAATTAGGTCTACTTACGTCATCTCATACTTTCACTGTGGTTAAATAGCTGTCCATAAGAACCTGCAGCCGAAGCTGATTCTAAGCATGAGAACTTCTAAAGAACTTTGTCAACTCTGGACAAGAGCTATAGGTCATATGCCAGGCTGACCACACATACTTTCAGTATAAACAGAGGGCTTCCATTCTAATCTGCTGAGAAGAAAGGATGTAATGTATGTATGTAATATCTAGCTATGAAACATTATTAACATTTTTGTAAAAAAGTTAAGCTGTAATTGTGTATTTTGGCTGGTTTACATAACAATTAGAGCTATCACTGCTAAATATTCCTTGTGGGGCACGTTGTCTAGCTGATTATCCGCTTTTACTTTATAATTATTTACATTAAACGCTGTGAATTTACAGTGATTTATATACATTCTATATATATATAATAAATTATTTAGAATGCAATGTCTGTATAGCTACTAACAGAAGGAGTACTGTTAGGTTGACTAACAAATGAATGTTAGCATGTGAATCATCTACTGAGGCAGTAAAACAGATACACACAATTAGCTATATTCTTACAACAGAGTTTTAAAGACATTAAAAGATACCTGTCAAGATTTCTCTCCAATCCTACATGATGTTAGCCAATTTCTGTTTATCAAGAGGATTTCTTCTCAGAATCCCACGACTGAGCAAGAACAACTGAAGTACAAACATTTAGATTCTATCCAGTATGTCACTGTTGTTTTTTGTCGCTGACAAAGTTAAAGAAAGAGAATAATTTTCTCACATGTTCTTCTGTCTCTAATCTTGATAATAACTACACACATAGGTTGCTCTGAAAGTAATCCTTCCTATTTATTTCCATGAAAACTATAACATATACAAAGAGCACAACAACTTTCTTCCATAGAGCAAATTGTTAGCTACAAAAATATATATATATTTAATCATAGTCACCACTATTAGCTGATTCATGCTGATGAGATGATTGAGATGCTCTTCATTTTGTTGTGTGATTGCTGCATGTGGCTGTCCAGAACCATTCACCGTTTCAGTGTGCTCACATCCACTCTTCTGTGTCCATCAGCATTCGGCAAGCATTCATGAATGTCAGTGGGTGCCATTTTCTTCCATAAGGAGAAATTCACTTTCTCTTTTTTCCTTCTTACACAATTCCATGTCAGATGCCATTCTGTCAGACTTCCCTTCTGCTGCCATCTGTTACATGAACATAAAATGTAAAGGTATGTTGGTAGGAAAGTTCAACCTCTACTGCCATCCCATGTCTACCTCTGATGTTATAACACAACCTAATAATATAGGAGACATTACTTTCAGAGCTGCCCTCATATTGCCTATGCAGTTATTTCAAAGGCAAATTGAACCACAACAACAGGAAGATGAGTGATAATTTAAAAACAAATTGAAACACTGTCAACAAAATAATAAAATGAACATTAGTTGCACTGCTGTCTATAGCTGTCAAGAGTTGTTTATATTTAAGACATTTTACTGAACATAAAAAAGGAAAATTTCCATATTTTTCCTTTTCAGTAGTTGGTGAAATGCATTTTTTTTTTTTCTTTTCTATACACCTTCTTTTTTAATTGCTTTTCAAATTATTATGTGCTGGCAGGACACATTAGAATCTTGTTCAAGTTTGTTTTTTGCATTGGCAGTGTCTTAATAAGGAGAATAGTGAGTTTCTTATGGCATCACAAATACCAAATTAGAGAACCCTTACTTTCAAGATCTTTACAGTGGAAGCTCATTAGAAGACTAAATGCATTTTATGAATGGCATAGTTATTTCGTAGGGCTCTTGTGGATTTCAAGATTAAATTACTGTGATTGGAAAGCAAAATAGAAAATCTCTGAGATGGGATTGATAATTAAGTCTGAACTATAGGTCAACTTTTCAGGCAAATTTAGCTTTTTTTTTCCTATGAGTTGTCTATTCCACTTTTATAAGTAAAAAGGCTTCAAAGTTAAACATACATATCTATGTACATCTATAGTAAGGTCACAGTTATGCCTTCAAGTTTTATTACATATAGCTGTATATACTTGCACCATTCTTATGTTCACTAACTATTAATATCTGTGAAAGTGTGAGGCTCTGTGGTCTGCAAAGATTGTCCTGGGTACAATCCCAAAATATTCATGCTGCCCTTGATGCACTGCTGCCAAGTTGCATCTGTACATAATCACCTGTCACACCTTTGACTGGTCCCATGTACAGTCATTTATACATTTTTTTAGAGATTATGCATGACAGTTCCCTGCACAAGCCCACCAATATTCTAAGACATAATCCATCATTTTTCTACACTGGCATTTCACCTCTGTGGTAGCATTGGCTTTCCTTAGTTTACATTTGATTTTACCAAAGTAAGGAATGATCAGAGAGATGTTAACAAAATCATCAATGCTAGAATGTGAAAACACTGCTATGTGATCATGGAAAATCAAAGAATCATAGAATGACAGAATCATTTAGATTGAAAAAGACCTTCGAGATCATCGTATCCAACCATCAGCCTGACCTAAAAAGTCTTATCACTAAACCACGTCCCTTATCACCGTGTGCACACATTTTTTAAATATCTCCAAGGACAGGGAATTCACCACTTCCCTGAGCACTGTCTTCTATTACCTAACCACCCTTTCTGTGAATAAATTCTTCCTGATACACAATCAAAGTATCCTCTGGTACAAATTCTGGCTATTATCTTATGTCCTAACACCTGTTAGCTGAGAAAAGAGACCATCACTCATCTCACTATGAACACTTTTCAAGCAATTGTAGAGAGTGATGAGGTCTCTCCTCTGCCTCTTTTTTTTCAGACTAAACAAGCCCCATTCCCTCAGTGTCCCCTAGAGACACTGGAGAAACTCTTGGAGGGTGACTTGGCAACCACATCAGCTAGTTCCTTCAAAACCCTGGGATGCATGCCACCTGGTCCTATAGACTTGCACACATTCAGCCTCATGGGATGTTCTTGAAATTGTTCTGCTCATCAGGACATGGGACACCTGATTGGCAATGAAGACCAAGGTAAAGAACTGTTTAAGTACCTCAACCTTCTCCCTTTTCATTTATCAGAAGTGGTGCACTCTCTGAGCTTCTCTGTTCTGCCCAATGAATCTAGAGAATCTCTTCTTGTTCTTTGTAACATCCTTCACCAAGTTCAATGCAAGCTGTGTGTTAGCTTTCCTGACTCAACCCTGCACATCAGGACAGCATTCCTATATTCTTCCCAGGATTTGAAAGACGAATGTGTTTCAGCGACACTTTTAAAATTAATTATTGCAGTGTGGAAAGGAAACAGAAAAAAGTATCCAGAGCTTTATTGTGGAAACTCAGTAACAGATAAAGCACATTACACATTACAGCTATTTTTACAGCTTTTACACATTTTTACAGCTATTTTTACAGCTATATTACAGCTTTTACACATTACAGCTATAGACTATGGATTTTGGAGAAAGAAAGGGGAGTTGGAAAGAAAAATTCCAGTTTCTATCATTCTTCCTCATTCTGGATAAAGTTCACTGGATTTAGCAGCCTATCTGTTACTTTGCAGGTCTACAGATAAATGCATCTCTCAGTAAAAGACATCCTCACTCAAAGCAACAACACAGAAAATATTTATAGCAGGTATTAGATGTGGGGTTTTTGAATCTTAAAATGAAAATGTCCTGTGGTTGTAATTATTCTGCATGAGTTGCAAAGCAGAAAATATTACTTACTGAAGAAATACCTAGTAAAATACTTGTAAATGTGAAATCTATCTCCTGTTTACCATTTATTTTTTTCTCATTACACTTTCCAAAATTCTGTATGCAATAAAAAATTCAATTCAATAGTGCATACTACAAAATCCCTGTACTTTGCATCATTTCTCTGTAAGGCTGAAATTTACTGTTTTAATTTGGTAAAATGCAGAGTTTTTTTATTTTGATTAAGGAGCTGCACGGTAAGGTAAAAACTCATGATAAATGAGATAATGCAAGTGTGGTACAGTTGCAGTACTATTAATGTATGATTTGATGGATTAAATCTTCAAGTGATGTAGATTCACTCAAATTCTTGATGAATGTCAGTATTAGAAAGCTACCTTTCTTATTGCTGTATACTGGAACACCTTCCTGTTTTAAGGAACATAATGATTGGTAATGGGCATTAAATCTGCTCCTGATAAGGAAATTTAGATAATCCTTTGGAAAAGTGATGTAGAATTAAATGAGCTGCACATTTTCTTTTATTTCTCCACCGTGGTACTTCCATTCTGTGGATATCTTTTAATTAATTATTTCCAGCACTGCCAAAACGTACTGCTAAAGACTGCAGGATTAATTGCTGGAATGTGGAAATACTTCTTAATGTGTAGAATATAGAAGAATATCGCAGATCTTTACTTCTTTAGTTCTTAGATAGTAGAAACGCAAGTGTTTTACTGGAATTATCAATATTTTTACATGAGTAAACAAAGCATAATTTTGACTTATGGACACGTCTGTTACTTGAAATCAGAACAAACAGATGAACAAATGAAAAAACTGTTCTGCTTTACTTCAAAATATGAGTATTATTCAAGAAAATATGCTCATGTGCACTGAAATATTTATCAAAATGTCTATTACAAGGCATTCTTTGCAGTTTGGAGGTTTTAAAGGAAAAATATAATGACCTATTTATTAGGGCCAGGAGTTTATTTTGAAGTTTTCTTGTACTTCTGATTCCATTGCCACACTTTCAACCACATTGGTGCTGTTTCTAATCACACTGGAATATAAAAACATAGAATTTTCATAAATGGATTTTTCAATAAAAGGCCCACAGGCAAGATATCTCTAATTTTCTGATAATGCAAACTTGACATTTTAATTAGAAAAATGTGTACATTCTAAGAAGTACTACTGCAATATCTGAGTTACTTTTCCTCCTGGAATTAACTTGCATTTTAAGATAAAATGAAGGGGTGAAAGCTCCATAAGAACTTTGTATTGCTTATTGTTCTATTGGATATTGGCTGAAAGGAGTGTGCTGCCTGGAGGATAGTCACTAGAATAGTTTTCTATAATATCCCAAGTTTAGTAAGAAAATGCTGCAGTCAAAATAGTTTTGTGTGCTTGAGCTGATAATGACAGAGAGAAAAGCATTCAAAAAAACCTCCAAAACATTCATATTTAATCCCCATTTGCTTTTTTACAGAGAAGAGCAGATCTCATCTACAGGAAAAGGGAAAACAAGTTGCATTAACTGGATATTCAAATTACTGGATTCAGGCTTTGAATTTGTTTGTATGTTCTTGCAGTATCAGAGTTCATGATGGGGACATCCACAGCTTCTCTGGGTAAACTGTGCCAGTGCTTCATCATCCTCTGAGGGAAAAACTTCCCTCTAATACCTAATTAAAACCTGCACTGTCTTAGTTTAAAACCATTCCCCCTTGTCCTATCAGTATAAATCTGTGCAAAAAGTTATTGTTCCTCCTGTTTATAACCTACTTTTTTTTTTAAGCTCCATGTGCTTCCATGTTTGTGATTTCTAAACCAGTCCCCAAAGATAACCTCAAAAATAGCTTCAACATCATCACAACACAGTATGAAAATGTCAAAAATGTCATGATAAAATGGTTGGGCAGATTTTGCAGCTAATGAAAAAGAGACTTGAATACTGAAAACTTTGGTTATATATATGACATTAAAAAAAAAAAAAAAAAGCAATATTCAAATGCAGGCACACAGTCTGTAACTGCTTGATTAGCATGCAGAAAATTTTTGTTTGGCACAGATGAACGAATCTTTAGTTGTAAAGTTGTGTGACAGAGGGTGAACAAAGACTTTAAAAAGCTCAAGCTTTAAATTTGTGAACAGGTGTCCAAAATGTAAAAAATACAAAATTACTGAGCAGAAAAGTCAGGGTCAGCTAAGTACTAGGACATTGTCTTGTGAAGATTTCCTCATTTCCAATGAAAACTCGATTGGAAGAATTCATTCAGCTCACAGAATGATGGTCCTGCAAAGAGGCACTATGAAGTGCTGGGAATGATGCAGCACAGAAAGATGCATATAATGAGTTTTAATAGATCTTTTATTTTCTATCTTTTCTTCCAGGAGAAATGTTGATATTTCTTCCCATGTCTTGATATGGTATTAATCTGCATCAACTGCCTGGGGACTGGGTTCCACTATAGATCCCCAGCCCTAGAGATATACCTTTATTTCAGCTGACGGAGAAACATTTAAATTGTGAGAAATAGGTGACTGCTTTCCAGTTTTTTGTGTTTTAAAGTTTCCAGATTTTCTGTGCAAGCTTGACTCTTTTGTGTCTGCTTTGGGGAACTTTCCATCAGAGCATGAACTAGATAGTTGTGCCATAATAAGTCCTGGACTTCTTTCTAGATTTTAGGAACCAGTTTAAGTCATTTTCTTGTCAGTATTTTTCACTGCATCTCTTCCGTGTTTGAGTTCAGCAGGATTCTATTATTACACCAGAGACCTTATTGAATTCACAGTTGAAGAACTAAGAGCTACAAGCACAATTCAATGGGCTTTCTTTTTGAAAAATAGATATCGCACATCCGAAGAGCTTGATGATATCTCCTCTGTGCAAACAAAGTAAAAGTGTGGCTTCTTCAGAACCTGACTTACTCAGGTGCTTTGTATGATGAAGTTAGTTCATAATTCATACTACATATTGGGCTACAGCTTGATAAATCCTCACTAGATAAAGAGGAGAGGAAGGGGGGTTTCCTAATATTCTTGTCAGAAAGAACTTGAGTTTTCCAAGGACACGAATGAGTTGAGATCTGAATTCCTAAAAATATCTAAAAATCATCAGAATAATCCTTTATGCTCCATGGAGTGGAATTAATCTTCAGCTGTAAAGGAGTGCTGCCTGTTATTTTGAGATGTGCTTTGAAGAGATACTTTTTTATAGGCACTGGGAACACATGAGACCCTCTGCATATGAGCAGCAGAGCACATAGCTAAAACAAAGATTTAAGTGTTCACCGTTGCCAAAAGCAACAAACAAAATTAATCTTTTTTCCTTTCCTTTCCTTTCCTTTCCTTTCCTTTCCTTTCCTTTCCTTTCCTTTCCTTTCCTTTCCTTTCCTTTCCTTTCCTTTCCTTTCCTTTCCTTTCCTTTCCTTGCCTTGCCTTGCCTTGCCTTGCCTTGCCTTGCCTTGCCTTGCCTTGCCTTGCCTTGCCTTGCCTTGCCTTGCCTTGCCTTGCCTTGCCTTGCCTTCCCTTGCCTTCCCTTCCCTTCCCTTCCCTTCCCTTCCCTTCCCTTCCCTTCCCTTCCCTTCCCTTCCCTTCCCTTCCCTTCCCTTCCCTTCCCTTCCCTTTTTTCTTTCTCTGCAAGACAATATCTCATCATAAATACAGTTTGGAATCTTACTATATAGTGATAATGTTACTTCTAATAAAGAACATTGTAATTTCGAAGTTTTTTCTCTATTGCAGAGTTAATAGATATATTAATTAAGTCTTATTATTGAATTTATTAGTTTCATCTAAAAGGCTTGCAGAAGTTCCATAAATGTTAGCTTTTCTGGAGAGGCTCTACAGTAAACAGTGAAGCAGTGGAAGTAGCAATTACACTGATCAGATACTGGGTGCTTATTCTCTATTCTCTTAAATGAAATTTAGCTCTCCTTTTATGAAAATGATAGTGAAAAGGGCCAAAAATAATATCCTGCGAAACAGGAAAGAATTAAAAATTACATCAGTCAGTTCAAGGTCTTTGCATTGGGGAATACAAAGTAAAAGTATCCAGAAAGAAATGTTTACTCCAGGCTGAGAGGAAAGAAAAATCCCAGGGGATCCTGACATTCAGATTTGCCTTAGGAGTAGGATAGGCAATGGTGTAAAGTGACTGTCTTACTCATGAGGAATGGCTTGAGGTCTACCATAAAAGACAAGGTAATATTCCTTGCAGACTTGGCCGAGACTGAGTGGAGTTGCTTTTGGTTGTTAAAGAGAAACTGAAAAGAAGATAAAATGCTAGCAGGGCTCTGTAGAAGTTATTTGGACTTCTGACTGATATTTGGGATTATGAGTGAGGGTACTGTTTTCTTGCAAAACCCTACTGCTCTTCTAACAGTCATGATCATCCTATACAGATCTGAAGGTTTTCTGTTTCTACTTAAATTGCAAACACAGAAAACAGAAAATTTAGGAGAGAAAATCACAAACCATGTGATATCCTTCTTCTGGCAACCGCTGTTATTTCTGTAGTATTACATAAAGCTGTACTTGTCTGGTTCAATGTCATGCTTATTTGTTTTGAACTCAACTGTACAATCTAAGATACGTAGAAATAAAGCACAGAAAACATGTTGTAAAAATGATAGGGCATGGCTATAAAAAATGAGGGAGTAACTTCAGGATTGATAACAAGCCCATTAGTCCTGTACCATATCTACAAGAGTTACAATGAGAATCTTTGAAGTTATTCTCGGCTTTGATCAGTAGTAACATTTCTATTATTTTTTCCCAAATCTCTTAAACATTATGAGACTAAATTAGATTTCAGGTAGAGAGTGACCTAAGCCTATTGTTTAATCTACTTGAAATGACCCCTGTGCTAACAGGGGCTATAATGGAAATTCTTTGAAGGATGAGAGAAAGAATTCATGCCAAGAGCCTTTCTAAAGCTAAGCAAGGTTTAGAATCATAAATACATTGGGGTATCTTCAACTCTTAGCTGCTTTCAATTTTTAAAAATTCCAATATATTTGGAATTGCTGTTGTCTATATTGCATATTCATTTTTGTAGATACATATTTTTCAGTGTCAGTAATTTAACCTTTCCATTATAAACTTATCTGAGGTAATACTCATCATGAGTAGGCTCAGATGGCATTCTTTTTTGCCTTATATTAAAAAAAAAGGAAAGGGAAGTGTTTTCTAGGACAGATCACAGGAGACACATGAGGTAAACAATATCTTTTTGCTAAAAACAAGTCTAAGACAGTACATAATGATGACACAATCATACTGATGTGAAGTCACTCAGCAGGAGAGTTGATACCAAACACACAAAGATGAATAATTCATCTTTTTATGATGAACTCATTTTAACATATTTCAGTGTTCTCCGAAAAAAACTGCAGAACAAGATACTGCTCCCTGATTTGGCCATCATGCTTGTGAGCAGCATTCTCTATTTTGTATGTGAGTTATGGAAACCAATATTTTGCCTTGTCTGCTGCTATTAAGTGCCCTTATAGGGGCACTATGCTATGCAGCCATGTTATTAGCATAGTTATTAAAGACATGAATTATGTACCCTTGAATAAACTTCATTCGTTATTTTAGATTTGTGCGTGAACAAGCTGTTAGATCCTTGTCACTTCTACAGGGCCATACGATTTGTCTGTAGGAAGAGTGAACACAGACCCCCAAGCTGACTTCCTAAGTAGAGATGGTACTTGCAGATGATTACCTGAAGCCAGTTGAAGTCTGTCCAATATTGTCACCCATTTTTCTGGATTTTTGTTTAAACATTACTGGTTTTCCTTTTCTCTCTACAGCTACTACAAACTGGGAATCTCTGCCCTATTTCTACTTCAGAGGCATTGCACCAGATGGGGCTCTCAAGCAAGTCAAACATAGTGTTGAGTTAATGTCTGTTCCAGATGGCAAGGCAAAATATTGCTAAATATTCCTTCAAGGTATTTAAGCACAGCATGACAGACAACTATAACAAACAGAGAGAAAAAAAAAACAACAAAAACCTAGTGTAAACAACAGCTGAGGAAAGACTGCTTTTTTTCATGAATACTCAAGCCTTACTTCAGCTTATGTATTAAGTAGGAAGTTTGGTGGGGGAACAAAGAAATGCTGAATCATATAGTCAGCAGGATTACAAAGAAAATTGTCAGACAGCTTTGAGAAATGGTCAGTAATGCTATTTGTTGTAGAGTACTTTGTTAAAGAAAATGTAACTTCAGTTTAAAAACTGCTTTAGTGATTCTTTCTTTAGGGAAGATGTACAAAGAGCTTGGAAAAATGCATACCACATTTCTATATGTATTGTACTGGATTTTACTAAATGCATACTGGTAATGAGTTATCTCCCTAAGCCATTTTTGCTATCATCTTGCTATGAGCGCAGGTCGCAGGGAAAGCTACATGAGCTGGGCTTTGCCACTGCCTGAAGTGTCTCTTAGGAAACCATAACATCTGTCTCTTTTCAGGTGTGCTTCCCTGCAAGAAGGAAAAAGCCTTCAGCAGTGCCCAGCCACTGGAAAGCTTGCTAATTTACTAGAATAGCTACACTCTTGACAATTTTGTCTGCTCTGCTAAAGCTTTTATATTTTGCAATTCATTAGGGTTTCAAGAAGGCTTATCTATTGACTTCTCTCCTGGTGTATTTCAGACAAGTGTAGAGACTCTCAGAAGTATGATAAAGATTTTCTGAAGCTTTGAAAGGACTGTACATGCTCTGAAGATCATACTCTTCTTCCCAGATTCTAACAGTGTTATTTTCACCAGTCACTGACTAACATAATTGGAAAATCAAACTGAAGTTAACAAACAAACAAACAAAACATGCACACACACATAAGAAAGTAAACCCCACTGAATATGATTCTTTATTCTCTTCGTACAACAACAGTAAAACATCTTGACAGCTCTACTGTCAATATTTTAGGGTTTATGAAATCTTTTATAGGAAAAACTTTACACTTGGTAGAGAAATAATTCCTCTCTACTTTTTGCCCAACTGTTTTTCTTTTATAAGTCTTTTGCCCCAGAATGAACTTTATTTGATAGCATTCAAGGTAAAGTGCATCTTAACTGAATGAACTGGAGGCAGAGTTGTGGAAATGTGATGGCATGCTGTCAAATGTAGTGTGAGATAGCACAACAGCAAAGCCAAGTAATTTAGTAGGGAGAGAGGACAGTAGCATAGCTTTAGAAATGGTCCTATTTTTTATAAAATATGCCATTGAGGCTTTTCACAAAATGCACAAGAATATTAGATGATAAATTTTCTCATCTACCTCAGGGGATGAAAACAGCTACCCTACCCTGAATGCACAAACTCATAATCATTAAGTTTTCTGAGAGATCAGTCTTGATGTTTGTAACTGCGCTCCCATGTAGTGAAAGATTAATGCGAGGCAGGAGAAAATACAAGGAATGTAACACAGCCCAGAGGCAAGAATGCTTGTGATGTTGGTCTTCACTCTGAAGACTGTTTCTGCAGTTTACATTAAACTTTCATTAGTTGGCAGTGCATTAGAAAGACCGCACCAAGCTGCTCAGCTTTCTCGAGGACATGGTGTTCCTAAGCCTCTCTGGTGGCAGAGATAGAAGCTCACTGGGGAGACTCAAAAGCAAACTGGGAAACAGCTATGAAGCATATGAACAGCTATTGAAATAACCTTGGGATCAGAGAGTGAGTGTAGGTCTCTGCTTTGAACTTCATAATCAGTTTATGAAGTAAAATTATGGGCCACACAATATTACTGGTGGGCTATATTTTCAGAATGGCAGTGGAATTGGGGATAAAAACAAAAGAAAACAAAACTAAAGGTGAGTTTCTCAGATCAAAACCAGCTTTTCTGCATGATGCTGCACTGGACACATCAGCCTACATTTGACTAAATTCTCCATGCATTCCTGAATCCAAATTTAATAAGATAACCCTTGAGCCAGATAGAGATTGATTACCAAATGAGCCGAAGAAACACAACTCCTACAGTTAGACTAGAATTTGTTAGTTGAAATTAAGTCCTTCTCGTACAATCTAAGAACCATTATCCATCCATCTAATGGAACACTTACGACTCTAACCTTATCTCCAGATCTGTGCTCACCCTTGTGCATCTTCTGTTTCTGTAGGTTCTAAGGTCAATGACACCTGTACCCTTGTGGAGGAAGGAAGGTGAGGGCTGCAGCAGTAGTCAGGCTCCCAGGACTTTGTCAGGAGCAGCAAGTCAGTTTGGGGGGATTTTCCCCTGTTCTGAGTCTGCTGGCAGTCACTTATGCATGTTTTCTACAAGGGGCTGTTTACTTCATACACAGAGCTGCAAGCTGAAAAATGTACAAGCTGCGCTTTATATTTGATGCATGCTCAATCAGTTGAACATTTTTATTTGTGTTATAAGCCTTTAGGCTTATGGTATCATGTTGTGCTTGAACTTTCATGTCATCTGCTTTTGTTTTCGCTTTTGTGAGCCTTTGTATCAATCCTGGCTGTTTTGTTGTTATTGTTTTTTGTCTTATTGATATTGCTGTTGTTATTTTTTTAAGGTATTTTTTATTTGTTAACATTTTAGCTGAAACTTTCTGATGGCCTAAATAAATGTTTAGTAACACAAGCTAATTACATAGACTTCCTTCTTCCAGGTTCATTGCACATTTGTTCCTTTAAAAAAGTGGTGTTTTAGAAGATAAAGACGTACCAGACATGCAGTGCCAGATTCTTGCATAATACTTTGCAAGCAATGTCCTCTGTTCACATTAGTGTCCCTGGTACAAAGTCAAAAGTATTTTGTATCCACGACTCTACAGATATACCAAGTCACTTTTATCTGACTTAGAATTTCTTCCCCGTAATACAAATATGTGCAATAGAAAAATGATCCAATTCGCTCTCTGGATGTGGCCCAATATCAGAAAAAAAAACAAACCAGCAACAAAACAAACATATCTCCCCCCCCAACAAATTTTTCCCAAAACTAAGATTCAGCGTCGAATGCTGCCAAGAGGAAAAAATGCTTGAAGCCTGCCAACTTTTAAGCATTATTCATAGTAGTATCTATTATTCAATTGTTTGATTTGTAGATATTCATCAATAATACAAACAGATCAAAAACATTTAAACATTTTTTTCTTATTAGCAAACACAACAAGACACATAGTACATATGGGAAAAACATAAAGCAGTTCAGACCAGCTTTGTGGTTTTTGTTTTTCTTTTCTTTTTCTGACACATATTAAATCAGTCAGTATTACACAAGAGAATGATTAACACTAGTTAAAAGCTAAAAAGTGTGCAGTTCTGCCACTGTGGAATAGCTGCTCCACTGTGTATATAAACTCCAATTTGGTTAACTTCATCATATTTGCCCAAATGTGCACTGTAGTTTAAATCAGAAGAAAGTAGTGTATGATATTACTTATTCTGCAGAGTACTGGTCTTGCATACTTGCAGGCCTGCTTAAGGGATTTGGGGTTGAATGGAAGCTTTCTATATCCTCACACAAAAGGAAAGCATAGGAATGTTTCAGAGTAAACTCCTCAGCTTAGACTATCATGCCATAAAACAGAAAGGTAGGCTTAACTTCACAAAGAAACGTTTTCTTATTTCTACAGACAAAATTTCAGAAGCAAAGTTCTGCTGTGAACTTCTGGAATGCTGGAGATACAGAGCCGCTGTTTAAGAGACGAGTAAGTCCTTTGTGTTTTGAATAAGTCATTTATTTGGATTCCAAAGCTGAGTAGAAATTTAAGACGTATTAATGGGGAGCAGACCAGGGGTTATCTTATTACTCTGGAAGCCAGAAAGGAAGAGTTTTGAACAGCAATGCAGATGCTGATTAATATAGTAGGTTAATAAAGTGCAGGATAAAAATAATTATATCATAGTAAGAGCATTAAATTTAAGGAACTAAAAGCATTAATAAAGAAATTATTCACAATTTCTAACATTCACTGATCTCAGTGAATAAGCAGATATGTTTCAAAATGGGTATAAGAAACAGAAAGATGCTGTTTTTAAAATAAAGCTAATCAGTGATTTCTTAAAAATAACAGGATGAGAATGCATGGTCAGTTACCTGTTAGTATATGCTCTATTTCATAAAGTTAATTTCATAAAGTTATTTTCTGTTAGAGCTTTTCCTTTCTTTTTTATTTCAAGATTTATATTGATAAGATTTAAAAGATGTTAATAAAGAACCAAATTGTTAAGATTACCTATAACTATTGCAATTTAATTTATTAATTTATTAAATTAATTCAAGCCTTGGACACCTTTTAAATTTTCTCCCATAAAGGACAGAAAAATTAATCACATAAAACAGATTATATTAACATCCATCACTGAAATATTATTATACAGTAGGTGTGTTGGACCTGCATAAGCAGGAAAAAAGTTTTCAAGTGAGGTCAAATGTCTTATGCTGCAGTTTTTACAGGTATAATCTATAGTTATCAGGTATAATGCAAGATACATGCATGCATAGAACTTAGAGTAGCTGAAACTGTAGCAAAGATAAATTGTAAAAGCAGCCTACAGATGCACTAGGGGATATATGTACATATTTACAGTTCAAAATGAAGTTTTTCTTGCCATTCTTCAAGCTTCTGACTTTGACAATGACATTCAACCGTGTCTTTACCTGGTTCCCAAAATGTGATCAGAAATCAGGCAGAGTCCACCCTGCACTTCTTATGCCTCTGCCCATGGAGAATCAGGAAACCTGGTTCTTCAGAAGAGAAGGAATGAGCATTGGCAAGCCTGCTTAAATGAAAAATGCAAGAAGTTACCACAGTTTCACTTTTCCCTCAAAAAAACTTTTAAATTTACGAAAATATTAAAATGAAACAATAGAAAATGTGTGTAATCTTCAGAATGTTTTCTATACCTAAACAATTAGATCTTGTTTGGATGTAACATCACATCAAGCAAGTTCAAATTGTCTCATCAAATTCAAACTCTAATACAGAAATTGACTGTCTTCTGCACATGCTCAATCTAACAACATGATAATATCTGGAATTAAAAAAACTGATAGTGTTTTTTCATTATTCATGCTAATAATTTCTAATTAAAATATCTGCAACTTCTTTATAACATTAATTTATGAGGAAAATCTAATGGAATTTGATTAGACTTCTGTATAATGAATTTTCAATTCAGAGGACTTTTAGACGTAGTGATGTTAATTTTGAAGATGTCAGGATGTGCTTAATTGGCATCTAATTTCCATGGAGGTAACAGAAAACAAACCATAAGTTATTTGAAATTGTTTATTCCATGAAAAAACATCTTTCTGCCCACTATGCAGTGGTGAGATTCTGCAATTATGTGAAAATGTCATTTATTCTGCACTTGAAACTGCTAAGAAGCTTGCCTACAAAGATTTTGATTAGAAATGCTGGGCAAGAAAAAATATGTTGTGCAACTATACAGTCTTTCTAATTGGAGTTACTGCTTTCAAATAAAGCTTTCTCTCTTTTTTCTTTATTTTTATATTTCCAGTGCCATTACTTATTTCTTTAAAATCTTGATGTCACGTCTATCATTTTCCTTAATGTTGAGTCTTGTTCCTGAATTTTGAATTTAAAAATAAGAAAGGATCTGAATACTAGAGGACAGAAAAGGTAGCAGGTAAAACAGATTTGCTTGCAGAATTCAATTACAACATGCACTAGCAGGGAGAAAGGAATTTTGCTTTCCACCCACGCTCTTAAAGTAAACAATTAGGTAGAACTGAATCATGCTTCTCAATGACCTCTGTATATAAGCATTATTTTTTTTTTTCAAATACTTATTAATTTCAGGATAATATAAAATAGAATATGCAATACATCTAAAACAATACTTCTCCTAACATGAAAGTAGAGATTCTTAGCATAACTGTGTTAGTAAACAGATCAATTTGCATTTTAATTTGCATTATTAGTATAATTGGGATCCTGAAATGTAGTATATAGATGTCCCACAGCTACTATAAGGATGGAGATGCCAGACTCCAATTAAGAAATTCCTTGTCAAGTCTTATCTCTAAAGTTTGTAAGATTAACTTAAAATAAAATAACTATTTTCCATCTCCACTGCTAGTGGTTCTAATCCCCACAATTTAAAGGATTCTTGTTAAGATTACTGCTAGGAAGGCAATTTCTTCCAGTAAAACAGACTGTCTTTTGGGAATTTTAATTATGCTTCATGTTCCACATTCTCCCGTCTAACAAATCTCCTTTAAATGGCATCTCTTCTGAATGCAGTGTATTAGTTTATTTATTTTGAGATTTAGATGCTGACATATTCCATAGATGTGATTATATGCAATCATCTATATAGTGTATACCTCAGTGCCGGTGCCTGGCAAAAGGACAGTTATTCTTGTAAAAATGACTGTCCAATAGCTATTTGTGAGGCTTACAGTAAATATTTGAACAGAACATACTATAGACATGAAAGTGCCTCTTTGGTTCATTCACAGTCTTGTATCAAAAGTAACCCATATTAAATCAATTTGCTCCTAGGACCATAAGTGAAAAGAAAATATCCAGTTCAATAAAACATTAAATCTAAGGTGGAAACTTGTGTCTCTTTTAGAATACATGAAAATATATTTGACAGATGTCCATAGGACACAGAACAAGCAACCCAGTAACAGTACAGAGCTGGAATGAAGTGTAAACCAAATACATAGAATTAGATGCTATAGAGATAAGACTACAGAATTTGAAGCAATTCTCTTTCTGTGATAAGATAAATTAAGCGCATAACTGTGCAAGTCAGTATAGGCAGTCATCATACTTGAAATTTTGAAAAACCAGGGAGACTAAGTGATCTGATTTGCTTCACATGGCTTACTTGAAGCTCTTTTTAATCTAGAAAATTTAAGGCAGATGACTGTACGTGCCTTGTGAAATACATTGAAAGGAAGCATGGTAAGAATTAACACAAAGTCTTACCAAACTATGGTGACTGTATTTTCCAGGCAACTCAATTTTGATACCTTCCAATTACTAACAGTCTTACAATTCTTTTCACAAAAATAGCTTTACTGAATATCCTGACCAAACAACTTCTTACTGTTATGTTCCACTGATTCTGAATTACAGAAATCTGTAGGAACAAGGGCTTAAACAAAGAAACATGATGTTCACTATAGTTATAAATTTGGGAATAATATTCTCTTTGGCTCTTTCAGTGTCCAGCCCACTAAGTCTGTATGACAGTCCCATAATTACACATAATTTGAAGGGAGGTTGTGAGGAGGAGGGGTTTGGCCTCTTCTCCCAGGAAATGAACAGGACCCAGGGAAATGGCTGCAAGTTATACCAGAGGAGGTTTAGGTTGGACATGAGGAAAAACTTTTTCTCTCAGAGAGTGGTCAGGCACTGGAATGGCTACACAGGGAGGTGGTGGAGTTGCTGTCCCTGGCAGCGTTCAAGAGGCATCCGGATGAGGAGCTACGAGATCTGGTTTAGTGCTTGTGGTAGCAGTAGTAATGAGAAGACGGTTGGACTAGATGATCTTGCAGGTCATTTTCAACCTTGTGATTCTATGATTCTATGACTACGATTTTGCTTAGTGTTGACTTTCCACCTCTGAGTTCATCGAATGCTATTTCAGTTTTGCTACAAACGTATTTCCTATCTAATTCCATAGTGAAAGTCTTGTGTTTATTGTCCTTCTACCTTGTTTCTTTTTAGCATTTCTGTTTAAAATATGGTTGTAATGCTTTATCATTTACATCTGTCTCACGAATGTAATTTCATCATCAATAGAGATACCACAATATGTTCCTAAAAAAGAGGTATGAGTAAAGTACTTTAAATAAGACTTCAGGAATGTAATAAAGATCTATTAAGATAATTGGGGAATCAATCTGGGAACAAAAAGACTATTCCAAAAGTTGGTATAACAAATGACTATTTCACGGAATCACAAATCCATAGGGATTCAAAAGGACCTCTGTTGATCATCTAGTCCAACTCCTCAGCTAAAACATATTCCCTACGGCAGGTTGCACAGAAAAGAATCCAGGTGAGTCTTGAATATCTCGAGAGAACAAGATTCCACAACCTCTCTGGGCAGCCTGTTGCAGTGCTCTGTCACTCTTGCAGTAAAGAAGTTCTTCCTCACATTTTTATGGAGCTTCCAGTGTTCCAGTTTGTGCCCACTGCCCCTTGTTCTGCTGCTGGCACTGTTGAGTAGAGCATGGCCCCATACATTTGATTCCCATCCATAACATATTTATAAGCATTGATAAGATCCCTGAGCCTTAACTCTGATGCTGGCAGGAATTTCCCAGTAATGAAGCCTCTTTCCTCAAATCTAGTGCAGAACTCTACAGGGCAGCTCTTCAGCAATGTGGAATGTTGCAAGCACATAAAGCACATCCCTGGTGCCTTCTGCAGCTGCCAATGGAAGAGGAAATAAATCCAGGTGTCTGTCCTACCTTAAGGTGCTCAGAGCCTGGACTTTAGAACAAATTTTTGAAATAAAGGCAGCAAATGGATACCATTAATGGCACCACCATTAATCACCACCACAGTCAGTACCACCTTCAGAGTACATCTGTCACCCTTCTCAAACACAAGCACAGAGTGGCACAAACACTTAACACCACGTAAAGAACCAGAGTTTCCCAGCAGGCTTTCTGAGAGTAGAGGATGCAGTCAGAGACCAGGTTCCTCCAAAACAAGGATGAGATTTATAAGCCCATGACACATTAGCTGTATGCACAACACTCGCTGAAACACAAAGCTAGGCTAATCCTTAGAATTGCTTAATGGGACTTGTACTCACTGAACATGAGGTACTTTTTTTTTCTGCTTTTTTTTTTTTTTCACCTCACACTCGAATAAGGAATTCAAATTCATAAATCACATTCTGATGGAATCCTTTCTCCTAAACAGTACCACTTTATTTCCCAAGAGAAATATCTAAGCATTCCAACTTCCAACTTCATTCCACACATAATTTGTTTGGGATTTCTTTTTTTTTTTATAAAGCAGGAAACTCAATGTGCAACAATATGATTGGATTGGCTGCAGATGATTGCATGTGATTGAATCAGCCAATTAACATTTGTGTTATAAAACCTTCATGATTACCATTATGCTGACAATAAATAATAAACCAAAATCAAGCCACTGAGTATGATATAGACTGGGTTTGTTGCTACAGTAAACCAACGCCACGTTGCTACGAGGTGCACTAAGTTCAATTTATTAGGAAGTAAACGCTTCCTATATTCTTATATTCTGGAAGGAAACCAGAATATACAGGCTTACTTACTGGTGAAGATTGATGAAGATTGACTTCAAGCCTGTGCTGCTTTTAGTGATGGTTTCTTCGCACAAGGAGCGTCAGTTTCTCAAGCCTTTGCACTGATTAGTACCTATATCAGCAAATAATCATAAGTTACCCGTATAGCAAATAATCATAACATGCTTTGGTGTCAATGAACACCAAAGAATGGACAATGTACCTCACTCTGAAAGCAATGCATCCTTTTTATTTCCATGGAAACTACAAAGAGCACAGTGACACTGTTTATACAGCAAATTTTCAGCTTCAGTACATTATTTTTCAACACAGTCACCACCGTTACCCAATTTGTGCTGAAGATCTGATCAAGATGCTCTTCATTCTGTGTTGTAACAGCTGTGACTGTGGCCATTTGGAATGTGGATTTTCTTTCTCATTGCTGTCACCACTGCTGAAATGCACCACCCACTTCTCACTGCACTCACATCCACTGTTTGGTCTCCATAAACAATTCAGCAGGTGTTGGTGAAAATCAGTGAGTGCCATTTTTTCCACACGGAGGAATTCAGTGATGAATGCTTGCTTCATACTCACTTTCATGACAGATGTCATTATGTCAGACTGCCCCTCTGCTGCCATCTGTTGCACAACAACCACATTTTGTTGGGAAGGTTCAGCCTCTACTGCCATCCCACCAACATTAGCCTTTAATGTTGTGGGCCAGCACAGAATCATAGAATCATAGAATTGCTCAGGTTGGAAAAAAATGTAAAGATCATCAAGTCCAATCACAACCTAACCATACTACCCTAACAACTCACCCTGAGCACCACATCCAAATGGATTTATACATTCAGGGATGGTTACTCAAACACCTCCCTGGGGAGCCTATTTTAGTGCTTAACAACCCTTTCTGTAAAGAAGTGTTTCCTGACATCCAACCTAAACTTACCCTGGTGCAACTTGAGGCCATTTCCCCTCATCCTGTCACCTGTCACCAGGGAGAAGAGGCCAACCTTGCTCTTGCTGCAATCACCTTTTAGGTACTGGAAGAGAAAAACATCATAAAATAAGAATCATTACTTTCAGAGCAGCCCGTGTATATTCTTGATACCCAAAGAAAGTTTTAGGAAAAGGTTCATATGCCATGTATTTCCTCTAAATTCTTATTCCAGATAATCTACTCTACTAGTATCTTATCAGTTGCTCACAATTACTCTCAAGTAGGGTAAATCTTGAAATGTATACAAAGTCAGCATATACAGATATTAATATAGAAGAATCTAAGATTGTAGAGATCTCTAGATCTTTCTAAAACCTAAATATTAACCCTAACTAAAACCCACTATTGTCTCTGCTGACATAAAATTGATGTTAGTAACAAGAAATCAGTTTCAGTTTGGTCTGTACTTTGTAATATGGAACACTGCCATTTAAAGCTTAAAGCTTAAGCTTGATGTTATTTGGAAATGTGCAGTCATAAATATTTTATTAATCATTCAGATGACTTATGAACTATCAGCTCAAATTTACAATTTTAATTAAATGTATAAACAAAGTGAGTTTCAGATGGCTAATGGAAATGGAAAGTATTCACAGGCTCTGATACTGGGAGCCCGAGTTGCACTATTCTAGTAGGCTTCCACCAGCTGCAAGACATCTGCTTTAAGTCTTTCCTCCATACACTTAAAGCACAGCTGCTGAGGACACAGACAAAACTCTTACTAGACTTTTTTAATTGACACCTAATTTAAGTCCTTAAAGGAGATGGTATGAACAGAGTACTTGAAACTCTGTCGTGATTAATCAAAGTTTCTGACATTTGGAATGTAGTTGTCTAGTTTTGTCTGACTGAAGGGTTACATCACTCCCCCAAATGGCTCTTGAGGTCCACTGTGGACCTGTGACTCTTCAGCAGGGAAAAGAGATGGCTGGAAGAAAATAGAACTAGGATTTACAAAATTATGAAAATGGTGCCTAAACTGAATATGGAAGTATTATACAACAAACTCTACAACACTAGAACAAGAAGGTTGACATTAAGATTAGTAGGAGGTGAGTTTTAAACAGATAAAACTATTTCATATTCCACAATTAGTGAATTTCTAGAATTTCCTGCAACACATTTTAAGGTGGCGTATGTACCCTCACAAAATGACTGTGATTTCTGTGAAATTACACAGGATACAACAGTAGCTACAAGATTCATATTCTCTCCCTAAATAATATCCCCTATTATCACTGCTGTCTTAAACCATGAACATCACCAATCTGACCCAGCTGGTCAGATTCCAATACAGTTGATTAGACCCCTTTTAAAAAAAAAAAAAAAAAAAAAAAAATTGATTCAAGCTGAATTAAGCCAGTTTTACCAACTACAGTTTTAGTAATTCTTACTTTCTCCAATAATAAGAAAATGAATATCAAATCAGGTTACATATGAGTGTGTTACTCAGGTAGGCTTTAAATAATGATGAATCCTTAAAATATTATTGTTTATATTGGAGAAAAGAGTTTATAAGATATTTCCAGAATATAAAAAACAACAAGCAATAACTAGTTATGATTGATGTGAACACAATGTTCTTGTTCTCTAACTGAACTAACGGTGATTGCACAAAGTTCTCTAGCAGTTTAATATTCTCTCTCTAATTGGATTTAACAATCCTTTTAAGAATTTCAACCTAAGAAATTAATAATAATTATCTGCTTTACATACCTCTTACTAAAACATAGATAAAATCTATTAATTGAAGGTCTCTTATCTAACTAGTTAAATATGATATATGATCTGACTTATTTGAGGATGTGACTCACCTTTTGGACTTTCCCTTTTCTGCCTAAATCCACATTCTTGCCTTCTCCTTTTTCATGCAGTGAGTCACACAGCTCTAAATATTAAAAACACTATTATGCTGTAATTTAATTCATATACATTCCACAGTTCATTTAATGTCATTAAAGTCAAAGTAGAATAGCCTCTTACAAGCAATAATTTATTAGCATAGCACATTCATTGTGATGTTTGTCTTTCAAGACAATTTCCATCATTTATCAGCACTAATTTTCCTATGAAAATCTATCATCTACTACAATGTTTAATAGACCTGTGAATATAAGCTTTACTATTCTTATTGGACTTAAAATAATAAGTTATATGTGCAATTCCATATGAAAATTCAACATTTTGTATGTTTCTTGATTGTTTTTGCAGTTTGGAAAGAATCACAAACTCAGGAAGTCAACTTACAATTTTGTTATGGAAAAAAAGCTTGTCAATTGCATGACACTTTTTTATAGTTCGTATTATCCATTGTTGCAGCAGTTGTCCATAATGTTATATATAATACTGTTCTGGATATATTATTATTTGTCATTATCTGTCATTGTGTAACATTTTACACATATTGTGTTTGTAGAGGAGCTACAAGATAAAATTCAGATAATATTTGTTGACTTGTTTCAGTACAGCGTAAGCAAATAGTGGAATCCCATATGGTTATTTGGACCTTATGTGCAATTGCAGTAAAAATGACTGCTTCTTATAGCATAAAAATAAGAAGTCTATTGCTCTAAATAAAGTTCCAGTTAGGTGCTTTGTTTTGTTGTTGTGGCCATTGTGTTTATTTATTATGAAGTATTGGAAATGTTTTCAGTAAGGAGCTCATTATTATCAGGTGAGTGCTCCCTCTATTCTCATTCTCATTTTCAGGCCTACATTTTTTGCAGCTGCCACATATGTCAACACATAGTCTTGTTTTTCAGCTCATTTCAGTTGCTATCAGCATTGCCAATGGCATTTTATAACTCTCACAGAAAAAGGAATTTTGATATTAATTTCTGATGTCTAGAATATTGCTCTAGGGACTTTAAAACATATGTCTGAAAATGCATTTTTCCTTAAAATGTGAAATTTAAAGGTAAATAACGTTAGACACCTAAATAATTAAGGTATGGCATGACTTCCATCACAAATCTGGAGAATGAGTTTGCCAGATGTTGAAATTAAAGGACAAATAAAGGTGATCTGAAAAACATTTGAATAGTCTTTAGCATGTACCAGTGGCAAAGGTAGGAGACATCTGTGTTTGAAGAACTAGAATTTGATTGAAAAAAGAGGAAGGACTCTTTTCTGAGTACCTAAATGAGTAAGAAAACAGAGTTTTTAAACACTTTTATCTTTCTAAATGTTACAAGGCTTTTTTCGCTCACAAAAAAAGATGCAAGAGGGTTGACTTCAATCAAAATCTTAAAACAACACGTAAAAATCAGTACTGAGAATGGTGGAGGACATCTGTTCTGTTCATTTATCACCAAACACCACAACTCCGTTGTAGAAGCCCCCCAGATTTGCCAGGTACCACTGGCCCTTGGTAAAGCCATGTTGGCTGTCCCCAGTCACCCCTTTGTTTTTCTTAGCATAGTTTCCAGGATAATTTGCTCCATGATCTTGCAGGGCACGGAAGTGAGACACTGTCGTGTTGTTTACCAGGACTTTTTTTTTTAAAGTGGAGGTTACATTTTGTCTTTTGCAGTCAGTGGGAACCTCATTGGACTGCCATAGTTTCTCAAATATGATGGATAGTGATTTAATGGCTTCATTCACCAGCTACCTCAGGACCTCAGATTCATCTCACCAGATCTCATGGACTTGTGCATCCTCAGGTTCCTTAGATGGCTCTGAACTGTGCATTGGGTGGTGTGGACAGAACAATTGTCAGGGAAGACTGAGGCAAAACAGTCACTGAGTACCTCAGCTTTCTCCATATCCTGGGTAAGCAGGTCTCCTGTTTCCTTCAGGAGAGGGCCTACAGTTTCTTTAGTCTTCCTTTTATTACTGATGCTCTTACAGAAACTTTTCTTATTTCCTCAGTTACTGTGGCTCTTCCTCCAGCACTGGAGTGGATTTGTAGTGGTCTAGGTGTCTTTGAACATACCAAGTATGTTTTTAAGAATCTGTATAACTCTTTTTGCTGGTAATTACTGGGCTGACCCATGGAAAGGAGAGTATCTTTTATACAAGACTATGCTGGAAGACATTATGCTTGCAATTATGTAAAGCTGTCCATAAAGTTTTGCAGCAAATAGCATGCTTGACACCCTGTCATCCTATTTGTCTGCAGTTAAGCCTGTCATAATGCAAGATTAATGTTCTGAGGTTTTCTTAATTCTCAAACGGGTGTTTCTAAGGCTGAGATATTTCAGCAGGTTGCCTGACCAGTTTTACTTGAAAGTTCAAGACATAAATTTGTGCTAGCTTTTGAACTTGCAATACGTACATTATGCCCTATAATTTTATTCAAGTGTGCATAAAGGTTGAGGGTGCATTATAGAGTTTTATTTTGAGATATACAGTGTGAATACTATGCTGTATTATACAGTGCATATCACACATTATTTTCTGAATGGCTGTGTTTGACAATGTACATGCAATAGAAAAGTCTGTGCCCTGTAATATATTTTGCCCCCATACTAAAACTAGTCCTTCTGCAGTTTGGGAGGGCTTTTACATTGTTTTTTAAATTATTTTTTTCATGAGTGAAGTAGGAAGACTTAGAAACACTTTTTTTTTTTTTTTTTTTGTGAGTAAAACTGTTATGAGAAAGTTGATTCCTAACAGGGGAATAATTAAAATATTCTACTTTTGCTTGTTCCTTTCAGATCTTCAGTCTTGTCATAAATGTATCTATCTGTATGTTTTTCTTTGAAAAGAATCTGAAATTCTGTGTCTTGCATAGGAACTTCCGTCAAATACATCAGATATGTGTCAAATGCAAATTCTTCCTAAAAACAAAAGTGCTTCTCAAATGCTGGCTGTCAAATAACTTTCTCTACCTGCATAAAAGTCTGAAAGCAGGAAAGAAACTTACCTTAAGTTTTAAAAAGTTATGCAACATGATAATTCTTTTTTTCGTCTTTTATTTCTTTATTATTAAAAAAGTATGATTAATGACTTTAATTGTCCAAAAGCTTATAAAAAACACACATAACTGTACATATTAGAGAAAAACTTTGAATAGGGAAATCAACATCAGTTTGGAGAAAAAAGTAATAATTTTGGGTGTCACTACAAATCATATGAGACAATAATAAATGGATTTCCAGGTTTTCAAAAAGATTTCAGTGTTGTGTATCTGTGTACAAGACCTTTCTTATTCTAAGAGCAGAGATATCTAGAAGTAAAATTTTTACAAGTTTGGAAGCTTATTTTTTCTCTTCCATAAGAGAATTGAGATAGTTTTTATAAATTCTAGTGATTTTGTTCATAAAAGTGATTTATATAAAGAGTCTCCACAAAATGTCAATACATTTTCTGTTAAGTGATACAAAAGGGGAAAGAAATGGTGCTTAAAATTTGTAGCTCACCTTAACCCAGAGTTGATGTTAAGGACTGAGTCAGTGCAAGACTCCATGACTTTCTTTCTTTAGTTTTTATAGTATTACTCTGTAATAATAATTTATTAAAGATAGGAATCCAGATTAGTTTTTATAGTATTACTCTGTAATAATAATTTATTAAAGATAGGAATCCAGACTGCTATTGAATATAATTAATTGGGATAACGACAGGTTATATTATTATAAGATGTATATTTTTCTATTTACTCACTTATTCCTGAGCTACAAGATTGCTTTTGATTGAATGCTGTTTTGTTTGATAAAATCTACTGGGAACCAGGGGAAGAATATTTATTGTACAAATAAAACCAAATTCAGGTCACTGTCTCCTTCATCGCTGGCATCTGTCCAGATGGGATAAAAAACCGCAATTCAGTTTGGCACAGAGTTTTACTGTTCTTATGAACTAAAACTCCCTCAAATTTTCATTAGAATGATACATTTCACCTCTTCTTTGGCCGCTTGCCCTTTACCCTTTTACACTTGACTGCTTTTAAAAGCTATGCCTCTTTAAGTGATATTAGAAACTCTGTCCCAGGGACACTGCTTTAATAAAACCATTCCATCACAAGGTAAAAGAGAAAACACAACATCCAGTGAAAGTTTCCTGGGCAGAGAACACTCGTGCTATTCATGAAGAATGAGAAATGGAGATTAAAATTTTACTGGTATTGGTAGTATGTGGGCTGCTCGAAAGTAACGCCTCCTACTTTATCACGTTGTCCACGATGTCGGAGGAGAGCGTTGGTGGTGCGGCAGTTGAGCCTTCCCACCATCCATCGAGGAATGTTTATGGAGACCTAACAGCAGATGTGAGCACAGTGAGGTGGCGGATGGTGTTTTTCAGCGGCGGCAACAGTGACGATACCGATCGCCGAGGTTCGCTGCTTCGGAGCTGCTCCAGCCAGAAGGGCGGCGACTGACCGCGAGGTACAGCGGGGTGCCGGTCCGTTGCCTCGTGCAGGGACCGAGAGCGTCCGGGCAGCTCTCGGCCGGGCAGCTCTCGGCCGGGCAGCTGTCGGCCGGGCAGCTCTCGCGAGAGCGGCTGACGCGGCGGGGGCGTTGCTAGGGCAACGTCTCTGCATTTCCCCCCCCCCCGCCTTGAAAAAGCCTCAGCGATGGAGAGGAGGAGTCGGTGTGGGAGAACCACCGGGGCTGATTTATCGAGGAGAAATAGTGAGCCACTCCTACACGGGACTCCCCAGCAAGGACGGTGGTTATCACTGTCGAGTGAGCGATAAGTGCGCGGGCTCCTGTTAACGGCCCGGCAACGAGGGCAGAGCCAGCACTGCCGGCAGCAGGGTGGGACTGATGAGGCACACCCCAGTAAGGCTGTCCGGTAGTGTTAGTGTGCCTGCTGGGTGGCCATGGCTGCACCCCGGCAGAAGGCTAATGCCACAAAAATTATGGAGACCCAGATGGAAGTCCCAGGCTTATGCAGAAAGAAAACTGCAGCCAAAAAGAGCGTGGAGACCCAGGCTGACGTCCTGTGCATGCTTGAAAGGAACACTGATGCTAAGACAAATGTGGAGACTCAGACTGAGACCCCAAAATGAGATGCTAGTATGCGGGTCACTGGCTGTCACGAGTGCCAGAGCCTGGCCCTTGCAGTGTATAAGATGTGATCAACTACATGACTTACTCAGCCTTGTGGTCAACCTGAAGAAGGATGTAGAGAGGCTGAGGACCATAAAGGAGTGTGAGAAGGAGATCCAATGGTGGTGCTGGTCCCTATCTGCCCTGAGTTCTTGGTGCACAGTTGAGGCATCACATGGAGCATGTCACCCCCTACTGCCTTGCAAACAGGTGGGAGAGAGGAAATGGCAGGTGGGAGAGAAGAACTGGCAGGCAGATGGTGCTGCAGTGAGCCCCCTGACCTCTCTTCCCCCTCGCAACAATTTGAGAAAGGAGGAGGAGTGGAAATGAGTACCAGCTCGACAAAGTGGGCATCCCCCATCCCGACCATCCTCGGCTCCCCAGATGCCACTGTGCAATAGGTTTGAGGCCCTGGAACTCAAGGGAGAGGTGAGTGGGGGTGTGGAGAGAGGTGCACCCATGAGGTTGTGTTGGGTGAAGCAGTCGACCATGCACCTCAAGACTGCCTTCGCCAGGAAGGACAGAAGGGTGGTTGTTGTAGGAGACTCCCTGTTGAGAGGAATGGAAGGCCCTATATGTCAGCCTGACCCTACCCGTAGGGAGGTGTGCTACTTCCCTGGGGCACAGGGTCAGGGACATTTCTAGGAAACTTCCTGGGCTGATTCGCCCTTCTGATTATTACCCGTTATTTATAGTCCAGGCTGGCAGTGACAAAGTCACTGAGAAAAGCCTCAGAGCTATCAAGAAAGCCTTCAGGGGATTGGGGCGGGTAGTCGATGGAGCAGGTGTGCAGGTGGTCTCAGATGGAAAGAAGGCTGAGGTACTGAATGAGTTCTTTGTCTTGGTCCTGGCGGCCAGGACTCCAGTACTTCTCAGGTCCCTGAGCCCTGCATCCCTAAACCTCAAGGTGGAGAGTGGGCCAGTAAATCCCTACCCACTGAGAGGGTGGAGCAAGTCTGAGACCACCTCATGAGACTGAATGTGTACAAGTCTATGGGGCCATTTTCTCACCTTTATGTGTTAAAAATGACTACAGAAGATACAATTAGTATGTGCCTTTAGGAGATTACTCATTGGAGTTAATGCTAAGACAGTGTGTGCTACTTCAAATACAACTTCATAAAAATGGCACCTGTGAAAAGCCCAGTATCAGAATAATCTCTCTTGCTACTTTTGAGGAGATAGCTGAGATGTCAGATGAGGGTTGTGATAATGACGATGAATAGAAGATAAAAATAGGTAAGCCTTCTTTTTTCATCAGTTGGTTGCAAGTTGCTCTAGGATTTTCTCAGCAGCATCTGACATCTGCTGTGTCCCACATAGCTTAGATAATTCTTTTTGAAGTGTGTGGAATGTCAGTTTGCTCAGAAGAGAAAAATAAATTCTGCGAGCTGTTGAAAACATTTCCTTGTCTCTAAATTTCAGTCTAAAGTTATTTCTTGTTTTGCATAGTAGATACCTTTCTGAAGTTCTTTGTAATGGACATTTGAATACACAACCATCCTTGGTACAACTTTTATTACAGTAGAATTTGTGTGAGACAGTAATTTTTCTTTGTCATTCTTTGTAAGGATGGATAGGTAGGTGCCATCCTTTCATTCACATTTTCTTTTTTTATATTTTTCCTTTTTTTTTTCTTTTCCTCAAGAAAATCCACTATTTTAAAGTAAAGGAAACCTAATATGTACACATTGAGTTGGCACTTCTAAAATTCTAAAACTTTGCAATATGATTTGTCCTCCTTACTGTGCTAAATCAAGATGTCAGGAATACTGACTGTAGCCTTGTCTGTGGGGCTCAAGAATAGAAGTCTCTTGGGGACGGCAGTCTTCCTATGCACAAGGCTTATAGGCATTGAATTAAGGATACCAGATGGTATATCTGTGGCTTTTTTCATAATTCCTGCTTTGTATGCCTGCTAAACAAATGTACTAAAACTATTTTATTTCAACTTACTCGTATTACTGTTATCTTCCAACACCCGTGTCACTACCAATATTGCACATATGGTGTGGTATTCTCTGTCTGTTCAACCTCATATGACAAAAAAGAAAATTCTGTATTTTCACTGCTTCGTGAAAGGATGTTTGGACACCTGGAAAGTAAAGAAACATGACTGAAGAGATCTGCTAGTTAAGGAATTTGTGAGTTCTTTGTTCTTCCATTTTCAGTTGAAACATCTTTCTTGAACCAATGAGTGCTTCTAGTTTCATTTGGTGACATCTCTAAATATTTCTAGATTTCTTTCCACTTTTTGGAGTGTTGTGAATCAAAAGTTCACTTCTAGTCAAGGTTACTCATTCATTTGTTCACTCCCTTCCTGCTTTGTTTCTGAATTTGTGTTTTAGTATCAGCATTCTCTGAAAGTGTTTTTGGAAAAGATTTATCAAAGATATGTCTGAGCATACTAAGCCTTGTTTATTTATTTACTTATTTTTTCCAGCAAACACATCAATTTTATCTGGACAAGAAAGAAGAAGTAAAAATCAGTGTGCAGAACTTTTGGACGTAATGAAGATCACATCAGTGAATGCCATAGCTGCCTTTGCTATATACTACATGTATCCATATTTTCCTTCTGAGAAGAAAAATATGTTATTTCAATTTTCTTCCTTTGCGGATTGGTGTTTTCACAGTTGAATAGCTGTAAGGTAAAAATGATTAAGCTTGTTTTTTATAGTATTATACTATTATAGTATATAATATATAATATTATATTTATAGTATATAAGTATTGTTATAGTTAATCAGATCCAGAGAGCAGAATGTTGCTGTGTGAACTTGCCCTCTTTGAGAGAGAGTATGAGCTCACAAGCAGGTTAACACAAACAGGAGGACAATACCTTTCCAGACATTCGTGTAGAAGCAAAGTAAAAATGCCCAATCCCGTTCTTATGGTTTGATTTTCAGGGACTGCTTCTTTTGCAGGTGTCTCTGACATGTGGTCATAACATTCCTTGATCTCTCCCTCACCTGTTCCTCTACTGTCCTACTACTCAACAGTTGGTTTGGCTGGAAGTTAACTATCTAATAACTCACACACGCACAAAGACATAAAACAGAATAGGCTTGCATAGAAAAAATGTTAGCCATAGGAGTTTGATAACAAAACAAGACATGTCAATGACTGGTTCCAGGCCAGATAAGAATATTGAGGAATATTTTACCAACTGATTCCTTTTGTCACACTTTCTCTCAATTTCCTGTAACTGTTCCTTTTGAAATCACCTGATTTGCTTTCTTTCCCACCCTTAGTGAGTCCTCTGGACATCTCTTTACAATTTATGCATAGCACCCAAATTTTCTTCTCAAGTTCTGCCTCAGGCATTTTATAGAAGGCCTTATGTCTCTTTATGCAGTAATTTCCAATAATATACCATTCCTGAAGATTTTTTTCTGTTTAATAACATTTAAATGTTTAATACCAGTGATTGTTGTGGTTTAACCTGGCAGGTGTCCGAGCACTACACAGTCATTCACTCACTTTTCCCCTTCCCAGTGGGATGGGGGAGAGAATAGGAAAAAAGTAGAAGATGTGGGTTAAGATAAAACTATTTACCAAGACAGAGAAGAGGATACTTTACTATATATTATATGCATATATATATTTTTATGAATGTATGTAACAAGTGATGCACAAGCAATTGCTCAGCACCCCCTGACTGATGCTCAGCTTGCCCCCAGCAGATGTATTATCCCCATCATAACTCTTTCCACACGATGTCATATGACATGGAATATCCCTTTGGCCAGTGTAAGTCAGCTGTCCTTGCTCTGTTCTCTCCCATCTCCTTGGACCCTTTGCTGCAAATGGCCTTAGCTCTGTGTAGCACTGCTTAGCAGCAGCTGTAAATATTGGTGCATTATCAGCATTTTCTTCTAGACTGAAAACACAGCATTATACCAGGCACTCCGAAGGAAAAAAAACTTCCCTGTGTAGAATCAACAAATATGGAGTGGTTTGGCTAGTATTTACAGAGCATATAGCTAGAAAGATTATCATATTGGAAATGGATAATCAAAAATAAATGGAAAAGCTTACCCATATCCTGGGCTCACAGAAAAAAACTCCAAAAGGAGCAATCTCCAAAAGAGATCCTTCCTCAGCAGCAGTCAGCACTTAAATGGGGTCTAGGAGAGGTGCAGCTCTCCATCCCATCTGGTCACACAGTTGAATTGCCTTTACCTGAGTTCCTGCAGCTGACTCCGTGCTTGCCCCACGTGACCAATCAGAGGTTCAGGCTGTGATTCAATAATTTGCGTACACTCAACTAAAACAGTGACAAAGGCTCAATCATTCAGCCTCAGTCATCTTTGGAGAATCTGATGCAAATGAGTTAGGCAGTCCTAGTTCCTCACCTCATCACTGTTAACTTAGGCGATTAAATGTTTGGCTGTTTATTAGCCAGATACATTCACACAATAATAAGCTGCAATTAGTATTTAGAAAATCAGTACTTTTTGTTATAACTGGCTGTAAATAGAAAATAAAAGAAAGAATAAGAAAAAAGCCAACAACTCTTGAGTAAATGCTGTATATAATTTTAAGTACATTTTCTCAGATTCACGTATTTTTATCTTGACTTTACTACTTACTACTTCTGTTGGTAACTGAATTACATAGAAAGGCATGCTGTAAGGTATCTCTATCATGGCTGTGGTTTAGCTAGTCTATTTCAAATTGACAGAAAAGAATATATGTGTGTAAGCTCTAAACAATTTTGAAAGTTCATGTTTTCAGTGGTCCTATAATGTGAGTCAGCAAACAGTCTTGCATAACTTATTTTCACCTCTTGTCCTCAAAATGATGAACCTAGATCTGAGAGAAGGGACATGGAATTCCAGACTTTCATTTTAAAAGAATTTCACGTGCAGTAATGTTTAAGTTCTGTGTAGATCTTGTTATGATCACAAATTATCACTCATTTTTCAATTACCAGCATTAATTTTCTTAAAGCTTCATGAAACATAAATAGGACAAAAGTTTTCCTGGGTATTTTGAAAGAAACAATTTCTAAGAAAGAACGTTTCTAAGATAAATAATTGCCAATAACTCCTTTGCCATATCAAGAAAAATATGTATGAGCAAATATCAGAGTATAGGTAAGATAGTAAGATGGGTAAGATAGAATCATAGAATTCGACGTGTTGGAAAAGATCTCCAGGATCACCAAGCCCAAATGCCAACCTGATCTACCATGTTCCATCACAAAGCCATGTTAGTGTTATGTCCACACATCTCTCAAGTACTGCTTGTATGGGTATTGCTCAAATTCCCTTGGCAACCCATTTCAATTCTCTCTATGAAGAAATTCTTCCTAATATCCAACCTAAACTTCTCATGGTGCAACTTGTGAACACAAGTGTAAATGACAGTGGTTAATATAAAAAAGAATGCAAATGCAGTGCAGTGATATTATTATCCAGGCCTTCTTTTCACTCTTCCTATACACCAACCTGTAGCAGAGAAAAGTCCAGCATACATTGTTGTATTTGTTCTGCAGTGTGTAATTCTTATTTTAAAATGTATGCTATAAGTTTGCAGAGGATTTTGACTATATTCCTTCATCTTATCTGTATGTAGCTTTTGTTAGTTTATATGCTATAACAGTAAAAAGCACTCGACTTTTCTGTTCCATTACACAGTTCAGATTTGGCAGCTTCAGATGAAACTTACTTGCCAAGACTCCTGTCTTCCAGACATTAATTGTTGCAGAAAGTTAGCTGGTACCATTGACTTTTTTGCATACAGGTTGCATACAGATAGAGAAAAAAGATGCAGTTATACTTCTGTGTGATTAAGGATTAGGACTTGGTTCCGTATTCAGGTACAATAGAGTGACCAGAACATACCTTAAATTTGCACACACTGAAATCTACAGTCTCAAAAAAAAGTTTAAAAAAATAAATAAGGTTAAACACATGCAACATCTCATTAGTAGTATCTCCAGTACTACAGAAGACATTCACGTATTTATAGTTATGATTTTTGAAGAGATCATATGTATTATTCAGCACTAGTGATGAAAAAAATCCTCTTTCATTCTTCATGTAGTAAAATATATAACTCAAAAAGAAATGTATTTATGAATGTTGGGGATAGAGGGATGTAGGGAAAATGCATTGATCCTAGTGCATTGGCCATGTGTGTGCACATTTACCCCACATGAAAAGTTGGAGAAAAGGTGAAGTGGTAAATTCATAGTTACCAGTGAAAAAATGTTTATGACGTTTCACCCTGATATTGTTTGAACTTTTTTTTTTTTTACAAACAAATCTCAGTGTGATTACTGTTTTTCAAATAAACTGTAAATAAATGATACGATACTTTTTGTCAGAATAAAGATTATGCTTAAGTACTGTTTTGTCTTAAAATGTAGTGTTATATAACCTCTTAACAAAAATGTGATGTTTTTCTCCGTAATAAGAAAGTCTGATTTTCAGGATAAACTATTAAATTGCAAAAAAGATACTGCATTTTAAAATTTTCTTCACATACTGTTTTAGTGTGAAAATGACTGAGCCTAAATTCAAAAACAGAGCCAAGCTCAGGCACTGTACATTTTCTTTGCAGGAGAGCTACCAAGGCCTGCAGTATACATTGTTTTCTTTTTCAAAGTGGTCTCAGTTGTCACCATTAAAGTGTTGTATCACAACGATTCCTTGGATCTGTCCATGTCTCATCAGTACAATCTCTTTCTCACTGTCTCTCTTTCTTCACTGCAGCCTCTGACACACTTCACCCAACACAAATCCTTGTCAGTCTTGCACGCTGATGTCATTATTACTCAGTTCTCTCAAGGTATTAACTTGTCAACAAAAGACTTGGCAAAAAAAAAAAAAAAAAAGCCAAGCAGGTTGCTGTCTGTTCAGTATAACACACAACTGCATCTTACCACTAATTACATAAGCCTCATCCTTTCCTCTGTACACAGTGCTTAATGCAGTTGTCCAAGGTCACAGAGAAGAACTATCAATACTGTGTGTTTCAAGCTCCCAATGTCAATGGCTTCACTTTCTTTTTGTTGCTGACTTGCTGGAAGGGAGGCCTATTGGATTAGATATTTTTGGCAGGATCCTGGAATATACAGGATTGCAATTAATTTTGTGTTGTTTTGTGTCTATTGAAATAAATAACTTATCTGACATTTAGTAACCAGAATGGCAACAGTTTATTTTAAAATCATAGTTAACCATTACCTGTAATATTTTCACAGTCACAACAGATAGGGAGCTTGTTTTCTCTCATTTCCTTTGTTAGACTGAAACTGTGAGAATGAACAGAACAATAAAAGGTAGAAGAGAGAGCTCAGGAAAGGTTCAGTAGCAGCTTACAAGTAGAATATTTTAAAATCTTTTCAGAGAACTGTTTTCAAACCTTACTTGTCTTCAATACTCTTTAATTCTGTTTCCCATATAAATTGTGTATGGGCTGATTGAAGAGACAGCTGCTAGTTTAATTTCAAAAGTCTACTAAAGCATATTTTGGAAAAAAAAAAAGAAAAAAAAGAGCAATATTAGCAGAGTAGCTTAATTAACGTACAGATTATATTTGCATCTCCACAGAGGACCTGTTGTATGTCTTTTAAAGAGATTTTATTAGTTTTATTAGTTTTTGTATTTATATAGATTTTATTAGTTTTATTAGAGGCAATCACAGTGGCTCTATTATTGCTCTAACTGTCCCAGTCACTCTGCCTTCGAAAACTTTTCCTGAACTATGATGTCATCTAATGGAACTTCTTCCTTATGCAAAGCTCCTACCTTTTGTGCATACTGTGAAGCTAGTTCCTTATGTGGTTGAGGTCTGGGACAGGATAAGGCACTGAGATTTTGAAGCAAGAATCAGAAGTATCTTCAGATCTCAAGGGATCTTCTTTGACTTACATTTAGTTTCATCTGTGTTCCTTTGCCCTAAAAAATGCCCTCTCTACCCTAGCCAATGGGATTTCTTGCTACTAGTGCTCCAGCAATACTAAACCTGCTGGAATGTAATTGTGAATTTCAGAGTTTAGGTGTTCATTTTGTTTCCTGAGATTAGGTGGGATGAGCTGTAGTTGTAGGCTTTCTTTTTTTTTACAATCATACAGTAATGTATGGCTTTTTTTTTTTTTTTTTTTTTTTTTAGTGGTTATACAATAAATGACTGAAAAGCAGGCTATATACATATATTTATATGCTTGGTGAAATGGGGTGAGGAAATGCACTAAAATTCCATGAAGAGAAGTGAGTTTGCATACTGGGAAAAAATTATTCAGTGAAGGTATTGTGAAAAATTGGAATGGCCAGCCCAGGGAGGTAGTGGAGTCACCATCCCTGTAGGTATTTAAAAGATATGAGTATTTGGTGCCTAGGGACAGGATTTAGTGGTAGACTTTGCAGTGCTGGCTAATGGTTGAACATGATGATCTTACAGGTCTCTTCCAAGCTAAATAATTCTATGATTCTATGAAATGCTCCTTCTCTGCAGTTATTTTCCAGCAGGGCAGCCCCTAGCCTGTACTGATGCATGCAGTTATTTCTCCCCAGATATGGAACTCTACATTTGCCTTTGCTGAATTTAATCAGGTTCCTCTCCAAGCAACTCTCCAGCTTGTCCAGGTCTTGCTGGTTGGCAGCACAGCCTTCTGTTGTCACTTTTGTGTGTTAAGTACATGTGAAAGATAACTAGTAGAAAGCAATCCGAAATAACAGAATTTTATAAGGTGTTGTCACAAGCTTACACTTTTATGCCGAAACCCATACAGTTTGTAAATAGTTTTTGATAAGAAATCAAGATAGTTTCAAATATTCTATTTTGTATCTGCATTGCAAGTTTATGTGTCTATTTGAATTTAAATTCAATTGTTTTAAATATTTGCATACCTAGCAGGATATTTCAATTCCATTTAAAAAAATGCAAGCTGCGTCTGAAACATGAGGACATACTTTCCTATACAGATACAAAAGGTTCCAGTCTAGAGGAAACCTTATTGCAGACATGCAGTGCAACCTTCCCAGAATGGTCTACTAGCAAATAATAATTTCTTGTCAGGATCTTCCCAAGTCAGTGCTGTCTTTAAATATTTGAAAGCTTTCATTAGATTTCTCTTGTAAATTGCTTTGTAGCTTTTAAACTTATCAATGAATCTATCAGAATCCTGCTGCAAAGGGAGCTCCACATATTTTTTTTTCCATTTTCAATGGTAAAGCATTCATTCCAATTATCACTGTTTGTGTCAAAAATTACTGTGTACAGCTGTTCTTATTATTACATCTGAAGGAAGGCATTTAGTCATTTAACCCTTGTATAAACGATATTTCATAACTATGATTTTACTTGCTGTTTTTCCTGTACTTTTTCTGTTACTTGAAACAAAGAGATTTAAAAAAAAGCAAATTAAAAATATTTAGAATCACTGTTAAATATTATTGTGCATTTATACAAAAATAGAAAGCCACCATCTGTGAGAAAAAGCTTTTAATTTTTTATTTGTATTATCTTAAAAATACTCACTTAAAGATGAACTAAAAAAAAAGGTTAAAACTTGTCTTTACTACGTTCTAAGTGCTGCTATAGTTATTTTTTTTTTAACAATTCATCATGAATGTCTAATGAACACGTTAAATATGGTAAAAAATCAGTCTGACTAATTAAATTTTAAAAAGGAAGCCACCAAAAGAGCAACAAGAGGGGAAAGCAACACCCATCTGCACCAAAAATATGGCTTGTTGTCATTTGGCAATTCTGAATTCATTAGTATTTTTCCTTTTTAAATTTTCTGCAAGTGTTTATTTGCCTCTTTAGAAATAACATGAAAACACAGCAAATACAGCTATATCAGTGTGAGCACTGCTGTAAGCTCAGTGTTCGCAAACATTTTGAATTTATCACTTTACTGTAGTATGTAAAAAAATGAAATCTGAAGATTTGTATGCTCAAAATTACTTCAATTTTACAATAATTTTACATACAAAAGCCAACAAGCACTATCCAATATTTCCTACAGACTTAGCATTTTACCAGGAAAAAAAACAAGAGCATCATCACACATAATGGGAAAGATGAGAATACCTTGTATTACCTGAAGTACGCAGTTTGCTGAGTATTCTCAAAAATGTGATATTACTCTCTTCATTAGAGAGTATTATATATTGGAGAATATAAAGACTACAAAACCATATAAACATATGCAATGTTAAGTATGTGCAACTACAACTGTGTAAGTGACACACATTCAGTTTGAAAGACAGTAAAGATGTGTATGTACAGATGTAAATATTCAATTTTAAAAGGTACTTTTTTCTTGTGTAAGTCACTATATAGGCATTCCTCCTGTTTTAAAAATCTAGGTTCTGCAGATTTGCCTCATGTTCAAATTGGAATATGATTTGCTGTCATGTTCAAGGTATTGTGCAACAGACTACAGCTAGAAAGGCAGTGTTATAAGTGGACTAGAAATGAATGAAACTGAAAACTAGTAATTTAAACTAGCAGAGAATTGGGATTAGTGAGGAATAAATGTTGCACTTCGACTTTTGTGAAGGATCCCTGGAAAGAGCTCAAATTAGGAAAGTCAGGCAGGCAGTGAATGTAAGAATACATTCATAGGCATGGTGAAGAAAAGTCCTATACAATAACTGGGGCACTGGAAACTAGATTAGGTTAGCTTAAAAGAATTAATGGCTGAGTTAGGATAAAGAAGTCAGCACAAGAAGGACAAGGGGTAAAGATCTGTGAGGAGGCAGAGGCAACTGGCTGTGGTAATCTGACACAACAGAAACCACTTATAGTACAGCAGGACTTCAGTATGGACACTTGTCTTCTATTGTGACAAACATATTTGTTGCTTAAATCTCTGCCTCTATGATTGTTGGAAATTAATTTGTTTTCATTGCATAGAAATTAAAATCAAAGAGCTGAAATTATGTGAAAATAGATGAGAGAAGGTGGTAATTGTTTGAAAACTTTGGATGAAGCCCTACTCTGTGTTAACTAGACATGGAATTAAAAAGGTGCTACTGAAGCACTAACGGAAACAACAGAGCAGAGCAGTTGTTATATAATGGAACATCTGTTTCATATCTAAATACAGCTCTGTAGTGACTTTTTTTTTTTAATCATGAGAGTGTAATGTAGTCGTATCTCCTTGTTTTTTTGGGCAGTCTTGAAGCTGTCATGAACTGCCTAAATTGATCTTCTACCCTGCCTGTGAAGACACATACAGAAAGTAATTTTTGCTCCTATCTCTCACACTTCAGACAGGCTTGCTAGCCATTATATTAGATAGCCAAAAGCTGAGTAGCCAAATAGTGACATCTCCAGCCCTACTTTCATTTAATAATACATCTAGGCCTTTTCAATCTAATTTCATCTTTCCTTCGCTTCTCAAGAAAAATCGAACGTGGAGTGACCTTGTAACACTTAGAAAAATAAGCTGCCTCTAGTCTTTAGGCTATGTAAGGTCAGAAGGGGCTTGTTCTGCTGCAGTTCAGGTTATCAAACTCTTATACCAATTCAGGAGACATTTTAATATTTATTGGAAAAAAATATAGTCCAAAAGTGCATACTGGTTCCTTTTTAAGCAGATATAAGCCAATACTAATGTTTTTTATTGATTTCCCAATTTCTTTCTTTCTTTCTTTCTTTCTTTCTTTCTTTCTTTCTTTCTTTCTTTCTTTCTTTCTTTCTTTCTTTCTTTCTTTCTTTCTTTCTTTCTTTCTTTCTTTCTTTCTTTCTTTCTTTCAAAGAAAAAAAGAAAAAAAGAAAGAAAGAAAGAAAAAGAAAGAGAAAGAAAAGAAAGGTGTTGAGATGAACAATAGCTTTTTTTGAGAAGTACAGAGAAATTTTGCACAAAATTCAGCTTTTCTGACATGGTTTTACTTTTAGATTTAGGGAGCACTCATGCAACAGACAGAAACTTAAAATTTTCTTACAGATAGATTTATTGTTTGCAGTAATACGGTATTTCTTTAAAACAACTTTGGAAGGTTTGGTCTTAGCTTTGGAAAGCTAAGACCTGCTCTATCCTCAATACCAACAAAAAAAGTCATTGTCATGACAGCACCTGCAGATGATGGAAAAAAAACAGGAAATAAGTGCTGTTTCCGTGACTAAAATGTAATGAATAATTGAGCATTTGTGTTTTAACTTGGGCTTTAGTTGCCTGACAGGATAAGTGGAAAATAGCTGTTCACATGAAGCTTAAACCATCTGCTCAATTCAGAAAAGCCATCAAATATTTCTGAAGTACTGAATCACCGTAAGCCACCATCCTACAACAGGTGAATCAAAACAATATCTTACTCAATGTTTTCTATTCATTTAAAATATCGTTTTGCAGAAATTAAGAAACATTCTGTGTGTGCACTTATGGATTTTATTTATTAATTAAATGTTCACATAGAGAATACGCTTTAAACTAGGGTAATAATGACTGGAAAAGAGTTGGAAGTAAACATCTGCCGTTACTGAATTTCAGGTTATTTTTAATTATTCCCTTTGGAATTCAATAGCCTTGTGTAGGCAAAATAAACACTCCAATTTAGAGGAGATAATGGAAGGTCTTCCCCTGCTGCCAGTAAAGGCTCAACAATCCCTGTCTAAGCATTTTAGGAAAGATTGCGTTTTCAATTCCCCTAAGCCAAATCAAAGCACAATCAGCGTCGTCGTTCCAATTTCCAACCTTTCAAGGTACCCTTTCCAGCTTTGAAAATATAAATGCATCTGCAGCTAGAGCCTTTCAAACTCTGGAACTCTCTTCAGTCCAAGATGCTAAATTATTTCAAATCTCTCTATACAAAAACCTAATGCACAACTGAAAATACAAATTCGGTTTAGTTGACCAACTAGTTCCTCATGTAAAGAACTCATGTGTAAGGAACTTGTTCTTCATATAAAAAATTTTACTTTTACTAGTTAGTTCTTCATAGAGTACTAAAACAAGATATAATATCCTAATTTTCACAAAAGTGCATACTTTTAAATAGAAAGGACAACAAAACTTTTTAGCTTTTCATAGTTGTTATGCAGTTTAAAATATCTTAATAAAAGGTATTATCTTTTTTTAAGAAGAAAATTTCATAATTTTGAGTGCCAAGTTAGTCTTGTTCTGAGAACTAAGATAAAAACAAACAAACAAACAAACAAAAAACAAGAAAAATCAGCTACGAACTAAGCAGGGTTTACTGAAATACCTAGCAAGTAGCTGAAGTTCCTTGTAGCAGTCTCTTCAGACTTCTGTAATTTCTTTCAATTGTTAAAGACCTTGGGAAAGTAATTCTGTGCATGCATATGAGAAAATGCAGAACTTTATTTGTCAGAACGCATTTATCTTTGTTTCCTATCTAATAATATGTTTGGTTGCTTTGAGTTCATTTGTATTTGAAACAACAGGTAGTAAAATAAATTTATAATATTTCATGTGCACTGTAAAACATTCTCTGGCAATTTATCTTGTGATGAATCTTTAAATCATCTAGTAACTGTTTGGAAAAAAAACTTTGAAGGCCATTTCTCCCAACCTTTTCTTCAAAGTAAGTCTAACCTGGCCAGTGTAGTTTTGAAAATCTTTTAGGATAGATATTCCACAACCATTCAGGTTCCAATACCTTCAAAGTTAAAATAAGTTTATAAGTGTAAATTATATTATTTAAATTATTTGAATTATTGTTATGTTTAATTGTTTTCACACTACTCTCTTCTACCTTTCATCATATCAGTCATCAGTAAGAAGAGTTTCACTTTATGCCCTTCTGATACTTGATACTGAAAATATTATTTTCATTTTTGATTGAACTTCTGTAATAATAAATTCACTTTGTACCAAGGTATAGTTACAGGCCAGATTAAATACTTATGCACTGTAACGGAGAAAAAATGAAAAGGCAAAAAATAAAAAATAAAAAAAAAAAATTTCAAAGCTTCGGGAATTAAATAAGTATTATTACAGAAAAATACAAATAATAATTAAAAAAAAGCCTTTGAAAATGTAACGGCAATAGTGTTTCCAACTTTTGTGATTATGAGAATATTTTTGAGTTTATGTAGGGAAAGAATGTATTCCACTCCTCTGTTATCGAGTGAGCAAATTTTCAGAATGAGTCTGGATTCTGTAGAATTGACAAATCTAGCAAAGCAAGCCTAAATTGTGGAGGCATGGCCTCCAGAGGTCCCTTTCAACCTCGGTCATTCCGTGATTCAGTTTCAAAGAATCCACTAGGTGGGCATTTTTTATATAATCTCATAACTTCAGTTACTAACTAATGTTAATTTTATCACCAAAAATTCTAGACATGGCAACAGAATAGTTGCCATTACTACCAAGTTATTGTAAAAACAGAATAGTGGTTATCAAAATGTTATTTAGATGAAATGCAGAATTCCTAAGAAAGGAAGAAAATTCATGAGTTACTGTAGAATTATGTGATGATTTTATGTACTTTAAATTTTCTTTTAATATGCAGTATAATCCTTGAAGGCTCTTTTCTTGTGATCTGTTGTAGTTCTTCAGACAAAACAAATGAGGTCAGCTAAGGATACACTGTGTTTAATGCAACAACACTTATGCAAAGTTTTATCTCAAGAGGAAAGAATAAAATGACATGTTATATAATGCCCTGATTTGCAGTTCAGTAACTAGGACAGAAATCTTTCACATGTCCACACCAAATTTGTTTTTCTGGAAAGCCAGAAAAAACTAATATCTTCCATTTCACAGAGAGGGGGTAATTAAATCTACACATTTGTTGTGATTTGTAACATCCTCCTTTACTTTGCAAAGTATTTAAGACACTCTGGAAAACTCTTCTGATTACTGTATCCTGATGACAAAATGCTGCAGACCATTTAGATTATTAATGATAATGAGAAATGAAAAGAAGTCAGCTGAAAGTGTTCATAAATCCTTGTGAAAGGAGGCCCAAACTGAATGTTTATGTTGTCATGACTGTCGGAGCTGTTATATAGTCCTATTTCTAGGCTGAATTCTCAATGGCTATAAATCACTGCAGCTCTCTTGATGGCTTGTTGTTTTTTGTTTTTTTTTTAAATGATCTCTTTTCCAAGGTTGGCTGATTGGTTTTGCTTTGTTTTGGTATTTTTTGTTAAAGAGTATATTATATAATGACTTACAGACTTTTTCCTGCAACAATCCATCTCCAGGTGACACTTAGCTAGAGTTATTAAATGACATGTTTTGCTATAAGACCACATTATTTTGTAATATCATGTTTTACATATATGCTTTAATAACAACCATTTATTAACATTTTTCCTTTACTATTTTCAACACCTTTTATCTAGCCAAACAGAACTGTGACTGTCTTTTTTTTTTTCATTTAGAAATGATTTGTTGACTTTGCTGTTACATCAAAGGCAAACAACATGAAATTCCATGAGCTTAGTATGTAGGAGACAGTAATATTTCTTCTGTTAAAGCAGCAGTTGTGTCTTGGTAATAACAGAAAGAAAGTTGGCTTGCAACCTGACCAGTCAAGCACTGAAGAAAAATGACTTAATACATTTTAAAAATCTCTGTGCTTTCTCTCCAATTATATTTTAATGTCCTTTCTGACAAATTGCCAAGAAGGAAAGTTTGCAGAATTTGCTTCAAGCAACAAGGAGCAGACTTCTGAATGGAAGGCATATGGGAAAGAAAGGAGGCTGCTATGCAGTCTATAACAGTATTGATCTCGTGGCAGAAATCAGATGTAAGTGGTGATGACTGTCTCATCCTTGCCTTTCTGGGGATCAGGAATCTGAACTCCTGGAGGGAGTCAACCAATTGGAAAAGCAATTATTACTACAGTGTTTTTTTGTTTTTGTTTCTGTTTTAATAAAGAAAATATATAATTTGTCTGTAAAGAATTATTCTGGTTTCACGAGAAGAGATTCAGTCCAAAGCAATAGTTAGTGTACACATTCTTAAGTGCATACTTGGAAGTCAGCTTGACTTGTGTGAAAATGTTAAAGCGCTGTCTCCAATACTTGAACATGCTTCTCTACCCCATGAGATAACAGCAGTCAGAAAGGAGCTGTGCACATAGAAGCCTCAGGGGTTATTTGCAAAAGGGCAAAGAAATTTATCAAAATTGAGAGAAAGTCCTCTGTACTTTCAGGAAAAGTGAAATCTTGCATGACAAATTGAATCTGTTTTGAGCAATGTAATTGAACAGGGCTGCTCAAGTGGAAAAAAGGCTGCTCAAAGGGCATATCATACAATGGGGAAGACTGACCTATACATCCTTCTTGTGTTCAAGGTAAACATGCAAGCCTGCAGTTTAGAGTTGAGTGAATTTGTAATTTTACTGGGGACATGATTAGACTGAGAAAATGTGGTCTTGGTGGAAGAGGGAGAGTAGAGTAAAAAAAAAAAAAAACAAACTTTTTAATAAGAGTAGTTTTAAGGATTACATTGTCCAAAAATATCATGTAGCAATCTATGTATTTCTTTGTGGAAATAATGAATTGCTTCTTTATGGATAGTTTCTTCACACTTTTGGTGATGTTCATTTATTTACAAAATAACATGTGCTAATAAATCTACAGGTATAGAGCAAAGCTTATATATAGAGGTTATATACAGAGTACAAAACTTATAACAGAGGTTGCATCGTTATATTCAATACATTTTCCAAGGTTTTTCCTACCAATTGATGCAATCTGTTATTCCTTCAGATGCAGTTTTTTAAAGCATGGCAAATATCATAAAGATATATGTTTCTTCAGGAGAATAAAAATGCTGGTAAACAGATTTCTTAGATATAAATTTTCTTGTATATGTTGAACACAGCAGAGCTTTGGAAAAAGGAAAGGAAAGAGGAGAGGAACTCTGTAACAGGTCATAATACTTTCTCAGAAATCATCACCTGGCTTGGAAATATTTGAAACCAAGTATGGTTAGAGTCTAGAGATTGTTGGTTTTGTGTGTGTGTGTGTGGTATACATATTTTTTAGGGGGTGAGAGGGATTGTTTCTTGGTTTTTATACTTTTATACTGTCGATAGTATTTACAGGCTACATTAGAATGATGTATTTGTGAAGTTACATCTTGAGGAAGAATATTACACAGTGATTTATAGGTAATGCTTTATATATTCTAATTCTTAAACTGAACAATTGTCAAATATGTACCAAGCTATTCAAAGAAAGAATTCTTAAAGTATTTTTATGTATAGATATACAAAATATGCAGAGGAAAAAATTTCAGTTAAATAAAACACAGTGCAAATGGGAACAGACACTGGCTCTCAGAACTGTCAGTCAACTGCATAGTCACCACCAAGTAACACCAAGTATTGAAACAATAATTAAAAAAAAAAGAAAAAAAAGAAGGAAAGAAAGAAAAACGAGAAATATCAAATCAGTAACCTCAGTGTCATGTAATTTTGGCAGCCCGTTACTCAGAACTATCATAACTCAAGAGGTAAGGGTCAGTCAGTTCTACACAGTCTCCCAGAAGACTAATATTTTGTTCTTGGCTAAAATGAAGCATAGTACTAGATGTCAAGGTTATGTGCATTTAGATGTCTTGGGAAGTTTCCTACAGTTTTGTATTCTTAATGTTTTGTATTCTTTCACTTTTGTATTCTTAATGTTTTTCAAACACCTGGGATGCTGTTTGAAATTTGAAATAATGGTATAAAATTTGGAAAGTAGTAGTTCTTACAATGCATGTATTTTAAAGTTGTATTTGATACCTTTTTTTGGTATTGATAATGGATATCTGCAGGTCAGCAAAAGTATGCAGCGTGCATGAGTTTCTTGGAAGGCACAGCAAACACAAAAAAATGGGCCTCCCTTCCCTCCCAGTACAGGACCTGGGGACACAGCTCAGCTGCATTGCTATGGACTCACCCCAGCGTACAAAGGATTAACCTAATGAATCTAAAGTTTAAACCTGAACCAGATGGAGTTCCCAAGTAAACTACTGAAAATATATATTTATACATCTAATTCCAATGATTTTTTCCAAGTAATTCAATTACTTCTACCTCACATTGAGAACTCCTGGGAACAGGAGTGAGAAGTGATCTATTTCACACTCTTCTTTACAAGAAGGATCTGGACCGAGTAAAGAAGATGTGTGCACTGTTTACAGCTCAAGGAAATTTTTTTAATAGTTGCTTCTAGCTACCTCCCACTGCTGTCTTTAAGTATCACAATAATATAAACTCTCTAAAGAAAAAAAAAAAAAAGACAAAAAAAAAAAACGCAGAAAAAGTTATAATTTCAACAAATATTAATAAAATAAGTTGAAAATAAGTGGCCAGGAAGAGCAGAAGAAATAACTTCAGCAGTTCTCTGCTCAAAGAAAAGGTACAGTCCTAGTTACAAACACAGGAAAGTTTTTAGAAATTCCCAATGTACCAAATTAGTCACAGACAGAATTTGCAGCCAAATATAGGAAAATATTTAGAAACAAACCTGCAGCAGTAGAGACTTTGTGAATTGCACTTACACTGATTTTTTTTATAGTAGCATTTTAGCTCATTTCCTCCTGGCTTTTTTTTTTTTGTGTGTTCTGTGTTGTCTTTGTTACTGTAGTCATGTTATGCTCCTGTAGACTTTATTCTACTTCTCCATTTCTCTTTTCTTCATACTACAGGGTTTTAATACACTCTGAAGAAATCATAGAACCACAGAATGGCCTGGGTTGAAAAGGATCTCAAAGATCATGTAGTTTCAACCCCCCTGTTGTTTGCAGAGTTGCCAACCATTAGACTAGGCTGCCAGAACCACATCCAGCCTGGCTTCGAATGCCTCCAGAGAAATACTGAAGACATTCCTGATTTTTACTGGTTCTGTTTAAATGACCCACTGGAATGCTCCATATCCCTTCCTGTATAAAAGCTTGCTCTATACCTGAGTTTCAAGATATGCACAGGAAAAAATGTGTACTATCCCAGTTTTTACTTCAACAAGATTCATTCTGGAAGGGCATGAGAAAAAGCAGCTCAGATACCTCCAGCAAAACACAGTACTTGCTTCTGATCCTTTGATGGTAAAGCCAGAAGCTTCTGTTTTAGTTAGAAAAGGAATTGCCTTTAGTATAAAAAGTCATTGAAAGAAAAGTTGATAAAGAGTAAAATAAATTGCTGGCTCAGTGGTTGAAGATATTGGTAGGAAATGTCCCATAAGGTAACCTATTGCTTCTATGTGTTCTATAGATTCCATGTATTTTTATAGCATTCTATGTATTAAATGTATTCTGTATAATCTTTTCAATGTGAGATAGCATTTATTCTTAAATCTTTGTCAGCATACTGATAAAAGATGAACTAGACAAGAAATGTCAGAGGGAAATAAGAACATCTGTGTACTCTAAAAAGTATGTTCTTTATTATTCTGTTTTATCCATGCTTTTTGGTGGGGGAAAAAAAAGAAGTAAAGATTGGTAGGGAAAAATCTTTTCAGTTTTCTATACAAGAATAATGTATAGCAACACTCGTGGCTGAACATTCTGAGGAAGGTTTACTGAAGTCTGATATTTTTGCTTGGATTTCATTCCACTATCAAGAAAAAAGAAAGACTTCATATTTTTACATAAATTAATTTCTGTGTAACATTCAAAAGAAGTTATATTCTGGAGCATAAATTAAATTTAAAAATCCCTAGTATTTTTGAATAGCCAGTCTTTGAATTGATGTTTATCATTCATTCCAAATACAAAGGGTTAAGAGTCCAGGAAGATTAATTTTCCAATGAAGGTACGAAGATAATGTTTTGAATTTACTGCAGAGAAAACAGTCTTATTCTACTGCAACTTTAGTTCCTGACTTCTGATTCCTTTCTCCCCACTGAGAGATGCATGCAGTTTGTTACTGCATGATGTTTAACCAGTGTGCCAGACAACTAACACTTTTTCCAAATATTTCTGTTTTAGAAGGGTCTGCAAAAAAAGCTGATTATAGAAAGTGAAACTGATGTCACATTAACAGATTAAAAATAAATAAGCAATAATTAATTTTAAAAGAAACAACAGTCAAAACATAAGGCTATACAATTGAAATGGTTTCAGGTACTTAATCTCAGGTAAACAGAAAGTCCTTAACCTTGCAGTAACAATTAGATAAGCTTACGGACAGCTAAACTGTGCTTAGTGGTGTTTCACCCTGCTAGGCTGGGTGTAGCACAGTCAATAATATAAGAAAAAAAAAGTGGAGGCTTTTATTTGTTTGTTTGTTTGTTTGTTAGTTTACTATCTGATGGGTATTAGCATACACATTTTAATAAGTTGATGTGATTAACTTGAAGTTAAAATAGTACTCCATTCTACCATTATTCCAATTTCTATTCTATAATACACCTTTGTTAAACTTCCAAATGAACCTTCCAAATGAATATCAAATTGTTACCACAACAAGTGGTAATAAACTTTGGCTCGTGACAAAGAAAGGTGTATCCTCTTAGATGGTCATTTTGTGCATTACCAGTTAGTGGGACATTTTCAGTCAATGACTTACACGTATTTCTTATGAATTACAAATTAACTGCTAACATTGAGCTTTCCATAAAGAAGTTAAGATACACAGAAGTTAATAATGCATCACTGCTGTCTAGATCTAACAAAGCGCTATCATTATGCCTTCATGTTTAAGTAATAAATGCACTTTGTCCTCTAGAGATGTAAAGTAGCTTACATGATAGATTGCTTGAGCTTCGACTCAAAGGATCAACATCACTTCACATTGTTTTACTTTAGGAAAAAAAAACACCTACTCTTTTTCACATCACCACACAGGAAAAGACTCACAAGCAGATCTCAGAAATTACATGCATGTAGCTTATTAAACTATTATTAAACACAACTCATTTTGGTGTTGATTCAGCAAAGCAGTTTGTTTTTATCAACCTAAGGATATGGTGAAATGAAGGAGAACCTTCATATTTTCTCACAGAATGTGTAAGTCACAAAAAAAAAAAAGAAAAAAGAAAAAAAAAGAAAATACTATCTCTCCTTTTTATCCTTTCAATCATTAATCATTCTTGAGAAAAAATAAAAAAAGAACACAAGAAAGAAAAAACAAAATCAGCAAACCATCTTTCCCTTCTGTTGAAGACAAACTTTGACAACAAGAATAGTAATGTCTAGATGTTCAAGTCTCTTTTAAACCACAGCAACAAACTTCACTCGGAAAAAAAATAAAACAAAGAAGTACATATTGCATTTTGTTAATCTTCCTGGAGAAAAAAAAATCAAATGTAATTACTTGGAAAAAAAGTTTAATCTTCGCATTTAAAACACATTTGCTCTGCCTGAACCAGAGATAGGAAAAGTGTTTACTGTTTGAATGAACATCTGCCAGAAAGTGCAGTGCCTGAGACTATTACTCATTGCAAAGGAGTTCCTTTGAATTGTAGTGGTCAATCCAGAACCAGGGTACTTAGGCCTTTTCAGCCACCAACAATAAAAAACGTCAGAAACATCATGTAGCAGTTTTATTCTTTAGTTACTGTCTCAATGCTATTCAGACTTAAGGCCTGAGGAGGTAATTTTCTGTAATGAGATTCTTTTATTGGTTTCCCCAGTGAGCTAGAGTGTTGAAAGAAAAATATAGTATACAGTGATAAGTTTGTTATATATAAATAAAGAACTGCACTGACCTACACCTACAATACTCTCTTCTGATTGCTCCATCTTCCTTTGCAGTTCTCTCATTCCTTTCTGCTCACACAAGGCCAGAAGGAGAAGCTGCTCACTCTGAGAAATATCTAGTTCATTTCTAATAGTGGGTAAAAGAATTAAGACCCAGTGCACAGGTGAATTGAAGCCAGAATGAACATTTTCCTGAGTAATGAATTTCATTTGGACAATGCAGCTCCAAAGATGGAAAGACTCATAAGATGCCCCAGCTGTAATTACTTCCATGGAAACTCTAACAGGCAAGTTAGTAACAGGGATGCCACTATGATCCATCAAGTGAGATTCTTTAGAAAAGCTCTGTACTGCATTAATATGGAGAATTACAGTACTGTGTTTTGTGGCTATGTACTGAAGGAAGAAAAAAACAAATTCAGTAGCAAAAGCATTGGCATCTTAAAAATAAATAAACAAAACAAGCTCTTTACAGTTACCTGATATCTTCTGCTTTTACTGGTCAATAATTAAACAAATTAAACAAAACAAAACCACAACATACATATTAAATATTGTTGGCAATCACAGTGTTTTATTTCCCAAGAGGCACAGGCATGTGGAACACATAACACGTAGGTTTTGATTCCATTGGGTACGTGTGGGCCAAATGTTGGACATAACTGCCTTTGAAGAAGGAGTGTTGAGAGGATGCAGCACTTATCATAAAAAATAAATATACAAATAGATGTAGTTTATAACTGCTGCTATCTTAAAAATTAAGAAATCAAATGTTCTGTCTGGAAATACATACATTCATGAAAAATATTTGACCTCGGTGTCAGAAAAACATTTATGAAAACAAACTCCACGAGATTCAAATTAGCTTCTTTCTAGAATTGCCATTTCTCGAATTAGCTTTGTAAATAAGAACTGTGAGATTTTCTCCTGCCCATGATGCCAGAAAGTTGAACAACCTGAGCAGAAGGAGAGTAAGTTGCTACAGTTTCTGCAAAATGGAATAATATGAAAATATATCAGTTTGCACACACTAGAAGTTTTTTTTTTTAAATCTTTGTTACCACTGGAATAAACCTCAAAGAGTTTAGCATAAACTAGGAATCAAGCAAGAGTGTTGCCTTCATACATTTCTTTGATTAATAATTCCACTTGCAACAGGTATTGATTTTTTGCTCTCAACAATTCTAGAATACAGAAACTCTGCGTAGTCCGAGGGAGAATGGAATCACCATCTAATCAAAGAACAAAGCCTGCATCTCTTAATTTTAACAAGGACAGAATATATATATTTTACATATGATTTATAAATAAGATATGTATGCATTCAGCAAGGTGGATATAAATTACATCTGCAAACACAGGTATACGCTGTAACAAACTTAAGATATAATGAGGAAACAATAGAATGCAGATGGGTAAATTTATAACTGTGTAGATATATAGCTAGAGATTTCTGTGACATTGTTAATATGGATGTTAAATACATTTCAAGTGTTTTAATTTAAAATGGTAAAATGTGAACCTTTTTTTCTACCCTGGTTGTATATTGAAAGTGGGATTAAAGTGGGATCAAACCATACTGTGTTTGGTTATTTTTGTTCTGTTTTTATCAAGTAACATGAATAATACTAAAGTCTTTCAATTCCTTATACATCTCTAGAGAAGTTTATATGCCACTATTGGTTCATATTCTTCATTTTACTGTAATTGGGAGGGAATTAAAGTTTAATCCTTTTTTCCAATACTGCCAAAGCCAATAATACAGTCCACAGAGAAAAGCTCTTTGGAAAACAACTTGCAATTAAACAGAAGCGGAAACAGAGAAGGTGATTAAAATGAGAAATAATAATAATACTCTGAAATGACTCTAAAGAGACAATCCTCATGCAAGAAAAAATACATTATAATGATGACATCTAGTTTCTGGGACTTGCTTCTGTTTATTTATTTATTTTAATAAAAAGAATAGATGTTCATTCATGGTAATGGGCTATCTTACATTTGCTAATTTATAATAATTGGCCTTACATAGTAACTGGCATACAAGAAATTCCAGAAATAAGGTATATTAACTGGTAGGAGGAATGTTACAAGACACTTCAACATTCTGACATTCAGTTTATATCCTTCTTATAGAGCAGAAGTGATGTAACATCAGGAATTTAGCCTCTATTTGATTATTGTTTACTGTTCAGTCCCTGAATGTTGTATCAGCATGGTAGAACTACAGAGCTACATTAGCTGGATTTGATACTTAATAAATTGTTAGGTAAAATACTGTGCTGAATATCCTTGCTTGCTGGCAAACTAATTAGGAAAATGTTCCACTAGTTTTGTCATTCTGTTGTTATGTTATAAGTTTGCTGTGTGATCATAATGGACAAAATGATGAAAAACAGCTTGAAAAGCATAAGTGAATAAAACATTTGCCTGTAAGAAGCCATTTCCAATGAGAAATGGGCAAAATGCAGTATGTGATCTGATCATGGTAAAAGTGAAGCTTTTGCAAACTTATTGCTTGTTTGCTTGGTAGGTTTGTTTTCATTTTACTAGAGACTGGTAGGATCTTTCTCAACCAGAATATAGGCTAGAAAGAAGAAGAAAAAATCCCTATGAAAGTAAACAAAAAGAGGAATATCAGTTACTTGGATATAAATTTTGGGATGGCTGCGCTGAGACTTTGAAACTTCACAAGTTAATAAAAAGAGCTTAAGTTCTAACATGAAAATGCTTAATTTCTCTGAGGTCTACTCTCTTCACTATTGGTTGTTTCAAAAGTAATGCCTCCTTTTTATTTGTATTTGTGGAAATACAGCAGCTTCAAAGAGCACAATAACACTTTTTGATAGAGCAAATTCTCGGCTACAAAACACTCTTTTTCAAACACAATTAGCTTTGCATTATTTCCAGTGGTGAACAAGCGCCTGAATGTCAGCACTTGCAAAATTCTGCTTTTCCATCCAGAACATGTTTTGTCTTGCATGTTGCTGTTGCCATTGTTGTGAACTGCACCACTCACTGCCTCACTGCGCTCGCATCCAGTTTGATCTCCATAAACATTCAGCACATGTCAGTAAATGTCCATGGGTGCTATTTTTTCTGCATGGAAAAATTCAGTAACAATTTTTTGCTTCATACTCACTTCTGTCAGACACAGTCCTGTCAGACTGCTCCTCTGCTGCTCTCTGTTGAACAACAACAAAGTGTAAGAGAATATTGGTGAGAAGGTTCAACCTCTATCCTCACACCACCAGCATCTACCTCTGATGTCATGGACCATCACGATAGCGTAGGAGACATTACTTTTGGAATATCGATCATATATGATCATAAATAACAGAAAAATTTATCTCTCCACCATGCATTTTGATCTTGCTTTACCTGAAGTTATGGGAATTATAACTGGCATCAGTTTGTAGAAATGTACAGAAGTTTGTGTTCTGCTCAAAGAGTAAAACAGCACTGCCTCAGAAAATAAGGTCAAATGCTCCCTAAACATCTTTCCAGAGAACAATGAAGAGGAAAAAATTCCAGTATAGCTGATTTGTCTAAACAGCATTTCTAGAACATCCTATACAGCAGTGAAACCTTTAGACAATAGGTTTATTAATAATGAGATTAATATCATACATACAGGCTAGTAAAACTTACTTTGACAGATAATTATTAAGCACTGACCTTAGAATGCAAATTGCTCACATATTAGTATTTGTAATCTGCTTAAATGTAGTTCATGCACATAAACATTGGTAAAACATGAGTGTGCTTGTTTGGAATGTTAGAAGAATCAATTTGCTTTAGTTTTAAATGATATTAATATAAGTAATTGTAAACCTAAATTTGACTTTAAAATTGTAACAAAATAATAAAATAATAATATGAAAAGACATCTCAGTAGATTTCAGAAGGTCATCTCTTTGAAGCCCAAGCTATACGAGATGTGTAAAACCCCAAGCTTTTTAACAGATGTGGAAGATGGTTAAAAGAAGTTGTGGAAAACATCTAAAACATCTGCTCATGGCTAAATACACACTGCAGAGAAGAGAGAATGCAGAGGAGAGAAGCAATAAAATTCAGTAATGGACGTAGAATTTCACTGGCTCACCATTTTGTTGTTAAACTGTGAAAATCTTACCCTTACCTTTGTAAGCCTTTCTTCTCCTACCAAACCTTCTCAAGTTACCTAAGTAACTTTCTCTAAGTAATTTTCTCTGATATTAATGAAGAATTAAGTTCCTTCAAATGAAGGGGACCCACTGTGCCTCTTATATTCACGTTGTCCCCAGACTAGAAAATTTGACAGTTATTTTATGAAGAGAACACAGTTGACATCAAATGTCTCAAATATAACCTGCTGATAGCTGCTACAAAGCATCTATTTACTCATGTGGAATCACACAATCTAATGTGATGCTTCTGTGGTCATTTCTGTTGTCTGACTAAAGGCTCATGGCATTCCACACAAGGACTGGTTAAGGAATGGAAGACCTTCGACAGCTGGAGTAAGCTTAGTGATCTGATTAGTGACTTTTAGAGTGTGTGGAATAGGCTGCTCCTAAAGGGATCAAAGGAGAAAGATTCACTCATTTTGACTACTGACACACAAACCCGGACAAAAGTCAAGACAAAAACTCTCTCTCACCAGAGCAATATACAAACTGCAAGGTGCTGTTCACTAATGGGTTAAAAGTATGCAGGAGAAAGAGCAGCCAGGGGTTGAGTAATAACTATGGGATGTTTCTAGGGCTTTAGAGGAGTATATACTGGGGATGCACAGAGGAAAAGCCAGAGAAAAAGAAAGGTCAATCTGGAAAAACAGAGTGCCTAATATCAGCCTTACAGGGATTCATATTGCATACATGTGAATGTTAACGAAACTTGGATTGCCAAGTAGAATGTAAGTAGATGAGAGTTCTGAATGCTAGGTGTAGTGGTCCTGACAAGGAAACTATAGCACATTATTCCTGATTAATTTCAGTAATCCAGATAATTGTGTTTTTATAAATCACAAGATGTGGGAGTCTAAAGTCACTCTGCTCTCTCTGGAATACCTTCTAATCATAGAATCACAGAATGACTTAGGTGGAAAGGAACCTCAAAGATCATCTAGTTCCTACCCACTGCCATGGGCTGAATAACCCCCACTATGTCAGGCTGCCCAGGGCTCCATCCAATCTGGCCTTAAACACCTCCAGGGATGGAACATCCATAGCTTCTCTGGGTTACCTGTTCTAAATAAGAAAACTCAGCAGATCCAGATTCTACCTTCTTTCTTTCTAGTCTACAGTTCTAATTAATAACATTTTTCTGTAGATATCATGATGAGATTTTTTTGAGTGAAATGGAGCTTTGTGCCCAATGGATACTGTAGCTGAAGTGCTGGAAGCAACTAAGAAGAGTTTGGTAGACTAACTTCGTAGGAAGAAATGAAAAGCTCAAGAGGATAACAAGTCAGAGGGAATCATTTCATCTGGAGAAGAAACTGATTTAAATCAGCTAGAAATGGAGAGCTGTCTGCTGTACACAGTTCACATGACATTTTGAGAAGATGTGGAAATACAAGCTTTAAATTATACAGGCTCAGAAATACCAGTGGAAACCATGACACGGTGTAAATTATTTTCCTGTTCTCATCTGGTCATCTCCCTCCAGAGCACCAACACTCTCTTATGCAAGCACATTATTTCACAGAACGCTATTATTTTCCTAAAGTCTATTATTCTCCAATTTTGCCTTAAAAATAAAATAAAATAATAAAAAAAGGCTTTGAAACTATTTTTAATTACATTATAGAAAGAATCCTGTGTAATTTTGCATTCACACAACTCTCTTCAGTGTGTCTTCAGTGACCTACATGAATAACAGAATTGGAATAGTAGGTTAAAATCTCCACTATTTAGGTGATAAAAGGTGATATCTCAAAAATAATTTTCTAGAAAAATTCTTTCACAAATGTTAGTGTTCCTTTTATGACATCACATATACATTTCTAGATGTAATTTTATATAGAAATTATAAATGCTATTTATCATACATCTTTTTATAATCATGGAGATTTTATATTATAGTAATAATATACAATATTTATTCATTTCTGTATACAGTTGTAAACATAATTGGCCTATGACAGGTTTATTTTCCCTCAATTCATCAAGGATACTGAAAATTAAGTAGAAAGAGAGTGAAAAATGTCTAATTCATTCTGCAGTGAAAACCCTTAGCTTCACTGTTCATGACCTTTGTCAGCAAGTCCAGGAAATGGTACTTCCCTATTGGTCAAGAAGGAATATAAATCTTTCAAAGTACACAGCAAACATTTCACAGTATCGCAGCATATATTGTATGTTACTACTTTACAAACATGACTGAATTTAGCACTTCTGTTTTTGTCTATGAAGTATCCACTGAATTTTGTAAATTAGACTTCAGTCTGCTCAGTATAGAATCATTTAACTAGTGTGCTAGAAGCACTGAGTATAAAATCAAATCCGTTTCATGCATGTTAACCATAATGCTCATAAAAATCACATCAGGAAACAGAAAGTCTGAATTTTCTTCTTTTTGTTAACAATTCGAAAAGCTAAGATTCATGAATAAATTTTATGTGAAGTAGAATTGAAGTATATTAAGTAGTTCAAACTAATGACTCTGGAAACTCGATATCTGAATAAGCAGAATAGTCCCTTCTTCCTTTGAAATTCCAGTCTTTGCCTGCAGTGATGAATTCTTTTCAGGTAGATTTCTTGAGGGTAGTCTTTTTTCCTACTGTTTCAATAGCAAAACATGTTCAGTTGTTTTCTTTTATTTGCCTAATATTTACCATCCAGCACTTTCAATTATATTGGAAAGAAAAACACCGAATCCATGAGATAAAAGAAAATCCGCAATTTTTGATTTTGCCATCAATTCTACATGGTAAACCAAGAGTCAGTTTCCTGGGAGGTCAAACAAAAAAATGTAGCAATCATTTCATCTGTGCTATCAAGCTCCATAATATATTTAAAATAATTTGAACACAAGTGGAGAAATGTACTTCAGAGAACAGCAAAATTTGATTATATTTGTGTTATGTAAAGTATTTCAGCCACATTCATGCTGAAAAATTGCAAATAAGGAAAACAATGCTATAAGATAAAAAAGAAATAGCCTTATATTAAACGTACTTTATGTTCACATTTTAGTCTCGAATTGATGATATGTACCAAAAATAGAATTCTGCTGGTAAAATCTTCTATTGCTTAATCCAAATTTAGATTTCCTACAGTATCATACTCATAACTATTATTATTAGTATTATTTTCAAAAAAAGGAAATACTTCAAATGATGCATAGCATATAAAAAGGAATGGCTGTAAAATACAGTATCTGTTCAAAGGAGTTATCCTGTGACACACGCAGTGTTTTGCAGACAGAAAAATTTCAGCTGCTTAAGTCATTCAAAAAGACAGAAAAACTTAAATTTTCAATACACAGCAGAATAAAAGGCTAATTAGTAATATAGCTAAAACTGTAAAAGTAAATGAGAAAGAAGAATGGGAAAGATAAGGGCTACCTCAAGCGTAACCCAAGGAGCCTGCTGATTGGCCCAGGAGCCACATCCTAGAAGCCCTCCTAGAAACTGAACCGCTTGAAGCTGCCATACTTCCTCCAAGTACACGTGGGCCAGAAGGAAGTGCACAGCGAGGACGGCACACCTCCTGGCCCTGGGCCACCGGGGCACCCACCCACCCACCCAGCCACCCCCAGAGGAGGGGCAGGCACAGGGACCAGGCACTTTGCGCTGCTCCAGCTGCACACCTGCACGCCCCGTGCTCCCATCACTCCGTGCATCAGGCTTGCTTCGCACAGTGCCTGCTTCGTGTTTGGCACCTTTGCCAAAACCCACGGGGCGGGGATGGGGGAAACTCATGGAAGGCTCCCTGAAGGCACCCCCCCCTCTCTTGGGTGTAGGAAGAGTAGCCTTCAGTCAGACCGAAGAAACAGGACGGGACAAGGGAGAAGCATTTTAAAGGTTTATTTTCTAAACTACGACTCTACACTATCTCCTACACTACTGCTGCCATCGGCAGCGCTTCCTGGGGCGCAAGTTGTAGCGGCGTCCAACTCCATCACCCCCAGCTCCGCTATCGGGTCTCGGCCCCGGTGGAAAAGGACCGCTTGGTGCTGGACGTCTGCTGTGATGTGCAGCAGCAGCAGCAGCAGGAGCAGGAGCAGCATTGCAGCTGCCGACAGGGAGCTGACTGCCCGCCCGTGCAGCAGCGCCTGACTGCATCTCTGGCTGCAGGCTTCTGCTCTGCTGGCCCTCCTGCCAACCCCACTGGAAGGCCTGCAAGGAGGAAGCTGGTCTCCTCCTAGCTCCAAGACTCCGCTTGAATCTTCTTTGGCACTGGAGACGATCTCTCTGGAAATAGGGATGATAGTAGCAGAGTAACTGCAACATGCAAAGAGGAAGAGTTAGTCACCACCATTTCAAGACTGGGAAAACAAAGATACAAGACATAGGAATTGGAATCTCAAGAGACCGTCGGAGCGGACTCTCAGGGGCCGTTTCCACACGAAAGAATTCAGTTGCACACCTTTGTTTCATACGCACAGCCACGTCCCGTGCCGTTCTGTCACACTGCCCCTGTGCTGCCACCTCTCGTGGGCCAACATAAACGAGGAGGCACTACGTGCAGAGCAGCCCTTGTAACAACCACCCCTGCTTGCATTTCTCTCATTTGCCAGCCGCAGAGTAATGGAGGGTTCTCAGAAGCACAAGTAGCCAAGTGTCACCAGCTGTCAGCCACCTCACTTTGCACTGACTGGCCACCAATGCCGCTGTGCCGAGAGCCATCTCACAGCTAGAGGGACTACGTACCTGGCTCGGAGTGGAAATTGATGCTCCCTGTGCTAGGAACTGAGCACATGGGGCAGACGTTGGCAAATCCGCATCCGTGATGTAGAAGCCATGCTGATGAAGGCGACGGACAAAATCTTTCATGTTGCCAACATCAAAGACTTGGAGAGTTCCTCCTCTGGCCAGTACTTCCGCTCTGAAGAACGCCTCCTCAATCACAATGAAGTCTCCCTCATCGCCCCACCGAATGGACTGGAAGCCAACACTTTCAACAACTTTCCAGAGGGTGTTGAGAAAGGAGCACGCTGTCACGTCACTGTCATAGCTGCAGCATTGCTCAGAGAGACGGCGGCATCGTCTTTTGGCACTGACTTCCCCGGGAGAAAATGGGGAAGCCTTCTCCTCCTGGAGAGGTCCAAGGGCAGCATGCGCAGCTGCTCTTTTAGCACCGAGTCGGCGGGCAGCAGATGCCGAGACTGCCGCCTCGGTGCTTGGAACAGAGACACCCGATGTTTCTGAGGAAGGTGTCTCCATTGGAAGTCGGAATTTGTCACCTGGGCAGAAATTCCTGTCCACAACCGCTCGCGCAGCCAACAAGGCTTGTCCTCCCACCAGCAGCAGGAAGCTCACAGCCAACAAGGCAAGTCCTCCCACCAGCAGCAGGAAGCGCACAGCCAGCAAGGCTTGTCCTCCTACCAGCAGCCGGAAGCGCAATGGCACCCGTGCTGCGTGCAGTGGGGCCTTCACAAACGTCTCCATGGAGACGATCCACAGCGTCACAGTCGCATCACAGAGCACAGAACGTTTGCTGGCAAAATGGGGCAGCCAGATTCACGTTAATGAAGGAAATAGGATCCCAGATATTTATGCTCCCCAAACCTACACATAAAAATATACCTGTATTTTGCTCCCCGATGAGTATTTACTTAATAATGCCCTCACTGGCTTTATATATACATGTAGGCAGACATACATGCATATACAGCCATGGAGATAGCAATATATGGCCTAACAGGTGTTTTCTGTGTTTGACTATAGGAAGCAAATGTGAGAAATATGGCTTACCTGTGATAAAGACGAAGGAATTCCTCCGATCCCTTCTTCTGTAGAGATTCATTCGTACTTCTCCTGAATAAACATACTTGTTTTATTATTGCTTTTTTAATGGTTTTTTATTTGTTATTTGGTTGTTTATGTCTCCTTCTGCCTGTTTATGTATTTAAAATATTTATGGTTTTTCATGCTCATCATCTCAGGGAAAATTATTGCTTGTTTTCAAAATATTTTTTTTTTTATTTTCCTTTTTTTAAATAAAACTCTTTGTTTACTTTTATTTTCCTATTGATTTTATTAAAAAAAATAAAAATACAGATTTTTACGAAGAGATACATTGTAGAATACTTGTTCAGAGAAAATGGAGTGGGAAAGTTCATATAGAGGCATATTGATTTTCTTTTTCCTTTGTTTTCTCCTGAAATTTTTTTCATATGCATATTGCTGCCACACATTAATAAGAAACCTTACATATTTAAATCTTGTTTGTGGTTTGATTTGTTATTTCTTTTTTCATAGTAGATATGAGCAATTGCAAGAAGCAAAATATTATCAGTTGAATGTAATATAAGTGTAAAATCAAAGCATTTTCTCATTTTTACCATAGAAGAAGAGAAAATTGGTTTTTTTTCTGCCATCAGTTCGCAGTTCTGTACCCCCACAGTTGCTTTTGCTTTTACATGAATTCATTCATTGCTGAAGTGTTGTTCAGTTTCTGAAAGCAAAGCCACAAATTTACATGTCCCAAAATGAAATTATGATCCATTTGCTTGAAAAGAATTAATATAATGATAATAGGCAAGATTATCTCTTTGTTTCCAAACAAATTTAAGAGAAGAAAATTCTGCACCAATTAAATTCTTGATAACACTTGTTTTGATTGCTTTATATCGCTCAGAATTGATTGCTGAACATCAGCTAATTTGAAGACATGCTGCTGGACTCCTCAGCTGGGATGTCATTCTTTAAAAGATTAAAATATGGTTCTGAGGCTGTTGAAATTTGGAAAATTGAAAGAGAAGTCTATACTGTTTAAGTGGAGAAGAGGGCTAAAAAAAGTTGCAGTGAGGGCCACTTTCCACGTTCACAGCTTCAGCTGAAAAGACCTTAATCTGGCAGATCCACAGAGGGAAACATCATTCATAGCACAGGAATCAGTTCACCTTTTTCCCTGCATAAAAACTGAAAATAGGTCATTTTTTATGGACTCAGGGAAAAAACTCTCCATCTCATGTACTACCAAAAAATGCAGTGCTGCTACTGTAAGAGCAATTATAAAATCATCTGTATCGGTTTCATTGTACCACTCTTTTTCATTTTTATTTTTATTTTTATTTTTATTTTTATTTTCATTTTCATTTTCATTTTCATTTTCATTTTTATTTTTATTTTTAGTGGCAGTAACTATTTCTCTAGTATTTAGGACATGAAGGCAGATACTGTTTGCAGATCATTTAATAAGCAAAGAACCATAGCTTCAATGCTACCGTATTTTTTTCTTTGTTGTACATTATTACTATTATTATTTGAAATTAGAAAACTCCCCTTAAATAAATAACTTCATGTTTTTCAAAAGTTTTAGGAGAAATGTCAAATTCACATCATTGACATGAGGATTTTTTTTTTAATTTTTATCTATTTGAATACAGATATTACAACAGAGACATTTTTAGAGAGTAATTTCATAATTCTCTGAGAAAACTAATGCGCAAACTGTTATTTGGGCTTCTCCAGTGACTTTTAACAAAAGTCTGCTGTTTTCATTTTCCTGATTGTAACAAATATAAGCAAGTTCTGTGTTTTCTGTCACCCTTCTGCAGTGTCATGCTACTGTGGCTCTATGGGCTGTCATACTGTTACAGTGTAGATAGTTGAGCAGAACATGGAAAAGAAAAGCAGGTACCATCTCCAATACATCCTCAGGATACTGTATGATTCACAAACACAAGAAATTGAATAATTAATCCTAAAGTGAACGTGAAGTGAAGCTTAAAGGTCAGCTGAGCTGATAGGCATGTTTTGCAGCATAACAATTTTTGAAATTGTGTTGAACTTCTGTATGTTATACAAGGCTGGAAATGCCACGCATCTGCTTTCTGTGGAGCTTCAGCATTAGTTTTTGAAGTTAGACAGATTAAGATCAGTCTTGCATGAAAAGGACAAGTGTAATTTCTGTGGGGAAAGAATCAGATTTTTTAAGTTCTCCTTGTTGTGGAGGACTTGATCATTTATTCCACTGCTAATAGTAAATTAAGTCTTTAAATGTCAGACTATTGTTCTGCATTTCTTAGATCAGCACCACAGAAAACCTCTCACCACTGCTGGCCCAGCATTCCCCACTAAGAATGGGACATGCAGGGAGTTAACAAGCACAGTTTGCCTTGCTGCTTGTCTGCAGAATGTTCAAAGCAGTGCTCTTGCTGCCCTTAAATTTCACAAGCATATTACACTCCTGTTGGCTTCAGTGTCTTCACAGTTTCCTCAAAATCAGTATCCAAAACTGACTTACCCAGAAAGACTAAAGGAATCACGCTGGAAATGTAACTTATCTAGTTTAGAAATCAAGTGCATTAGCCACACAAAGCAGAAATGCTGAGAAGTCTGAAAATAGACAGCTATGTTGTTTCCACTGACAATAATATAACGTACTTTGTCGACACTAAATTCCCTGGTAAAAATATATATCCATACAAAATAGAGGATAGTAAGCATTCTCTTAATGACAACAACAGTCATTTGAAAATACACTGTAAAATATTCATGTCTCAAGATTATACATGTGCTAATAAACAGAAAAATCAGATGGAAACATTAATTTTAAACATGCACTATACGTGATAATAGAGAATTACAGTGAGACATTTCTTCATTCTGTTGTAAAATACAACTCCCTAAACAGCAAAATCTCTGAGGAAATATGACAGTTTTGGCAGCATAAAGTTTGAAAATACATGTAGTAATTTTTATGAAAATACACAGCATTTTAGTTTTATTTTTTACAAATTAAAAAATGCAAACTTTTAATTTTAAGATATAATTTTATGTAATTCATTTCTAATTAAATAAGCAAAATCAACTCAGGAATCATATATTTGAAATCATTAATAATAGAATGGCATTTCTTTAGAAAATTTGTAGTGATTGAAAATTAGAGATTCTGTACTTAGGGATTTCTTTTTCCAAAAGCCATTTACTAAGACATCAGAATTACAACACTCAGATGTTAAATTTCAATGTTGTCCAATGTCATCCTACAGAGCACCAAGGGTAAAGTCAAAGTTTTCATGCTTGAGACTACAGAGGATTTCATATTCAGCACCTCATAAATCCATCATTAAAAATTCTGTTTATGTTTAGTTATAAAATAGAACATTAAGAAGTTTTCTTCATCAGTTTCACTTAATCCATACCATGTTACACATTACATAACAAACTTTAACTGTCCTGCTTTGAGCCAGCTTACTTTAGGAAGAAGTTCTTTACTGTGAAGGTAGTGAGACACTGGACCAGGTTGTCCAGAGAGGTGGTGGATGCCCCTTCCCTCGAAGCACTCAAAGGCCAGGCTGCCTGGGGCTGAGCAGCCTGGTCTAGAGGAAAGCAGGAGGGTTGGAACTAGATGATCTTAAAGGGCTCTTCCATCCCAAACCATTCTAAGATTCTATGACCATATGTAGCCAGGGCTACCTCACGCAACAAGAAGAGTGGTTGAGTTGGTATAACAGAAAGACAGGATACCATCAAAAAGGACCTGGACAAGCTTGAGAAGTGGACCCATGTGAACCTAATGAGGTACAATAAAGCCTAATATAAGAAGCTGCACTTGGGTTGTAGCACTCCTAGGTATGTGGACAGAGTGGATTAAGAGCCTTTTGAGAGCTACAGCCCTACAGAGAAGGAGTTGAGGGTCCTGGTGGATGAAAAGCTGGATGTGAACCATCAGTGTGTTCTCTGCAGCCTGAAAGGCCAGCAGTACCCTGAGTCAAAAGAGGTGTCACCAGCAGGGTGAGAGAGAGGATTGTCTCCCTTTGCTATGTCCTAGCGAGGCCTCATCAGAAATGCTGTGACCACACCTTGGGGTCCAGTACAAGAAGGGCGCAGAGTTGTTGGAGTGGATCCAGAGGAGAGCCATAAAGAGGCTCAGAGGACTGGAGTACTTTTTCTATGAAGAAATGTTGAGAGAGCTGGGTTTATCCATCTTGGAGAAGAGAGGGCCTCAGGGAGACTTCACTGCACCTTCCAGTACTGAAAGGGGAACTTATAAACAAAAGGAAGACCACATTTTAATGGGAGTAGACAATGAAAGGATAAGGGGGAATGATTTAAAACTAAAAAGGAGGAAATTTTGATTAGATATTATGAGAAAATTATTTTTTCAGACAGTGGTGAGGTGATAGAATGGCTTGCCCAGAAAAGGTGTGGATGTCCCATCACTGGCCATGTTCAGTGGAGCCCTGGGCAGTCTGTTCTAACAGGTGGCAACTGTCCATGGAAGAGAGGTTGAAACTAGTTAATCCTTAAGATGTCTTCCAACTGAAGTCATTCTGTGATTTTATGAAAACTGGGGTAACCTTTGATTGTTTCCATCTGAGTAGGATCTCTTTGGATTCTTGACACCATTGAAAAATATTTGAGAGAGATCTCACAGCCAACTCTTTGAATATCCTGGATTGAATTCCACTGGCTCCAATAGGTTTATGTGCATCCAACTGGGGCAGAGAATCCTGCACAAGTTCAGGATTGTGTGGAGGTTTATCTTTGCTACAGTCATGGTCCTCCAGCATGATACTCTGAGGCATCCATGGCTCATTATTTAGGAACAGGCTGTGGATGACAAACTCCATCTAGAGTTTAGTAAGGCCTTTAACTCTATCTCCTGTCGAATTCTTCTGGAGCAGCTGTCAGCCCATGACTTGAACATGTCAGGGTCATAACAGACGTACTCCTCTCTGAGTAAAAAAATTACAGGTTCCTAGGGCCTGATTGGTGGTGAGCAGAGCTAAATGTTCTTTGCAGAGAGAGTGGTGAGGTGCTGGAACAGCTGCAACACAACAGAGAGGCTGTGGATGCCCCGTCCATCCCTGGAGGTGTTCAAGGCCAGACTGGATGGGGCCCTGGGCAGCCTGTGCTGGTGTGAAATGTGGAGGGGGATTGGAGATTCATGATCCTTGAGGTCCCTTCCAACCCTGGCCATTTTGTGATTCTGTGATTCTACTGCCAGCTGATAATGAGTAGTGTTCCTCACAGGTCAGTACTGGCGCCAAATTTGATTAATATCTTTATTGATGATTTGGATGAGAGAGTAGAGTGCACCCTCAGTAAGTTTGCAGGTGACACCTAGCTGGGAGGAAGATCAAACTGCCTGAGAGTAGGAAGGCATTACAGAGGGATCTGGACAGGCTGGATTGCGGGACTGAGGACTATGGGATGAGCTTCAACAAGATCAGGTTCTGGGTACTGCACTTAAAACAACTCCATGCGTTCTTGCAGGCTTAGGGAAGAGAGGCTGGTGAGATACACAGAGGAAAAGGATCTCGAAATGATAACCAGACAGCTGAAACATGAGCCAGGGGAGATTCTGGTTGGACATTAGGAAAAAGTTATTCTCCAAAGGAATGGTCTGGCACTGGATCATGCTGTTACAGAGGTGGTGGAGTCACCAACCTTGCAAGTGTTAAAGAAACATTTAGATGTACTGATGGACATGGTTTAGTGGGGAAATACTGGGATAGATGGACGTTTGGACTGGATGTTCTTGGAGGGCTTTTCCAACCCTCGTGATTCTATAATTCTACGAATGCTTTTGGATGTAAAAACTCCACACAAAGTGTTGTTGATTTGTGTCAATGCATTCTTTACCAAGCCCAGACAGAAAGTTTAGTGACTGTAAACACAGTACATTTAACTAACATCTCTGAATTCAAGATATCATTATTTTATTTTTGATGGAATCAGAGTGCATAATGATGAAAATCTCATTTAATAAAATGAAGAATACTCTAGAGAAGAAAATGAAGAAAATGTATATAAATCATATCTCTCCCTTTTGTACAGACACCTAACTGTTGAATGACTATCCTACAGTACAGGAAAATTATGTTTAATTTCCAAGCTGGCTTGTACATCATCTTCATTTTGTATGCTGGAATGTAAATTTTCAAAGGAATGTTTTTCTAATTATGACCTCTTCATCACATATCTTCAATATTTGACATTATTTACATTGTCAGTTCAGCCATGCATTGTTTTATAGGTAGCAGCAGAACTGTAATGAGAAAAAAATAAGGTAAAACAAAATGTAAACTATTGTATCCTGCTGTATGGCCTTTGTTTAGAGAAGAGTTTCCTGCTACAGCTCTAATTCAAAATGAGCTACTCCACTGCTAATAGAGCAACAACAAAACTTCGAAGAAAATGAATTTTCCTAAAATTCAAGTGGATCTCTTCTGTTTCCTATCTATTAATGCTTGTCTTAATAAGACAGTGATGTTTTATAGATTTTAAATGTTCAAAGAGGACAAAGTGAAAACACCTGGCATTATTGAGCTTCTCAGAAGGAGAAATACTGATCTGAAATTGAATTATTTAAGATTAAACTAACAGTTAAGATTAATATTCATAGAAAACTGAGGGTAGACTTCTGCCTTTTCAGCAGTCTCCACACCATACAGGTCTGCCCAATTTTTCTTGTTTGGTTTTCAGCCTGTTCTATTTATTTATCATCCTAGCAGTGAAAGAGAGAGGTGTCTTGAAATTTTAGACATTAATATTGCCAATATTCTTTGCAATTCAACAGCCAAAGTAACTATTTTATTTTTTAAGTAACTATTTTATTTGTGAGAAAGAATGCCATTTTATGAACAGCAATGCCAGTGATCTGTGGACAGCATGAGCTAGTTCAGAAAAGAAAGAAGAAGAGAGAAAAAATTGTCTCATAGTATTTTTTTTCCCTACATTTTCTGTATATTGCCAACCACAATAAAAAGAAAGTTTGTTCTGACTCAGTGGACTTTGAATATAATGGTTTAAACTGCAGGCATCTCTCATGTATAGATATTGCAAATCATTTGCAATAAAGCAGTCTTTAATTCAGTCTCCAGAGCAAAAGATAAGTGAGTTTTTGTAATGTTATGGTTATGATGGTATAAAGTCTTATTGCATATTATGTTCATTTTGCAGCTACTTGAGGTCAGCCTAACATTTCCCAGCTGGAAAATAATTACCTTGCACTGTTTTCTCATCTTGAGCTACATCCCTAAAATAAACACATGCCTACTGATTGAATGAACAGCACAGAAGAACATAGTTTACTCTCTGCAGTTGATATCTTCTTTTCCCCTCCTTAATAGTAGAAAGACTGAAGATGAGACTACCCTTGCACTCTTGATAGTCTTGCCCTTGTGCATCCCTGTCTTTCGTGGCTTTGCTTCTTCCATCTCCCCAGCTTTTGTACAAAATCTTCTTGTGCTGATGGCTGAGGCACCTGGATAGGTACAGCACCTGGATAGCTTTTTTTTTCCTTTTTTTTCTTTCTTTTTTTTTTTTTTTTCCAAAATCTCTCTTTTTTTTTTTTTTTCTTTTTTTTTTTTTCTGCAATTGGAACTGGGTGCAACAAACCACCTTATCCTGCAGTCCCACTCTCCTTTCCACTGTCAGCTCAGTGGGGTAAAATCCAGGTTAATAATGGTGTGTGCTCATGGTCCTGTATGCAGATATAGAAAGAAATACATCTGTACTACCTCCAAGAAAATGTCTTAAATATAATAAATGTCTTTATCTTCTACCTGTAATACAAGTGCAATTAATTATTTCAGTTTCTTGTTACAGATATCTGTCACAATCGTTTACAATCAGTCTGCCTAGAAAACACAAAGTTGGAGAAGCTAATGTATCTGTTTTTCATTCTTCTGTCATTCATGTAATAGGTAAATCCTTTAAAGGAAAGACAACAGTTTTTAAAAATATTTCTGTGTTTTTGTTTTCGTTTTCCTCACATGGATAAGATTTATTTCATTTTCCACCACTATCCCCTTCTTTTCCTGTAGCTTGAGTTTCTGGACTTGTAGTTGTAAACTACCCATTTAATCATTTAAAAGCAAGAAGGTTAGTAGAATATTTTATTTATTTCTTCTTGGACTTTTCATATTTTTTGTTTTATAAAGTATATGATGTCACGTGTAATTTCAGCCATGTTTAAGAAAACACTTTTCACAACAGTGAAACAGGATAGCATCTCTACATATCACGTTGTCTTAACATGTGCTGCCAGATATAAAAATAGAAATATTAAAAAAAAGATACTTTGGAGAAGCAGATTATAACTTTCAAATTTGAATTAAAACAATAATAGTGATAGAAAAAGAAGAAATTATGATCTTATTTCAGCCCACTGAAAACCTTTTATTTGTGAGGTAACATTAACTGGACCTCCATGACCAGTTTTGAGTGGATCATCCATCAATATTAGGGCATACATAATTGATTTTGTTGGTTGATAAAACCTCCTGTGTAAGACTTTGGAAAATTTTGCAAGAAATCATAAATATTTTCTGGTAATGTTTTATAGAGTACCCGAGAAACTTTGCTATGTAAACAAAACAGACTGTGGGAACTCAGTTGGCAATATGGCTGTGAACTTATTTGCAAATACAGTAAGAAGAAAGTATATGAATTTATTCCAGACTGAAACTTAGCAGGAAATTCTATGTATTATTATTACCTGGTCAGATTTATCCTTTCTTAATTAAAAGGAGCAAGCCAAAAGTTGTTGAACAATAAACAAATTAGGTGAAATATCAGTGTAGTACTTCAAGAGCCCAGCAAAAATTGTGAAATGGTGCGCCATAGAACTAATTGTGTATCTTGTAAAAAAAATGAATTCATGTAAAACATGAATTCAAGTAAAAAACATGAATTATATCAGATATCTTCCAAAGCTCCCTTCCATCCACAAACATTCTGTAATTCTGTTTCAAGTGTTTATTGCCTATCACTGTAGGAGAGTGACAGTCCATTTTTAGTTTTACAAAGGCATTTTGTTCTCACTTTATCAATGTGTACTGATCTCATGGCCCCTGCTCTGTTGAATCACTCTAGTTTAACAAAACTCATGCTGACATTCTTCTTTCTAAAACCAAAGTAGAAGAAGTGAGGGTAATACATGGAAAAGATAGGTTAAGGAGCAAAGAAAATAAATAAATAAATATACAAATACAACTTTCTTTTCAAGCAGGAATTACAAATTGAACCTCACTGAGCACAGTACCACTCAAATATAAGTTACCAAAACGATACCAGTGCCCAGACTAATGAAAATGTAGGCAGTATGTGTCTTTTGTCATGTTCTATACACAAATTTCAGATATTGTTTCACATATTTAATGTAAGAATATTGAGAAATGCTTCAATATTTCTGTAGTGCTTTCAGTGCTTTTATATTTGAAGAAATTTGCACAGAGATACTGTGAAGAGGATTATTCATTTTGAACAATAATGAAATTGCTAAAAAAGCCTTTTTTTCAATCTAATTAATGAAATGAGCAGATGATCAAATTATAAGTAACCTCTCATTTTGAATTGAAGTGTCCTCATGGCAAATGCTGAAAAGAACAATATCTGTATTTGTTTCAAATACGAACCTATACTAAGATCAGTTAACGCACTGTGTGTTAACAAATGATACATGTGACCATGTAGCAGATCTGCATTACCTTGAATGTTTCTCTTAGCTATATAACTCCTTGATTTTACCAGACGTTGACATTCCCTGCTGTAAACTACAGATAACTCCAATGACTGTTGAGTAAAAGCAAATCACCAAACCAACAGCAGCAAAAACAAACAAACAAAACACAACCCACAAACAAAAAAGGTGTCATACTTTGAGTTGAAACTGAAATAGTTGTACTGTTTTCCAGTATTTTCCACATTATTTTTGACTCTACTGCACTGTTTTCAGACTAGTCTTAGCTTTTTACTTTAAGGTTTGCAAATGGCTTCTCTAAAAGATGAGAAGTGTGTCCTAGATCAGGATTCTTAACTATTTCATAGCAAAATTCACTTTATCATACAGCCTTTTTTCAGTCCCTGCCTTCCATTATATACATATTTGTTTGAACAGATCCATCTTATATAATAAGTGTTTTATATGTGTTTGACTTCTGTAACTTCAGTCCAATGAAAATTGGAGTCTCTGGATTCAAAATACACCAAAAAAAACAAAAACAAAAACAAAACAAACACTTAAAATAATCTGATTTATCTTAAACAATATGAGGCCACATTTTATAATTCACATTTACACCTAGAAGAAATTTTTCTTTTCTGTGGAATAAGCACAGTTAAAGATAAAAATTAGATACCCTGAAGCATCACAATTTTTTTTTTAATTTAGTTCTTCCAATCCACTTTATTAGCTCATCTCTACTAAGAGAAGTTAATTACAATTCCAGCAGAGTTCATTGCAACGTATTTTAAAACTAAATGTACAATACTACATTTTAGAATTGTTATGTGAAATTCAGCATTTAAAATTCTACAGGTGTCAATAAACTTCTAACCTACAACAATATCAGCAAATAGAATTAACCTGGTTTTAAGTTTTCACAGGCTGTTCTGAGGGATTAGTTTGTAATGCTTTGATTGTATCCTACTTCAAATTCTTTGTATGGTCTCAGGGATCTATATGCAAATTCATCTATGAAAGTGTAATATAATTTTTAAAAACAAATAAAATAACTCAAAATTGAATAGTAAAACTTAAATAAATGAGAACTCCCAAATTCATGGTGCTCCAAGCAAATGTAAAATAATTGTACTGGAAATATTTGTGTCTTTTTAATAATCTTTATGAGTTTATCCATGTTCTTAAAATTAATATACTCACAGAACTTGAAAAGACTCATGCTAATCACCTCAAGTCAGAGGAATTAACATCTCTTTATTAATACAGAAATGCAGTTTGCATTTCTACCTTCCTTGAAACTCATGTAATGTAATCCTTTGCAATACATGATATGCAAAGAAAAAATTACTTCTCTGAATCAGATTAGTTGACTTAGTAGTAATCCACAAGATACAAAGAAAAAAAACACATAAAATATTATTTGCATCCATTAATATGTGATTAAACAGTGGCACTGAAACAAATCATTTCCCCATTAAAAACTTGGAAAAGCCTCTATGAAGTGTGAATTCTTATGTGGAAATTTATGCAAAACATTCTCAAAAAGAAAACTGAGGGATAAATTAAGACTCAGATATGCCTTATATGTGTCCTTCTATGAGATTAAAAAGTACATATTCCTTATTAACTTATAGGACCCTGAGCTGAGTCTCTCAGTATATATTTATAATATTGTATATACACATACATTAATATATATAAAATAAACCATTTATATGTATTTGCCTAAAAATAGTAAAAAATACTGATGGTCACCTTAGCAGTTCTAATCAGGTAGAAGGAGTACTAACTCATTAGGGCTAGTCCTTAGAAGATGAAAGAAGTATCTTATTTTTAGTGTAATAAAAACATGATAGTAAAAAGATAAAGAGAAATACTTTAAAAGATGTCATTTATTTTGACTGCTGGAGAATGACACTGTGGCATTAAGATGAAAGCTGAAGGAAGAGTAAATATTTTCTGAGTAGAAATTTAACTTTTAGATGAGGGAGAAAAGTTGCACATTAACTCACTAATTGGAGAACAGTCAGCAGAAATCAAGATGATATCTCTTACAGCAGTAAGACATAGAAAACCAGATCATCAAATTAATGTTAATTAAAAATTGTGAAAAAGTTATGAAAATAAGAATATCTTCTTCATCCATGGAGCACATATACCAAATATTAATTATGAATATTTCTCAATTGCGAAACAATTTAATGTGCCACAGATAGCATGCAGCTTCTCAGTCAGAACATGAGAATCTTTAACCCCAACAACATTGCTGTTGGCAGTGAGGAATCTGTAACTGGACATTTTTTCACTGTTATAAGACAACTTACTCATGGCAAACTGGAAAACAGAACTCTAAAATAAATATAAGCTATCAAGCTCTCTCACTTCATTCCCAATAGGAAAAAATGTGGGCAGAGATATGAAACAGTACAGCTACTCTACTACTTCTAACTTATAAATCATTATTGAGGTGCAGTATGATGTATTATGTAAGACTTTTTTACATCTCCACTTGTACAGTTATTTTAGCTAGAGTCATATCTGTTGGCATGCAGAGAAGTTATCCTAATTGGGAAAGAAAGTACCAGTGTTTTAGTTCATCTTTGAACCAATCAATATTTAACTAACAATATGACAAAATAAAAAAAATCTGCAATTAAATGCCATGTGAGTAAGATGGCAATAACATTTTTTACTGATACTTCTCTATATACTAAAATATCAAGATAGGTACTTGTACAGAAAACTCATTTTTCTTTTAGAATGTCCCCAGTTTAAAACATTTCTAACGCGAGATTTTTGTTGTATTTTCTTTTGTTTTGTTCTTTAAATTGCAGATTTCTCCCATAGCCCACACTCTTACTGGCTGTACTTGAAGTTATACCAGAGTTTATCTTCATTTAAATCATTACTCCTCAGCTGGGGAGCGCATAGTAGCTAGTGCATAAAGGTAATCTGTAATATTTAGTATATGACAGTAGCAAGGTTCCTGAAGCAACTTATGGAAATTCTGCATATGTTTTATCTCGTCTGAAAGCGTTTTTCAGAATTTCCTCTGGAAACCATTACTGCAGAATGAAAAGTGAAACTGGGGCAGCTCTTGGCTCCACAGAATTATTAAGCACTTCCACTTACTCTGATTTCTCTCAACCCCCGGTAACCCAATAAAAATTTTAGGAATAGTTCTTTATTAGAAATGTGCTTCCGCAATAACAGGCAAAGGAATATATAGGAGAGAAGATAAGCTTGAGAACAGCACACAACTGCACTCACAACATTATTGCTGACACAGAAATTATGTTAACCAAAAGACCAGTGGTAACCAGGGCTGCATCAAAAGAGGGGTGGCCAGCAAAAAGGGGGAGGGATTGTCCTCTCTGGTACACCCTTGTGAGGCCCCATCTGGAGTTCTGTGTTCAGCCCTGAGGCCCTAGTATAAGAAGGATGTAGAGCTGTTGGAGTGGGCTCAGAGGAGGGCCATGAAAAGAGAGGGAGCAACTCTTCTATGGAGAAATGATGGAACAGCTGGGCTTAATCACCTTGGAGAAGAGAGGCTCCAGGAAGAAGTCATGGCAGCTTTTCAGTACTTGAGAGTAGCTTATAAACAGGAGCAAGAACAACATTTTACAAATCTTATAGTGATAGGAGAAGGAGGAAAGGCTTTGAACTAGAAGTGGGGAGATTTAGGTTAGATGTTAGGAGCAAATTCTTTACTCAGAGGCCAGTGAGGCCCTAGCACAGGCTGCCTGGAGAAGCTGTGGATGCCCCATCCCTGGAGGTGCTAAAGGCCAGGTTGTTTGAATTATGATTATAAGAAAGTGTAGTATAGTGTCAAATATTAGAAATATTAACTTTCCTGAAAATCATTCACCTTGGGAGAAAGCACAATCAATACTTTCTTAAGTTCAGGGTAAATCACCTGTGATTTTTAAAGCTAATAGATGCCATTACTTTCACTAAGAGATGGTGGGTTTGTTGTTCACTCATGGTCTTGAATTTATTAAACAGAAAAGAATAGGAAATCTTGCTGCCATGACATGCTCACACTCTTTCCTACACTTGATTGAATTGTCACAGCTTGATCTCGACCCTTCTGAAATATTAGTTTAAGCATGTAGTTCCTGAAGACTTCTAACTTGACAGGTCCACTCTCCACTCATTACTCTGCATTTCTCCTGGTATATTACCACCAAGAAAGATATAATCACTGTAATTCCTTCAGAGACAGTGAAGGAGATAGAATAGAAACACTATTTCTCCCTGCAATAACTCAGCAAATCCTTTGTGTGAGTTTTGAAGCTTAGAGAGGTCACAGTTACATGTGCACCAAGGTCAATACCAGTGCCATATTAGATCTTTGGATCAAGGATTATCCTTGTCAAAGAATGTGAAGGGGACATCTTATTGCAAGGGAGCTTTTCCTTTCTTACTGAAGGGGAAATTGTATCTATGCTTCAGAAATACACTAATGTCTGTAGCACAGTATTACTACTAGGCATCTATGGAAATATACTTGTTCAGTGCCTACTTAGTGTACAACAGAGCTTTCATTGGGTTCAGTTCTAAAGTCTAGATTTATTCTTCAGCAGTGACGTACAATGGCCTTATAGAAACCCATTTCCAACAAAAATTTAAGACAAAGCTTTACTAGATTTTTTCACCCAGCTCTGCAAGTAACTTTTGGGGAAATGCATTTAGATTTGTTGAAATAAATTTCTTTGCTTTCTCTCTGTGCTCTGCAAGTTATGTTTAAGGTTGTGGTCTCAGGCACAAATGCTCAGAGTCCACACGTGCCTTTCTGATTGTTTTCAGAGCATCTGTACTCAGATGTACCTTAAACTGTTCTTCCGATGCTAAAATACAGGAAATAGAAAAAAAATCTCAGACTTTTAAGGAAAAATACAGATCACAGCCTGGACAGGCAAGTCGAGACAAGCACATAAGAAAGGGTTGATGATAGGTTGGGAATGCAACTGTCTCTACTTTCTGTGTGTAGAAGACACCTGTTTATGAGAACTGCCCTGCAGCAGTAGTAAGTATTCATTCTCATTTATAACTTTGAATAAATAAGATACTTGTATGTAATAATAGCATATTCCTAACTGCTATTTCCTGGTTGCAGTTATTTTCTTCATAGTACGTAAAATAAAAGTTCTTTTTAACCTGTTTAGCAAATTTTGGGGAGCAGAAGGTGGTTGCATGAAAGTCTACTATTTATACAAATTTCTATCTAACAAAGTTATTCTCAGCAATTTTTTATTATTCTTGTTATATTTTCCAGGGAGAGATTCTCCAGGGCTTTTCTCCCTTTATATTAGAGAAGCTTCTTGATAGTGTAATATTTTTATCTGGGTTGAGACACTTTTTATGCATGTGTTCAGTATTTCAGCACATACACTGTAAATTTGGGAGTGCATAATTTACCTCAAACCAAAGAGGCTGATAGCATTTTTATGGATAATACATTATGTGCGACATCTGCCAGGCTCCTTACCATCACACCACACTTCTCCACAACGGTTTATGAGGAGAAATAAAGAAATTTTAGTGTCGGCAAAGATATCCAGAGTAAGAGAATGTAATTATCTCACTGGGGATTTAGCTAGGACAGCAGGCCAAAACACTCCTATCAGTGTGCCAGATTGTCTTTAACAACTACATGAGGCCAGATCTGCAATATGCTTTTCTGTAAGACTAACATTTTGTTGGGAAGTCAGAACCAAGTGAAATGCCAAGATAAAATTGAGGTGCTCTTTGTGGCTTCTCAATACACAGTTCAATAAACACAATGTTAGGATGCAGAATGCATACTTATTCTGCTGCAGAATGAAAATACCTTAGACATAGTGAAAGCAGACAAAGAGAAAGCCAGATGGGTATCTTTCACCATAATCAGTCCCCAGAAGAGGATAGCAGGGTTAGATTTGACTTTGCAATTTTGCATCCACACTACACTTAGCATTAGCCTATGGGAGAGCCTTTGGTATATGTTAATTACAGACAGAATATTTAATGGAATTACAAAATTGTTTACTGTAAATGGTTATGCCACGTTGAAATAGATCCCAAGGACTTGTAGTTATTCAACATTCATGCAGCATTTACCTGTTAAACATTAACTACTGAGGTTAAGAAAGCAGAAGCAATACAAGAACTTTGAGTATTCAAAGCCTATCCATGTCCCAAATCAACATGGATATCAGGAACTGTGATCACCTGGATAACTTTCAGCATCTTCTGTTTCATTTCTTGATTCAGGCAGATGTCCTAAAGGAAAAAAAGAGTTTCTTTAAGCAATATTTTGGCTACTTTACCCATGAAGATTTTAATATACTAATCTATAAAACAGTTTTAAGAGAAATTTGGTGTGTAAATTTCAGTTATATAAGCAGAAATGGGATGTTCTCTATGACCTGAAGTTCATGCAGACAAAAACAAAACAAAACAATTCATATTTAGCGTTATGTCAACTTGTGGGCTATGAGAGTGGTGAGGTGCTGGAACAGCTGCAACACAACAGAGAGGCTGTGGATGCCCTGTCCATCCCTGGAAGTGTTCAAGGCCAGGTTGGATGGGGCCCTGGGCAGCCTGGTCTGGTATCTGGGGGGGGTCGAGCCTCATGATCTTTGAGGTCCTTTCCAGTCCAACCATTCTATGATTCTATGATAAAAAATTGTAGCATGGAAGCCACATTAAAAGAGCAAGTTATTAAAAAGATGTTGGCCTAGATTTTCAGAGCTAGAAAAAAAAAATCTATAACCTGGAGCTTTTTCTGTGCATATTTATCCTTTTCATTTAACATAAGATATTTTATCAAATAGGCTAAGGTATATCTGTTATTCTTCAAGCTGAATGGAATTCAGAGGTTTGAAACTTGAAAATACTGAGCACAACAGCACATTGGCAGCTGAAGACATGAACCGTTCAATCAGTATCAGAAAGGATTATACTTTCACTACAAAATTCTGACACATTTCTTAGTTGAATCTGTATACAACACAGGATCACCGCTCGAAGTTTATATCATCACAGAGACTGGGAAAAACGATGCCTTGCTCTGATAATTTTGTTCCTGTGAAAAAAAGAAATCTAGGCTGATAAAGTAACATATATACTTTTTTTTTGTATCTAACGTTTACAACTTACTTACTTGAGAATCTCCTGCCATAAATAAAAATGAATATTGCATGTGACAGTACAGATCTGTGGCACTAAAATTTTTGAAAAGTGTGCTTCAATGTCTGTAGTACTATTGTTGTTTGAAATAGACATGAAATAACATAATTTCTTACAGAAATTACTATGGTTTCTTTCTTCTACTCAGTATCAGATATGTTGAAGAATTTTCACGATACAAAGAAACGTTAGTACTCTAAAAGTGATTCAGAAAAAAACTCCTTAAAATTATTCTGCTTTATAATTACTTAATTATTTTGTCTATAGAGGCATTGAGTGTTTACAAAAAGGGTGAGGTAACCCCTTTGATCACATGCCTACAGGAGATGCATACTGATTTATGAGTTAGATTTGCATGTCAAAACTTATTTGTTTCACTTACTTGTGGTACAAATGACCTTCCTATTCTAGGAAATTATTTACATGTTAATTATTTACATGTTTACAAGTGTGTTACCAAGTAATCAAAGACAAAACCTATGTCTGTAAAACAAATAAAGCTAGGAAATGATTAAACATAGATTTGCTCATTACAAATAGATATTCTATACATAAAATCAAGTGCCTCTAGGAGGGAAAAAGCGAAGCCCTGTATCCTGTAAATGCATCTGCAGGTAAATTAGCTTTCCGATAAGGCCTGTATGCACCAGTAGTAAATGTGTCAGTATTTTATGTGGCACTGAAATGGCATTTCTTATCCATTAAAATCATACGATCATAAAGTCATCAAGGTTGACCACTAAAATCATCTAGTCCAACCATCAGTTCATCATCACCACACCTACTAAACCATGTGCCACATCCCACCTTTTCTTGAATACCTTCATGGACAGGTGACTCCACCACTTCCCTGGACAGCCTGCCCCACTACCTTACCACATTTTCTGAGAATAAACTTTCCCTAATGAACCTCCCCTGATCAATTAAGTCCATTTTCTCTGGTTCTATCGCTGTTACCTGTGAGTAGAGGCTGACTCCTACCTTGCTACAACCTCATTTCAGGAAGTTGTAGAGAGCAATAACATCTCCCCTGAGCAATTCCCTGTACAATATGGCCACATCACTCAACCTCTTAATAAACTGGCTAAATTAATATTAAAACACACCCCTACGTTCCTCTGATTCTATTCAATTCTTTCATAGTTTTATTCAATTCTTTTATAGTTTTATAACTATCCTAATTATTTGAAAGCTTTTAGATTTTAATGTAAATTTATTCATGGCTAATTAATTTCTAGTCTTTATGCTTTTGTTTTCAGTTCAGGGGAGATCACTCTTCTTCTCCAGCAGCCATCTTCTAACCATTGCATTTATGAAGAGCAACCACATCTCCTCTCATCTTTTGGTTTTCTTGGATGAAAATAACAAATTGTCATCTGCATTTTCTCAGGTAGGCTTTCCATATTCTTCTTCACTGCAACTGTTCCATTCATAGTTAATTATTCCTGTAATTGTTGTACCAGAACTCTGAGAGGTGCTATGCATGAGGTTTTAATAGTGACTTATATAACAGTGCCCAATAATTAAAGAATATGATCATCAGATACATATTATCATTCTCCTTTGACATGGCTATACCAAAGTAGTAGGTAGTCACATCATCATGAAAATAAGAGCTGGGCAAAATCCCACAAAACAAATGACAGTGCATCTGTGTTAGCTATTATATGATCATGCTACAGATTATAAGAAAACTACAGAAATTGTTGTTTTTATATGTTGTCCAGATGTACAAAATCATTACATGTCTTTTTGTTACAGAATGGTGCAGAGATTAATAAAAACTCCATAGAGTAATACTTATTATTTCACTTTGCTTTCTGTTAGCAATAGCATATGAGTGTGTGCATGTGTATAAGGTCAGAGAAGAGAGGAAGATGAGACAAATGATTTGACTGTTAACTTAAAGCATCTGGTAAATGAAACTGCAAAATTACCTAAAGCTAATTCTACAGAGTAAACTTCTTTTACACGACATTTCAATTCTTCTCTTCAAATGTAAATATCCAGTAAGTTTTATAAACTGTTTCTGTTTTTTAAGTGAACTTTACGTATTCATTTCAGGGCAAGACTGATTGTTCAGTGCAATGATGATATTACTCTGTGTTGCTAAATACTTGGCAAAGGGAGTTGAGAATGCCCAGACCAAGGACTGAGCAAATATTTTGAATCAGTATTTTGGAGATCAGCCACAAGACCAGAAGCTGGTGAAAACACTGATAACTGAATCTAATTTAGAGAGAATAACATTCAGTCAAAATAAAAATAAATAAATAAACACTAATGTATAAATTAATAGTAAATTAGTGGACAAAAATATTTTTCTGCAGATCACAGAATCACAGAATCACCAAGGTTGGAAAAGACCTACAAAATCGTCCAGTTCAACCACCCATCACCAATAGTTCTCACTAAACCACCTCCCTCAACACAAAATCCAAACGTTCCTTGAACATCTCCAGGGTCGGTGACTCCACCACCTCCCTCGTCAGCCCATTCCACTGCATGACCACTCTTTCAGAGAAATAGTATTTCCTAACGTCCCCTGGCACAGCTTGAAGCCATTCCCTCTAGTTCTATCACCAATCACATGAGAGAAAAGGCCGACCCCCAGCTCACTGCAACCTCCTTTCAGGCAGTTACAGAGAGCAATGAGGTCTCCCCTGAGCCTCCTCCAGACTGAACATTCCCAGCTCCTTCAGCCTCTCCTCATCAGCCCTGTGCTCCAGACCCCTCACCAGCTTTGTCGCCCTTCTTTGAACCCGCTCCAGGGCTTCAATGTCTTTCTTGCAGTGAGAGGCCCAAAACTGGACACAGTACTCGAGGTGTGGCCTCACCAGAGCTGAGTACAGGGGAAAATCACTTCCCTGTTCCTGCTGGCAACACTGTTTCTGATGCAAGCCAGGATGCCATTGGCCTGTTTGGCCACCTGGGCACACTGCTGGCTCATGTTCAGCTGAGCATCAATCAATACCCACAGGTCCATTTCCTCCACACAGTCTTCCAGTCATTCTGCCCCAAGCCTGTAGCGTTGCCTGGGTTTTTTGTGGCCAAAGTGCAGGACTCGACACTTGGTTTTGTTGAACCTCATCCCACTGGCTTCAGCCCAGCTCTCCAGCCTGTCCAGATCCCTCTGTAGGGCCTCGCTACCCCCAGGCAGATCCACATTTCCAGCCAATTTGGTGTCATCTGCAAAGCTACTGAGGGTGCACTCAGTGCCCTCATCCAGGTCATCAATAAAGATACTGAAGAGGACAGGCCCCAGCACCGACCCCTGGAGAACATAACTTGTGACAGGTCTCCAGCTGCATTTAGCTCCATTCACCACCACTCTCTGGGCCCAGCTCTACAGGCAGTTCCTTATCCGGCCTAGAGTGTACCTGTCCAAGCCATGGGCTGCCAGCTTCTGCAGGAGAATGCTGCAGGAGACACTGTCAAAAGCTTTGCTGAAGTGTAGGCAGACTACATCAACAGACTTTCCCTCGTCTACCAAACAGTCACTAGATCATAGAAGGACATCAGGCTGGTCAAGCAGGACCTGCCCTCCGTGAACCCATGCTGGCTGGGCCTGATCCCCTGGTTGTCCCACACGTGCCGCGTGATCTCAACACAGAAATCTGTCAGTTGGAGAGGATGTGTCTTCACATTCTGCCTTGTTGGGTTAGAGGCCAAGACACCAACAGTCTGCATATTTAATTTAATGTTGATGAATTCAATGTATATTAAAAAATCTGCTTATTGATATTTATAAAGCTAAGTAATCAATGCAGAAAAAAAAATCACTGTATACAGAAATTAAAAACATGTGCGAGTGTTAGTTTATGTACACATACATCAGTATATAATTATATGTTTATTTTTGTGAAATATGAATATGTGCATGTGTTATAGAATAATAGAATAGTTAGGGTTGGAATGGATATTGGTTTAACCCCACTGCCATAGGTAGGCACATCTATACTCACTAGACCAGGTTGTCCTGTCCAATCCTATCCAATCCGGCCTTGAATATTTCCAGAGATGGAGAATCCACTGGTTCTCTGGGCAATATCATCACCCTCATAGTAAGGAATATCCTCCTAACATCAAATCTAAACCTACCCTCCTACTTCGAAGGATCCCATGTCCTGTCAATGCACTCCCTGACAAAGAGTCCCTCCCCACCTTTACTGTAGACTCCCCTTAGGCATTGAAAGGCCACCACAGCCCTTCCACAGAGCCTTCTTTTTCCAGGATGAACAGCTTCATCTATCTCAGCCTCTTTTAGTAGGAGCGATGTACTAGCCTTCTGATCATCTCTATGGAACTCCTTTTGACCCGCTCAAATGGCTTCACATCTTTCCTGTGTTGGGGATGGATGCAGTACTCCATGTGACATCTTATGAGAGCAGATCAGAAGTGGATAATCTTCTCCCTAACCCTGCTGTCCACATGTATTTTGATGCAGCCCAGGATGCGTAGAATCATAGAATTACCAAGGTTAGAAAAGAATTCCAACATCATCCAGTCCAACAGCTGGCCTTCTGGATTGCAAACACACATTGACAGCTCATGTTGAATTTTTTATCAATCAAGAGCCATAAGTCCTTCTCCTCAGGGCTGGTGTCAATCCATTCTCCACCAAATCTGCATTCATGCTTGGGATTGCTCCAGCCCAGGTGCAGCACCTTGCTCTTGATTTTGTGGAACTGCATGTTGTCTGCACAGGCCTATCTCTCAAGTCTGTAAGATTTTTAAAATAGCAGAGAAAGCAAGTTTGAAAACATTCAGTGTTCCTTTGGTTTCTTTTTTGTGTATGTAAGTCTTAGAAGCATAAACAATTTAGCACTTTACTTCTCTTGTTCAAAATATGTATGTGGCATTAACAAAGAGTTTTTTGAGGTTATATTAGTAGATAAAAGCATATTTATGTTCATCTACAAAATCTGAAAAGGCAGCATGATTTAGCAGAGCACAATACAAATCTTTTCTATTTCTAACAATAAGAGTGATCACTGAAGCACTATCAAACACTTGCAATCACGCCTCTGCCTAATATTTTATTAAATGATCTAAAAAAATGACTCAAGCAATTTTAAATTTTCCATTAAAGAGGAAGTGAGAATCTTGTGTTGATCTCTAAAGCTTTTAGCCACAAGATATGATGTACATGATTTGTTTCTTGAAACAAAATAGTATGTTAGCCATTGCTCAAATCTGCTGTGTTCACAGAATTGTCAGTCACAAAAACCTGAGTGGAGAAAACAGGTTGCAAATACAACTCGTAGTGGGATGAATCAACTGCTGATACAGTTTTGAGTGGTTATCGTTTCACATATACATCTGCAGTTTTAAGCAGTTATTATTTCACATGTCCTAAATATTTTAATGTTGAAATTGCTCTATTTTTTCCCACAGATTTAGGAAACTTATTAGGAAATGTCTTGAGCACAAATAGAATTGGAAGGGACACCAGGAGATCAGCTGGTTTTTCAAGAAGGGCCACCCATAGCGAATTGCCTAAGACCACATGCAGGCTTCTTTTGAACATTTCCAAGGATTTCACAACTTCTCTGGACAATGTGTGAAAAAGTGTTTCCTGCACATTTGCTTGCAGAACTGCATGAGGTAGCAACATAGAGAATATTACAACCAAGCCTGCAGCTGGCATTCCTCAAAGACAGAACCTCTTTTGCACCAGTTTATGCCCATTGACTCTTGTCTTGGCACCTGGCACAACTGAAAAGAGCTTGACTGCACCCTTCCTTCAGGTACTTACTGACCTAAGTTTTCTCTTCTCTAGGCTGGTCTGTTTCAGCTCTCCTCATAGAGCTGCTTTACTCCCTTAAACATCTTTGTGACCCTTCATTGGATTATCTCCAGTATGATCATGTCTCTCATACTGCACAGGCTAGAACTGGACAGAGTAGGTCAGATTTGTCCTCACGAATGCTGAATTGAAAATACCACCTGCTTTGTTACGTTGGCAAGTCTCATTGCAGCCCAGGATACCATTAGTTTTCTTGGTGGCAAGGGCACGTTGATAGCTCACATTCAACTTGTTGCCCATCAGAACCTTGAGGTCTTTTTTCTTCTAGGCTGCTTCCCGGCTGGGTGGCCCCTAGCGTGCCCTGATGAGTTGAGTAAGACTTAACACTTCTTGTTACACTTGAGAGTCATGAGATTCAGATACAACAAAGCAGGCATTACATCTAAGCTTATAGTTGACATTTCTCAAATAAATGTATCTTCAGAACAGACCTCTGTGAACTTTTTTTTTCAAATACAAATACCTGATCTGATCTTCAGTTTTTGTCATCCATGGTCTAAGTCTGAAAAGCCATGCCCATAAGCTGAGCCACAACTGAGTAAACATTTACAATGTTTTTATAAATACTGTTAACAGTTGACTTTTTGGAAAACAAATCTTCTGGCAGGCCAAGAGAAGATCAGGTAGAACCTGACAGCTCCAGTGGCCTTTGTTGTTTGCTTAATTCAAAGCCTTTGCATTAAGCATACTGTGGCACCATAGCATCTTTATTACTGAAATAGTACTAAATTATCAATATTGCTATCAAGGCTATACATCAAATGTCCCTGGAAAAAAGCCCTCAGACATTACCACTGTTGGCAGAACAAAACACATATATGGATAGAGATCTTTCAGTGATTAGTGCCAGGATATGTAGTGGATGTCTTTTTACTTTTCCATTTCCTGCAAAGGTGTGCTACTCTGCCTAGTGATGTCACCAAGAGATAGAATACTGCAAGGTTAAGGCTTGAATTTATGTCTATTTAAGAGACATTTTGTACAGCTTCAGAATTCATTCCAGCCCCAACGCATTGTACACAAGTGCCCTCAAGCACTGGCAACTGGCAAGATGTCCTTAATTTAGCAGAATTGCAACCTTGTCAAAGTCCTTTTTTCCGGTATGCGTGTGCCCTAGCTTTCATTTTCATAATTGGTAGCACAGAGAAGACTAAATGCAAAGTCAGGAAATTAATTTAGATATGATGCCCTGATATGCATTTCTTTAATTCAGGCTGATGCACTCAATTACAGGTCACTTTCAATGAGAAAGGATCAGAAGTGTGTAAGTAAGTAGGCCAAAAGGTATATCTGAAGAAGAAATAGCTTGACCTGCTAACACAGTAGAAACCATCTTGCTGGATTTATTTTCAGATGTAATGTTCTGTCATAGAAATGGCAAAATCAGAATCTTTACAAACTCTGATGACTGCAACAAAAGTAAAGCACATCAATTTTAATCACGTAATTCTAAGCCTGTATAACAAGAACGTGATATTAAGTTGAATGAAAAAGCTCTGCTTTTTCCCATTCCCTTTAAAATACCAACCAGAGTCTATGTCATATCCTGAAAGATGTTTAGGCATAGAGGAGTTTCAGAACAAGAAGTATATCCTAGTGAAGATGCTCCCTTAGTCTTCACTTTTCTGAAACAAGAATGCTCTGAGACTGGAGTGGTCTCAGTTGCCTTGACATAGTTCACTGAATTGGACATATCTTACGGTTTCATCTTGCTTTGCCAGGGTTTGCCTCTTTTCCCTTTTTCTGCTAGATTATCCTGTTTCCACCTGACATCTTCCCTGCCACTCTCCATTTCTTGCTTTGAGCTTACAGACTTTGGTGATTGTACTCATTTTTCTGAATCATGTTTGTGCAAGTATGACACCAATCCCTGTTGTCTTCTTTGAGGTTATATGCTACCTTGCATATATATATTCACATACAGATGTGTTAGAAGACTTCCTACAGCTGCTCATGCTATTAGTACTATTACAGCATCCCAAAATGGCTGTGCATTGTTGCTGGTTCTGCCAAGTTAGTTTGCTTATGTTGAGCTTCAAGGCAAATCAGTATTAATCACATCATGATCTTTTCCCAGTTGATATGTATAGCAACCCTCAGCTGGCTACAAAAGTTCTACCACTAGAATTCATTGATTTGTGCCCTTGATCTTTTCTCTTTTCTCATCTTTATTTTATTTTGAAGAATCAGTTGAGACAGTTATTTTTTGTGTTTAGTTTTAGCATTTTTAGAACATCATTTTAAACAACTATTTCTGTGAATATAGGATGCACTCCAGCTTCTTTTATAAAATCATTTCAAGAAAAAGTAGCCTTAAAATAGATCTGAGGTGCAATTCTTTTCATCAGTGATTATGTGAACAACAGAAAAAAAAAAAAAAAAAAAAAGAGCATATGGTTAATTTATAGTGGGTTGTAAAATAGCAGATTAATTTGATAAGTTATTAAATTTTAAAAATTCTACTAGTTTGAAATTATGGTACAATTCAGAATTGTTAATAAACTTCTTATTGTAGGAAAGAATATCCGTGAACCACATCCTCATACTGAAATGGCTAAATAAATAAGATAGAGGCCAATAGTGACAAACAACTGGTTACAAAAAAAGTTTTAAATAATAAATTGTGCTATAAACCTGCTAGAGTGTAAACACAGTGAATAACACAATTTTTGCTGATAAAAGGTGGTTAGCTGAAGTATTATTCTGGAATTCTCCCTTATAATGATAAACATTTTCATGATTTCTCCCAGGTAAACTACTTAAAACAAACAAGCAAAAAGACAAACAAATAAATAAAACAAAAAACCCCACTTAATTGTAAAGAATCAGGCTTCTGAATCTTATTTAGAATAGGTAACTCACGAGTTTTTTTAAGGAACATGTTTTCTAAACAATTTTCCATGATGTTTATAGATGTTCCCTGCAGTATTTCTTTAGTTTCATATTTGTTTCTATTTCTCAGGATAGAACAAGACCTGTCCATCATTTATGAACCTTCTGCTTCTGAACCTCTCCCTCTGACAAATCCTGTCATATTGAAGCAGTGTAAAAACACCTCATGCACAGTTCTTTCTCCAAGCTTTTTCCATTTCTGTAGGAAAAGGAGACTGTGGGAATGCAGATCGATAGAAAAGTATTTCAGATGAAGGTTTTAAAGGCATAAAGGAATTTCAGAGGTGAAGTAGATATAAGTTGCATTAGTTTAAAAGCCAAATAAACCAAGTCCCCTGCTACTCACACATTTAAAGCAGGTGTATAGACAATAGATAAAGTTTATTAAATAACTCCAGGAGACACAGAAGTTACACCAGAGTGGTTTCTGAATGTTTATAGCGGAACTGTTGAATGGAGACAACCATATCTCTCTGTATGAAGGATGTCATCACTGAAATTGATGAATGGATTTGTGGTCTCAGCCCTTGCCCATACCTTTTAAGCCACTAAAGAGAATGAATGAAATTATCTTAGCATCCATAAGTTCTCATATTATGAAGATTTCTTAGCAGCCTATAACAGTAAAAATAACCCAAACCAGAAGAATTAATGTGACTTCTCTCCCCAGCTCTGATCTTCAGCAAAGAAAATGAAAGGATAAGAGGTGGTGAATGGTGAGACCCATTCAATTCATGTAAATTTTACCCTGACTTTTTAATAATAACTGATATTTTGCCTTCAGAATGGTAGGTTTTTGAAGGCAACTACTTGCCAGTGTGTTATTCAGAAAATAATCATTTGTGATATGTAATCAATTAGAATGTCTTTGGGAACTGTAGCATTATCTGGACATTCTAAATCACCCCACAAAGATGTGGTGCTGTGGATACAAAGCACTGCTTTGGATCATTCATTTCTCTGTTCATTATTTGGTACATGAGAGGCAGAAATCTTCAGATCTGTAAGAAGCACATGTTTTAGGAGAATTATCTTCACAAGTATAAAAAAATCCAAAATCCCAACAGCAAAATCTCAAAGCTGAGGCTGGAATTTCCAACGACAGAATCTATTAAAATTTCCCTATGAAGCTAGTAAGCAATGATGATCATGCAAGAGATGAAATTCAGTGCAGTGCCTCATACTTATTTTCCCTATCTGAAATTTGTGACAGATAAGCAGAAACTTCTGAAGAGTAGTCATATGTCAATTGCTAAAATAGCAAATCCCTTACTCTTGTGTTTATATTAACAATGTTCAGTGGGACAAGCAATTACATTGATTTCCCATATGTAATAAGGAAAGTGGAATGCTACATTTCTAGTTAGAGTTTATAGAGCAGACAGGAAATTGGAAGTCAGAAGTGATTAATCCAGGGTAAAGACAGTCACCTCTGTGGTTTTTTATTGTTGTTCCCCATCTTCTCACTTCCCATCTTGTCTCCTAAACACTTCAACATTTGTCCTTATCGATGCTCACACTTTCTTTCATTTTCCTTTGAGAGTTTTGAACTTCCCATTAAAGGACATGTTAATTACTCCTGACTTAATCTTGACACATGTAGAATTCAAACTGACCTCAGTAGTTCAATATTAAACTTCAGTGGACCACCACTCTGACTGAGGCAGATTGACTTTTTAATACAATTTCCTGTTCACAACAATAGTGAATATCTTAAAATGATGTATTCAATAGAAAATAATGACATTATTTTGTTTGTTTGGTTTTGTTTGCATGTTTTCCAGAATAGAGATGAAGGAGATGTAGAGGGATTTATTCTCATTGCCTTTGTATTTCTTTGGAGGCCAAGAACAGCAAGAGAGTAACCTACCATTTCTGTTTATGTACCCTGGAGAAAAACTTTTTACAACGGGAAAAGAAGAGCTTTACTACACCAGCTTAAAGAGAAGTATCTTCCAATATCCTCTCTGTTCAATAAACTACTACACACAGAAATGTAACAGTCTATTCATCTTATTACTCATGGGAAGTCAATGTGATTGTTAACCCCATGATATGCTATTGTCTTATAGGTATAGGAATAAGGAATCTGCCATCATGTCAGTTACTGTATGAACACTCATTAGGATTACTAATTTGTCACAGAATTGTAGTGAGAATGAACACCTGAAGTGGGACTTGATAATGATAGAACTCTAATAATGATCCTGCTGCCTTAATGTAATTCTTTTTTATGACTCTAGGTAGCATAAAAAGAAACTGCTCTCTGTCAGTGTTGAGTACATAACTGTACAGATTTATAATTTTCAAGTTTGTTGAAGGTTTACATATATATATGTCAGAACATTTTACCACTTCAATAATATAGAAGAAGATATTTTACCACTTCAATGTGACTGTGAAGCAAAAATAGCACATGAAGATTATATGGTTTTTTTTTCATGTAAATAAAGGTACATCAGTCCCAATTTTTAGTTTTAGTGTGTTCACAAGAGAAAAAAAATAGGAGTAAAGACACTTTCAAATAGAAACTATCAAACCACACTTTAATAGAAAATCATATTTAAAGCAAAATGCATACATTTTGACAGCATATAGAGAAAGGATGCAAAGAAAAACAAATCCTGCTACTCTTATATGTTACGTGTTTTCTTCTGTGCACAACATATTTTTGCAGCATTTTAAACAGACTAAGGTAGTGTTGTAATGATATTAATACCTATGTAAGCTAGGAGACTCGGTTTCTGCTTTGCTTCAACTGTTCTTGAAATAATTTCTTTCCTCAGACCAAGTGACGTGTTATTTAACTCTAGTTGACAGCAATGCTTGGGCTCCGAAAGGATGGTGTTCAAATCTCATACTTAAGCTGCCTACCTGCCCACATAAAAGAACAATGTTTTTCTTTAGGACTGTACAGATCCTTCTTTCTCTCCATGAAACTTTGCAGCAAGATTTCCACTTTCTTGGAGTTTTTATATTTTATGTTCTACCTACATTAGGAGATTCCACTGGGTGTTATCAAATATTACTGTAATCTAGTTCTCTTCTTATTAGATTCTTCCTACTCATTTCAGATAACTGAAGCTCTTCATGGCAGGCAGTGCTAAAGAGGATCCTCTCAAATTACTTCTTCAAGAAGAATGGATTTTCCTCTCAGTTAACTTGAGAGATCAAGATATGTATCTTCTGTTTTTGAGGATACAGTGATGTAGTTATAATTTCTGTTGAATAAATAGAAAAGATGATGTGGCAAATGAATGAAGATTATAAGGGCAGAAGGAAATAAATGTTTAAACAACAACAACAAAAAAAGTGCAGCATTTAACTGTATACTGCAGAAGATATCCTGGTCAGATGTGGTTTATGCAATGCTATAATAAAGAAAAAAAAAAAGAGCAGCAATTTATAAAGTGGCTGGTCAAACAATGAGCATCTCTCTGCTGCACGTAAACAAGGAATTACATTGTGCAGATGAGTTTGTGGATTATATTTGTGACACCTTCAGATTTTTTCAGTTATATCTTGTGATTCTTTACGTTTGATGTACAATGCTTTATACTTTTCTCCATGCAGAGATACTATTATGCTGTGGTACTGTGGTGTTTTTTTTTTTTGTTTGTTTCACTTAGAGATTATCTTTAAAACCATGGAATTCCCCAAGGCATCCCAGAGTGCTTTATCCTGTTTACTCAACCCAAGAAGAATCACATTATGATGAAGATCATGCTAGCATAGTGATCTTTGTTGAGTAGTCTTCAGTATTGAGTGCAGGACTTCTAAGTGGTTGAGTACTTATGGAATGAATGAAGGAACCAGTGATGTTAACTTGAAAACAAAAGCCAAGTCAGAATTTATCATGCTAGTAGTGTCTCCAAGGTAGAGCTAAGAAGCACAGCACTTTCACTGTGCTATTCACATGCAGACATTTATTCATCCCACACTTTCTATCTTCTTTCAAAATAAGCAAATGTCTAATATTTTCACTGCTGTCAAAAAATGGCTGTATATTTATAGAACAACATTACCATGAAAGACTGGATTAATTCCCCATTGTTTTTACATCAGATACTGAAGTTAAAAAAAATGATTTTTTTCCCTTTTATTTAAACTGTTACTTTCTTACACCAAATAATATGTTACACCAGAGAGACTGAAATTCCAGCAGCACTGCAGAGTTCTGTAAAGTCATATATACAAATGTGTATAGTCATGTCTTATGAAATTATAAGGCAAAGGGAGTATCATCTTATAGTTTCTAATTTAAATATATATATAAATTTTTAATCCAGAGAAGAGTGCTAATTAAAATAATTTTTTTTAAAAAAGTGACTTTCAAAATGTCTGAGGAAATCTATGAAAAAATGTTTTTTGAAAAAAAATTAATCGTTTTCAGAATGGAGAAAAAGAGCTAGCTACTATGAGAATAAGTACCATAATTTGGACCAAAGCAAAATCTAGTTTCTCAGATGAGGTAGACATGAGGAACTCAGTTAAGCTGCCTCCTCATATGAACAAAAATAATTACTAGGAGAGAAGTTCTATGTTTATTTATTATTTATTATTTATTCCCCCCTCCTCCTCAATAGGCATTTTGAATAAATATTGCAGCTAAGATTGCTGTTACAAAGACAAGATCTTCTCACTAAGAATTAGAAGATCCACCAACCATGCTTGTTTGGAGTGACGTTGAAGCAAAGTGTGAAATTTTATTATCTTTTTTCTTAGAAAATCAACACAGTTTATCAGGAAATGCAAAGTACCCCTGTCCAAGGACAATCTCTGATGAGCCAAAGACAGGCAGATGATCTTAAGTCTTGTTGGGTATAGAAGTTTGAGTCAGTTCACTCTGAATGTGCAGTTTGGAGGTTTTTTCATGAATTGGTTTAGTGCATAACCTAGAACTACTCATGAACAAATTGTGACAGTGTCAGTAAAGCCAGTGGAACATTACAGCTAATATGCGGTTAAAGTTAAAGGAATTAGAAAATCTGTGCAAACAAAGCAATTATTTCACTGAAGAAATCGAATAGCTTGTTTTTTGTTGAATATCATGGCTTTTTTGTTTGTTTTTTAAAGTTGGTTTTCAGTTTTAGTTTAGGGTGGGTTTTTTTTGTTTGCTTTTGGTGGGAGGAAGGTCTGCTCTCTTCTTTATATCAGTTTCTAGGCCTTTTTTAGACATTCAACTTTAAAAACTGAACTGAGCCCGTGGTTCCTATGAGATCAAAATACTCCTTGACATAAAAACGCAAAAAGGAATCATAATGGCTGACCCCCCCCCCGCCCCCCCCCCCCCCACTACATCTCCATGCTTCTAGTTTGGTCAACAACTCATTTCATCATAGCACTCCTATTATTTATGTCAAAGTCTTTGATGAAATAATAAAACATTGCTTTTCTAAATTATAATAATTGCAGTTGGCTCACATTCTCAAACTTGAGAACTATTAAGTGTAGACTTTGCTTTCCACACTGTAGCAAATATACAGATCTGCTTAAATGCTAAGAAATGATTGCACAAATTATTTTTAAATTATTAACTAGATCTTCACTTGTATTATATATTGCTTCCACATCTAAATTGACTGAGAGAATTACAGAATTACAGGCTGCTCACAACTTTTATCTTCCTGAAGATATAGGTGAGATTTTGGCTAGGTATTTCAGTCTGTGCAATTCATAAGAATTCCCCTCAGCTTTAATCATCAATATGGGAGATGTTTCCTTTCCCTTGTCAGAATACAACTACAGTAAATGTGAACAGACCATGGAGGAAAATCATTCCACATCGATCTTGTCTTTTCCTCTGCTGCTGGCCTGTGAAGTGGGCAAAACTTATTGTTCTCCCGTGCTTAGTTTCCCTTTATGTAAATTTAATATAACTGCATAGCTCTTTTTTTTACATAATGCCATAAGTATGGATGAAAAGTGATACGAACAGAAACATCTTCCACATGCAGAGGTCAACTGTAGTTCTCTTTGTGGTTAAGAAAGAGGATTAAGAATTGTAATGAGCTAAGGCCTTTATATGCTCAGTCTCCAGGAGTATATTCAAATCTCTTTGAGCATTCTTGATTTGATTTACAGTAGATGTCTACTGAAATTTCATCAGTGAGTCTCTGCAATCCCCCAGTACTCCAGCCTTCTGGAATAGAGTAATATAACTGCTTCTAAATTCCCATCCAGCTAAGGAGAAGTAATCTCTGAAAAGAAGCTTAGGACATAATAGACAATATTAAAACATCTCACAATTACTGTAATTTAACATTTAGCTTACATTTAGCTTATGGAAAAATAAAAGCTTGTGCAGTATACCTCTGCACAGATTCCATTGAAAACGTGCAAACAACCTTGTTATGTGAGACACAAAACGCTTTTCCAAATGTCATATTAAACTAATTACTAGGAAAATGACAAAGCTCTCTAATGTGATTGCTCTTTCTTCACAACAAAGGCAAAAATTACCAGCTTCTCACAGCCTAAAACGGGATGTGATTGGAGTTAGATGAACTGATGTTGATGAATATTCACTTGCACTGGCTATGTGTGTGAAAAGGCATGTTAAAATGTATATTCCACACGTATTAATAACTTCCATTCATCAAATAAAATTTTTTCTTCCTTCTTACATAGAAATTCAACTCAAGTCAGTGACTGACAAACGTAAATAAAGTTGTAGCACATCATGGGTGGCACCCTTCATATTTTGAAAACCAAAAAATATTGCCAATTTATAATGATATTTGTACTTATTGGTTTAGCTCAGTCTGTGTTTCCATATTTATCACAGAATAGGTATACTGAAAGGATCTCATTTTCCAAGACGAAAAGATCAGAATAACTATGTTTTTACATTTGTTTATGTAGGGTTTATTGTTGTGTTTTTAGTTTTGGATTTGTTTTTTCTCATTTGGGTCCCTGGCACGGATACAAAAAATATATTGCTGAAAGACATCTGCAAAAGTGGTCCCAGGTTGGACCACCTGTTCATATATACAGTGGCATTTCCCCACCTAATGTGATGCAGAAATATTGCATTTGGAATACAGTCCAGATGGCCATTTCTGGCTACCCACATAGCTGACGGCTATTCTTATTTATAGGTCCTAGATAAAATATATGGGTAGCAAAATAACAAATACATCTGGAGAAAATGGAGGACCACAGATATAAAAAGTTTGTTGATGTCACCATAATAAAAAGTGTGCTGAAGAAACTGAAGAGAATTTTTTTGTAATTTCACAGCTCTGGAGGAGGACAACTCCTAAAGGCTATGCCAGAGCTACTAGAAATTGTCTTAATAATCTTTCATCAATTACATGTTTACTTTTATCCAGTCGTTACTATGACTCACAAATGCACTGGTAGTAAAATCAGAGCAATTTTTCAGAGACAGTGTTAAATGGCATTTAAATATCTAAAGAAGGGTCATAGTACTATGATTATTTTTTGTTATTTTATTTGAGACATGATCATAACTGATTTTATTTTTGGCTTGACACAAGAATTTAATAACACATTTTTTAAGAATGTAACATGAAACTACAGGAAAAAACCTGAAAAAGCACACATGAATAATTTAGAATATGAGATCATACCAATTGTAAAAGAGAAAAGTATTTGGTTGGATTTAATCTATTTATTTATTTTTAATGTGATGCTAAGCTGTTCCAAAAATAGTTACGTTCAAAGCAAGACGATTCCACTATGACAATCAAAAAACTTAGGTGAGTACAAAACTCACTAAGAGCATCTGTTTTTAGAATAGTCTATCACTGGGAGCTGTTGTGATTCCATTTAATTGTGACATAGATCTAAGTAAGCTGAAAATAGTAAGTATTAAAAAAAACAAAAACAAAACAGGTGAAAACGCAGGTTGAGAGAAGAAAAAAAAATCATTTCCCAGTACGTGATTAAGTCTTCTACTTGCTAACCTTAGAAACAGGAACCTTAGAAACTCAGAATACAATTACGTTTTGCATGACATAAGGACCAACCTATGCTTCTTAATATGCACTAACTTAATGAGTTTAGAAGCAGTTAAATCCTTTACTTGCATTAGGAATACAGCAGAATTATCTTTACCTTAGGTTTATTTCTCTTCCAATGTATCAGATAAAGAATAAAAGTAGAAAATAAGGGAAAATTATCATGTTTTATGCATTAAAAGTCATGCTATATTTATTATTAAGAAAACTGTAAAGAACTTACTAAACACATGTGACAAATATAGTTCATTAAAACAGTGTGCTGCTTGTATTCAGGATGAAAGGAGAAGATTCATGAGTTGCCGTGTTGTTACAGAGGGCAGATGCTTAGTCAGAAGCAGCTACTATTTTTCCATTAAAATTAAAATACTTTACACAACTTTCTTTGAATAACAGCAAAAAATACATAACCAAAACTATCCTGGGCTCCATCAGAAGAGGGGTGGCCAGCAGGGACAGGGAAATGATTGTCCCTCTCTACTCTGCTCTTGTGAGGCCCCATCTGCAGTACTGTGTCCAGGTCTGGAGCCCCCAGTACAAGAAAGATGGGGAGCTGTTGGAGAGGGTCCAGAGGAGAGCTACAAAGATGATCAGAGAGCTGCAGCACCTCCCCTACAAAGACAGGCTGAGGGAGCTGGGCTTGTTCAGCCTGCAGAAGAGAAGGCTGCAGGGTGACTTAATTGCAGCCTTTCAGTACCTCAAGGGAGCCTACAAACAGGAGGGGAGTCAACTTTTTGAAAGGGTTGATAACAGCGGGACAAGGGGAAATAGTTTGAAGTTGAGGGAGGGAAGATTTAGGTTGGATGTCAGGGGGAAGTTCTTTATTATGAGTGGTGAGGTTCTGGAACAGCTGCCCAGAGAGGCTGTGGACGCCCTGTCCATCCCTGGAGGTGTCCAAGGTCAGGTTGGATGGGATCCATGGCAGCCTTGTCTAGTAATAAATGTGGAGGTTGGTAGTCCTGCCTGTGGCAGGGGGATTGGAGGTTGATGATCCTTGAGGTCCCTTCCAATCTTGGCCATTCTGTGATTCTGTGAAAACTACATTTGTTAAAAATGCCTCTCTTTGGTTGCTTGATTCTATCACAAAAGTGGAAAAACACTCTTTTCTCATAACTCCACCCTGCAAGCCAGATATAAGATGACCTCAGATAGCCATGGTGGTAAATGTTTCACACTTTTTCTTAACAGAACAGAACAAAAATAAAAATTCAATCTATAGGAAGAGGGAACTCGAGGAACAGAGTTCTAAATCTGTAAGTTCTTTCCTTCAAAAACCTAATTCTTTTTTTCACTGGTGTCAAAGTCCAAATCCTGAGCTGCTATATCTTAAGCACAACATTATATACTAGGTTAAATTTTGACTCTGAATATTTCACCCTCCCATTTTTATTTTTAATAACAGATAAGATTTTTTGCAGTGTTTAACAATGGTGGGGTCTGAATTTTCAAAATTCTTGAGAACAGGCAAGTATCCATCTGTCATATAAATACAAGCATGCTAATTTTCAGATGGGTCTTGCCTTGTTTGTTCTGTGATTCTATTTATCCTGACATTTGCACTAAAACATTACTTTATCACTTCTCACTAAAACAAAGTAGAAAAGCATTCTTTCATATCAAGAAGAGAAGTGGTTTCTAAAACTGACCCTTCTTCCACAAAATCATCCAGACAGGGATAGGTCAGCCATGTCACCTGCAATTTCATTGTACTTTCTCTATTCAGCTCATAACAAGAAAATCTACAGATGTGTTTAACCTTGGAATTTGATACATTTTTCTCTCACACACACGCCTCTTAGAGGCCCCTGACCTGATCTTGCTCAGTTGTTCCATCGTTCCATGTGTGACATATAACAACCAGAGTACTCTATGAGATGGAGCATGCTTTGACTTCTGTTAAGGGAATCAGTCTTCAGGCTAAAATATTTCTCAAGAGAATTGTCACGATGCAGTCCTGGCAGCTCATTTATTCTCTATCTACTCCGCTTTCCTAAAGTCTCTACAAACATATTCATACGTTATATTTTATCCTGAAACTGCTTGAAAAGAAAGCAGAACAGAACTCTGATTTTGTTCTGAAAAGTATACAGCTTAAAGTAGGCATACCCATTTGCTCAAGACTCCCAACTGTTGCACATAGTGTTCTGAACCAGATGAGACTCTTATCCAAGGACTTGTCACCGAATCTCTTACAAAATGGTAAGAATGTTCATTATGTTTTAATTTGCAACTATCTCAGCTGTGGCTGTATTTGAATAATGAGTTAACATCACATATTTAATCTTCTATAACTATGTTGCAAACAATCTTTCTGAGGAAAGAGAGATATTGATGTTTGCAATTTAGGGTGAGGAAAACATATGTATGAGATTGGTCCTTGATCATTCTCTACAGTGTGTTGCTAAGAGGCATTATTTTTTTTTCACATTTTCTTTCTCATTACTCCATCGTTCAGAAATCCTATTATATTAGCTTCACAGAGTTTGCTTGCTTACTTAAAGGTCATATACTGTGCACACTGATGAATGAATTCTGTGTAATATAAGATGAGAGTCCCCCTGGACTTCATTTAAAGTTTGCTGCTCAAGAGGCTGTAAACTTGCTATGTATTTGCTCTTTCCTCAAGTATTCCCAAAAGCTCAAATCAAAGTAGATCACTTGGGAGTTGAAATGATATGTCTGTTGCTTACAAACCTTGGAGAAAGAGAAGGGAAATTGAGGTCTTGACCTATAAGTCCAAGTCTGTAAGGAAAACGCTGCTCTCCAAATGACAACTATATTAGAATCTTTCCTACTTATTTCAGTTTGTTGGTAAATTACATGTTCAGTAACTGTTGTCCTTGAAGCCTCTCCAAGAGTTATTGAACCTCAGTGCTAACCTTTTTCCAGTCTGAAAATTGACCATTTATTTCTGTTCTTTGTTTTCCACCTTTCTTTGCTTGTTTCTAATCCATGGTAGAACTTTACCATTCACCTCAGGATTACTTTGTTTTCATAATAGCCTTCTGTGAAGGAGTTTGCTGAAATTTTTTTGAAAGTCCAGACAAATTATACTAATCATTTCCCTTCATCCATTCCTTCTGGACATTCAAAGAATGATCAAAGTAGATCAGAGAAAAGTGATGTGCACTGCTGAGTTTCCACTTGATTCTCAGTCAGCACAGCCAGATGATCAATCATGGTGAAGACATGGTGAAACGTGTCTCCTCCCACTCACTGGGTTTCGAGGGATGTGAATCTTTTTCTGTCTTATGAGTTGCACCTCCACTAGTCAGCAAGGGGTCACTGCCGTAGTGGAGTCATCCAAGACTCAGAGGAATAATACACATCAATTTACTGAGAGCTTTCTTAACAACTAACAGCAACTACTTGGAGGTAAATCTGGCTAATTGGCTAATTATGATTAATAAGCATAACAGGTAAGACAATTTTAAGCAATGGCTACTAGAAAGAGTAAAAGAATAAAAGAAGATAAAGAGAAAAGACAGAAAACAGGGAAAAAAAGACAGACAGAGATACAAACACAGTAAAGCAAAGCGGTTCACCACTCTTAGATCCAGCAGTGTCTTGTTGTCAGGTGCTGGTCTTCAGTAGGAAAGGGTCATCAGAAGTTGTGTTGTTCAGTTGCTGACAACAAGCACCAACAATACAAACTCTCACTTATAGTACAAAGTGGCCAAACACGCTCTTTTGGAGTGACAGCTTCCAGCTTTGGGATCTCAGCAGGAACTCCTTAGTTCCTGACTTCCAGGCCTTGCAAATTTAAGTCAGCAGATAACAGGAAGCAGGGAGAGTTGGCTTCTCAGGATCATCTCCCAGTCTCCTGTATCAAGCTGGTTTCATTTCCTCCCCGTCTTCAGCCAACTAATACTCGTGGGCCTCAGGAACACTTGTGATTTCTCTTGGAATCTATATTTAAGTACAACTTTCTTTTACTTGATTATGTCAAACAAACAAACAAACAAACAAACAAATAAACATTATTAACCAAAACCAAAACAAAACAAAACAAAAAAAAAAACAACCAAAAAACAAAAAAAACCCAAAACTGTGTTATGAATCTGTCCACAAAAAATAAGAAGCAAAAACTAGGGGTGCTAAAACAGATTCCCCTTTTATCCAGTCAGTAGCTTGTATTTCTCACTTCCCTTTTAGGCACAAGAACATAAATCTAGCTCTGAATGCCAGATGCAGTACGGAGACCACATAGCTACTGGTAACAGCTCTGTGAATATGTCTGGTGTGTATATAGGGATGAAGAATAAAGAAGCTCTAGAAGCAATAAGATATCCCTATTGCTTCGCATGCACTATTCAGTAATGGGGAAGCACTTAGTAAAAACTACCCAAATACACTGGGGAATTTCAAGATTTAGGTAAGAAGATCTGATCTGTCTTCCTTTCTCTGGCTGAGTTCGCTCAGCTAACTTTTCCTGAGGCATGTTTCTGACCAGGCTTTGTCTCTGCTCAGCTTTGGATGGGGTCTTTGCTGAGGTATTGTTCAGCATTTCTTCATCACTAATGAGCATAGGGTCTGAAGAGACCATTTCCTGCTGCAAAGTTAAGAGGTGATGTATGCCTAGAAAGGTGCAGACAAACTGTTGTGTGAATCTGGACCAAAAGGAGCTACGAGCTGCTTTTTTTTCTGAAAGATAAGCTACAGTATGTCTGTCATCAGCAGCCAGCATGGCAAGGCGTCAATACACTTGACTAAAGAAGCCTCGCATAAATGAATATGACCACAAAGTGTCAAAAAATTTATTTCCGAGAAACACAGGAAAGGTGACATTTGCCTGAGATATTTTTACAGTCTTCAGATTTGGATTTTTCTTGATGCCTTTTTTTTTTTTTTCTTTTCTTTCCCCAATGGCATTCAATCCAATCTCCCTACCTCACATTTTATAATTGACATGCTTCTCCTCAGGAAAACTGGAAAACATCGTAAAATACTACTATTTTTATAGTCTCCATTCAGTTCTCTTAAAATTAATCATTATGCTGTACTGCAATTTCTATACCTGCCAAACTGTAAACCTTTCAAAGAAACTGTGAAAACACTGGGGTTGGCATATTGCTTGCCCTGTAACTCTGTCACTTGCAGATTAACAGTTTGTCAAGCAGCAGCGTGAATAACACAGCTATCACAGTAAACGCTGTGGTTTTGCAGCAGCAATGTGTTTCTTGAAATCTCTGTGCAGTGCACCAGCTTCTGTGAGCATCTTTAGCAAAGTGCTTATTTTTAAGCTTGTTGACAGAGATATGAGAGGATTTTTATTTAGCCTACTGTATTCATTACTCCAGTTAACCCATTTTCGCATATACACCTTCTCCTGAACCTCCCAGTCAATCACTGAGAAAGGGTAGGAAGCAACATGACATTTCTCTCTCTTGTCCTGCCTGTCACTGTCTGGGAGCAGTAAAAACATTTTCCAATTCTTCCTCCTGTTCTTCAAGAAAAGATAGAGTATTTAACCAAAGGCTTTCGGGATGGAAATGGGCTAGATTATTTGCCTGGCACTGACAGTGAAATAGCACCTCGCTAAGAGAAAGGCAACAAGGGCTCAGAATAAACATAAACACTGACTGTCTTTGATTGACAGTCAGAGAAGACTACCGTTACCAGTATTTGCTGTAGTGTTACAGGCTGTGTGTCAGGACTTCAGCATGCTGACACATCCCCCACACTCCACTTCTCTTACAAAGTGGTGAGAAGCCAGCAGAGATGTCTGGGAGGGACACCGATATATTTATACGGATGCTCAGTCTATGCATCCAGGTGTCTGTCTGCCTCCCTGCTGACCAACAGGATGCTCCCCACCCTACTCCCACCCTAGTCTTGCCTGCAAAAGTTATCTGAGCATGGACAGAACAAAGAATTTTGTCTCCTGAGTGCAGTGATTCCCTGCAGAACTGCCTGGCAGATAGCCACTGGCAGGATGGTCACATCACCTGCCACATTCAGTAGTTTCCTGAGCCCTATTTGCTAGTTTCCCAGTTAATTAGCTCAGCTGCAAATAGTTCAGCAACTTATCCATTTGCTTGCAGGCCTAAGAGTTTCATGAGAAGCTCACAGGCAGTCCAAGAATCCCTGAAAAATGACATCTCTCTGATCAACTTATGGTTACTACTTTTTCAGTATGTGGGAATCAAATGTTGTTTCTGCATTAGAGTTAGATAATATTTTTTTATTTCACAGTCTCTGCTGCCATAGTTCTTTTTGGGAGACTTTCTACTTTACCTGAGGGGGATCTCTAATAGTTTGCATCGCCTATCCTCTGGACGAACCTTCCCCAGGAATGCACGCTCAGTATGTAGGTGTATATATGTATATTTTATCACACACACTGTAAGAATATCCTGCACGAGATCAAACCAGAGAACAAGTGATGCCATGCCCGAGGAAGCGCCTGAAGAGACATCGGAAGGCCTGGCATCAGCCCGCCCCGGTGCTCTTTGTTTAACGAAGGCTTTGAAGAAAATCACCACATCAATACGACAAGAAGAGCACTGAGACAGCTTGGAAACAACAGGATGGCTGCTGGCTGACACCAGATAACACAGCAATTAACAAATGTAAGCTGTGATAAGATTGTGAGCCTGGAGCACCCAGCTAACGGGGAAACGGGGCAGGGGGATCGGCAAACGGGGAACAAGGTACAAAAGCTGTCGTTGTGCCCTTAGGGCGCTCCTACTTGCGGGACGCCCGCCATTGAATCGCGACTAAAATCTACTTTTATCAGAGATACCGCCCTGATAAATTATTTGGATATTTCCAACAAGTATGCTTAGACACATGAGATCTGGGATAACTGCAGCTGAAAGGTCTTTGCGTTTAGTTTTTAAGTCTTCTCTAAAGAGCAATGACAAAGCTATCTTCATCTGCACATATCAGCTTAGAGTTGTAGACTCTCATAAATAGTGTGATCCAAGTCTGAGCAATTAATTTAGATATTAGCTGCAAGTACCTGCAAAGTGTGTCTGTATTTTTCACTCTGCTCGTGTACAGGGTGTGTCACAGAGCAGTGTGATAATGTACTTCTTTTGAAGAGATATTTCTTTTTAAAAAAAAACAAAACACAAATTACAGCAATGTTTAAAGAATCTTTACTTCTTAAAGGAGAACTATATATAGGTTTCTTTAATCTCGATATTGATGTAAAATCGTATCACAGAATAGCTTAGGTTGGAATTTCTTCCTGACATCTGACATAAATTTCTCCTCTTTTAGTTTAAAATCGTTGTCCTTGTCCAATCACTGTCAGACTGTACAATCGTTCTCACACTGGGGCCCCAGGCCTGAACACATTACTCGATGCAGGGCCTCTCAAGGGCCCTTTTTCTACTGGCTGTCCCTCTTTTGGTGCAGCCCAGGGTACCATTGGCCTTTCAGGGTGCAAATGCACATTTCTGGCTTGTATCCACCTTCTCATCCACCAGGACCCCTGGACCTTATCTGTAGAGCTGCTCTCAAAAAGTTCTTCTCCTAGACCGTACACGTCTGAGTGTTTTGAGTTCAGAGGAAAAATGTATTTTCACTGAAGATAATTCTGAAATGATGTAGAGGAAAATCTGTTAGGAGAGTTTTGATCTATGTGTTTTTGACCAAATGCAATAAATCTGTTTCTGATGACAGAAATAGCTCGTTGTTGTCTAGCCTCTGACCCCAAAGGACGTTATCTTCAAGTTATTCACTACTTTTAACATAATTTCAGCTAGGTTGCTTGTATATGAGAATGCTATTTGTTATTACTTGCCTTTTCAGTTAGCTTTTTCAGGCATCATTAGCCAGGTACAAAGAAACTCTGAAAGAAGGACATACACAGCTTTAAAGAACAAAGACAGTGTTTATTGCCTGATGTAGATGAAAGATAGCGGAGATTTAGGGAGCTTATAGGCTATACATATGTATGCTTACTGCTCAGGACAATGCCCCAGAGGCTGTTCCCTGACTGGCAAGGTGGGAATGCTCTGGGTCCTTCATCTCCCCTGCAGTCCTCAGTGCTGCTGAGGTACTGTCCGCCATAAGCAGTATCAGCAAGGACAACGCTGAGAATCAGTTCAGCTGAGAATCAGATAACTCCCAGCCTACAGTTAGGCTCCCTGTTCGTTTGTTTGTTTGTTTGTTTGTTTTTTCTATCAGCGTTTTTTACTTTTTCATATCGGTGATTTTCTTCTTGAATCTCTGAGCTACTAAAATTCCCCGAATCAGTTGCCTGACCTCTCTCTGCAATTTCACCTCTCATATTTCAGCAGACTTCTCATACATCTTCTCACAACTCAGCAGTTTTCTCAGAGGCTTGAGCCAAGGTTAAGTATTACACCATATCAGAGCAGACTTTGTGTCCTTGGCTTTGCACACCTCCTGCAGGGAGGATGGTTTTGGCAGGGGTTATCAAATAAAAGAGTCACAGCTTTCATTTCAGCAAGAGCTATAGTAAGAAACACCATAAGGAAGGGTGGACAGGAACCTTGTTGTTGTAATCAGAATATGTCATTTTTTTTGCACTAAAATCAGGCTCTGGCAATCTATTTCAAATGTAATAATAGAGATTTAAGAAAAGAAAATTGTATGCTAAAATCTTGTAAATGTTTACTTGACTATTAATGAGTAATATTTTTTTTCTTGATTTAGGCTTCAAAAAGCAAATTAATAAGTTGTTAAAAAGGGATAAAATATCTGTTCATGTTATGAACATACTACATTTGATTGGACTTACACACAACAACAACAAAAAAAGAATGCTAAATCACAGAATCACAGAATCACAGAATGGCTTGGGTTGAAATGGACCTTAAAGATCGTCTAGTCCCATCCCTCTGCCATGTGCAGGGTTACCAAACACTAAATCAGACACTAGATTAAGTTGCACAGGGCCTTGGCCAGCCTGGCCTTGAAGCTCTCCAAGGATAGGGCATCTACACTTTCTCTGAAAATATGTTCAGGATTTCACCATTCTCTGAGTAAATAATTTACACCCAACATCTAACATACAGCTCTCTTCTTGTAGCTTAAAAACACTCCACCTTATCCTATTACATATCAGCCTGTAACAAGTCAGTCCCTCTCCTGTTTACAAGTTTCCCTCAGGTACTGGAAGGTGACAAGGATGTCTCCTCTCTTCTCCAAACGAAACAAACCCAACTCCCTCAGCATGTGCATGTAGGAGAGATTCTCCAGTCCTCTGAGCATCTTTGTGGCCCTCCTCTGGACTCACTCCAACAGCTCTTCATGTTTCTCATGCTGGGGGCTCCAGATCTGAATGCAGTACTCCTGATGGGGCCTCACAGGGACAGTAACCTCCCTCACTCTATTGGCCTGACATCTTTTGTTGCAGCCCAGGGTACAGTTGGCCTTTAGGGCTGCAGAGAACATACTTCTGGCTCATGTCCAGCTTTTCATCCATCAGGATCCTCATGTCCTTCTCTGCAGGGCTGCTCTCAAGGAGTTCCTCTCCCAGACATCTAGGATTGCTGCAACACAAATGCAACAGCTTAATTTAGGCTTTATTGTACCTCATTATGTTCAGGTGGGCCCCCTTCTCAAGTTTGATCAGGTCCTTTTAGATGGCATCCTGTTCTTATATTGTATCTACTCAGCCACTCTTCCTGTCATCCACAAACTTGCTGAGGGTGTACTCAATCCCACTGTATTTGGATTGATAAAGATGTTAAAGAGTTCCAGTCCCAAGACAGATCACAAGAATACATCACTTGTCCCCATCTTCCACCTAGTCATGTAACTCATAACCACAACACTCTAGCTTCCACGGTACAACCAAATCTTGTTTTATCAGATAGTCTACTCTTCAAATCCTCATCTCTCCAGTTTAGGGTATGGAGTCCAGCACTTCAGTTGCAACAACCTCATGCACTGCGATATACCTGGGGCAGAGTGGTTAACAAGCTGCATGGAGGAGAAAGATCTTGGGGTGTTAGTTGACAGCCAGCTGAACATGAGCCAGCTGTGTGCCCAGGTGGCCAAGAAGATCAGCAGCATCCTGCCTTGTATCAGAAATAGTGCAGTCAGCAGGAACAGAGAGGTGATCATCCCCCTTTACTCAGGTGAGGTAAGGCCTCACTTTGAGTGCTTTCATCAGTTTTGGGAAAGACATTGAGGCTCTTGAGCGTATCCAAAGAAAGGCAACAAAACTGGTGAAGGGTCTGAAGTATAAGTCTTATGAGAAGTGGCTGAGGGAACTCAGATTGTTTTATCTGGGGGAGAGGAGGCTCAAAAGAGACCTTATTGCTCTCCACAACTGCCATTCAGAAGATTATAGCGAGGTGGAGTTTGGTCTCTTCTCCCAGATAGCTAGCGATAAGACAAAAGATAATGGCTTTAAGCTGTACAAGGAGAGGTTCAGGTTGAATGTTAGGAAAAATTTATTCTCAAAAAAGAGCGGTGACATGTTGGAACAGATCGCTCAGGAAGTTGATGGTGTCACTGTTCCTGGTGGTTTTCAAGAAAAGGGTCAGTGTTGCACTGAGTTAAATGCTTTAGTGGTATGATGGTGATGGGTTGATGGTAACGATTTTAATGGGCTTTCCAACCTTAATGATTCTGTGATTCTGTGTGGTATGAGACCATATCAAAAACACTGGAGAATTACAGGTAGATGACATCAGTAGTCCTTCCTTTGTCCACCAATGCCATCATCACAGAAGGTCACTTAGTTGGTCAGGCACAATCTGCTTTTGGTGAAACTGTGCTGGCTATCTTGGATCACCTCCTTGTAATGCATGTTCCTTAACATAGCTTTCAGAAAGATTTGTTCCATGATCTTCTCAGGCACAGAGGTGAGGATCATCAGCCTGTAGTTCCCTGGGTGTTTCTTTCCTCCCTTTCTTAAAAATAGTAGTGTTGTTTCCCTTTTTCGGATCACTAAGAACTTTGCCTGACAGCCATGACTTTTCAAATATGGTGGAGAGTTGCTTGGCAATTCCACACTGTTGTCCTTATGGACATTTTCTCAGGGGATCTCATCCAATAATTCCCTAAATGGCTGGAATTTCATTCTTCTGAAATTCAGGGTTTGAAGTTTGAAGTTCAAACTTTGCTCCTTGCCAGTCTCATATTACTCAAAATTATGAACTCAACTAGGGTATTGTCATTACAGCTCAGACTGCCTCCAGTCTTAAACTCTTTAATGAGCTCCTCCACCTCGATGAGCAACAAATCCAGTAATGCTTCTATACTTCTCTAATACTTTTCCCAGGAAGTTATCCTCAACACACTTCAGCAGTCTCCAGGATATCTTGCAGCCCACAATGTTGCTTTCCCAGCAGACAATTGAGTGGTTGAAATTCTCCATCAGGATGAGAGCCTTTTGTGCAGTGCCTTTTGTCTCTGAAGCAGGAAGGTCTCATCCACAAGCTCTCCTTGATCAGAATATCTGTAGTAGTCTTCAATGACCAGATGTCCTATATTTGTCTGTTACCTAATTTTCACCCACAAGCTCTTGACCTGGTCATGGCTATTTCTTTGCAATCTATTAATTTCTTAACAGAAAGGATAATTTCCCTGCTCCTCCTTTCCTGTCTATCTCATCTGAAAACATGTAACCCTTGACTGCTGTGCTCCAGTTGTGTCATTCATCCTGCCACGTTTCTGTGACTGTAATTAGGTCACCATTCATTAACTGCTTATTTCCCATACTGTGTACATTGGTGTAGAGGCATGCCAGCTTGGCTATCAGCATCATTACCTTTTTCAACAAGCCCTCCTGAGTTCCTTTCGGACAAATCTAAGGTTTTTCTTTCCTGCTTCCTAAATTGACAGTGCTCCTTGTCCCTTCCCTGTCACTTGGAAACCCCTCGTCAATATTACCATCTCATAAAGGCCTGTCCAAGATCACAGAACCCAAAGCCCTGAGTGTGATCATTCATACTCACATCATTCACAGAGCAAGCATTCAGCTGTCCCATTCTCCTTCCCAAGTCCCAGCCTTCAAAATGAGGACAGAGGTGAAGAGTGTTTGCAATACCAATCCCTTCAGCATCCCTCCAAGAAATGTAAAGTGTCTTTTAACGCTTTGTAGTTTCTTAGTTACAGCTCCTTGTGAGCTGACATGAATAAGTAGAAACAAATAGTAGTCATCTGGCTTTATAAGACCTGATAGTGTCTTCTAGATGTCTCTAATGCGGGTTCCTGGCAGACAGCAAATCTCTGTGGAGCGATTATCCAGGCAGCAAATGGGGACCTCAGACAGAACAACTAGAAATAGATACAGTGATGAGTTTCTTCAGACACACCGAGATGACAACCTGTCAAGTAAAAGTTAAGTACTGGTATTTTGACTGTGAGATCAGGTTTCTGATTTCATTAATGAAGCAAAATGTCTCTGACATTTATATGGTTGGTAATATTATTCCTTAAAAAAACTGTTAATAGAAGCTCTGATGACAATATGCCAAGCATTACCTCTGACAATTTCTTTAACCCTTTCCTAAAAGGACTTTTTATTGATATCAAGGTAAGTTTGCTTTGTTTGATTTTCTTTATATGAAAACTCAGCAGCTAAAAATGAAAATTTTCCAGTGGAGAAATCCCACAGAAGAGGCCAAGACCTTTAAACTGGTACTGGAACCAAGCTGAAGACACTGGTTTTTCAAGCTCAAAGAGGGTAGATTTAGGTTAGATATAAGAAAATGTATTTTACAGTGTTGGCGGTGGCACTGGCACAGGTTACCTAGTGATGTGGTGATGCTCCATCCCTGGAGATGTTCAAAGTGAGGCTGGATCAGACCCTGGGCAACCTAATCTAGCTGTGGTGTCCCTGTTCATTGCAGGGGAGTTAGACTAGATGGCCTTCAGAGGTCACTTCCAACTAAGGATTCTATGATTCGTTGCTTTAATTATTTATAAGAAGTTCCAAAATTTTTTGGAGCTATCATGATTTTTTTAAATGTATTTAGTTTATTTACTTTTTATTTATTTATTTACCTACATAAATTCAGACTGAGAAAGTTGTAGTGTTTGCATGTACAGGACTATATTTCAGGTTACATTAGCTGTACAAGTAAACTACAACTTCCTTGAGACAGGTAAGAATGATTAAGGGTGGCAAAGTCCAGTGAGCTGTAGAGCTATGCGATTGTTATCCTTTCTTGCAGAATAGAATGGAAGAGACAGTTGCTTATCTCTGCTCCCAGGTCTAGCCAGAATGAACATGAACTCCCAGTGTGCTATCTATACAGATAGCATGGACAAGATTGGATCCAATGAGCGGCAGGAAGAGAGTAGTCACTAGTCTTTCCTGTGCTCTGACTTAATGGCTTTATATGCCTGTGGTTCGCACCTTTTTTGCTGCTCAGTTTGGAATGAAGGTGACTAGCACCACATGCAGACTGGTGACAGGAGATGCATAAAATAGAAACTTGTCTCTTAATCAGTATTAATAATCATAATTCCTGCCAAAGATTCTATTGCTGAATTCCCAAATCCTCCCCACAGCTATCAAGGCATCCTGTGATAAGACCAATACCCTTTATTCAACAATTCCCCTTAGTTTGCGTAGAATTCTAGAGAGATTGCCTCAGATCACCGTCATGAATTTTATACCAGAAAAAAAAAAAAGTCATTCACCTTTTGTATTTTTTTTCTATATAACTGACGGAGATGGACTGGATCCTCTGAGTTCTGCACCCTCTCCCCCTTCCCTTGACCTATCTTTATTTAATAGTTAATACATTCATGCACATAACAGTGATGGGTGTCCCAGAAAGCACCTCAGGATACACTGAGCTGCTGCGGGTGCCAAAAAACACAGATGTAGGTTCACCACCTGTTTATGTGGCAATGATTTCAAGCAGGGAAGAAGACAGGGAGAGGAGCTGACATCCTGCCATCTTAAAAATTGCCTTGGGCAAGGGAAGATAGAGTTTGTAACTTGTCTTCAGAAGAAGACTGAGACTCCAAGAGCTCTTGGAAGGACAGTCAGGTACAACAAAAATGCAACTGCACTTTCCCACTTGGAAGTACAGGTCTGTATGTGACAAAAGGAAAGAGAATTAAGAACAGATATAATATATTCAGCCTGGAAAAACCCTTCAGCAATGAATCCATCATAAATGATTTTAAAGTTTCATTTCTCTTTAGTAGTTTTGTCCATTTAATCAACTGGTGGGATGCAGAAATCTTTTTTCCTAGTAAGCAGGTATTATTTTCCTTTTACCCTGCTCATCAAATTCCTTCTTCAGTATCAGGGAGTAACAGTCTCTGTGATATAGTCCTTTATGATGTGCTAAATCCTAATTTCTTCTAGTTACCATAGGATTTTTCAGCTTTATTTAGAGGGTGGCTGGAGTGACTTCACTTTGTTCTGCTGCAGTTTCCTCAGTGTTCTCACAGTTCTATGTCTCCTTCAAGTTTCTTCAGTTGTCTACTGAAGCAAGATGGAGAAAAACACTGGCATTTCCTACTTTTTTGTTTTCTTTGAAAAGCATGCAGGAAAAGAAAACTAAACTTCAGTATCTCTGCGAACTAGTGGAAGCGTGACATTGAATAAACCTTACTGGCTGGACATAGAAGGTGCTTATTTTTCAATCAGAAATTTGAAGACAGCATTGCACTTGCCTCATTCTGTACTATGGAGAGAGAAAAAGCAATTGTTAGCGCTTTGAAATTCCAGATGAATCCATTTTGGTTTTGTTTTTATAGCTCTCTGAAAAATAATTCAAAGAGAGCAGGGAGAGCTTTTACTTTTATGGTTCTTCTATATATTTAAACTGACATGAATGGTAAGTGGCATAGCTATGATTAGAATGAAGAGTATAGGAGACAGGGTCATCATAAAGTATTTATAATGACAAGTCATATATTTTCTCTGTCAGGGAAGAATGGATGGGGAAGTAGTAAAGCTGAATTAAGTTAAAAATATGAAATGTCAGTTGGTGTTGAGAATCCTTGATGCCGGGTTGCTTTGGATAAACAAAAGAAAGGACAAAGGTGCTTGAGAAGAATGAATCATGGTTCCTTTCTTTCCAGTCACTCTAGAGAATATATTCTGAATTAAAAGTTATATATTGTGACCTCTGTTTTTCTAGCGCTTCAGATAATCGACCTGTGAGCATTGCTTCATGTATGTTAAAAAAATGCTTCACTGAAAACTAGATGTTGGAGGAGAGAAAAGTGAATGTGAAGTTTAAACACTACGTGCTTTTTTTTTTTTTTTTTTTTTGTATGTTAAGTAAATTAGAGAGAATAGGTGAAAAAAGTAATTATTTAAGGGTTTCCATCACTGCAGCAAAAGTTATGCAAATTCTTCAGATGTTTTACTATTTCAAATGTAAGCAAATGTACAGGAATAGTAAATTAATGTGCTGCCCAAAGTAATAATTCTGCAGTACATTTCCACATATTGTATATTTAAGTTATTGGAACAGCTTATGTTATTCTATATTAACAAACTAGCATCACAGATACTTTCTTAACAATTTTTTTTTTTTTTGGAGCTACTACTATGATTCATGTCAATTTTCTCATATTTTAGATACATGGCCCAATTTTCTTTATTTTTTTTCTACTATTGTTTTTTAAAAGAAGTATTATGAAGTACTGCATTATATCCAAATGTACGTTGCTGAAGTAGTGAAATTCCTTTTCCATAATATTGGTACATTCCTCAGAAGAGAAAATGAAGTTTTGGAGATTTGAAGATAACTGGTTTGCAGAATCCCCAGACTACTGTAATTTGTTGTGAATGTCGGGGTATTCTAGGGAGAAAATATATTGTCCTAGGACAACAGCAGGGATACTAGGTCATATGAACATGCTGCCTGGCAGCATCTGATTGGATTGGTCTCGAAAACAACAAATTACTCCAAATTACTACTACTCCAGCAGGGAGTAGTAGTAGAATTTTTACTAAATATGACCTGTGTGTATGTACATACATGAGTGTAGGTGTAAGTTTAAGGGAAGGAGATGTTTGTGATACATAGATTTTACTACCTACCAGCTCTTTCAAAAATTGCAGGGGGCATAAGTGCATCAGTAAGTTAAAAGCAGAATAAGGCATGGGTCTAGAAAATATGGAGAATGGAGAACAATCAAATTAATTGCCTTGAAAATCTTTTCATATGATAGTACTCTTGGGGAAAATCTGATGTTAGCTATCTGCTGAGGTTTATAACTGAGTCCTTAAATACTGTATGTCATCTGATCATTCTGAGTTTCCCAGAATAATTATGATATTTCAATTGCCTAACTATAAAATTATCTCAGAAAGATCCCAGATAATTTTTTTCTTTTAAATTGATTATTTTGATAATCAACAGATACTACCATGTTGGTCACTCCTACTCATACACAATTTTGTACATTACTTTGAAATTCCTAAAAAAGCATTATGTCAGTGTGAAGATCTCAGTGAAGTTTTGTACTACTGTCTGTAGTACAGTTTTACAGAATTACTAATATAAAAATGGTAATTAAATACTCAGGTTCCTTTAAAAATATGCAAATTAGGAATGGCAGAGCAGAATCAAGAATGTTATACTGTCACAGAATTATATATAGAAATATCACAGAATTATAGAATAGCTTGGAAGGGACATTGATGATTATCTAGTTCCAGCTCCCTGCCATGGGCTGGTTTCCACTCACCAGATCAGGGTGCCCAGGTCCTCATCCAGCCTGGCCTCGAGCCCCTCCAGGAGTGGGACACCTGCAGCTTCTCTGGGCAGCAGTGTCAGCTCCTCACCACCCTCTGAGTATAGAGTTTTCACCTAATTTCTAACTTAAAGTTTTTCTCTTTTAGTTCAAAGCTATTCCCCCTTTTCCTATCACTATCAGACCATGTGAAAAATTGGTCTCTCTCCTGCTTCTAAGCACTGTTTAAGCACTGGAAGGCAGCAAGGATATTTCCTGGGACCCTTTTATTTTCCTGGCTGAAAAAGCTCAGTTCCCCCAATTCCTATGTAGGAGAGGTGCACCAGCCCTCTGAACATCTTCATGGCTGTCCTCTGTACCAGCTCCAACAGCTCTACATCTTTCTTGTGCTGGGGGCCTCAGGTCTGCATGTGCAGCATCTCATGAGAGCAGAGCAGAAGCAGAGAGTCACCTCTCTTGCCCTCCTGACCATTCCTTTGTGGATGGAGCCACAGGTGCATCCTGTGGTGTTATCTAATACAGCTAAGGAAAATACAGATGTTTAAATTTCTTCTGTTTGATGTGTTCAGCAGTAAGTGATAAAGCTTCTTCCTAAGGGGATTAGAAAAGTGAATACTGTGAATGTATTATGTTTTTAATTGCTATTATTTTATTCTGCTACTAGGGGTGGGATAATCTGCTTAGTTGGAAAATGTATATGCTTTAGAGAAACTATGTATTTTCCTTTAATAGCAGTAAATCCCTTAATAATAGCAAAATGAGAATGCGGTGAATTTTATCTTGAACTTTTTAGCAATTTCTGCCCAGATTCCCAATGATATTTTATGTCTTCTGACTTATTTTTCTTGGAAAAAAATACAGTCATTTGAAGGAGACTGCTTTGTGACTAAGTAGGGAATATGTTGAAGGAAAGCAGTTAGATTTTACTTGTTATATTGTCACTGATTTACTGAGCAAGCCATTTCATCCTCCTGTGCTTTTTGCCTTCTAGATCCATCACTCTCTTGTCTGTCTAGACTTCCAGCTTCTGGGGGCAGGGAGTTTTTCTGTATCTCTTCATCATGTGCAATTAACCCAGGTTCTTGCCACTGAGTTTTGAGATGACTTAACTTCCAAAACCAAAGCTGTTCATAGTTGCAAGGGCTGTTCAGAATCCTGTTTCATTCCTTTTTCTCAAGTATCCTCTTGCAATGTTCAGATCTCTTTTGCATGAGAATTTATCTCTCCTTCCCCCCTAAAAAAAGAAGATAAAATTCTTTACTTGGATTTTGTTCTCACTGATGTTACTGGTGCTCCTTTATTTGCTCTCATACTCCCAACAGGGTGCTCGTTGTTTCATTCAGATCTATATTCCTCCAGCAGTCAGGGTGTCAGACCTTGCATTTATCTATCAATCTTCATGGAAAAGCTTCAGATAATATTCATGCTTTGTCAGGCAGATATATATTTTTTGAGACTCCTGCTGTTTCTGTTATTTTGTTCTATAAAAATACGATGATCATTTCTTAGATGTTTTTTTCTGAACAATGTCATTGACAGCCAGAGTTTCACAAACTCCCATCATACTCTTTGTTATTATCTAAAAGCATAGATTAGTTATGAATAGTGTGAATCAATATTAGTATAAGATTTACTGTGAGGAAACTGGAATTTTGCTACTCACTGCTACAGGAATAGGATTTTCAGTGTTTAGTTGTCAGAGAAGGACTGACCTCTGTACTTCCTCATTCACAGCCTCAGAACCTGTGGTTATGAAAGGTTCTGGTTAAATCATCAAAAATTTCCAATAATCTTTGGATGGAGTCCCAAGAAAGAAACAGTGTTTATTAAAGATCACAACAGCACAGGATTCTTCTATAGTTAGCTGTGAAACTCTGAATGCTCAGTCTCAGAACTTGTTTAGTTGGTTTTCAGTCACATATCCAAATGTTAATAATATTAAATAAAATAATTTTTGGATACACTGAGATTGAACTAGAGGAATCAGTGCTAATATGGTTTGAATCCGCATTATTTTGTTCACTTTATTTATTCAATACCACCATGAAGTCCTGATGGATTTTTACGTATTTCCAATTCATTTGTAATTGGCATCACACAATGCTAAAAAAAAAAAAAAAAGGAAAGAAAAAAAAAGCTGTTTCTATACTCACAGCTAACTAATATTTTCTAATTATGTACATTCTTTAAAAATGACTGTTGTGACTTAACCCAGCAGGTGGCTGAGCACAACACAGTAGTTTGTTCGCTCCCCTCCTTCCCAGTGAGATGGGGGAATCAGGAAAAAAAAATAGAACTCGTGGATTGAGATAAAAATATATACTAAGATAGAGAAAATGAAAAGGGTAATAGTTATGATTGTATATATATATGTGTATGTATGTAACAAGAGATGAACAAACAACTGCTCACCACTCCCCAGCAGATGCATAGCTAGTCTCCAAAGCAGCAGAAGAGACTGAGATGCAATTCCATCCACTTCAGAACTCCTTCCACACGATGTCATATGGCATGGAATATCCCTTTGGCCAGTGTGAGTCAGCTGTTCTCACTCTGCTCCCTCCCAGCTCCTTGGGCTCTTTGCTGCAAATGGCCTTAGCTCTGAGCAGTGCTGCTTAGCAGCAGCTGTAAACATTGGTGTATTATCAGCATTGGTTTTCTCCTACAACCAACACCATACTAGGCACTCCAAAGAAAGTAATTCCATCCCAGCTGAAACTAAAACAATAACACATTGAAAGAAATAGCTTGGGGATAGTCTGGAAAAAGATATATGCATATGTATTTAAATGTTACTTCTTATAGCACATTCAAAAAGACAGCATACCAATAAATTACAAGCTCATAATGTTCTTTCTAAAAAAATATTGTTGTTCCAATCAAATTCCACTGAGAATTACATAGATGTTTTATAGGAAAAGTGTAAATTTCTGAATAGCCTTTCCAAATTATTTCCTTTTGCCCTCTAGTAAAATAAATGTAATTATATTAATGGAATATTGGCACAAGTGCATATACTGTCAACATCAAATAACTGAATAAATACCCAACATAAGGAGTAGGAGCAGGTCTACTATGTCCTGTAGCGCAATATATCCTATCTCCATTCGTACTGTATGTACAGCAAATTGTATATATTGTTGCTTTCCTGAAATGAAGCCTTTGTGTGTGCATTTGGCAAGAACATCCCCTGGACAGAGATAGCAGCGTGTGCAGCAGCCCCAGCCTTTCTTTTTCTCCGTCACATTGCTAACTTTGGATAGACTGCATTCTTTACCTTGCATCCTTCAGCCAACTATTCCAATTCTTTGTTACCAAAGTGCAATCTGCAAAAATTTGGGAGGTTTTTTGTTTGTTTGTTTTTTGTTTTTGTTTTTACATTTTCTGAGAGGTATTCACCTTTTTGTCGCATGTAGTTTCTGACCAAAACTCTGTAGAGTTACAGACAGCATCATCCTTAAGCATGACATTAATACACAACTGCATCTGAATTCCATAAAACTAGATTTGCTCTCCCTCCAAACCATAAAATGAAATTGTTGGCAAAGGCTCTCCACACTTATCTGACAGGTCAGATCAACAGCATGTCATTGTCAGTGAATCTTTGGGAAGTTTGGATGACAGCCCTGATGCTGCTGTGTTATATCCTGTTGTTATAACCAACCTTCGGCACCTTCTGCAGCTAAACTTTCCTTGTATATTAGATAGAAAATGGTAGTTTTGTTTTCTTTTTCCTTTCTGATATTTGTGATCACTTGAAATAAAGTACTGTTCAAATGTAGATTCCATTATTCAAGCATAGTATGAATAGAATCATAGAATGGCCTCTGGAATAGAATGGAATGAGTTGAAAAGGAGCACAATGCTCATCCAGTTCCAACCCCCTGCTGTGTGCAGGGTCACCAACCAGCAGACCAGGCTGCCCAGAGTCACATCCAGCCTGGCCTTGAATGCCTCTAGGGATAGGGCGTCCACAACCTCCTTGGGCAAACTGTTCCAGTGCTTCACCGCCCTCAGACTAAAAAATTTCCTCCTGTTTATTACACACCTGTTTATTTTACTCAGACATCCATGTAAACTTCCTTAGCCAGTGTTTCAAGTGTATCTGAAGCAGCATTCACCTAACAGCATCTCCTCTCTTTCTTGCTTCTCCCAGCTCTCCCCTTGCCCCGCTCTCATCTGAGTGGTCTCACACAGCACATGGGCCTATTTTCTACAACTATTAGCTCTTTCGTTGAGATAAAACGTTTTCACCAAAATTGCAGAAAACTGCCCTATTACACATACCTACATCCATCCATGTATGCATCAATCTGTGTTAGATTGTACACTGAATTTTTAATTAATAAATATACCAGTGTAACTGGTAGAGGTAAGCAAATAAGAGAATGACAGATGGCAGAAGAAAGGTAGGGTGACACTGGTTTAAGAATTATCCCAATTGCTAAGGTGGTAGCATGATCTTCTCTTACAGAGATTCCTTTCTCTTCTTGCCCCCCTGAGATCACATGGCTCATCATCCTCTGCACACCTACTGGCATGAAGGACATTATATTATGTAAGAAAAAAAATGTATCTTAACTGCTCAAAAGGTCTCCTAATTGAATATATATGCATAGACAAAAAACAATAGCACTCATCTTGAAACACATTGATAAGCTCAGATGAAACCTTTAGTAGAAATAAAATAATCTACTGTGGCCTGGACTAGTGAAAAAGATCAAGTGCAACATAGGTATGTTTGTTTTTTTTGTTTACTTTCTAAAATTCTGAACAAAAACCAGCAATGGATATTTGCAGAAATTCTGGTTAGGAATTGTGGAGGTAACTATTTCTGGTGTGTGTAGATCAGCTATCAGGAAAGATCTTTTGAATTGTTTCATAACAGTGTGCCCAAAACCTGTTTTATAACATAAGAACCATGTCTAAATTGAAAGGCTTTCAACTTCTTTGATATATCTGTAGAAATAGGACTGGTTATCTCTGTAACTCTTCTGAAGACAAAGCATAAATTACTTTCCCTTATCTGGTGCCAAATTTGTAACTAGCGTAAACCTAATTATTTCTCTCTCTGACATACAAAATTGTGATACAAATTAAATACATCTGGGGAAAAAAAAACAAAAAAAAAAAACAACCAACCACCAAACAAGGGTGATTAAATTAAAATGCAAACTGTAAAACAAAATTCATCTGACAGGTTTAGAAAAGGATTTGAATTCATACTGAACCACGTAAAATTGAAGTCTTCCGGAGTTGTCCAAATCTCCTGAGGGTGGAATTGCAATAGCATGAGAAACCACTAACAATATTTGTAACTGAAAAAAATGATTTCTTTTTATATATTGAAAAGTGTTGTTCAGCAGGCTAGTATGTTTACATAGGTATTTTATGCCTCTATGAAGAATGATCAGTGTGAAAACATCACATCTTTGTCTGTGAATTATGTACCTATTGCCAATTGCCCATGGAAACTAGTTAATACACTCTTTTTTGAAAGGCTACATTCATGATCCTAAACTCAAGCATCACTAACAATATATGCTTTGCTGAACATGAGTATACAGATTCTGCACAGAATAAGCTTTGCTCAGTGCATTCTGACATTTTAGTATAAAAATGAGATTTATTTATTTATTTATTTATTTTTTCTCTCTGACCATCCTGAGATTACCGTATGGGTATGACAGTATTTCTGTTGTTTAGGTATACATCAATTTTTAGAGAGACAAGAAGTGAAAATGAACATTTGCAAAATGAAGGAGCTGGTTGTCTGAAAGTAACTGTCTCATGTTTTTCACGTAATTTGGTCTTTTTTAATTAACTTTCTTCTGGTATTTTCTTCTAGGAGCAGGAGCCTTGCCCATTTTTATAAGTATCTTCATAAAGTGTGTATATTTGAAGAACTGATACTGACATGCAGAACATTCAGGCTTTTGCTCTGTAGATAAACTTTTCAAGAGGAAAAAAAAAGTCTGCATTGGCAATTTACAAAGTAAAAAGAGTGTGGAAATTCAAATATCAGATACTGATGGGAGTACAGCAATGTCTGCTGTGACAAACTTCTGTGCCTCCTGCTGACAGATAGGAGCCAATTAACACCATGGAACCACCAGCTTTTGCAGTATATTTGAAAAGGTTACTGTGAAATGTAAACTGTAAAGCCAAAGAGATTGCTGCACAAGATAAATGGTATATTCTTTTAACTGCTTCTTTCTCTGGATAAGTTTGAGTCATGAGCTTCAGCTGCAAACCTCTCAATATCCTATGGATTCTTGTCATCAGTTACTCAGACAAACTTCCCTTTGCTTTGTATAGAAGTGAATCTGTTTCTACAGTCTTTCTCTGGGTGGATATTGTTTCAGAGACCAACATTCAGAACCCTTATAGAAACTGCCACCTCTGAAAATAAGATTGCCCTCACCTCTGTCCAATCAAGTGTGGTGCTGTCTTTACTTTGAATGATTTGGATGGGCTGTTATCTCTGATAAAAAGTGAAGACTGGAAGGAAATTTATTCCCAGTTGGAAATATTTATTCACTGATGTTTTCTGTTACATGATCTAATTCCCCAAAGCTTTTAAAATAGCTTTTAATTTGCATAAATTACATACACAAATTAATTATTTGGGCTTGTAGACATTCATGACAGAAGCAATGTATTTTAACTGTTCACAGCTGAATGCTATGTTTCTTTGAAGATGGACTGACCTGGCAAAGGGGCAGATCCTCTTTTTGTCCTGACAGGTTACTTTGGATCAGGTGGAAGATGTTGGATGAAGGAGGAGAGTTTGTCCTTCCATTTTTCCTCCCAGATGTTCAGGACTGGGTCAGCTCTCATGGAGGAAATAAGCAGAGTGAAAGACACACGGTTAGTGGAAAAAGAAAGACTTTTCTCATAATGGAAAGAACAAGGTTAAATTTAAGAACAACTCTGAAAGCCCCAGGAAGATTGCTGGGATGGAGATGTGCCTGGGAATAAAAGCCTCCCTACAGAGCTGCATCAAGCAAGCAGGAGATGTTCATAAACCTTCTTTTAACTCACTTTTCATTAGCACCTCTGGGTTTTCTCTATTTAAAAATGTGATGATTCTAATTTTTGTTCAGCCACAATCTGACTTCTGAAATTCCAGTCTCTTCAGTGCCTTGGGGGGAATTAACCTTCAAAAAAGCTGCAGATAGATAGGTTTGAAGGTTTGGTAGACTGGGGTCCAGTCACATTCCTGTATCAGCTGAATAATATGGTTATATGAAAAAATAGAAGAAAAGACCAAAAAAAAAAAAAAAAAAAAAATCCTACTTTAATTTTTCTTTCACTTGATAATTCTTAATACATTTAACACCAGTTCATCACTGCCCAAAGAGGAATCTCATTTTGGACGGACACAGACCACAGAATCAGCTGTGGTTCAGCAAGGTTAGTACTACATCTGGCCAAAATCCATACAAAATTACTCTTCAGCATCAGAGCTTGAATCAATTCTTACATAAATGTACCACATATATATAGGAAACGAATACAGCACAAAAATATGAACTCTAATTTCGATGATTTCCAAATACTCAAACTATTTCATAAATGCATCCTGTATAAATTTATATTACCTCAAGGAAGGTCAACTTGCAATTGTCTAATTGTGGAGAAAGAAGAATGAGTCACATATCTCCTAATGATACATAAAAACTTACATGGATACTCTCTATTTGGCTACCAATACTGCTCTCAGCAGTCACTGCTGGGGAAAGTAATTTCATTAATGACCTTCCTGTAAATAAATAAATAAATAAATAAATAAAATCCTCTTTGGTTTTGTCGAGAATAAATACTAATAAACTCCTGTTGAGGGGATCCTCCTGACCTAGCTCTTAGCCATTAATTTAGTTTCTGAATGAGCCTGTTCTTCATAGCGTTTATCACCTAAGTGTTATTACTGGCTTTATGGCAAAAAATCAAGTTTTTGTTTCTTGGCAATTTAGCTTTTCTACTGCATCAACATGTACATTTGGATTTTTAATTGTATAATACACTGTATAACTATCCTGAATAATCAAACTACTTATGCTAATCAGACATCACACTCTACTTTCTCAAGATTATCTTATTCATTCAATGGATTCACAGTAAAAGTTGCTTAGAAGAGATTAATATGAAATAGCAGGTTGTTCATGTAATTAATTAGTGCCTTTTGGCCATTTTGTCTTCTTAAACTTCTGTAGCCAAATACACAGCTATTTCTTATGGACAGTATATATTAACAAAGAAAAACAGTTAATTCTAATATCAGCAAATGAGAAGATATCTCCTTGTTATTTGTTTTCAGATTCAAGATTCATATTTTCTTGCATTCGTATTTTCAGTGTAGAAGTTCAGTTCTTGATAGCACATGTAATCCCAGTGACTTACGAAATTGCAGTGACTACAGTGGGAAGAAAAACTATGTGAGTTAAAGATCTATTAAATAAAGGGGTTTTTTTTGTCATTCAGTAAATAGTAAAGAAAATATCTATATTCATCATGGTAAATACATCTTATTTAACAGAAAAACATAGAAATGAGTCCTTTGAATAAACAGTTTGCCTAGGAAAAATGAGTACTCATAAACACTGAGTGAATATTTCTAGTATTGTAGTTCAGCTAGCATGCAATCTCCTGCTTGTCTGCAGCATGACATGTTGTGAAAAATAAATGCCAGCTCTTTAATGAAAAGGTCATAATGGAAAAGATTGTGGCTCCAGTAAATCGTTTCATTCTTTTGCCCATTTACTTGGTAGTTTGGATTACTATTTTATTTTACCTCAAGCTTAAACCTAACCTGCCAGGCTATCAGCAAAAGCTCTCCCTTAATTTGTGCTCATTTACTAACACATATTTTAGTGCCATCTTTTCCATCTTAAATGATTAAATAATTGTACAATTTTTAATTATCTGATTTTTTTGTTTTTCTTTTTTTGTTTTTATGTTTGCTCATGTTTGTATGTTTGTTCATTTTTCATAGAATTGTTTCAAGAATAAAAAAAACCAACACAAGAAATGTATTTTAAGTATTAAAAGTAAAACAAAGGTTAAACATTTTTCTGTTGTGTGAGAAGAAGTTATTAGAGTGTTCTGAGGGAGAATTTAATTCATGAATAACAACTTTAGATCTTGCACTGGGAAAAGTAAACATACACAGAAATGTTTTAATTTTATTTCCAGTTACTTCATCTAGGCAAATAATATCTGTGCAGATGTTAACAAGGGTTTCAAATCTTCAGCACACTGCTTCAAACATCTTTCTTTTTCACATTTGTCATTTCATAAGAAACAAAAAATAGGCAAAATTATCCAAATTTTCTATGAAATAGCAGTAAGACTGGTGAGGTAGAAATAAATTTCTTCCTCATTTTTTTTTTTTTCTTGAAGTTATAAAATAACTTCCATTTCCTCTTATTCTTTTTTTTTTTTTTTTCTTCTATTTTACAGAGAATAGCAGTTTTGATGCATTTTTTCATAGTGTGCCCTGGTTACCCTCTTTGTTTTTTGATCCATGCTTGTAGCTTAAATACATCTTTTTAATTGTTTTAGTGTTAGCATGCACAACATGGGATAAATGGTTTGTAAGAGACCTGTTGTTAGAACAGGACAGCAGAATAAACAGAATATTACAAAGATTTAAACTTCATTGTTGCTGTACCTCATTGGTAAATTACCAGGCAGGTACTAAGTCACAGAATTAGCTATATTAATGCTTCATGTGATCAATCTAGTTATAAATTGTAGATGGTGTAATGCTCTGACTAAGGTTTTGAGACTTTACCTTGTGTGTTTCATCAGGTAGATGTATTTAGCCAAGAGTGGAGAATCTTTAGTCTCCTGTGCAGCTCTGCTGAGTGAATAGCTCTTATTCAGGCTAATGACAATTCTGCATAAATTTTCTGTAAAAAAGAGAAGAACACCCATCTGCATATGCCTGATGGTGGCAGTACACCTCACAGTAGTCTTAACTTGATGTTAAAACTACCATGACACAAACACCTCCAAAGGTATTCTAGCAAGTAACTTCAGCAAGTCATCACAAAGGAATTATCTTCAGTGGTTCATTCTGTTTCTCACAAATTCTCTGGTTTGTCTCATGCCTCTTCTGGCTGGGAAGTAATGCCAGAGGTTCCCTGAGGAACCTGATGCCAATGCTAATGCAGGACCTTGAAGTCTAAAATCATCCCCAGTCTGAATTCTTTTATGGTTACAGGGGGAAAGGCCATTTGGCACAACATGTCTCCACTTAAAGGTTTATTCATCTCAGCCTACTCTGTTCTTCTTCCCTGCATCCTTCAATTAATTTTCCATACAAATAGCCAGTTGTCTGGAACTCATTTGTTATATTTTCTTAAATGGCTTTATGGAATCACTATGCATGTATTAATCAAAAAGACTAAGTCTGAACATGTTGGAAATGGCGTGCTGTTTTGGCTGCACAACTCAGTTACTTTAATAAAAACCTGGCAGGTATAACCACATAAGTCACTGTCACAATGCAGGGGATAAAATGATCTTCTTTAACAAACAGACGTACCTGGATCTCCTGGCTGGAGGACAAATTCACTAATTTTTGTCTTCTTCAACTTTTTATATAAAGATTGTTTTCATCCTGGCTGAAAGATTCCCAATCTACAACATTAGAACTCTTAGTTACAAGCTTATTAATGGATTATCTCACTAATTAGGGTATGATTGCTGTTGCATGGATTCAAATTAATTTTAAACTAACTTAATTTTTTTTTTAATGTACACAGATTGCATCTTTCACAATTCTGAATACAAATATAATAGCTAAAGATATGAATGCCAATTACCAGTTTAATTAGCCTTTCAGCACAGTGATGAATGTAGATATAATGCATTCTGCTTGAAAATTTCATGTTTGATATTTTAGTAAGGATAATTGACACACATGGAATAGACTTCTATGGCAGATTTGGCTGGTGTCCATATCTGTGCCACAGAGTCACAGAATCGCAGAATGACCAGGATTGGAAGGGACCTCAAGGACCACGAATCTCCAACCCCCCTGCCACAAGCAGGGCCATCAACCTCCACATTTATTACTAGATAAGGCTGCCCAGGGCCCCATCCAACCTGGCCTTGAACACCTCCAGAGATGGACAGGGCGTCCACAGCCTCTCTGGGCAGCTGTTCCAGAACCTCACCACTCATAATAAAGAACTTCCCCCTGACATCCAACCTAAATCTCCCTTCCCTCAATTTAAAACCATTTCCCCTTGTCTTGCAGTCATCAGGCCTTGCAAAGAGTTGATTATCCTCCTGTTTGCAGGCTCCCTGTGCCATCAGTTGTTCACTTATTTGCTACATTGCATTGAGGTTAATGCCCATGTGAACAGAATCTTAATACAGTTATTAATTTTTTTTTTTTTTATTCAGCCTTAGGAGCAAACTACAGCTGTCTTATTCAAGTGTTATCTCTAAAAATGCATTCACAATAAACTGACTGAATATTGCTTCCAAAAATAAACAAACCAAAAACAAACAAAAAACCCCCATACTTTCATACTGAGATACATTCTCACTAAAATTTTAAATGTCTATTTTATTTTAAGCTCTCATAAAGAAACATAAAGGATAAACGTGTTATTACAGGATCTTAGATGCTGAAATTTGTAGGCATATGTATTTTCAGCACAAAGTCCAAATACCTAAAAGAAAGGAATTGTAAATGCAGTAGGTAGCAGACCTTCGGCTGAAGAATTATCCTGGAGGATGGAGGAAGGACTTGCTGTTAAATCTCAGTGTTTATAAACTCTGTGTTGCTTAAATATGGCAGTGTTTATTGTCTTCAGCAATACATGGAGTTTTATTGAAGAAAGTAATTTGTTTTCAGGAAAGTTTGACGTTTTTACAGTAAAATCTATATCTAAAGGAGGTATGAAAATACTGTCTATCTAAGATTAGTTTTGTACAGTGCCAGCTTAATCACATAGCCTGATGACATTTATGTTGAAAATCCCCATTCTGATCTTCAAGGGGCAATCCACATGTGAATATTCAACAGAACATCTCAGGAAGATGTGTTAGAGAGCAGAGGCACAGCAGGCAGTGGTGCAAAACCATACCATACATCACAATTGTCATTTTGGTGCATAATTTTTGCTACCACATTAAAATAGCATGTCTTGAGAGATGTGAAATGCTGATGCCTGCGTCAGGAGGGAATTATCCTGATGGTTCAGGTACCAGTGCAGTGGTTGTGCTTGGCAGGCATGCAGACAGTCTGGCTCATGTGAATCTCTAGGGAAAAATACTGAGGGGCAATGGGTCTGGAGGGCAGCAATACTCTGCAGCCGAGTCAGGGGTATGGCCAGGGTGGGGTTGTACACCAGGATGTCTGGTGTTTGACAAAGTCTCAAGCTGCTGGTGATTTGTTACCGCAGAGTGTCACTCCTACCTCTTCTTTCTCTAAAAAGAAATTTTTCTTTCCACCTTTATTCCCTGTTCCAGACAAAGTCCAAGATGCCACAATGGTGGCAAGTCTTAGTTTTTGCTTGCTCATACTTAGCACTGCTGTAACACAAATATAGGGACAGTTTGGGTGTTGTGCCTCATTTTGACATATGTTGCCATTCAGACTTTAACTATTACTCTCCCAGCAGTTAATGGAAAATTAACCATAAGAACTAAGAAAGAAATATACAGTGATATTTGAAAGATACACCACAGTAATTTAACTGCATACGTATTCTCTTATTTTGCAATTTGTCCAGTGTAAAAGGAAATAAGTAAAAAATGCATTTCTTTTGGATTTCACTTCCTTTTAGAAACTGTAAGGGACTGCCTAAAGACTAAACTGGGTTACCTTCTGCTCACATTAATCATGTGAACTCTTCTATCTTGTGATCTACGCTGTTGTGGAACATGACCTGAATGTTCTCCGCTCAGGTCCATCTGCATTACTTTCTAAGGAAGTTTTCAGCCAGTAGAAATTTGTACTAACACATGGACATTTCCAGAATTTTGGCAATTGGGCCCTTTACAGGGGCCCTGCATCAGCATAAGTGTAGGGTTCTTTTTTTTTTGTTGTTATGGTTTTACATTCAGAAGCATAATAACAATAGCTAACATACAACCTATTGAGCTATCAGAATGGTTTGGATTTTGCATGGTCAAGCATCAGGCTTACTTTTCTGTTTTTCTTGTTTTTGTTTTTGTTTTTTTTTTTTGCTTTATGTTTATATGTGCATTTGAAAAATAATACAAGCTGTTATACCTTTAAAATGCAACTACAATTTTAGCATTTCTGTATTAAATTTTAGCATATTATTTATGATTTAATTAGGCTGTTAGTCTAGTTTTTTGTTTGTTTGTTTGTTTTTGTTTTTGTTTTTGTTTGTTTATGTATGCCAAGGCTGTTCATTTAGTTCACACACATCAGGATTCTTTGTTCCAGGCATTGCCATAAATTGACAAGTTACTACTGGTAAGCCATGAAACACTTCAGTGAGAATGGTCAGAAAAGAAAATGGGTCAATTTACAGTCATTAATCTAACGAAGCGTATGATAATTCCAAACAGTCAAAGTGTAAGTCTATATCTATTCTCTTTTAATACCAAAAATCCTCAAACACTGAACCATCAGATGTATAATTCTATAACAAAATGCTTATGTAAGTTCAATAGCCTATTTTGTAAAGCTTTTGTTCTCAAAAGGATACAGATTGATGATATTTGGTACTAAGTTCTCAGATCAGCACTTACAGAGCATTTCTTAAATCTTTCTTGCCACTTTCTGTATTGTCAATTGGAAAAAATTGTCCTGAGAGTAATTGAAAATTGCCCTGGATTGTCATTGAGTGATTTGCAGAAATACACTCTGATTATAGTCCCAGTCAGTTTTATGTTTTACTGGCCATTGTACTGCACTGAGAAAAAATAAATAATTTGTCAGCTGTGGACAACCAGATAATTGGTGTAGTTTCTTCAAAAAATTATGTCTATTTCTTTAGATGATCTTCTGCAAGGTTAGGAAAAAAATCAATACGATAAATCATGTTTCAATGGAAAAATGATGGCCTTTCCAGGTCTAGTAAACTGTATCCAAATTTTGTTTTGCTTCAGCAGGCGATAAAAACAGCAGCTGAGTGGTGAATTTTGTATTGATGTTTTCTATTCCAGCTCCCCCAAGTTACTATTAATAAAGGAGAGAGAAAAAATATTAATTAACCTTGAAAACTTTGGATACGTATTTTCATATGTCATCCTCTTTGTATGTACGTAGCTTGCTCTGAAACTAATGCCTCCTATTTATTTCCATGAAAACTACAACAGAGAAAAAGAGCGTATTAGCACTGTTTAATACAGAAAATTCTCAGCTACAAAGCTACAAAGCTATAGTCACCACCATTAGCTGTGCATTTTTGCCAGAGGTAAACAAGAGCTGCATGTTGAGCTTGGAAACCTTTTGCACCAGCAGAAGTGACACAGTGTCACAGCCACCACTGCTGAAATGCACCACCTACTTCTCACTGTGCTCACATCCATTGCTTGGTCTCCATCAACATTCATCAAGTGTCAGTGAATGTAAGTGGGTGCCATTTTTTTTTCAGTGAGGAATTCAATGCAGACAATTCGTCTCTGTATCAATAACAAACTTCAACTCTGAGCATTACATTAATGATTTGAAGTTTGAGGGTTTTAAAGATAAGCTATGCTGAAGAAACTTGTTTTAGAGATGTATTAAAATCATTTGAACCTAATTCTCCTGGCTTTAAAATATCTAAAATACATAGCTTGAAGAAAATAGATTTTGATACTGTTTTGAGTCTTAGATTTCCTAATGGCTAATATTTGAAATACATATTTGATACTTAGATGTTTTGCAACACTCTGTAATTTATACACAAGTTTCTGCATATTTTATTTTCTATATATACTGTTTTAAAAACTGACTTGCTCTGTCACATTTATGTTGAGAGATTCTCAAATAAATACGTGCATCTTCAAAAAAACTGTTGTCTATAAATAATTATACTATAAAAGAGTTACCTATAAGAGAGGTCAATTCTGTTAGTATAAATAATTTAATTTGAGCTTTCCTGCCTGCTTCTTTTAGGAATTGCTGCATAACATTAAGGGGAATGCTGTAAAGCTTTTCCATTTTCTGTTTAGTGGTAAAAATCTCTTGAACTTAAATAAACACTGCAAAACCTATGTATTTTTATAATAATAAATGAACTAAATTCCAAGAAAAGCATCATATATAAACCTACAGTTTGGATGTTAAAAGAGAAAGCACACACTTGGGCTTTACTGGGGAGAATTTGCTTATATCTGAAGGAACTAAAAATATATAAATAAATCAGAACAAATAAGATAGATATGGTTTTTAAAGTATTATTTTGAGATTATTTTTTGCTTTTGCTTTTTATTATTTTGACATTTGAGTGCGTTGGTTGTTTTTGTTTCTGTTTTTCCTGGGGGAGGGAAGAGTGCAGGGACTAAAATCCTTGAGAAACTACTAATTGGAAAACATCTTTAGGAGTAGGACTCGCTAAGGACTCCCATCTTTTTCTCTTTTCTTCCTCATCTTCCTCCTTCCTTCATTTCTTTCTGGTGTATTTATCCCAGGTCAGGTGAGTGCAGATGTGGAGCAAGGCATGTACAGCCCATTTCATAACTGTTCCTCATACAACACATATGTTAAATTTTTCAAAATCCATCAGATAATACCACTGATCTGACAGAGCATTCAATATGTTTTTGATCAAATTAAAAATGAGGGCTGCCATAAGGTCTCCTATTAAAGTGACAAAGCTTTTCAAAGAGCTGTGGCACATATTGGTGCAGTTAGCAAAGTCCCTGCCCCATAAAGTCACTCTTGTTTCACTTGGGTGAAGTTTAATTAGTGGGTGATGCCAGTAATTACAGAGTGAAGTGGCTCTTGATTATGTGCAACATTTGTAAACCAAATATAGGAAATATATTCTGTGTACAACTTAAACCTTAACAGAGATCTCGTACACTGCCTATTTCCTGACAATGACAAAAAAGATACTGAGTTTATGCAGTTTTTCCTTTTTATTTCCCCTGAGAAAACCAAGAAAATGCCTGTAGAAAGAAAAAGAAGCCCAAATTAGAGAAATGATAAAGATTCTTACAGAATGGTGGTTTATATAGACAATGAATGTTCATTTTGACTGTTTTTAACTGATTTTGGGAAGCCATTTTTAATCATTTTGGAAAAAAGTCCGTTATAGAAGATAGAATACTTTTATATAAGTACTAGAAGTTGTGGAAGAGTTGGGCCTTGGGCATTAGGGATGGGGTTCTGGTAACAAGCTTTTTGAGTTGCCTCTGAGCGGCTGAAGGAATCCAGGTTTCTGGAAAAGTGGCAGAATTGGAACCTGCAGAGTAGAAGGTGATGCTGCAGTATTTGAGAAGAAATAATAGATGGAGATTACATTAGTACAACTTAACAAAAGGGTAAATGTTGCTTAACCTTTTGTAAAAATCTGGTGCTTACAGAAGCACAGAATAGTCTGTTCCCAGGTCTGTGGGTTCACAGAATTCAGAATTGTCTACAGCTCTTTAAGATACGTTAAATTACTTCTCTCTGTATTAATGAAAAAAAAAGTCAAAAAGATTTGTCTGTCATCTTCTGGCTTTAGAGCATAGCATCACTTTAATCAGAAAATGGTTGCATTCATTTGCTAATTAAAGTAAAAATCAAATGGGAATCTAAGACATTTTTAAAAAATTTAATAGTGATTGTAAATGCAAAAGTTCAGAAACATGTGTTTCTCCTCTGTAGACGTATTATTTTTATCTGACCTATTTCTCAACAAATGCCCTATTCCTGAACAGCTTTGCTTGAGGAGACAGCTAAACTGTGAAAAGATATTTCTTAAAAAAACCCTGTTGAATACAGACTAATATGAGCCAGCAGCAGCAGCTGAATGAGTGAATTCATTTCTCTTTTTTTTATGATGTGTCAGACATACCTCAATAATTTTGAGTCATATTCTTAGCTGACAGGTAAGTAAACAATATGAGAATTAGACCTGTAATCTAAACATCTCAACACTGACAGCAGCTGGTGTACAGTGGCCTCCACTGCTTTTTTCCTTTCCTACTGCAGTTACTGTTATAATTTGCTGGCAAGGACCGAGTGAATACATTGCAGCCAACATTCTCCCTGCAGGCATTAAGCAGTTTACCTGAATGATGTACGTTGCTTCTGCCAGCTTAAGGCCTTGAGCCTCAAATGTTTTTCCTCCGTGTCTGGTGGCTTGCACAAAAGACTGATGTGCTTGCAGCTGTACCAGGAGGTGCAGCTGGCCTGGCAGCCAGGGCCAGGAAATCACAGCTGGGAAAAGTGGGACATATCATAAACAATTAGGCAAGAAGATCATTCTCTTAAAGCCTTTGTTCCCTCAGCTACACTAAGATAAAAAAAATAATGAAATGCCTTCCTACTAAAGAAAAATATATCCTGGAATCTGATTAAGCAGATGGGCCAGCTTCATTACAGGTTGTGGTAACATTCACCTGCATAGCACTAGGAACTGTCATTAAGCTGCATAAAGGATTTTAAAACCTCTCTGGCAGCCTGTTTGACAAGAGCCAGTGCCTGTGCTCCAGCTGCTGCTGAGAAGAAATGCACTCATGAAACCCTCTCTGGGTCTGTTTTTCACCACCTAAGAGGTGTAGAGAGGCTGAGCTGTACTCACAACTTCTCCAACCCAAATCAAATGGAGATGATGTAGGAGAATGACAGCCTTTGTAGCTTCCAGGCTGTATACAAAGAGATTTATTTTTAAAAGGATGATTGACAACTTTTGATTGATGTTTGTGCTTTTGGAACACCTCGGTCACTGCTTCATCACTGATTGATTGAAGCTTAAAGTGAAAAGGATAAGTTCTCGTGAATCGTTATTCAATGCTTACATTCTATAATAGGCTCTCATCAAACATAAATGTAGAAACACCACTGGTAGAGTTTCAGTCCTCAGGGGCAGGCTTGGTTGCTTTGCTGAGCTATTCTGTCTCTGAAGGAGAAATTGAGCCATGGATAGGGAGCATAGTCAAGATGACTTGGGACACATAAATCACAGCAGCAGCAGAGAGCTAAAACACACTTGAAAGCAGACTAAAAGGTCACAATAACAATGTTTGATAGAGAAAATCCTCAGCTACAAAACCCTCTTTTTCAACAGTCACCACCATTAGCTATGCATTTTCACCAGCAATAAACAAGAATCCTGCATGCTACATGTACAAATCTGCACCAGAGGAGATGTCACTGTTGCCACTGCTGAAACAAACCACCCACAACCTCACTGTGCTCACGTCCTCTAATGGGTCTCCATAAATGTTTAGTAAGTGTCAACAGGTGTCAGTAGTTGCCATTTTTTCTGCAGGGAGGAATTCAATGATGCACCGGTGTTTCATACGCACTTCCGTGTCAACATAATATAATAGGAAAGCTACTTTATAGACATATCTTTTCAGTTCATTAAGAAGTCTTGATTTGTAAAGCAGATTAAACAAATAATTAAATGCAAGAAACAGTAAGTCAGAAAAGTAAAATTCTCGTGTTAATAGTAATTTTTCAAATAACAGTTGTGTGTGAAACATATGTGGGATGGTTAATACTGTGTTTCAGCACCAACCAATCATTATGATTGTCAACAGTTAATAATGGGGAAAAAACAAGTAAAACTGATGAGAAGTAGACGAGCTGAAAAGAACAGAAATGTTTAGAGGGAGAACTGTAGTGTGTGTACATTTTTACTTAAATATATACTTATGAACGTTTGGTTGTACTTCTGGATTGCATTGTATTTGACGTCGATCCCACACAGAACTGAGTGCATGCTTTACACAGAGAATAGGAGAAGTCCTGCTGCAGAAGGATTTTATTCAAGTGAAAGCTACAGATATCTGAAATTATTTGTTTCTGCTATAGAAATGCAGAAGTATTTTCAGGCATGAGTTGCTTTTATAATTGAATTAAGTGTTGCCATTTCTACTTTGTGTTGTACAATTATCATTATAAAAGAATAGGAGAAGGACGTAAATGATTATGAGCTCATAGATAGATGCACAGGGTAAAATTCTAAACCCAAGAAAATGAATGCAAAGAACAGATTCACTCACTGCCTTCATTGTTCACTAATCTTTCCTTTTCTCTTTATTAAGAAATGCATTCCAGTATCTGAAATTAGTATTCCTGGAGATCAGAGCTTGATTATGTTTTGGCTTTTAAAGCAAACTTTTATTTTTATTTAATCAGTGTACATTAACCATAAACAATTTTCAGTATCTTTGTATGTAACCTTCCTTATAATACAGAGTTCACTTATCAGAAATATAAAACTGATGTTTTGTGTTATATCTACTCCTAGTGATTTTTTTATACTACATACTGTATAGCAGCTGATTATTTTACTGACAAAGTGTGCTATCCTGCCTCTGGCATTACAGAATCAAAGAAGAATAAATTTATTTCTGTTTATTTTAGTAACTAGAACACTTTCCAATATGAGCCTCACAGTTTTTGCTTCAGATGGTGACGCATGGAGCAGAAAAAATGGTTCAACTTTAAGATACTCAGCAAAGGTTGTGCTGGCAGTAAACAAGATCCTTTTTCAAGCATTTGCAGGAAGAAAGCTTGATGTGGAATTCATTAACAGAAAAAGGAACCTGAAATCTAGGTTGTTATCAATGTAAGTCTAGTTTCCAAATACAGTAAGGAATGTGAATGGAAGATGATATGGGAATATTACCAATTGCAAATAATTGATTCTGTATGTTTTCCTACTTTACTATTTGCAGTACACAAGTAGCATTCCATAAATTTACTTAACTGTTAAAAATGTAGAAATTAAAATATTGCTTATATAGAAGCTTACTGCTGTTGCTTAGATTTGTTTCTGCAGACTAAAGACATATTAGAGTAGTAGATTGGTTTTTATATTTTAAATGACAGATCCATAGAATAGGTTAGGTTGGAAGGGCCCTTAAAGATCCAACCCCTCTGCCATGGGCAGGGCTGCATTTTAGGGTTCAGTAAGTTCTTATTGATGAATTAAGCATGAAAAAAATACAATATTAAATTAAAAAATGCAATGATTCGATGCCAAAACCTGCCTGCTAAAAATTTCACACACAAAATATCAAACTCTGAAAAACACAGTGTAAATTGTTATTATAGATAATAGGCATAACAATTTACCCCTCGGTGTGTAAACTGATCAAATTATCAGAGAAATGCTAAGCGTAGTGTATTGTTAAAATATTAGTTACATTTTTATCTAAGTTTGCTATTGGAAAGATTTCTATGAGGAAGAAGTAATTTGTCTAAAATTATCATGATGCACTACAAGTGCAGCCGTGCATTTTTGGTACACAGAGTGTATCCTCTAAACACGTATGATAGATGAGGCAGCATAATTGTCATGAAATTGGATGGTTTTCCCCATAAAACCGTTTCAGAATATTTAAAAAGTTGTTTTGCCTCTGTATCACATAGTTTACAGTCTTCAAACAATCCTAGCTGATAGTTGTTAATTGTGCTATTGTGCATACAGAAGATTACCATAAAAGTTGTGTGAAAAGGAGCTTATAAACAGGAGGGAGACTGACTGTTTACATGGGCAGAAAGCAATAGGGCAAGGGGGAATGGCTTTAAACCACAAGAGGAAAGATTTAGATTAGATATTAGGAGGAAACATTTTACTCAAAGAGAGGTAAGGATCTGACAGGCTGCCCAGAGAAGTCGTAGTCCCCCATCCCTGAAGGTATCCTGGGCCGGCCTTGTTGGGTTCCTGAGAACAGATGTCTACACAAGAAATTCTTCTGCTGGATGTAGTTGGAGAAAGAACTCAAATTCCAAATCAAGTATTTAGAAAAAAGCCAGAATCAGCATAGGACTTACATGCTGATGTAAGTCCTTGCTGTGAAGGAAGTGTTATTATTTTTAAAAGGCTGACAGAAACATGATTTTCTCTGGCTTGATTTTCCACTTTTTCATTGAGACCTTCTGTAGGAGGCCCTGATTAAGAAGGGTTGCTGGACCAGATGACCTCCAAAAGACCATTCCATCCTAATCTGTTCTGTTAGGCTGTCAGTGTACTTCTTCTACAACAAGGAATTCAAATGATCCCATTATGGAACATGGTATAAATTTTACTGGAGACCTGTGTTGGTGGTAAAAGCACAAGGAAATTAATTACTGAGTTGTGTACCTGAGAGAGCTTCTTTCAAAGTCACAAACATGTTGTAGATATAAGATGAATTGTGGAAGATGATGTGAAATTAGAGAAAGTAAAAAACAAAACTGTACATAGCCCATAAAGAAACACTGAATGATGGGAAATATTTTGATAGAAAATATACAGTGGCCTTGAGACCTGAGCATGCTCTAGATAGCCTAGTGGCTACAATGAGAAGCAAATCAATTTTCTCTTCAACAGGTTTACTCTAATTCATAATTAATCGAGCTGTATTTCATTGGTTGGGTCTGGGGTATCCAAGGCAAGTTCAGACCAAAGATTTGACCTATAATTTCTCATTTACATAGCAGTACAGATTCTTATTCAGTCTCTACTGGACCTAGGAAATACTTTATACTGGCAGGTCTTTTATTTATAATACACATTTTTTTTTAAATTTAAAATGCAGTTTTAAGGGTTCTTTGTTTAAAGATAGCTCTGATTTTTACTCAAAACAAGTCTGCATTGTCTTTTCCAGAATGAGAGCATGAAAAAAATTGGTTTATTTTTACTATTTTTCAAACTAAGTTTGTCTTCAATGCATCCTCATTTCTATGGGGATGTGTTTAATAAGTTCTTAGACATCTCTAAAAGAGCTATTCAGTCCTGTTTGCATCTACTTACAATTGGTCTTCTTTCTTCCTTTCCCCGAATTAAGATTCCTTTACCTACTCAAACTGTTGGAATTCCAGTGGGCTTTTTATGTTACATCCACTCTACTTGACTGAACAGGTCAAAGAGCAAGTTGCTCTTGAACTCAGTACATCATTCAAAAATACTGATTTTATCAGCTTAATGTAGCAGCAATTGCTCTTTTTTCCTGTGTGTACTATGTCATTTCTCTGACTACAGGATGATCCACTTTTCACATTCAATTTTTCTGAAAATTTTACTGTTACAATATGAATGATCTCTTCTTTATGGCATCTATCATTCTGAATGAAGTTCGGTAGCTGAACTTTGAAGCCTCCAGCCTGTTATCAGCTGCCATCCAGGTAGGTCAATCATTTAGAACATGTTTAATTCCAATCCTTTATTTTACTCCATAAGTTGCAAGGTCACCTTAAACTTTGGAGAAGGCCTAAGGAGAAGCAAAAGATGAATGAGCAAGGAAGTGATGCATTCACTGCTACCATAGTCTACTTGCTTCCAACCGGAATGCTATCTAAAATACCAGCAATGTATCATAAAAATGGCAAAGCAATGTAGCAAAATCCAGCATTGGTCAGTCAGATCCATCTCTGTCAGGGCTTTCATCTAAAATATTAATAATGTATCATAAAAAGACAAAGTAATTCAGCAACATGCTGCACTAGTCAGTGAGACACATCTCTGCCAGAACTTGGATCCCTACTTCCACTACAGACAACTATTTTACCCTGGACTTACCCAGGCCCAGAGGCCAGAAAGGACCTCTCTCCTTCTGAGTCTCTTTCCCAGCACTCCACCGATTTTCTGGCTTCAAGCTGGGCTCTCAAGATAAAGCCAGTAGGTTATTTATTCATTAACCTAATGAGGAAACCAAATGTTATCCTCTTTCTGCACTGAATAAGCCACCAGATTTAAAATGATTTTTAAATGAGTTTCAGGGAGCTGTCATTAAGTGAAGCTGTATTGACCAGTGAGGTATATGTATCACATTTTCAGCTTCAGTGCTCCTTTCAGTACTGGAGATCATGGTTTTGTGAACATTTGCACCTGTTCTGGAAAGATGAGAGCTGTGAAGTGGCAAATTTTCCATGGAACTATTTTCTCCAAACTACTGAGAGTAGGTTAATCTACAAAGAACAGATCTTAACAAAGCACAGTATCTCAGCAGCACAATAGGAGATGAAATTCATTGTGACAGCCGCAAGGTAAGACACATTGGAAGGAACAATTGATACATCGATGGGATCTAAATTAACTGTAAGTACTCTAGAAAAAAACATCCTTGCTGTCATTGTGAACAGCTCAGTGAAAATCTCTGCCTGGTGTTCAGTGATGATTAAAAACCAAACAAGATGTTACAACGTGCTAAGGAGAGAACAGAATATACTTTTTAAAATGCTGTGAAGCCATTCAGTATATCAGTGTGCGAGCTCACCTTGAACCACACACTCAGTTTTATCACCTCTTCCTGAAAAGGATGTATCAGAAATATAGAATAGGAGCCCTGAAAGTCTATCTTTTCAGGGAAATTGTTGGGTCAAAATCATTCTTTGATTTATACCCTATGTTATCCCTTTGAAATTCAATTGTACTCTGGGTTATAAATCACTACAGAATATGACCTATTTAATTTAGTAAAGGTATACATAAAAATGCTTATGATGAATATATAAAAACTAGTGAATTACATAGTGCAAACACAGAAATTTTTGATTTCCCTTGCTGAAAAGGAAGGAAGGAAGGAAGGAAGGGAGAGAGAGAGGGAGGGAGGGAGGGAGGAAGGAAGGAAGGAAGGAAGGAAGGAAGGAAGGAAGGAAGGAAGGAAGGAAGGAAGGAAGGAAGGAAGGAAGGAAGGAAGGAAGGAAGGAAGGAAGGAAGGAAGGAAGGAAGGGAGGGAGGGAGGGAGGGAGGGAGGGAGGGAGGGAGGGAGGGAGGGAGGGAGGGAGGGAGGGAGGGAGGGAGGGAGGGAGGGAGGGAGGGAGGAAGGAAGGAAGGAAGGAAGGAAGGAAGGAAGGAAGGGAGGGAGGGAGGGAGGGAGGGAGGGAGGGAGGGAGGGAGGGAGGGAGGGAGGGAGGGAGGAAGGAAGGAAGGAAGGAAGGAAGGAAGGAAGGAAGGAAGGAAGGAAGGAAGGAAGGAAGGAAGGAAGGAAGGAAGGAAGGAAGGAAGGAAGGAAGGAAGGAAGGGAGGAAGGAAGGAAGGAAGGAAGGAAGGGAGGGAGGGAGGGAGGGAGGGAGGGAGGGAGGGAGGGAGGGAGGGAGGGAGGGAGGGAGGGAGGGAAGGAGGGAGGGAAGGAGGGAGGGAAGGAGGGAGGGAGGAAGGAAGGAAGGGAGGAAGGAAGGAAGGGAGGAAGGAAGGAAGGGAGGAAGGGGGGGGGGAGGGGGAGAGAGAGAGAGAGAGAGAGAAAGAAAGAAAGAAAAAAAGAAAGAAAGAAAGGAGTTGACAAACAGGGTAATATGGATTTGAGTACAATTCAGAGAAAGAATCTTTGATGTCATGTGCAGTGAAAATCAACACATTGAACCATAACATATGTATATATGTTATGGCAGAAAAACCAAACAAACAGAAACAAATGGTCAATGTGTCCAATCAGATTTTTAACTGACTATCCAGCCTGCATTTACGATAATTTGTAGGTGGTGCAAAGAAGAATATTTAGGCACTAATTAGAAGTCTTTGTGTGCTCCTCTGTTTGAAATATTGTCTGGATTGAGTCAGAAGCTCTTACTCTAGCAAAGCCTAATGAGCCGGTTATTAGTAAAGAGCTGATCACAGAGGGAGATACTCAGATGGTGTATCTAATTCATAACAAGGAGAGCACAACTTCAGCAGGGCAGAAAAGGAATATTTCATTCTCTTGCTATGTGCTTTGGCAGGGGAGAAAGCCAAAATGGAACATACAACAAACTCTGAATTTCCACGCTAGATTATGTGATTTACAAGAGGGAAAAGGTATTGCAGGGAGTGAAGGATAAAAAGAAAACACACACCTTAAGACTCATCTTTCCTATTTGGTTAATAGAGGAACAAAACCGCTCACAGTGATGGTTCACCTCATTGTCACCATCTAAATAATGCAGAAAAAAGAAAGTCATAGTGAAAGCTTCATCTTCCCATCCCCCCTTTTATTCCCTGGGTATAAGTAGAGATCCCAGCACAGAGTTAAAACTGCTAATGTTATGCCTTTGCATGTGTGCATGCATGAGAGGGGAAGATTTCTTCCTATCAATGTTAAAGGATAAACCAAAGTGCATAACATTTAAATTTAATATCAGGTAGCTTTAAGTAGAATCTAATGAGTCTGTGCATTTTACTTATCTCCTTGGTTTACTGCTTTGCTAATTTATTGGATTCAAAGAGCAAATAATTCTGCTTTGAGGGTTGGAATAAAGACTGCAAATTTCCTTCTGCTCTCCCACTAGGTCCTGGCTCGACTATTACAGTGACAGGTATATTCATCAACTGTGCCCATGAACAAATTTCATCCTGTGGGCTGTGCATGACAGTTGGCTACGGTCACTAGAGTCACAATGCCGTGTGGCTTGCTATTTGGATGACATACCCTCTGCAACTGCAAAGAGTGTTTGAGCAATTCCCAGCTACACTGGTTTGCTCAGGGGTCTTCAGGGAGCAAAAGACAATAGAAGAGAAGCGGGGTTCCAGAATTTAATTAGGGAGGGAGGAAATAATCTCCTTTTCCACTGCAGGACAGTGACACAATGTCTGTGCAAATGGCCTTGGTTGTCAAGTTAAGATATGCATAGACTTTATAAACATTAATGATGCATTCCCCCGAGGGCTGCATCTGTCCAACAGTGTGTGCTGAAAAGGTGAAATAGTCCTTGTGGGGTTCTTAAACAGTGTCCCTTATCAAAACCATATTCTGTGTGTGCAGAGAACTACAGTTAGATACCATTTTATGATAGTTAGATACCATTTTATGATAACTCTTGGAAAATGGACCATTAGGAACTTTTCTCTTGGTAATTCAGTAAGGTCACAGAAGGTTTTGCAAGCTGTCTATTAAATGTGTATCTCAGCTTTTCTCACACAGCGTGAAGCACATTTTACATACACACTTTCAGATTCGTGAAATACTGTAACTTTTCAGCAGTAGTTTTGGGAAATGAACCAGAGAAGTTTTGCATGGCAATAATAATTGCTCCAGTTTCTAAAAGAAGGAGCAAACCTGACAAAATATTAATAGCATAGATGAACCTCTAAAGTATCGTTTTGTCTCTTCCCTTCTTCTTCCTTTGGAATAGTTAGAAAGAAAGCATGACACTAGTCCATAAAAAAAGGATTTCCTTAAGCTGTATGCTGCTGTCTTGAGCACAAATGCAGGTGATTAGGATCACAAAAAGAAAATATTCATCAACATTATTACAGTGAACAGAGCACTTACACAGTGTCTACTGAGCTCTTGTAGTCAAGTGCTTAGACAACAAGCTGTAGCAGGTGCAGACAATAAACCCGTTTGGTTACACCTCGCAGTGTTTAAAATTCTTTATGGAACTGCTATGTGAGTAAGATTTCAGGAGAAGCACGCAAAAGGTGAAAAATATCTGTTACCAAAGTTTCAACACAATTTCTAGAGAGGGCAAGCATAAAAGTTTACAGTTCCCATTACAGCTTTCTCTGAACAAGACAAACCCTTGAGATTATGGTAAGGCAGGCATGCTAGTTATAAATAAATTTATAGGAAGCACTGGTGCAGTGAGTAAATGGGCTGTTGCTTCCAGCAAGCTCCCTGGAGTAATCACACACAGGCTCTGTGGTTTCTCCAAGGGCAGGCATCCTGACCGGTGTGTCTCACCAACAGAAAGTAGCAATGAACTTGCAGCAGTATCTGAGCGTGTCCAGAATCAGATATATCATGCAAACTCTTGCTGCAGTAATGACTACTCTACACAGCCAATGCACCCTCTATGTGAATACATAACCTACACCCTCACCTACTGAGGTCCTCAGGTGCATGCAAGAAGTAATGAAGCCAGTGGAAGGTGGGAAAAGATGAAGAGATGAAAGAAGGAGTTTTTATCTTTTTTTTCCCCGACCATTTTAACACTTGCCTACCATGTTCCTCTCATCTCTTCTTTAAGTACTGAATTGCACATTGTGGATTCAAGTACATGCGGATACCATTCCCAAACACTTCTTTTTAGACACTGTGTTGAGGAAGATGGTTTAGTGAGAACTGTTGGTGATAGGTGGGTGAGACTGGATGATCTTGAAGGTCTATCCAACCTTGGTGACTCTATGATTCTATAATTCTATGTGTCTGTGCGTATGCACATTAGTGTGCACACCAAAAATCTTCATGTTGGATAAGCTGGTGAGTGAGACGAAAGGTCTGGACACTGGTAACTGGTAACATGAGTAAACTCTATGCTTCTGTGGGCTATAGTATGAGCACCATGTTGGTGGGAGTTACAAGGTAAATTGTGTAGGGATTCTGTACTTGCTAAGATCTGTGTTAGGAACTCTTTAACAAATATGAGAGTAGCTACCAGATATTGTTAATCTACGTAACTATAAATTCACACTTTACTAAATGCCACTACAGCAACACTATTTGACAAGCACTAATATTACTATATACTACATGTTACTGTAAACCAATCCTCTTTTTCAAGCATCAGGTCCATCACCAAATAATATATTCCCAACTGAACAATGAAGTGGACATAAAAGTGAAATGAAATCTCCCAGGCATGCTCATCAAAAGGCCAAGTAAGAATGATAATGTAAAATAATAAAATAATTAGAGAATATCACATAGAAGACTTAGTTAATAGGCTGACGAAGACTGAGTACAATTTTTTCCTGATATTCTTTAAATAATATTTTTCCTGCATTCTAATTTCCACACATGCTAAGCACCATGTCTTTAAAATGGACTGTTTGACTGAGAACACTCCAACTCCTTAAATTTTGAATCCTTCTGTATTTTATTCAAGTTTTCAAGTGAATTTGAACAAGCAAGAAGAGTCCACTCACTGTCCACCTTCCACTGTAAGGTTGTTGCTTTGTTCTACAGCATCTCCATTTTGATTAGAAAGAAAAATTTACACTGTTATGTTCCCAAAGTATATCTAATAAATTGAAGATAGAAATGGATATTGTGCACTGCAAATGCTGAGGTCACTGAGTCATTTCATTCACCTCAGTGAGATTTTACTCTGTGGTGTATTTAATGGTGCTGCAGTTAGTTGTTCCTCTGGTAAAAGTGAGAAGAAAGGAGTTGTAATATGAACAAATGCTGGTAATATAGGTGAGCAATTTTTCATAAACAACATTTCGTTTGTTTCCAACAGCACATTACTTATCCTTGAAGGTGCAAAGAGTACAGAATTCATGCTCTTATTTGAGCTTTTATGTGAATTCCAAAAAACCACGGGATGCTATCATTGTGCATTTAACTACGAATTCAATTCTCTGCAAAAGTTGCATTTATACATGAGTCTGGCCAGAAACTTTCCATTGGAGTCAGTTAATCTAAGAGTTAGCAGAGCATGACAGGTATAGCACTCTCGTGTGCACTTTATCATTTATAGAAATATGTTCTTTTTAGCATTTCTTGAGCTTCTATTGTCCTGCTGGTATTAGCTGGCCATCACACCTTTTGTTGCCAGGCATTTACTGCCACCAGTACATGTTGATTTGATGCTTTTGATGCACTCCTGTAAGGCATCTTCTTGCACTGTTGCTTGAAAGTTGTCTTACCTGAACTGAAGAGTGCCTCATAGATCAGATATGCCAGCTAAAGACTTAAGCACATTTGGTAAATGTCTAAATCTAAAGTATACTGTCAGTGCAGTAAGAAGGAGCAAATTGCCTGTTTTCTCTATGCCAGAGAAAACTGAATTAACTGTTACAGCACAAATAGTGCATTTTTATTCCTTGCTCAGCCTTTTCGTTTGTGCTATTACTGCTAGGAAGAAGGTGGTGAGTGCAGTTGTAACAACTCACTCATGGACTCCCACACCTTTATTTTCCCCCAGCCTATAAGGAACTGTGCTGCTACAGCACAATAAAATTTTGCTCATTCACCTGACAAAAACTATGACTGCACAAGAAATGTAACACCACGCGTTTCTACCACGCTAATGCATCTTGACTGCAGCTTTTTATCATACTCATAGTAGGTATAATATAAAATAGTTGCATCACATGCAAGGAAAGAGCTTTGTGTAAAAGTGATGTTTTTCAGCTGAAACTGTAAGTGCTGAGAAAGTGGTTTTGTATAGACAAGGTGAAGTCTGAATACCAAGAAAATTTTCTGGGAGTTAATGTACTATAAGATTTTACTAGAATCACTATGAATAATACTTGAGCTGCTCAAAATCAGAGTAAATGTTGTCTTTTTCAGGATTATATTAGACTTCTTTTTTATTTCACTCTAAATGAAAATTTTGAGAGAGCTTCCTTATTAAGATAAAATCATTGTGCCTATAGACACATTCCCGTGTCAATTTATTTTCTCTTTATGAGAAGACACAAGCAAGGCTATTAACATAGAAGTGAAATTATTGTGGCAAAACACTCAGTTATTCAACCCATTTATGGTAGTCATGTTAACTTGAACATGTCATAATCTTGAAACTACCTCTTCTGCACACAAGCTTTTGAAATGTATTGATATTCCCCATATTTGAAAGACATGAAAAAGGTAAGATGGTTCACAAGAACTTTAAAAAAATATTTAGATGCCATTAAGACTTTGGAAATCAATGAGCAGTGATGCTCAAGATAAAAATTAATGTCTTGTTTAACAAGACTATGACATTCACTTCACATCTAGCATTTCTATGGATACTATGTTGTTGACACAGACGAAATTTTCAGAAACATTGAGGACATTGCTGAGTTGTTTTTGGAAATATTTCAGAATAATTGGAGTTACATGAGTGAATAAAAAATGGTTCTCAAAAAGCGAGCTATTCAATAAAGTATAAAAACTGATTTACCACAGTCATACATTATTATTTCATATTTTGAAATGTGTTGCTTATGACTGGCCGTGTAAATCACAGACTACCGTTGTTGTTACAATGTTTTTGGTGAGGTACACAGGATAATAATTAAGTTTAACATTTTGGGTGTAGTAGATATGAAGTTTTTTTCTAAGAAAGTCGTTATAAAAACGACTATAAAAAAGGGGGAAAAAAAAACAACATTTCAAGACAGATTTCAGGGTGGACATCATCCTAAAGACATATGGAGAGTCTCTTAGACCAAAAAAGACACAAGACCAGGATAAAGGCAGTCCTTTGCAAGTTACAAATCCTCCAAATACCTGGTTTAAATGCACTGTAGCTGTGTTTTATCTAAACATCAAAAAGGGGATTCTGGGAAAATGTTGATCCATTTTGCCCTAAACCAAATTCTAACCCTAATCTAAACCTAAACCTCATTCTCTAAATTCTTTTTTTTTTCCCTTTGTTCCATACGGGAGTGTGGGAATTGTAAAGTAGGCAGAAAATTGACCTTACTTGAGAGATTCTGTGAGAGAATGAATACATTTGCAAACAATCCTAAAACAAGACAAACTGCAATTTGCAACATTTCATAAAGCAAGAGAAATGGTCAAGGTAAAAAAGACATGGAACACTACTTCAAAGTAAAGAAATATGACTCAAAGTTGAAATAACTTACCTTTTATTTTGACATTGCTGTATCCTTTCTGAAAACAGAACACCTGTCCTTCAAACAATAGGGGTTACAAATCTTTGTTTGTTTGTTTGTTTTGCCTAGTCTTACTGCTGGAGACATGCAGCTGCTTTATGCAGAGGGTCCTTCTACGAGGAACATTTTTCATACAAGTGCTCACTAAACCACTTAGGTATGATGCCTACATAAATTATGCTCCTCAGATCTTTCCTATTCTCAGCTTTCTGCAGATTGTTGAACCTTATCCTTTGATACATCAAGAGTGAGCAGCCTCTAATTCAATAGATTTGATAGTTTGAGTCAATGTTCTGTTGTTGAAGTTCATGTTCTGAATATGGAACTATAGAATCATAAACTCCTTACAGTTGGAAGGGACATCTGAGGGACATCTAATCCACTCTCCTGCAGTGAACAGGGACACCACAACTAGATCAGATTGCCCAGGGCCTGATCCAGCCTTGCCTTTAAAGTCTCCAGGGACAGAGCATCCACCACATCACTGGGTAACCTGTTTGTTACCTCTGTCAGCACAGTGCTGGTTGTTAGAAAGATTGTGGTTTGCACTGCCATTGGAATGATTGCTCTTCAAACGCATCATTTGTTTACTCCATGTACAAAGAGATGGGACTCATTAACAAACTTGCTTGCTGTTATTAGAATATGAGAATAATTCAGTAACTGCAAATAATTATCTCAAGTTCCTCATTCTTAAGGATGTATCCTTTCAGTCTTGGTGATACATACATTTTAAATTCACCCTGGCTCTGAAATTCTTGAATGATTCCCTGTCTCTACAAATGTGTCATTAGAAAGTAGAACTGTGGGAAGATGGTAGCCCTGTAGAAGGGTCAGATCACTTAGAGATGAGTAGGTATTGAATGATCTTTTGTTTTCAGAAAGCTTCTTTTGCCACAACATCTGCTCAGTTTTAAATCGACTTTATTATAATTAGTACTAATGACTAATGCAATGACTTTCATTTCCACTTTCGTTTTCACCTTTTGTTATGGGAACTTCACTTGCAATCCCTAAAGTACTGTGTTTGCTTTCTGCCCCCTACTATTACTATTCACATAGCTAGATTGTATTCTCTCAGTACATCGTTTCTCTTCTCTTCATCTGTGTTACCTTCCTTGTAGAGCATTCACTGTAAAATACTGTGGAGCAACCATCACAGCAGCAGGGTCGGAAAGTGAATGGTAATGTAAGATAATGTAATGGAAAACTGCTTCATAGATGGCTCTATTATTTCCACTATCAGACAAATTCCTTTACCTGACAAAATAATCAACAGGCATCAGGCATTTAAGCTGTACATTTTATGCTGGCTGAACATCTGGAAGACAGTATCTTTTTATTTGTTAAATTATGCTGAAGAAACTTTTTGAGGAGCGGAAAGTTCATTGATGCTTGCCTGACCTATTCCATAGGGCCCTTTTATTTATAGCAGGTTGCCAGCTTGCCTTCTGCTTGGTCATTGAAATCACTTGACATGAAGCTTTTGTCTGCTAGAAGAAGGTTGTTGACCATGCCATTTATCTGAGTAAAGAGTTATTCTATTGCTTTTAGTCATAGCTGCAGAAATGTTGTGATGATAATAGTAGAAAACTTTATCTCTCAAAGTGGCAATTGTTATTTTATGCCCTGGAGCAAACTGTCAGGATTCCTAAAGGTCTTATATTAAATTGCAAATCTAGCATTATTGTGTCTGAACTCTAATTTTAGTTGCTCATATGAGAAAGTGTAGCTCTGAGCAAGTGTGCATTCAATTAAAACTGTGTTTTGAATTTTTTTTTCATCTAAGAAAAGTAACTTTCAATTAGTTCTCAATCAAGACAGTTTAAGTTCACTTTTTTTTTTCTTCTGAAGTCCAGAATAACAAGCAAAAACATTTAACATGCTATGTACTTTACTATTATATTTTCTGTACACAGACAGATGAAGATTATTGCCTTTTAAGGTAAAAAAGCAACTACTGTTCCGGTAACTGAAGCCCAATGCCCATTCATTCACAGTTAATCAGAAACATCAATTATTCCTTAAAATTCTTAACATTCATCCCTCTGCCCTCATGAAGTCCCACTTGGAGTATTGAGTACTGAGGGGCCTGGGACCCCCAGCATGGGAAAGATATGGAGCTGTTGAGTTGAGTCCATTCTTTTTTCTTTTTTTCCTCTTTTTTTCCTCTTTCCTCATTTTTCCTTCCCTTCCCTTTTCATGTTTCTAAGAGCACAACAGCTCCCCATGTCTCAGCAGAAGAAATCAAGCAGAGGACGTAATAAACCAACATGACTGAATAAGGACTTGCAAATACAAATGTTTTCCTGGGCTCCATCAGAAGAGGTGATGTCTTAATTAATCCTACTCAAATTAATGGGAGCTTTTTTCCCACGTCCCATAAGGATTAGTTTTCTGTTTTTTTCCCCCCCCCACTGTGTCAAGGTATATAAAATCCAGCTAAAGCATACCAAACTTAAGCAGTGGGGTGTTGTTTCAGTATGGGATTCCACTGTTTCAATCTGGATGGTTGACAGATAAATTACATTGTAAATTAAAACAAAAATAACACCTCATAAAAACAAAATTTATGTAACAATTCCAACTCCTCCAAGAGACTAGAGATACTACAGACCAAGTGTTTCTGGATACACATTCCAGACGCATGGATACACAAAGAGAGGGATAAAAGAGAGACATTATAGTCCAGATTATGTTCTTTTACTTCAGAAATCTGAAACTCTGAAAAAGAGAGAAACTGAGGATTAGAGGAAGACCACACCACTTGCATACCAACTAATAAGGCAACATACTTAAAAAGCTTGTCTCTCTGCTCTATTACTTTATTTTCCCTTACGCCAGCAAAGAATGTGAGTAAATACTTTAGAGAACTATTTTTCTGTTCAGTTTTATAGGATGGTATCTGTCTGCCCTGAATCTCCTTCAATTTATTCATCACTTTTGGCATAAACAGGTTTGCATGTCAAAACTGCAACCTGACATTGAAATGTGTGTTTCTCATGCTCAAACCTATTAAAAATAAGGTGTTATTTATTCAAGGTGATGCAATAATATAATCTAGTGCTATAAGATGAGCATTTATGGGGTCAAACATTGGTTACTTCAGTAATTCCAGTGAAGTCAGCATATTACATCTAAAGACTATTATATTTTCTGCAGCAAAAAAAATCTATTTTTAGAAATGTAATTCTGTAGGTTGGCATTATGAAATAACTGCAGGCTTATTGCAGAACTTTCCATTTGTTTTCAAACACACACACAAGCAGTTACACACACACACGCACACGCACAGAGAAAGAAGAAAAAAATAAAGAAAAAAGAAAGGATAAGTATTTTCTGTTTATGCTGTATTTTACTCCACTTAACTCCAGATGAAGGTCAAAACCTAAATGCATCACTACAGAGGACATTCAGGTGTTCCAACTAGATTTGCCATTCAGGATAACCCATTTTATAAGAGTGAACTTATGCTATTTTTGGTACAAAAATTGGTTTGTTATTATCAGGTGAATGTATATGGCATCTTGGAGATCTTATACTCGTGATCATATTCTTATAGAGATTTTGTTTTCTCACATGAAGCTGTGGATCCTCTCTTTCGAGATGATTGACACCAATCTTGAACAGGAATTATGTGAGAGTGAAAGTGTAGTATTTATGGCCCTTGTCCTGTCTCTGCACACCACCAAAAACAGCCTGACTCCATCTACTTGACTCTCACACTGTAGGTATTTACAAACAGGGATGAGATCACCTCTCAGTCTTCTCCAGGCTCATGAGTCCCAAATTTCAGTGTTCCCTGATACAGGAGATGCTCCAGGCCCCTACTCATCTTTGTGGCCCTCTCCCTAGATGATACCTGTCTTTTTTGAACTAGAGAGAGGAGGGGAGTGAAGGAAAGGGAGGGGAAAGGAAGGGAAATGATCAAAATTTGTTTTAAACTGTGAATGAGAGAAAACCGACAAACTTAGATAAAGATAGTTTAATAGGTGAAGCCCAGCTGCATGAAAATAGAAAGCAAAATGGAGATTTCCCTACTTGCCATCAGCAGGCATTTCTGTATTTTCGAAAGCAGGGCCTTGGCACGCGTAATGGTCACCAAGGAGGATTAGTACCATAACCACAAGTGTCTTCCCACTGTCTCATCCTCTTTTTTTGAATACTTATTTCTAGGCATGGCAACGTGTAGTAAGGGCTACCACTTTGGTCAGCTGGAGACGGCCATTCTGTTTGTGTCCTCTTTTACCTTCTTACCTTTTACCACACACAGCCTACTTACTGGGGAAGTGGAGCACAGGGGATAAAAAAAAGAAAAAAAGAAGAAAATATGAATCAGAGGTGTCCAAGTAATGAACAGAAATCAGCAAAGCACTGGTGTGTTATCAGTGCTGTTTTAGTCACAGATACAAAGGACAGCACTGTACGGGTTTCTACAAAGAAAATTAACTCCTTTCCAGTCAGATTCAGGATATAAATGTAAAATTTATTTTAAGTAACCTATATGGATCATTAAGATTTTTTTTCTATACAACCTGTGATTTTCCACAAATCCTGGAAGAAGTTTTCAATAACCAATGAGGAAACTTTATCTAAGTAATTTGAAGTGGTTTCACTCAATTGCTATCAAAAGCTTTAGGAATCTAGAGTCAACTAAGTTGAATGTAAACTCCAAGTTGTTAGGGATGGTTTCTTGCCTTATGATTAAGAAGATTGAAAAAGGGTTTACTGTATTAATACAGATTGCCTGTTTTCTTTCTGGAGAAACAATGTTAAAGAAAAAATAATTATGAATGCTTGGATATTGTAGTGTAACAGTCGTCTACAAGTACTGCACATTATTATCTCTATTTCCTGTGGTCTTTAAAGCAATTTGAAGTTGATGAGAAATATTCAGGAGCAACAATAGTTAAAGAGCAATTAAGAATCCATGCTGGTAAGACTAAATATTTATTAAAATAAAAGAATCTTTCAAATAATAGTTCAAACTTCATTATTCATACTCATTCTTGAACTTCTATTTTCTGCCTCACTTCACAGTAATTGTAAACTGCAATAGTGACAATAAATATTTCAGACTAGAGCATTTAAAAAACATAAAGCTTTTACATTACAATGACAGTGGTTGAAATTCTGTAAACAGGTTGGAATAGGTTTTTTTATATTTTCTTCCATATTTCAGAAGTTCTTCTCTAGTGCAAAATGATAAAAAATGTGCAATTTAGCTAAATTTATGTGGGACTATAACCTTCCCTTTGCACTTGGATGAACAAGTGGTGAGACATAACAGTTCTCCTCATCAGCAGAACTGGGATAGAAGAGAAATTCAGAAGCTGGTATTGGAGGAAGAAGTTTTTTTGCAGCAAGTACGTGACTGGGAAGAAAACGTTCTTCAGTGCTGGAAAAAGCACCACCACTAGGCTTAGGGTATCATTTGTGATTTAATTAGACCACCTAGCACGAAATTGAATGGCCCAAAGAGAATAATCAAATTGTATCGACCAGGAAAAGCCTCCAGCATGTACCCAAGGGAGCACATTAAACTTGTGCCCCTAGAGCTAGGGTGAAGCATACAGGGACTACATCAGTATGTACATGTAACTTGTGCTTGGCATATTAACATGGATATAAAAAACATCGTTTTTCTAGGCACTTTTCTCTATTGCAAAGAAATGTTGAAATTATTGGCCAGGTTTGTACCCTTACATGCTCTTTTCTGTAGCTTCTGCTTTTTCTTATCATTTTTTGAATTGACAAAGGCCGTTGACAAGATGTTCTTAATGGAGCAGACAATCTCCTGTACATCCTTACATCTGTACTTTCATAAACAGAAAGTATCAGCAGCTGGACTAGATAAGTGTGGAATAGTTTCTAGCTATTATATGACTACTCTCAGCAAAAGTATAAATGGAAAGACAAATTCTACATCCGAGATGGTCTGCTAAGTTCTACACTGGAGTGTGCAAAGCTTCTCCAAAATTATATTACCACTGTCAAGTGATGCTAGCAGCATCATGTCCCACCAGAATAGAAAGGTCTTCCAAAAGAATGCCTTAGACATACCCTACATTGTGCTTTGTGCTGTTGCAAAGTGCTGTCCTCTGGCTTTTACGAAAATCAGGGATTATAAAACTGACGAGTGAAGCTTTTTTGATCATAGGTTGTACACAGGGTAAGTGAGGGATAAATACGAGGAATAGAATTTCTCTTCAAAGAAGTATGAAAGAAGTAGCCCAATAGTAAAGAGATTCAGAAGACTTTATTCAAATATTTATTCCTAATTTTCCAGGAGAGTGAAAACCTTCTTCAGAGTGATAGCTTCAGACTATATTATAGATACCTTCAGGAGCATTAAAATACTTAAAAAAACTACTATTCTTATTTGTCAATCAGAACAGTGCAATTTTTTTACTTGCTGCTTGGGATAGGCCATGTCTATGAAAAGCATATTTAAGAGAATTATTCCTTTATTGCAATTAATTTAAAACATAAATAAGGTTATGGTTTTGATACACATTTTATTGAAGACATGTCTTGCTGAAATATATATTTAAGTTTAAAAAGAGAAAAATCAGTACTTTCTGTGTTAAATGATGAGTGATGGAAGAGATGCTTGTTTCTCTTCCTGTTTTTCAATAGTGCTTCATTTTTCCCTTTGGAAAAAAACAAAACAAACAAACAAAAAAACAATACCAAACCAAAACAGACTAAATGAATCACAGAATGAAAGTCTGAAGAGATGAACACTCAAAATATAAACATGCGATTGAAATTTTATTATTTTTATTAAAAAAAAAAACCACAGACAAAACTGCTATTAAAGTTATTCCTTAAAAGAAGCAATAATTCTAAATGTTTTTAACATTTTAAATGAACAGCTGTTCTAGGCATTATCCTTATTACTAAGTTCTGCATAAAGGTTTTTTATAGACTCCTACAAGGAACACAACCAGGGCTATCATCTACATAAGATGTAGAGCAGGTCCAGCCCATGGTGCTATTTCATGATACAGTATGTGTTGGAAATTTCTTAAAAGATTCTTAAAAGATCCTCTAGTTCCAGGTACAGACATGCTCACCTCTGTTTATTTTCATTCTTCACTGTAATACGTGTTTTATCCCTTCTCCTTCTCCCCTCCAAAAACAATATGTATATATATATATGCTGAATTTTAGTCTTGTAGTAAAATAATAGTCTTGTAAGGCAACTAAACTAAGAAGCATTTATGGGCAGCTTACTACAGTACGGATCTTTTATGACAAACAAATGACACTTTAAAAAGTATGTTTAGAAAATGAGAAACCATGTATGGATATGGTTTTTGCCTGAACAAGTTTTGTACTTGAAATCTTTTTTCTTTTGACACTTATCATGCTCTAATCTTTAAAACCCACTATATTTCTCTTGCTGGCTCTGTACCTTGGAGGGAAAGCATGCTAATCATCCTGCTCTTGCTTCCTCATGTTCTGAACCTATTTGCCTCTAACGGTTCCATATATGATTATAATTTGAGGATAAGAGAGACAATTTAAAACTTCAATTATGAAAGCATTTCTTTGATAATTTACTTCCAGCTAAATGACTTCCTCTCACACTAGGAAGTTAAATATCTGACAGCATGACTGAGTCCAGAAACTTCAATTTCCATTCACAAAATCATACACTGCTAGCTGCTTTTCATAGTCTTGTTGGAACTCATGCTGATTTGCTTCCTTTTTTTATTTTCATTGCCAACAATCCATGAAATAGTAAATACAGAAGTAACTTTTGCATTTAGGAAGAGCATTTGATTCTTTCTTTTCATTTACATTACGATGTGTGCATTCCATTAATTGGGTAGGCAAAGAAAGAATCCAAACCTTTTTGGGGGATGTTCATCTGGACATCATCTGGAGTCAGCTGGTAAGCTGGATCAGAACAGTATAGCAAATATTACCAGAAGGACTCATCAGTTACAATCAGTTTTATAATTTTGACAGAGGTTTAGTCTTTTAAAACAAAATATTGGATATAAAAAATATTGCAGTGAGAAAATCAGAGGGTAGAACAAGTTAGAATGAAATATAATTGTTAGTTAAATGTAGGTAAATTTCTGTGCTATGATTATGGTATAGGAACACAAACGGGGAAACGTGCAAGCACTTGATTAAGGTTTCAGGAGAAAGTACCTTTTTTTTTTTTCTTCTAAGACTGTACCCAAACTATTCATTGAAATAATAATAATAATAATTAAAAAAAAAAAGAAACAAACAGAGGCTAACAAAATTTAACTGCAAGTATTAGCATAATGAGGAATAAAAATATTCTTGTTTAGCTACTCATCTTTATTTCAATGTCATGAGTGGAACAAATGCAAAGGATATATGCTTCGTGCTACAAATATGTAATTTTCATTTAAATTAATTTCCTTAACAGCCTAATAAGATTGACATTTCAGGCTAGTTTTTGCCATTTTTGTTGCTTCTGGCTTCAATGCAATAAAATAAAACTTTGGCAAGGTGACTTAGAAAATGAATTGACCCATGAGGGCAGAAAAGATTTTTTGAAAATGTCTGTATGGAATGTGATTATTTCTGAGCTTCACTGGATATTGTAGCAAGCTGTGGGTTAAGGACAAGATAAGAGGGACTTGGAGTGAGGCCTGCATGAGGAGAGGATGAGTCGCAGGATATGGAAAAGGGGACGAAAAGTCAGTGTGGATGTGGTAGAGGGGAGCAATATTGGAAACAGCATAGGGTCTCTCCAGCCAGGGGTCACAGTAATAACTGAGCACACAATACACTGGAAGAGGATTGTGGAAAGCAATTATGAACCAGCCTTAATTTCAACAGTTGACCAAATCACATTATATGTATATGAGCACCTCCAAGAACTCAGAGGATAGGAAACCTCTATGATCTTCACTAGAGTATCACTGGAGGAAAATTACTTTAAACCTGTCATTACTGCTTCCTGGGACTTGATTTTTATCTTCCTGAGGTTCAGAGATCAGTACCACAGCAGAGAAGGGAAATACCTGTCTTCATGTCTTCTCTTTGTCTTGGGAAAAATAGTAGAGAAAGAGATTAATATCAGTATTGTACACTGATCATAGTTATTCTGGCACTAATTAACATCACAGCCAATAATAATAATTTAAACATATCACTGTCCATAGCTTCACACACCTAGTTACTGTCCCTAGATTTCAAAATTACATTAAAAAAAGCAGTGAACAGAAACGGTGGAAAGTACACTGGCAATGGATGCAGATGAGATGATTTTGCAGCAGTGTGAGAGAGAAGAAGCTGTAATCTCAAGTTCTGAAGAGCATTCAGCCTGGAAGAGAATAAAATAGCTCTTGCACATTATACCATCATCTCCCTAAAACCATCTAATATCTTGCTTTGGGAAAGAGGGTAATGGTTATCAGAGACTTCAGACCTGGATTGTCAAAATCTATCTTTAGCTGAAAAGAAGCAGATGCTTCGTGTATTAGAAACCGTAAAGACAGTCCTTGATCAGAGTGGGTAGATGGTATCCAGTAAGGAAGATACAGACGAAACAAAAACCTGAACAGGTGAATGGGAGTGTATGAGCAAACGTTTCTCATTAAATAGATCTATATCTTTGAGAGGATTTTTTTTTTTTTTTTTTTTTTAATTCAGCCTGACACATTTTGTTTTAAATTTGAGTTTTATTTTGTTGAAGATATCCTTTGAAAATACAATAAAATCATATTAGTGAGCATACTAGAAAAATGTTAAAATAACAGCCAATGGGCAAACTCTATCCTAGTAGGAAATGATTGAAGGCAGCTGAGGAAGTGCTGGGAGGGTCTAAGAGGAAGAGGTTTCAGGGTTTATGTGATGTATAAGATAGGAATAAGAAATGCCTAAGATTTCTTCTCGAAACAGAACATCACAGAGATTTTTTCTGTTCTGTAATGGCTCTGTGCTTCTTTAACATTAAGAGCCATCACACACAGTGCTATTATTTCTTATGCTGCTTTGTCTTCATTTTACTCGTGGTTGTGAAGGTTAAAGGCAGAGGTCTGAGATGAAGGTTTCTTTTTATTTGCTCATCTGTTTCTTCTCATCTTGGAGACTCAGTTGCAACATGATAATATTCATTGCAGGAATACTTAAAGGGGGGCTCCTTTTCTTTTTTTTTACGTCCCACCAATGTCTTTAACTATCTATAGTGAGCTTTACAAACACTGCTCTTCTCAAATCTCACGCACCAGATACTTCAACAAGAATTATTTATCTGAAGGTAAGTGTTCCACTTTAGTCTAATTTCAGCTTAAATTCATTCTCAGTCTTTGTATAAATATCTGATTATTTTTTTCCCACATGAATACTGTTAGGGTTACCAGTCTGCACAAAATCAGATAGGACAGGATGGAAGAAAGGAGAGGATGAAAAATCAAGCTCAATCAAGTTTAAAAATCAGAATACAGGCTGAGGTATGTTGGGAAGGTTTTACTTAAAAAACCACCTTGACCCATCTCAACAAGTTAAGTGCTGAAAGCCATCAAAATTGGAGAATACATAAATCTTTTGTCAGAGTTTACAAGTTCATAGCCACATTAAGTTTTTTGCTCCAAATTCATCCAGTGCTTAAATACCTACATGATGGCACATTGAGGTTAGTGTTCCCAGTAAAGCACTGTTGTGTATGTGATGGCATTTACATTGATTTTATCACCAGATAGCTGCAACGTGACAGCTGATGAATTGTATGGAACACACTTCGTTAACTCTATATGTCTATCACTTGTGAGCAGACTTTTTAATCTGCTACATTCTAACATCCCACTCAATAATTTCTCTCAAGAGCATGTGTGTCTGGTTTGTCCTATAATGGTTTTTCCAAATGGGGAAATCAGTGCTACCAATTACTTATGGAATAGGGCCTAGATAAGTTGCTAAAGCAATAAGGATTAGAGGTAACAATTTAATAATCCAATTAATTGGCAATATTATTATGTTTTCCCAGGCATTGCCATCACACTGGAGAGAATTTCAAGCTATAGGCACCTGGTGATGTAACAGACCTTTGTCATTTTCTATTTCTGGTTTATATGTTTTTGCTATTTGAACCACATGCATTTAATTGCTTTGAACAGTGGGATCCAACATTATTCTGATGACTACTGAACTGTTAAATTGACTGGAGCACTGAGAATATGTATATGTTTTTAAATCAACCTACTGGCAAATTTCCTTTGCTGTAATGCATTCCCATTACCCTTAATTAAAACCTTTTCTTTTCCATTGCCTCCCAAATTATATCACTAAACCCTCTATTTCTCATCGTGGTAGTGAATCCAAAATTTACAAAAATTAATGACTCCTCAAGGTTTTAAACACTTTGGGCAAAATTCACCACACATAATTTCATTGGGAACAGATGGAGCTGTACCAAGAATGTATTTGGCTGCAAGGAATTACTGAGCAACCTCATGACTAAACTATTTATGCATTCTTGCTTTGCAAATCTGATTTCTCCAGCAATGTCAAGAAAGATAAAGAAGTAGAAACACAATGCTAAAGATGTTATGATCTCTGCAAGGCATAGTATACCCTCAATTCACATGTTCACAACTCTCAGTGACAGCAGTGAGACGTCTGTCATGGATCAGGGGTAGTCATAAATCTCTGTGTGATGTTTGGTGGAGACATCTATTTATCTAAATGTATTTAAAGCTCTTCCCCTACAGACATTTTTACTACCTAGTATAGGTGTCAGAATTGAATTGCTACTGCCTTATTTTAGCTTTCTGTCTTTGTAATGACATTAAAGGCAATACTTACTCAACAGAAAACTAGAGAAAAGTGAGGGTGAATCAAACCCAGCACATTTTTCTGTAACTGTGCTCTTTAAAAAAAGTGTAAGGATCTGAGTATGAAAGAAGCACTTATAAAAACTTCCTCTGAAACATTTTCTTCTTATTTTTTTTCTGCGTTCCCTACAGTATGTTGAGAAAGGCCATCTTGTAAGAATTTTTTAAAAAAGTCTTATTGTTAGCTTTTTTTAACAATTAAAATTGTTAAATTATTTTGTCAATTAATTGACAATTAAAAATGTGTATAAACAACTGCTGGAAAAGCAAAGTGACAAAAAAGCAACATTCCTGGTTAACTTTGAAACATTTAAAACAATCAGTTGAAAACCTCTTAAAGCAGCATCTTCTGGTGAATTAAAACACTTTGCAATAGCAAAATAACCTTTACTGTTTTTTTTTTCCCAATTTTTTTTTTCCTTATTTTTTAAAAATGGAAAAAATGGAAATGTTTTCAGTAAATTGCAAAAAAAAAATTGCTATGAGATTCTGGGTATATGTTAGTTATGGGAAAGAATTCCATATTACTAGATCTGGGCCAGAAGGAGGAGGAGGAGTTGTAACAGCTGGGTCCGTGGGCATGTGAGCACATTTCCATCCAGAAGGCTGTCAGGCAAAACTGACTTCCTTGGGATAATTAAATTACATGGTATATATTGTTGAAAAGCCATCTCCATTGGTTCTAAACATAATGAATTGTTTTAAGGGCCAAAATGCTGTCATTTTTAAAAATTGTATGTTTTTCAGTTTGTACTTCAGTGTTACTTAAAAAATATATATATTAATCATAGGAAGGGTTTGAGCTTCATTCTGTCACACACATAGAGAAAACCCAACTCTGTCATCTAAGCAAATGTCTTGCTAGAATTGATTTAAAAGTATTATATTATAATGACATATAACCAAATTTCATTAAATTGTTAGGTTAATTTTAATTATGAATTTTTTTTCTCCCTGTTAGGCAATGGGAGATACTTGCACTTTGTAGCTGAGGTAGTATTTCACATCAACTTATTAATGAACATATGACATTCTGAAAATGCTGTTACCCCAGTTAGTTACCCTAAATTCAACAAGCCTGAGTGATCTAGTAGGTTTTAAATGTATTTTTTCTTTAAAGGTAATTATTAAAGTGTATGATGAAATTCTTCTACCTCAGAGCAGTCAGAAAAGATGATAGAGTACAGAAGAATTGAAGAATAATGATACTATCTTTAGAGTGATGTGATACTTGGCAAAGTCATCCTACCTGTGTGCTCCAATGCAGATGGGTAATATCCCACAGTAGACCTGAATTGATCCCTGTTAATAAGAGTCTGTAATCCTCCCAGGGTGTTGCTTCTGAACATACAACTCCCTGTTTGGAGTTATAGAGAAGGTATATTCTGAAATGCAGTTGTCGCATTTCAGAATTTATTCACATATTTTTATTCTATTTTTAACAGTTTTATGTTTACAACAGGAGTTACTTGTGAGTAATTAGCAAATGTTCTTATACTTACATCTACTTACTTATCTGTTATGCCATTCCAGAGATCTCTATGACTTAAGGAGATGCTGAGAGGAAGTATCTGATCATATTGGAAAGCCACTAGAAACTCAGGTATGTTTATTTCTTTAGAAATGGAGTTAGTGTTATCACAGAATGATGCCTGAAGTCCGATTCAGAAAGAAACTAAATGTCTATTATCCTTTAAAAAATATTCCTCATATATAGATCATAGTATCAGAACATTCATACTGGAATAATTTCTGTAGGCCTGAAGTGACATGACAGATTGCATGTTGTTCATATTCTTGAAATTAAGTCATTTATTAACTCAGAACTTCAGAAGTCCTCAAAATGAGGTTCAAAGAAAATTGCTTGCACCAAGGAGCACGGATGGGCAAGGGAGGCTTTCTAAAAAGAGAAGAGATACTGGCAAAGATGTCACCATGGAGTCCCTTCTCCCATTATAACCTATCCAGGTACTGACTTGCAGATCTTTTTCACATAACTTATAGTTGTAAACGTGAAAACAAGATAATAATTATTTCACTCAGATGCCGAATGAGCAACAAAATACAACTTCTTGAAATGGAAGAGACACTGCAAAGTAGTTAAATTGATAGAGAGAGGTCAAGTGCAATGAGATCCTGGTTGTTTCTGTTGCAAGATTACTATGAGGGAATGTATAAGAGATACAAAAAAGAACTATCTCATTGGACATTAAACCACCCATAGCTGAGGAACAATGATAGGAGCTCTACAATGAGGACATTTATGCATTTTGTTCAAGAAATTGTAATTCGGATTCTCTGCTATGTTTTAAGCTAGGTGTAAGAAATACCTACTCACTGGAACTCAGCAGACTTTCACAGGCATAAAATTGGTGCTGTGGGTGGAAGTAGGCTCTGAAAAACTATTCATGAATATAACAAATGCAGCAAAAACTTTGGTACCTGGAAACAAGACTGAGCTCTTGTCTTCAATATTCAATTTTCCCTATAATTATTTACAAAATAATCTGATCTTTACATTTCATTCTCACTTTATTTAAAGTGAGAATTTAAAGAATTTGCAAGTCTCTGTCAGAGTTAAAAGGGTCTGAAAAAGCTGCAACGCCTCACAAAGAAAAGTAAAACCTAAGATAAAATATGGGGTCTGAAAGACAGCCTCGGCCTATGACAAGTTCATGGGATGTTTTCTTCCTCTTCTCAAGGAAGTACTAACCTTTTAAAATGTGAAATATATGAGCATTTCTTGCCCTTAACAAATGAACAAGTATGACAGAGAGAAATGGAAAGTAGGCCTGGGGAAAGTTTGATCCCCGGTTCTTAGCAGATACACAGAATGCAGCACTGGTATAATCAGGCTGAGCCTGTTGGAGAAGAGAGATGTGTGGCACACCAGCTACCTACAGCAGAGAAAATTGAAAGAAATTACATTCATGGGAGTATGAAATGTGAAAGTCAAGGAAATAAATTAGATGTTGTATGACCTCTAGTGTAATATGTGGAGAACTAATACATTTAACCTAGTTGTAATCATGTCATAGCTAGACTGCATTAGGAGCTTATTCATTTAAATTTTCCTCTCTGTGGCTTTCTGCTCAACTTTTCTAAATGAAAATAGCAGAGCAACATAGGCAGATGTGGATTTGGAAAGGAAAAGGAAGTTTGCACTATGCAAAGAAGATGAGCTTAGAATTTGCTACTCACACACCACTCATATATGATGACGTTGAATATTAGCATCATAGGATGCTAGCATCATAGCATAGCTTCCTTTACTTAAAAAGAAATAAACAGCACTATATCTATTGCAAGCTATTGTATAGTATATTGTCCAGGAAACTGAAGTATTTATAGAGAAGCAATGATTTATGTGGAAACTTCTTGCCAGTGTCAGAAAAAGGGAAAGAGTGGCTCAAACTGCTTGAAGATGTAATTGCAGAGCCTTGGGTATAATGAGACCTCTTCAAAGAAAGCATGAACATTGGCTGCCATCTATCTTAAAGAAGGTATTAAAAGTGGGAAAAGCTATGATGGGGGGAAGGAAAGGGAAGAGGGGGTGGGCATCTAATGGCCCTGGCATGAATCTGATGATGTGATCATACTGAAGCCTTAAATGTCTCAAAATCTGATATATCATTTAAGTACTTTGGGACAGTTTATGCCCACTATGTTTTGTCCTTATCACCACAGTCTTGGAAAACAATGTATTCCTTTTTGCAACAATCTTTTATTTCTTCTTGTCTTCAGGATAAACAACTGCCATTCTTCCATTTGTCTTTTTGTGGCTTCTACAAATCTTCTTTCTTATGACTCACCCATATGGTTGATATGGGTAGAATGATGCTAAAATGGCTTTCCATAAATGTGAAATATATTTCATAAACTCCCATCATGTGGTTAATTCAAACGTAATTGTTGCTAATCTCTGACTAGCCAAAGAAAAAGAAAAAAGGTTATTAATTGATTATATTTCTATTAGATGTCATGTATACCTTGGACAGGAAGGAGTCAATAAACCTGCGATGCTGTGACAGCGCACAAGAATCTCTATTTCGTCCACAGAGGCCTCTATCACGAGCAGAAACAACGGCTTTGCCTCTGCAGGGCTGCTGTGAAGGGCAGTGAGGCAGCCCAGTTGTCTGACAGCATACCTGAGTGTCACTAATGAGCTCAGTTAACAGATCGTACACAAGCACTTGAAAGGCTTTACTATGCTAATGTTGGTTGTTAATTGCTACAGTTATCTCTGGCTGAAAAAAAAAAAAAGAAATTTTAGGGACCTGCACCTTTCGGTAAGGCTTATGACTGATCGTTATGTACTTCAACACGGATTAATTAATGCTCCAGCCGTAGCCCAAGAACTCGCTACAAGGCTGTACTGAAGCTGAATGAGCACGCAGTCATTATAGTGGCCTTCTGTATTTGACTAAATTTTGCTTGATCATGTTTAAAACAATTTTAACAAGCAATGTTTTAGGTCCTCATAGTTCTTACATTTCTAATTAAGAGGCCCTATGTCTTTTCTGACATAAGATACAATTTTATGAAGTATATTCTGCATAATTTTAAAAGCCATTTTATCTAAAATAGAAACCCACACATAACATTCAAAGGATTTGCAGTAACTCTTCTCTGAACGTCTGCTTATATTATTTGGATGAATCACGACTATCAACTTTGCCCAGTGTCTCTTTACAGATTTGTCTTGAATTTAGAAATGTTGCAGATAGGCTATTTCTGTCCCTTTCCCTAATCAGTGCTGCCTTTTTCCATGAAAGAATTACCTTTTACAATTGACAGACCTGTCCCCTCAGTCATTACTGCCACTCTTCAATACCACAAAGCCCAGTTTTTACACTAATTCTTATTCTTCTCCACAAGGTCTCCACTTGTTTGACAAAACCAGGTGGTACCAGTGTCATTTTCCCAGTGCCCAGCAACATGTTCAAAACTCGCTGAAATCATAGTAGGAGCTCTAATATTCATTCCTAGATCTATTTACTGTTTATTTATGTCCATCTTGTATAGCGAGCTTCAGTTTCTCTGTGTAGTCTTCTGCAAAAACCATTCCTGTTTTGCTGGCAAAACACAATTCAACAATTGAAAAATCCAGAAAAGAATGGATCCTTCCATCTCTGTAACTTCCAACCTCATTTGGAGCAATTCAGCCTGGCTATAATCTTGAATACTGACATACTAACAGCATCCACTCAGCTACTCACCTTTTTTCTACAGTTTTCAAAAGGCCTACCAATAAAAGAAAGAGATTTTTCTTTCAAAGACTATCAGATTTTTTTTCACAAAGGTAAAGGCAGTATTAAATAAATTCAACAGAGAAAAGATGGATATACAGAAAAGAAAGAGGGCAAATAAAATATATAGAATTACACTGAAACAAGGCTGGAATATAAATACATACATATATATATAGATAGATATATAAAATATAGCTGGGATAAGGAATACCATAATCTCACTATGGCATATAAATGAATGAAGATATCAAGCTTTAGTAGCAAGGAGAGACCCTTAAAAGGGGTGGAAGATCACTTCGTTCATGGCCTGATTATTTTCACACGTTAGGCTGCTATCTGCAGTAATTTAAATCAAATTATAGTGACCACTAAGCTATCTCAGAAAGGCAGTCTGAGAGCCTGAAATCAAGACCATTTCCAGAATGTATGATTAAGCTGTCATCCGTGCTCAGGATGACATTGAAGAAGCCTGGCATAAAACCTGAAATAAAGTATTCAGTTTCAACTTTTTCATTTACATAGAAGGCAATATTTCAAGCATTCTACAAAATTCATGTTATTACTGGAAGAAATCGTTTTGTCAGAGTTAAACTTATTTATTAAAATATTGACATTTTTCAATACACCGTACATTCTAACAACAGTACTTTCTAACTGTTGTCTCCTAATTAGGAAACACTGGGTTTGACTGTGTTAAAGAGTATCTGAATGCTTCTAATGAGTAACTGATCTCCCTTTTCCAGTCATCAACTTTATTACTCACAAAAACATTGGGTTTGTTTCTTATCCCATGATTTTGGAAGCAAAAGAAAGAGAATGCACAGAAACAACTTCCGTGATCCTCAAAACTTTTTCTTGAGAGATCCCCATGCTGCATGAAGCACATTGTAGGGACTCTGGGAGGAGACACTGGAAGAGCAATAGCCTTCTGAGGAAGTGATAATTAATCTGACAGGCCATTTGGTATCCAGTGGTGAAAGCAAACTTCACCAATTAATCAGACTGACATCCAGAGGTTGTTCTCCAGCTATTCATACATCTTTGCATCTCTGGGCATGAAGGTGAGAAAATAGTGATAAAGTTGAATATCGTGACTTCCTCCTTAGCACTGACCTGCACTGAAACATGCTGTTTAAAGACTGTCACTTGTTGTGACAGTAATTTAAACTGAAGAACAGACAGTAGGTGGTACTACTTGTGTTTGCTCATTCCTGCCTACACAGTCTATTTTCTACTGGAGGAAGCTCTCAGAAGATCAGCATTTCATCAGAAAGCACAATCATATTCAGATAGGCGCCACAACTTTACTATGTAATCTTTTCTAATCCTTCCTTCATTATCCTCTCAGGGAAACATTTTTTTTCCTAATACCTTGTAGAAACTACACTTTCAACTTATGAACAGTGTCTCTCACCTCGTTACCATACAGTACTGTGAAACTCTTCTCTTTTCCTCTTTCTGTCTCCTTGCCTCATGCTGGTCAAAGCCTGCTCCTAAGACATCTCCTTCCAGGCAAGTCCTGGGAGTTTCATTGATCTTATTCCTATTTTTTAATATTTTTTCTCTATTGCAGGCCTTGAAACTGGATGCTGTAATGCAGGCATGGCCTGATGAGTTCTAAGTGAAAGATAGTAGCAAGTTCTCTCCTGTGCTCCTGTGGGCACAACCTAGCTTGGTGTCAGATTTAATCACTGCCATAGAGCACTGCTTGCTCCTTTTTGCAAGTTGCTCACCAATGCCTTTTTCACAGAGCCTCTTTATGGCGGGGCAGACACAGACCGCACCCAGGGGACTCATCCTTCCCAAAACTGTGAGACTTCTCTTCTGTGGGTCTGCTGTCTTGCCAAATTTTATGTCAGTCATCTTATTCCATAGTGAGCAGCCCTTGAGCTCCTTGAGCTCTTATCCCCATAAGAAGACTGCATGTGACTTCCTCAACTCCTTCTAAATATTGTGATGAGTGATTGACTGTAAACTTGGGATAGATTGTGTGGAATATTTACAGGTGACTTATCAAAAGTTCCACTTCTTGAAAGAAGTGGAACACCTGCAGAATGGAATGTGGTGGATAATCCATTCCATGATATTTCCCTAAGAATCATAAGACTTGCAAAACCTTAGATTGTTAGCAGCACCATGGGAATCTAGTACATCAGCCCTAAGAAACAGAGCACAGAGGAGGATGGAACAGAGTTTAAATATACACATGGCCAAATTATGTGATCATCCTGCAGGGATAGGGGCTTGATGACACTGTCAGAACTGATAACTTGCCTGAGCCAGCAGTTTTCCACTTTTCTTTCAAAAGCATGCTCTCTGAATGAACTTTATGAAAGTGAATAGAGTCACTCAAGCTCCATCTGGAGGTAAGAGAATAGTATAAAAATGGCCTAAAAGAGTAGGAATTTTGGGGAAGATGCTGTCACAAATTGGTCAGGAGGACACCATCAACTTCTGGGACCAGTTGATGGGCTGAGTCTCCCTTCCTCCTCACAGAGGTACCTCTTGGGTGAGATTTGCACACTTGCTTTACATAAGCCTGGGAAGCATAGAAATCTCTGTAGTGTTATTCCATGATTTAAAACAATTTAACACAATTATAGCCAATTGTATTACTCATGCTCTTGGTTAACCTCATGTACTTTACAGACAGTGCATATATTGCCAGCAAACCGAAAGAATCTGTAATCTGTTATTTTAATAAACTGCACTATTCACTAATCTGTGTGATTGAACACAGCCAAATTTATTAAGGCTAGTCATGTGATACAAACTCAACCAGACCTGTAGAACCAAACTGAGTATTTACCCTTCTCACATGGCACATGAAGAGCACTATCTCTGCCACTCTACCTAACTGGCTTAGAAGAACTTATTCCCTGGAGACATTCAAGGCCAGGCCAGATGTGGCTCTGGGCAGCCTGGTCTGGTGTTTGGTGACCCTGCACATAGCAGAAAATAGATGATCATTGAGTTTTTTTTCAATCCAGGCTATTCTAAGATTCTATAATTCTACGATCTTCATAGTACACGTGAAGTTTCAAAGGCATATGAAAAACTATAGATGCATAGAACCACTGCCCTGTACTTTGTCCATAGGAATGTTGACCAGGTTTACTACATGTGAAAGACCTAAAAAAAATAAGAAAGGACTATTTTTGTGAAAAGCAGTGAGAATGGGCATGAGAACAGTGAACAGATGTTAAGACTGCAAAGGACTCACATCAGCATGTTCAAATTTCAGAAATATCGAAGTTATATAAAATATAACTATACTATAAACTAAAATATAACTATAATATAAACATATCAGTGCTTGTGTTGCTTAATTAAGGAACCTGAATTAGAAATCAGAGAATGTAAAATTTTCACCTGAAGACAGTTACATTTAAGCAAATTAGATCTGAGAAGGATTTTGGCAGCATTCTCCTGTCTTCAATACATCTGAAATTTGTCAGTTCATCATTTTATCTGAAAGTCACACATGTCTTTTAAGAATAAAATGTAGATCGTAGAGTGATACTTTACTATATCACAAAGAGAGCTTCAGTTTGAAGAAAGGATGTGGAGCAAAAGCAAAAGACCTCCAAAACAAAGAATGATTCCTTAAGGGCTACCTCACTGCAGACAACTTGCTGTAATGAAAAAGAGCTTTAGGGGAACTAATCAAATGTTGAAGGAGAGGAGCTATGTGCCCTGTGCCAAGATTTTCCAAACTCAGAATTTTCCATCAAAGGAAATGGGCCATCCAGAAATCCTTATTTAACCACTTTATTTTTTTCCCAAAGGAGGCTGAGTAATGATGAAGAATAATTTTGCCACATTAAAAAAAAAGTGGCTTTGTGTGCTTATTACTTTGCTGACATGTAGCTGCAGTATTTCTGGTACAATAATGAAGTTGTACTTTCATATGATCATTCTGATATTTTTCTTTAGAGTTCTGAGGTAACCAATAAGAATTGTTTCTGGAAGGAATTTTTGTATCCGTTCTATCCCTACTAAAATGTATGTGCCTGAGGATTGAACACAGCTGCTAATTCAGAGTGAACTGAGACTACACTATTAAATATATAGCAGACTTTGTGAAGGTATGATATCTGATTCAGCTCCTGTAGTATGGATGAATACATTTTCCAGTCTGTATAAAATAATTATAAATCTCACAGTCCACATTAATTATGACTTTCATCTTAAAGGCTGGATGTTGTGTTGAGAGACATGGTTTAGTGGGAGCTATTGGGAATAGGTGAACGGTTAGACTGGATGATCTTGAAGGTCTTTCCAACCTTGGTGATTCTATGATTCTATGATTCTATGAATATGATAGGATACACTCTCATAGTTCTTATTTGCTATGGCAGCCAACTAGTTTGACTTGCACAAACTACAGCATAAAAGAGAGACAAAATAAAACATGCAAAAAAAAAAAAAAAAAAAAAAAAAAAAAATCCCCTTGAAGAATAAAAGTTCCTCAAAGTGAGGGTGACCAAATGTTGGCACCAGTTGCACATAAGATGTTGAGGACTCTTCCACCTCAGAGGTATTCAAAATTGCCTATGTAGGACAGCCTCACTAGGTGACCTTCAGAGCTGCATTTTCTAGAATATCTAGAAAATCTGATATGAAAACTCATCTCATTTCCATGGTGCAAAACAAGACAGATAAAATTTTTTTTTTTTTTTCTTTTTTTTTTTTTTTTGCTTTCCATCTGCTCTGAATATTATTTATTAAGGTTTTGGTGCAGTGTTTTCGATGAGTACATGAATACAAGCTATATATTGGAGAAATATAATGAGTAATACATCTCATTATTACTTACAAAAGCTTCTCTATTTGAAATTGTGCCACTTGTCAATCCATGTAAAAATATCTGTTCATGTCAAGCGCAAAGTTCTTGACTATTTCAAGTTCCTGTGCATGTTTTATTGTGCATAAGCCATGCAAGGATGACATTTTTGTTTATGCTTCTTTACAAAATTTTGAAACACGGCCTTCTTGAAAGACTTTTTTAGTGGTTTTAGGGAAAAAGGCAACAGCACTGACAGAGAGTACAGAATCACAGAATCACAGAATCGTGGAGTTGGAAGGAACCTCGAGAGATCATTGAGTCCAATCCTACGTATCAGTTTTTTAGGCTATTTTGTCACCACCAGATTTTATATAAGACAGGTGTGAAGGATAAAAATAGTCAATTACTGGAAAATAATGAGCAATATAACGATGACTTCTCTCTGTTATAGCCCACAGCTGCTGTTGAAAATCATGGAAAATAACTGTCTCAATTACCAACTTGGCACAAAGAACAGCATTTGTGAGTCATAATTAAAGCACGTTGTTTGAACTGATTTTTCTGTGCTTTATTACCAGTAACCTGCAGGTGAACATGAAGTTACACTTTTGAGACCTGCTTCATAATTTGGACCAGATTAACGTTTAGCATACATTTTATGTTCCTTTGTGCAGTTAGCAAAGACATGGCTGTCTTGTTCCATTGAGAATGAAAAATGCAGAAAAAAAAGGAACCTTCAGCTTGAAGGGGATATTTTTAGAAGCCTCTCATTATGTCATATTTATTCATGCTACTTTTTGCCACCTTAACAACTTCAAAAAGTCTTTTCAGCTGCTCTACTATATTTGTCTAATTATCTATCTGCCTTTCTGTACTGAACTAGTAATGTAAAACATACTCCAAGAAATGGAATGAAGTCATTATTCAGATTGCAAATTTAACTGTCACAGAAACCAACAACAATTGGCAGGAATGGATCTGTGGATGGTATGAAAATGTTTTTTGCAAAACATTGACATGTAATGTTATGCAAACAAGTCACAATGTGATTGTTGCCCTCATCCCTTCTCTTGGAGGTAATTGGGTAGGAAAAATCAAGAAAAAATTGATTCAGCCACCAGCGCCACCCAGTCATGTGACACTTGTTCAGGGCTGGTTGTGTTGCTTCTGACATCTTTCATAGAAGCTTTACAGAAGCTAACGGCTCTAATTGAAACTGCAACAAAGCCCTCCCACTTGTAAAACGATTCCAACATCTACAGCTGCCTGGAATAGTCTGAATAGAATCTATGGCTTCTCATGGCACTGTGCAGATCACATCCTGTGTACTGTGGACTGAGAATACAAAGCATTGCATGTTGATAAAATTTTCATTAATTCAAAATATCTTTGAGGGGTTTGCTCTTCCACAAAACCTAAGGGAATTGTTCAGAAGAGTTCAGAGTTCTAGTAAAATCAGACAACAAATATTTGTAAACATTCTATTTCCTTAGAAAATCAAGTTAAAAAAATTGATGCTTTTGTTTCATCTTCAGTATTTAATGAATTACCACAAATATTATTATTTTTTATGCTGTTTCTTTTCCTTCTGAGATCCCACTCTTCCATAATGAAACAGAACTGGAATTCTACATATAGTTTATCTTTCTGGTGGCTTTCTTTAAGAAACCTTTTTTTTTTTTTTCCATATAATATCAAGGAAACTGTACAGTCTACTTTCATATATTTTACCAATCTTCTCAAATAAAATATACATGGTAGCTAAAAAGGATTTTTGTTTCAAGGGAATTTTCATTTATACAAACACTCCTCTGGGTTAATTAACATAGTGCTCTGAAATCAATATATTGAATAGTCTATGTCTAATTCAGCATTTCTGTGTTAATCCTTAAGGAACGGCCCATTAGCAGTCTTGTTTAGATTGAGTATTCTTTGTATGATAATTATTGATTCAAAGAATGGCATTCATAGTTCATGTCAGATAACTGGTATCATCAGTTAATGGCAATGAACTTGTTTAAAACAAAAGATATATAACATGTATAACATGAATCATTGTTTGTCTCCTACAAAAAGGAAAATTATGTGATAGTATAGTATACCTGACACCTCCAATGAGTTTTGAACTAGTTTAGGTTTAACTACATTTTCATATAAAGGTCTGACAGAATTCTGGAATTCAATCTCTTACAACATGAGAAGCAAGTCAGTAATAAATCTAAATTTTGCCTTTTAAAATCAAAATATTTACTGCTGAAAAATTGGCAAATAGCAAGATATCCCCCCGAATTCCCTAGAACTCTACCAAGACAGGATCATTGATGGCTTGGGCTGCTGGTAGGAGGATAAGGGAGAGAGGGGATGGAAGAGGAAAAAAGCATGCAAATTGCAAAAGCACCCCTAACACATTTATTGTCCAGAGATTGAAGAGCAGACTGGTCCTTGGCAATGGCATGACTTTTTTTTTTTTTTTTTTTTTTTTGCATCAGTGTTATGAAAGACATGAGTTACATTGCCTTTCACTACTCTCAGCGTCTTTGATGCAAGCTTACTTTGGAGTAGCAGATAGAAACTCAAAGCCCTGTTGTCAAAGCCATGCTCTCAAGATGAAGTAACACTAACAGATTAATATATTAACTGCCCCTTTGAACTGAGGAAAGCAGGAGTACAGTTTTGAAAAGATTTCAAGTGCTTATTTCCTCTGAACATCAGGTTAGCTTTGGTGTTCAGAGAGTATCCTGAATCACCTAATTTGAATGAGAGGGAAGTGGTACCATATAACTGAAGGAAGGTGGAGTGAGTGCATGCAAGGCAGTATGGATCTGATACAGCATCACACAGACACCAATGGTGACAAAAGGTAAGAGGTTGGGAAAAAAGACTCAGGATGAAATGCCCAGTATGATCTATAGAAAGACTTATTTAGATGGAAATATGCTATAGGGCCTTGAATATATTCCAAAACTGGGATGCAAGCTTGCATTTTATGCTGCTGCTTAGTTATGCCATGGTTGTGCAGGAACAGGTACCGTCTCTGTGTGAATTAAGAATGGTACAGGAGGGAGCTTTATATTGCACTGCTCATCAATCTGATATCTACAAGATGCCATCCCCATTGTGTCATGCAAATGTTTGTGGCTTTTCTCACCATGTATGTGTTAGTGGTTCTCCACTGCTTTACTTGCTGACTGCACAAAAGGGAAAGGGCACGGCTCTGTTCTCTTCCAGAAAGGAAGGTTGCAAGGGAATAATGGTCAGCAAACACAGAGGTTAAGAAGAAGACCGCAAAAGGATGAAGGAAAACCCAATGGACTCACTAAGGAGCTAATAGAGTGGGAAAGAAGTGAGTGCAAGGCACATTCTGGCACAAGCTCCACAGAGTCAAATGCTTTTAATGATGTGACAGTTATAGAATATGTAGAAAATATTTGATCGAGAAGAACACTTCTCCAGTGAGATATCGTGCTATTTGATTCTTGTGATTTTAATTCCAAATAAGGTATCCCAAAGCTGTATTTACTGTCTCAAGTAACAAACTAATATGTGATAGTCCCCACAAAGTGGAATGCAGATTATCATCTGAATTTTAGATACATTAGTTCTAAAAATACTTCCAAATTAATAATTAAAGCAATAACTCATCCTGAAAATTGGTCTCTGTAATATAAATTAGAAAAAGGACAGATCCTATGACATTATCACGTTAGTAACCTTGAAAACGTATTTTTATCTACATCATGCCTTAAAATGCTTAACTCTTACTGTAAATAAACAGATTTCTATATAAAGCAGTTACTTTAGTTTTCAACTGAAAATCAAAACCAGCAAAATACTTTTGAACAAAGCTACGTTTTATGTCATGACCCCCCACATATTTTATTTCTTCCATTGTTTATTAAGGAAATCACAACAATGTAATCACTTCTATCCGTTCTTTTAAAATAACAAGTTCTTAACATTAATAATGTCATCAACAAGCTCCAGTTAGTGTGGAGTACCCACACTTCAGCTATTGGCTAGAACTCAGGTTGTCATTTTCCACGCAGATGTTAAGGAGTGTGTGTCTGGACTCTTCTATGTAAAAAGTAAGATTTACTTTATTTTATTTTATTTTATTTTATTTTATTTTACTTTATTTTATTTTATTTTATTTTATTTTATTTTATTTTACTTTATTTTATTTTATTTTATTTTATTTTATTTTATTTTATTTTATTTTTATTCCTCCTTATCCTCACCCACCCAATACATACTGAGTACAAAGAAATCTGAATATTTTTAATATTTTTGCAAATTTAAAACTGGCATTGGTCTATTTGAGTTCTCATTCAAGAAATCTGAAGATCTTAACCTTTCTTTCTCCTCAATGATTGTTTTCTGTCCAAAAGCAACATATTTTCTCACTAACTTGACTGTGTAAGCCAGTATATTGCCAATACTACCCTTGTATTATTGCTGATCTGTGTCGATTGAAATTCAGTGCCGCCTAGAAGCAAGGAAACCCACAGCTATAAAATGTTCTGAATGCAGTTGCAGATTAGTTAATTATGCTTTAGATATAAATAAGTAAATAAAATACAGTTAGAATCAAGCCTGTAACATGGTTTAGTAGGCAATGTTGGTGATAGGTATATATTTGGACAAGATGATCTTTTTGAACTTTAAAGATTCTATGATTCTATGAAAATTTCCCCTCCCACCTTCTTTTTCTAACTTAAGTCAAGCAGCCATATGTTTAATTTCATACCTGTAGCAAATATGTAGGAAATAAAAAAAATATAGACTGTATAAATGAAGGGAAAAAAATGGCTCCCCTTACAGATAATGGATGAACATTTACTTGAATTAAACATTCACGTGTGGCTAATTAACTGATTAACCTTTACATTAACAATTATATTTCACACTGTGAACTACATTACTGGGATGGGATTCTCAAATAAATCAAAGATCAGTGGTCTTTCAAAGATTTCCTTGCAGTTCACTGTTATCAGTCCACAGACTGGGGGAAGACATTTCTTAAGACTTCATCTTCAGGCAGGCTTTGTCACTGTGCTCGTCCCTGCAAGAGAGTGGTTCACCTTTGGTTATTCTGATAGAACTGCAGTATCCTGTGGTATTTTATTAAGAGACTATTTAAAGAGTTTATGAAGCAGAAGGCATAGGAATTCTTCTGTGGCAGTGATTAAGGTTTCCGCAAGCTCAAGGTACTTGTCTCTTCCTATGGCTGTTTCTCCTCTGCTGTCTCAGAATGACTCTTCTGGGTCCTTTTCAGAGTGCTGCAGTGCTGAATTCCTATTAAAATTCCTGTCTTAACTCCTAACTTCTCTGTATGTCTGCATTTTCTTTTTAACTTCTAGATGAGGATCAGGATGCCTCAATACTTTGACATCTTGAAGAGAAATCCTCTCTGGATTTAAAAAAAAACAAAACAAGCAAAATGAACAAAAAACACCAAAAAGCTGTAATTATTTGAGCTGCAAAATGTCTGGTACTCTATCTATTAAATTTGGCCTCAGGTAATTACACAGTTCCTGTTAGTAAATCATATAACTGACCTTGATAAACACGGATAAGTATCAGATATCTCAAATGATCTAGTCTCCTGCTGTGGGATGTGACCCTGAGTAGCACATTATGGCACAAAGTTTTCTACAAGATTGTAAAGCGAGTTTATAATTTTAACAGACTGCACTGTTCCTCAGATGTGATCATTGTCAGCCAGAATCTCTAAGCAAAAATCCCTCTTAAATCATTTTCTTCCTGGAATCATAAAGAAGAAAGAAAAAGTTAATTATTGAAGTTCAAGATATATGATAGCCTTTTAAGTACATCTATTCAATGACAGAAATAATTTAAAAAGTTGTTGCAAAAATGATGACATTAGATTTATATCCTCTCAATTTTCTCTCTTTTTCTTTTGGCTTTCATCCAATTCATCAGGTACAGTTTACTGCCAGATTATCAGTCTTTTTCTTTTAAAAAGCTTCTATGTCTCCATTTATGATCTGTTGTTTTTTTTTTTTTCTTTGCACAGGATACAGCATTTCAAGATTTTCTGTATGTTGATTTGATCTAAAATTGGGTACAGTGCTTCATAAAACAACAAAAGCTTCCTGTTTCTGTCTTTTAACAGTCCTGCCAACTTACTTAATTAATAAGTGATACTATGATGCTTTGTGAAGCTTCACATCAGTATGGAAGTACACATGAAACAGGTTCCAAATTTGAAAAAAGAGAGAAATATTGACCTTGTGCCTTGTATTTAATCATTTCCATATGGGAAACAAAACAAAACAAAACAAAACAAAACAAAACAAAACAACAAAAAAGAGAGATTTAGAGCTATTTTCTACTGTGATTCTAAACTAGAATTGCACATAGAGAGAATATACCTCCTTGGTATAAAAATTGCCAAAGCTGTTGGAATAAAAAAAGCACTTTAAACATTCATAGAAAAGTATAGACCATGGAGTCGATTTTATATCTCATAGGAAAAATGACAAGCCTCTTTAATGCCATGTTCAAACATTGGCTTTAACCAGACTCTAAAGGAAAAAAAATATTCCCTAGGATACTGACTATTCAGAAATGGTAGGCATGAGCCCTTTTCTCCCAGAACATAGCTGCTGCCATTCCCTTGACCTAACTTGACTTGCACTGCACAGTTACAATACAAAAATATTGAAAACTAAAGTTACTCTTGACAGGACTGTAAACCAGTGTTTCTAAATGGAACCTGATTTCTGGGTAAAGACCTTTACTGTCAATCCACTGTGATGCTCTTTCACTGTTTGAATTTCTCATCAAGCTACTCATAAGCCAAAGTATAAATAAGAATTCACTTCTGTGCTCTTTTTCACCATTCCATGTTCTTCATTTTTGTTGTTGTGTGACATCCAGCAGAGTGGAATGACAAGACACAGTCTGTGCAAAGCTTTGAGATGTGACCCACATTTGGTTTTACTGATTGGCATATTTGATTTTCTTGCCTCATCCTACCACCACCACCATTTATAGCAGGAACTTGTTGTCCATCTTACATTATTACTAAAGAATTACTGAGCAGTACATTGTATCTCTGTGACAAACTAATTGTGAGAGGTAGATTGGGTTTTTGCAGTGGAAATTTCAAGTATTTCTGTATGTGGCATAGGATAAGTTGTTTTTTCACAAAGAAAAACTGCTGAACAGAGTATATAGTTGACACTGGGGCATTCCCACCTGGGTAGAATTGGCACAGGCACTAGGTAAGATAATTATATAGGGTAGGGGAGAGGCTAGTACAGGACAGACTTGTGTGCTAATTTTTGAAAATATTGTCCTCCTATTGCCATAAAAAGTACAGAACATGCCCAAAGGCAATGGGTTGGTAGCAGACATTGTATGGAAACATAAGGTAGCAACAGTGTTGGAAGATTGTGAGCTGAGATGCTCAACCAATGAGTGTCAGGAGAGGCTTTACGTGCGTCAGATCCAGGGGAAATAACAGAATGGATTTTACTGATGAGGTTCATGATTTCTCCCTTGTCAGTAGGGGGTGTGCGCTCATTATTGCCGTAATGAATAAACCGCTATTCATAGAGATCTTTGCCTGATTAGAGATTTTTGATCTTGAGCGTGTTTCTCACATTATGAATAAATGCCAAGTAGAAACACATTTTTTTATTCAGTGTTTGCTCTTTTAACTGTCTCATTTAGTTTATGTAACATTGACGGTAGCATCATGTGTATAACTGAGTATAACTGTTATCCAAAGTTTCTTTTCATGAGCACATTTTCATTTTGCAGCAGTTGGAGTAAGGTTATCTGGCTTGCTTTCAACTTTTTCAACCAGGGATTTTTATTTTTTATCCTGCTTTCATTTAGTCACTGAACACAAGCAGTGAAACAGTAATAAGGACACAGCTGTATTTTAGGAGCACTAGAAAGATTGACCTCTCTATCTTGTAGAAACAAAAAACTTTAATCTGTTCTCATGTTGCAATAAACTATTATTGGGAAAGAGAATAGAGAAACTAACTCTAGAGCCTGCAGCAAACTGACCTCACACTGATCATTATCCCAAAAGAAAAAGATTACTTTACCATACCTCACCCCAAATACCCAACCCTTCCTGAGGAAAGATACCTGATCTTTTTTGGGCTCAGATCCAATGACAAAAAATCTTAACAGCCAAAATTTAAGATGATTTTTGAATTTCATAACCTTAATCAACAGTTTCCATATCCTGGTAAAGTCAAGAAGTTAAGGAAATCATGAGGCTGCACATCAAGAAGGTTATTATAGTTTACTTATCAAACCTAACTTTTATTTCTTCTACTTAGGGAAAAAATATCACTATATTTTAGGTATTCTAGGTATTTCTAGCTACTGAGTATCTCTCAGTGTAGCTAACCTTCTCCTGCTGACATTTTGATCTGAATCTGAAATGTAATCAAATGTCACAAAATAAATACCTCTGTTTATTTTTCACTTCAGGGCAGAGAGGCAAAGTAGCAATAGCAATAGCTATCAGAGTGAAGAAGTTGTTCACTCACCACAGACAAGGAGAGTGTTCTCTCTACTCTATTAGGCAGTAACAATAGCTCTGTTCTCAGGAAATTTTATAATTTAAGAAATTCTTCTCCCTGCCAATCATATAACCATACTCAGTTCATGGACAGGTGACTTGTTGCTAAGCAAATGAACAGTAATTTTTTTTTTTTTTTTTTTTTTTTTTTAATTAGAGAAAGGGGAAGCACTTCAAAAACAGGTGAATTTAAGGTGACAAACATTCTCTCTTAATTGAATGTCAGACTGGTTGTATGTTTCAAATAAAAATAAATAAAACAATTTTAAATTTTCATTAAGCTTTCTTTTTAATGAAAAGCCACTGTTAATTACAGAAAGAAGAAGACATCGAAGCTATACCTAGGTAGAATTAATCTCAAAATTAATACAGATCACTGTTTTTGAGGATGGGAGCGGAGAGTGGGCATAGGAGGTAAGGACCAAGAGAGAAAAGAAATATGGATCTTATATCTCTAACAAGTGACCTAGTAACTGGATGTTTAGGCATGAGTTCCTCACATCTTGTAAGTTTTACCATTTATCACCAAAAAATAGCAGGGACTTATAGAACTATTTGGCTGCACAAGCACATCTTCCCTACTCGTAGGACACTAGAGAGATTGTGGTGGTGAGACAGACCAATCATTAGTGCATTGGTTGGGCCCTCCACATCCCTAGCAGGTCCACAGTGTTGTTGACCTGATGACCCCATGAATTCTATTGATATGTCCAGTATTAAGGAGAGCTGAGGACTGGACAACTCTAGTCTCCATATAAATTTCCTGGTTTTGTTGTGGTTATTGTTGGTTTGTTTGTATGTTTTCCTCAGGATTTTATATCCTTTTTTGTTATTCGCTTCTCTTCTGAATCCTTGTACTGTTGGTGCTTCCCATTTCACAGTTCATACTGTCCCTCTAGTTTCACCTTATTCATTTGAGTCAGTAATCTGAGCCAAGGCAATGTGGCATGCTAGACCAAGAAATAGAATCCTTGCTGAACAAGAAGCTAAATTTAGGAAAAGGAAGCTCATACAATCCTAGCTTTGCTCCCGCCTTATCCAAGGCAATTGTAATTCTTTACTTTTATCCTTGTCCACTATAAATTCTAGGTAAGAACAAGTAAATTTACTTCCTCTTCTCCTTCCCTTCTTCTTCTTCCTCTTCCTCCTCTCCCCTCCACCTTCTTTCCTTTCCTTCCTCCCTTCCCATGTCGTACACAGTAAAAGTAATTTTCCTTCTGAAACTGTCTGTAGAAAATGTCTTGATGTACAAAGAAATGTGAGATATTCTATCAAGAGAATGGAGGAAAACTGTATTGAAACAAAGGAAACAACATGTGTAGTGCAACTAAATCTGAATGAAACCCATGTTTATTGAATATTTTTTCCCATTTTTGAGATTGCCTCTGGCAGGTTTAGCACATGAAAACCTCAGTCTCAGCTCACTAGGTAAGTTCTGTTTCCCTCCATTTTCTGCTTTCTGCCCTTAACTTTCAGTTCAGGTTATTGATATATTCTTCTTTTCACTCTTCTCCCTCAAAGCAAAATCACACAGCTGTACTAAACGAGGATGCAAATTATTTCAAGAAACAGTCATTAGACTTTTCAGAGTCTATAATAACAAGCAGTTGGGGTGAGGGGCAAGGAGACGGGAGAGCCAAAGGGACATTCCATACCATATGGCATTATGTGCAAAGAAAGTTTTGAAAGGAAAGTGAGTGAATGACTGTGTGATGCCCAGCCACCTGCTGGGTTAAATCACAGCACAGTGGTCTGTTATATAGGCACAAAGCAGTAAATCCAGTTCAGAAATAAATCGGCCTTCTCCAGAATCTATCATTTATTAATCACTGCACCTTGTGTTCTTCCAGTCTGAATCCTTACCTTTGCCTTCTGTCCTCAGTTGCAGTCTCTTCTGAGGCAGATTTCCTTTTTATTTATTTATTTATTTTGTTTATTTGTTGAGGATACTACAGCAGGAGTGAAGTCAATCAGCTTCAATCAATGCTGACACTGTGAAACACAAAAGCGCTGCATCAAAACAGGAACATTTGAAGACAAGTTTTCTTTATGAATACACAAATAATAAACTCCAGCTGTGTCCTGCCAGTGGCTACATCAGCTACACAAGCTGTTTTATTGGTTTGTTTGTTAGTTCAGGGCTTTTGTTGTGTCTGTGTTTGTCTGGATTCAGCATTACATACCTGAATCAAAGCGTTTGCCTATGGAGACAGTCGGTTCTTTGAGACAGAAGAACTCAGAAGATCCATAAACATAAATGAGTTTCTTTCAATAGTTAAGTGAGCAGCAAATGGTTATTTCTTAGGGACAGGCTTCACAAACAAGGATCTAAAAACCTTCGTTGAGGAAAACAAAGACTTCATGAGATATAATGATCTGTTTCTTCTGGACATCAGCTGGCTTGGATATCCATCAGCATCTTCCTTTTTAGCAGTTTCTCTAAAATGCATCTAAGTAGTGATTTGCAAACTGTGTCATGTTGTGTACCAATGAGCTATGCTCAGTGATCTAAAGTCTGCCTGCAGAGCTGTATTCCCTTCATAGCAAAGTCCATATGTTGTTCTGAGTGTCCTCTGTCTGAAAGGTAGATGAGTGATGGTGTGTACAGTTCTCTGCTGACCCTTGATAATGACCGCTTCAAGACATAATGTATGGAAAATCCTATTTTCCCACTGAAATACTTGGGAAAATAGGATTAAAATAGGTTGCTTAGACTGAAGATAAATATTCATGCACTCTAATATAAACAAAAGATCAAGAGACTGATCAGAAGAGAAAAATCTCAATAAACTCAGCTATACAAATAAGATCTCATCTGAAAAAAAAAAAACAAAGAAGAAAAAGTATACAAGTTCTTCCTTCTGAGTTTGCAATATTTGAGATGAATATTTGAGATGAAATCAAGAAAGTGAAAATGTAGTATTACATTGTAGCACAAAACATCAGCACTTATAAGCATAGGTGTGTTCACAGTCCTGAAGTTGACTTAGCTCCTATTGGGTATGGTAGGAGATATAGCTAGTTGTAAGTTTTTTTGTTTTTGTGTTCAGGTTAGATCTTAGTACATTTTGATTATTGGTCTAGAGATAGTCAGGCTAATTAAAGAATTGGACCCACTCTTATACGTGTAATTTTACTTCAAAAATCTGTTTTTCTCTCATTGTGAAATATCTTTAACATTCACTAATAAACCTTCATGTATTTCAAAATTTTCCAGAGAGCAAGACACATTGATATCAGTGCTTTTGTCATACATGATGAGTGTGTCATATTTTCATAAACACTGACAAAGAAATTTGTCTCTGTATTTTTCAGTCACAGATTTTCCTTACAGTCTCCATGGTATATGTGTAGTTGTATCTCATGGGATAGACTGAAGGACATACTGCTGAAAACTGTTTTGTGAATTCAGTCACTGAAAGTGAGAGACCTTTTCATTTTCATCCTGTGAGTAGCTGGAACAAGTGAGAGGAAAGCTTTTTGAACAAGTACATCAAAACTCAGGGTGCTTTTCCATTTGGTCAGCCTTGGTGTTGGTGAAATAAATTCATGGCTTGTACGGTTTCAGTTATGAAGATTTCTAGGTGTTGTTAAGTTTCAATGTTTCAAAACTGGGGAAATAAAGCCAAAACATGCTGAAGGAAAAATAAAAACAAAAAAAAAAAAAGGAGAAGGCAATCTCTGCATCACAAGACCAGTCCTGCTGAACAGGAAATTCCAACTTGACCGAGGACAGAAAAAGAAAATATATGAACTCTGAAAATAAGGTCTTGCTTCATCAGGAGAGTAAAGAGCTGCTGTTTGCATCTGCAAAGTGAAAACAAAGTCAGAGTTCATCTTAAGTTAATGCTGGCCAGTGTGATGCCAGATAACAAAAACCGATTTTTTGAGTATGTCAACAGCAAGAGGAGTTCAAAGGAAAACGTTGAGTGATGCTTGTGACACTTAAGTGGCCACTTAAAGGGAATGAAGAGGAAAAGGCAGAGGCATTTAATGCCTTTTATTTTCAGTTTTTAACAGTAACAACAGATATTTAGCTGCTAGGTCTTCAAAGTTGTGGGATCAGGGCTCGGCAAACAGTTTTTTCCATCCCTGGTCTCTGAAGACTGTAAGGAACTATCTTTATCAGCTGAATGTTCCTAAGTCCACTGGACCTGACAATTCATCTCAGAGCATTGAGAGAGTTAGTGGATGTTATAGGTGGATCTTACTCAGCAATTTCCTAAAGGTGTTGAGAATCTGTGGAGGTCTCTGCTGACTGGAAGCTAGCCAGTGTTATACCCATCCACAAAAATACCCAGGAAATTAAAGCCCTGTCAGTCTAATTGTAGTCCCTGGAAAAGTTACAGAGAAGTCTGTCCCAGGGAATACTGAAAGTCATTCAAAGAACAAAGAAATTATCTGCCATAGTCAAAATGGTCATGAAGAGCAAGTCCTGCCTTAGTAATTTGATTTCATTCTACAATAAGGCTACCTGTTTGGTGGATGAAGAGAAGGCAGTGGGTATAATCTTTCTGAATTTCAGTGAAGACTTTGATACCACCACTCACACACATAAATTTTTCACGTGTGAGATAAATCAGTTCATGTTATGCTGGGTGATATACTAGCTCAGCAGTAGAGCTCAAAGAGTCGCAGTGAATGTAGTGAATGCCACCAGTACACACATGCAGAACTCAGTTTTTGTAGGTCTACTCCAATGGAACTGTTCTGTTCTGTTCTGTTCTACTGTACCTTACTGTTGGATATTTTAGACTATAATAATCCAAGGATGATCGTTCCTCCTACTATGCTGCTGAATATAGGCCATTGGGGTTGCAGTCTTCAGTATTTCCCAAATCTTTGGGGTTTTTAAGAAATGTGAATTTAAACAGATTCTTTTTGGGAGCTTGATTTGATTAATATGACTGGAGTATTCAAAATAATGCAAAGATAGCAACAACCATATTATGTACCTCTAACAGGATCAAATGTATTGTTAATAGGATTATTTTTTACTTATTCGTAGAAATGCAAAGATTCATTACTTTCAGTGATGTCAGATTCTTCTCAATATTACATTAATGTGATTATTGGAAATTTGCTTTTTAATGTTGACCTACAAATATTTGACCTACCACATTTGAAAAACAGTTCTCTGCCATCAAGCAGAATGCAGTTAGATACTTTGTCTCCAATTTAATTACAGTTCTGATGGAAGATACTTCCTGTACACTAAATAAGAAAAATTAAGAGAAAAGAATAAAATCATTTTGGCAAAATAAGTTTCCATATAAGCTTTTAAAGTTTTATAATTTCTTAATTAACAAACAATGCTGATTTTAAGAGAAGTTGTGTTTGTGTGCTGTCTAATAGGACATTTCTGTGACCTGATGGTCATTTGGCTCATTTTTTTTACTCCTAGATTAGATAGACAAACTCTGTTGTGCACTGTTAGACTCTAGGAGTGTTGCTCAGGAGTTGTTTGTGTGTATTTAGAGAAAATTTTAATACTTGTCATAAGTAAGCTTAATCTATCACTCAAGTTGAGAATATGTATATATAAGAGTGAAAAGTAGAGGGCAAGATGATCAGTGGAGCTTCTGCAATTTGAATATGGAGGACTCCAATATTTTGAGAAGTACAAGCAGATGTTCTGTTTGACTTTTACTGTGGCTTTCCTTTTCAAACAGGCAAAACATAAAAAGAAGGGCTCCTGTTGTTATACAGATTATCCACCATGTTTTAGATATTGTATCAACTTATTCTCCTTTTTTTTTTTTTTTCTTTTCTTTTTTTTTCTGAACTGCTGAATGTCTTCAGGGAATCCTGGACTGTATCTATACTAGATATTCACATCATATGTAGGGAAATACAGGTAGTGAAAGGACAAAAAGAAATGGTTTTAAACTGGGAGAGGGTAGATTTAGACTAGATGTTAAGAAGAAATTCTTTATTGTGAAGGTGGTGATGCACTGGAACAGGTTGCCCCGTAAGGTTGTGGATGTCCCCTCCCTGGAAACACTCAGGACAGGCTGGATGGGGCCATGAGCAAACTGGTCTGGTGGGAGGTGTCCCTGCCTATAGCAGGGGGTTGGAAATAGATGACCTTAAAGGTCCCTTCTAATCCAAACCATTCTGTGATTCTGTGATTCTATGATCATACAAGAGTTTGTGAGAGTCCAAACTAGAAATAGTGTGTGACATGAACTGTAGTTCATGTTGAGGTTTATGAGGAGTTATGACGTGGTTAAAGGACAAAGAAATCTGAGTCCAAACTTCCTCTAGAAGGGGACCCAATAATGCTTGATTCTGTCACCACATCTCCAGATTAACTCTGGCA